>NW_026870894.1:1281493-1919740 GCF_033118175.1 Dama dama | reverse complement strand
CTCCTCATATTTTTCACACGTTTCATGCTCTTCATATTTTTCAGAAAGCTCTTTGTATTTTTCAGACTTTTTCATGTTCTTGGTAATTTTTCACATCTTTTAATGCTCTCTGAATTTTTCACAACTTTTCATGCTTTTCGTGATTTTTCACAACGTTTCATGCTCTTCATATTTTTCACACCGTTTGATGCGTTTGTACTTTTCACACTTTTTCATGCTCTTTGTATTTTTCACACATTTTAATGCTCTTCGTATATTTCACACCTTTTCATGCACTTCATATGATTCACACCTTTTCATGCTCTTCATATTTTTCACACCGTTTCATGCTCTTCATATTTTTCACACCTTTTCATGCTCTTCATATTTTTCACACCATTTCATGCTCTTCATATTTTTCACACTGTTTCATGCTCTTCGTATTTTTGACACTTTTTCATGCTCTTCGTATATTTCACACCTTTTCATGCTCTTCATATTTTTCACACCATTTCATGCTGTTCATATTGTTCACAACTTTTCAGGCTCCCCGTATTTTTCAGACCTTTTCATGCTCCTTGTGTTTTTCAGACCTTTTCATGCTCCTCGTATTTTTCAGACCTTTTCATCCTCCTCGTATTTATCAGACCTTTTCATGCTTCTCGTATTTTTCACACCTTTTCATGCTCCTCGTATTTTTCACACTTTTTCATTCTCCTCGTATTTTTCACACCTTTATATGCTCTTTGTATTTTTCACACCTTTTCATGCTCTTCCTGTTTTTCACACCTTTTCATGCTCTTCGTGTTTTTCACTCCTTTTAATGCTCTTCATATTTTTTAGGCCTTTTCATGCTCTTGATATTTTCCACACCTTTTCATGCTCTCCATGTTTTTCACACCGTTTCTTGCTCTTCGTGTTTTTCACACATTTCATGCTCCTATTTTTCACACTTTTCATGCTCTTCATATTTTCCACACCTTTTCATGCTCCTCGTATTTTCACACTTTTTCATGCTCCTCATATTTTTCAAACCTTTTCATGCTCTTCGAATTTTTCATTCATTTTCATGCTCTTCGTGTTTTTCACACCTTTTCATGCTCCTCGTATTTTTCACACCTTTCCATGCTCCTCGTATTTTTCACACCTTTTCATGCTCCTCGTATTTTTCAGACCTTGCCTGGTCCTCGTATTTTATAGACCTTTCCATGCTCTTACTATTTTTCAGACATCTTCATGCTCCTCTTATTTTTCAGACCTATTCATGCTCTTCGTATTTTTCAGAACTCTTCATGCTACTCGTATTTTTCAGAACTCTTCATGCTCTTCATACTGTTCACACGTTTTCATGCTCTTCGTATATTTCAGACCTTTTCAAATTCTTGATATTTTTCAGACCATTTCATGCTCCTCATATTTTTCACACCTTTTCATGCTCTTTGTAATAGTTCACACCTGTTCATGCTCTTCGTATTTTTCACACCTTTTCATACTCCTCGTATTTTTCACACATTTTCATGCTCCTCGTATTTTTCAGACCTTTTCATGCTCCCCGTATTTTTCAGACCTTTTTATGCTACTTCTATTTTTCAGACCTTTACATGCTCCTCGTATTTTTCACACCTTTTCATGCTCTTCGTGATTTTCACGCATTTTCATGGTTCTCGTATTTTTTACAACATTTCATGTTCCTCGTTTTTTTTCAGACCTTTTCATGCTCCTCGTATTTTTCACACATTTTAAAGCTCCTCGTATTTTTCACACCTTTGCATGCTCTTCGTGATTTTCACGCATTTTCATGGTTCTCGTATTTTTTACAACATTTCATGTTCCTCGTTTTTTTTCAGACCTTTTCATGCTCCTCGTATTTTTCACACATTTTCATGCTCCTCGTATTTTTCACACCTTTGCATGCTCTTCGTGATTTTCACGCCTTTTCATGCTCTTTTTTTTTTTCAGAACTTTTCATGCTCTTCATATTTTTCAGAATTTTTCAACCTCCTCGTATTTTTCAGATCTTTTCATGCTCCTCAGATTTTTCAGACCTTTCAAGCTCCTCTTATTTTTCAGACCTTTTCATGCTCCTCATATTTTTCACACCTTTTCATGCTCTTCATATAGTTCACACCTTTTCATGCTCTTCATATTGTTCAGAACTTTTCATGCTCCTCGTATTTTTCACAACTTCTCATGCTCCTCATATTGTTCACACCTTTTCATGCTCGTCATAATATTCACACATTTTCATGCTCTTCATATTTTTCACAACTTTTCATGCTCTTCATATTTTTCAGAACTTTTCATTCTCTTCATGCTCTTCATATTTTCAGACCTATTCATGCTCCTCCTATTTTTCAGACCTTTTCATATTCTGCGTATTTTTCACACCTTTTCTTGCTCTTCATATTTTACACACCGTTTCATGCTCTTCATGTTTTTCACACCATTTCATTTACCTTATATTATTCACACCTTTTCATGCACTTCATATTTTACACACCGTTTCAGGCTCTTCGTATGTTTCACACCTTTTCATGCACTTCGTATTTTTCACAAATTTTCATGCTCTTCGTATTTTTCACACCTTTTCAAGCTCTTCGAAAATTTTCACCCCTTTTCATGCTCTTCGTATTTTTCACACCCTGTCGTGCTCTTCATATTTTTTACATCTTTTCATCCTCTTCGTATTTGTCCCATCTTTTCATGTTCTTCGTATTTTTCAGAACTTTTCATGCTCTTCGTATTTTTCACACTATTTCATGCTCTTCGTATTTTTCAGACATTCTGATGCTTCGTATTTTTCACAGCGTTTCATGCACTTCGTATTTTTCACACCTTTTCATGCTCTTCATATTTTTCACACCGTTTCATGCTCTTCATATTTTTCACACCATTTCATGAACCTCATATTGTTCACAACTTTTCATGCTCTTAATAGTTTTCAAACCTTTACATGCTCTTCGTATGTTTCAGAATTTTTCATGCTCTTCGTATTGTTCACAGCTTTTCATGCTCCTGGGATTTTTCACACCTTTTCATGCTCTTCATATTTTTCAGAACTTTTCATGCTCTTCGTATTTTTCCCACCTTTTCATGCTCTTTGTATTTTTCACACCTTTTCATGCTCTTCATATTTTTTAGAGCTTTTCATGCTCTTCTTATTTTTCACACCATTTCATGCTCCTCATATTTTTCACATCTTTTCATGAGCTTCATATTGTCACACCGTTTCATGCTCCTCAGATTTTTCACAGCTTTTCATGCTCTTCACATTTTTCAGACCTTTTCATGCTCCACATATTTTTCACACGTTTACATGCTCTTCATATTTTACACAACTTCTCATGCTCTTCTTATTTTTTAAACCTTTTCTTGCTCTTCTTACTTTTCACACCGTTTCATGCTCTTCATATTTTTCACACCTTGTCATGCTTTTCAAATTTTTCACACCTTTTCATGCTCTTCGTATTTTTTAAACCTTTTCTTGCTCCTCATATTTTACACAACTTTTCATGCTCTTCATATTTTTTAAACCTTTTCTTGCTCTTCATATTTTACACACCGTTTCATGCTCTTCATATTTTTCACACCTTGTCATGCTTTTCAAATTTTTTACACCTTTTCATGCTCTTCGTATTTTTCAGGTTTTATCATTCTCTTCGTATTTTTCAGATCTTTTCATGCTCTTTGTATTTTTCACACCGTTTCATGCTCTTCGTATTTATCAGATGTTTTCATGATCTTCTTATTTTTCACACCATTTCATGCTTTTCGTATTTATCAGAACTTTTCGTGATCTCCATATTTTTCAGAACTTTTCATGCTCTTCGCATTTTTCACACCGTTTCATGCACTTCATATTTTTCACACCTTTTCATGCTATTCATATTTTTCACACTGTTTCATAATCTTCATATTTTTCACTTCTTTTCATGCTCTTCATATATTTCACACTGTTTCATGCTCTTCATATGTTCACACCATTACATGCTCCTCATATTTATCATAGTTTCATGCTCTTCAAATTTTTCACACCTTTACATGCTCCTCATATTTTTGACACCATTTCTTGCTCCTCGTATTTTTCAGAACTTTTCATGCTCTTCATATTTTTCACACCTTTACATGCTCCTCATATTTTTGACACCTTTTCTTGCTCCTCATATTTTTCACACCGTTTCATGCTCTTCATATTTTTCACACCTTTTCCTGCTCTTCATATTTTTCATACCGTTTCATGCTCTTCATATTCTCACACTGTTTCATGCTCCTCATATTTTTCAGACCTTTTCATGGTCCTCGTATTTTTCAGACCTTTTCATGCTCCTCATAATTTTCAGACCTTGGCATGCTCCTCGTATTTTCCAGACCTTTTCATCCTCCTCATATTTTTCACACCTTTTCATGCTCTTCGTATTTTTCAGGCCTTTGCATGCTCCCTGTATTTTTCAC
Organism: Dama dama; assembly: GCF_033118175.1. Lineage (NCBI taxonomy): Eukaryota > Metazoa > Chordata > Mammalia > Artiodactyla > Cervidae > Dama > Dama dama. Next base: position 1,915,309 of record NW_026870894.1, on the reverse strand, counting down.
ACCTTTTCATGCTCCTCGTATTTTTCAGAACTTTTCATGCTCTTCGAAATTTTTCACCCCTTTTCATGCTCTTCGTATTTTTCACACCCTGTCGTGCTCTTCATATTTTTTACATCTTTTCATCCTCTTCGTATTTGTCCCATCTTTTCATGTTCTTCGTATTTTTCAGAACTTTTCATGCTCTTCGTATTTTTCACACTATTTCATGCTCTTCGTATTTTTCAGACATTCTGATGCTTCGTATTTTTCACAGCGTTTCATGCACTTCGTATTTTTCACACCGTTTAATGCTCTTCATATTTTTCACACCTTTTCATGCTCTTCGTATTTTTCACACCTTTTCATGCTCTTTTTATTTTTCACATCTGTTCATGGTCTTCGTAATTTTTCACAAATTTTCATGCACTTTTAATTTTTCACACCTTTTCATGCTCTTCGTATTTTCACACCTTTTCATGCTTTTCGTATTATTCACACCTTTTCATGCTCCTTGTATATTTTAGACCTTTTCATGCTCCTCGTATTATTCACACCTTTTCATGCTCCTCGTATATTTTAGACCTTTTCATGCTACTCATATTTTTCAGACGTTTGCAAGCTCCTCGTATTTTTCAGACCTTTGCATGCTCCTCGTATTTTTCAGAACTTTTCACGCTCCTCGTGTTTTTCACAACTTCTCATGCTCCTCATATTGTTCACACCTTTTCATACTCCTCATATTATTCACAACTTTTTATGCTTCTGGTATTTTTCAGACCTTTTCATGCTCCTCCTATTTTTCAGAACTTTTCATTGTCCTTGTAAATCACAGCTTTTCATGCTCCTGGTATTTTTCACACCGTTTCATGCTCTTCATATTTTACACACCGTTTCATGCTCTTCATATTTTTCACACCATTTCATGAACCTCATATTGTTCACATCTTTTCATGCTCTTCATAGTTTTCAAACCTTTACATGCTCTTCGTATGTTTCAGAATTTTTCATGCTCTTCGTATTGTTCACAGCTTTTCATGCTCCTGGGAATTTTCACACCTTTTCATGCTCTTCATATTTTTCAGAACTTTTCAAGCTCTTCCTATTTTTCACAGCGTTTCATGCACTTCGTATTTTTCACACCGTTTAATGCTCTTCATATTTATCACACCTTTTCATGCTCTTTGTATTTTTCACCTTTTCATGCTCTTTGTATTTTTCACATCTTTTCATGTTCCTCGTAATTTTTCACAACTTTTCTTGCACTTCGTAATTTTTCACACCTTTTCATGCTCTTCGTATTTTTCACACCTTTTCATGCTTTTTGTATTATTCACACCTTTTCATGCTCCTTGTATATTTTAGACCTTTTCATGCTCCTCGTATTATTCACACCTTTTCATGCTCCTCGTATATTTTAGACCTTTTCATGCTACTCGTATTTTTCAGACCTTTGCAAGCTCCTCCTATTTTTCAGACCTTTGCATGCTCCTCGTATTTTTCAGACCTTTTCACGCTCCTTGTGTTTTTCACAACTTCCCATGCTCCTCATATTGTTCACACCTTTTCATACTCCTCATATTATTCACAACTTTTTATGCTCCTGGTATTTTTCAGACCTTTTCATGCTCCTCGCATTTTTCACACCTTTTCATGCTCCTCCTATTTTTCAGAACTTTTCATTCTCCTCGTAAATCACAGCTTTTCATGCTCCTCGTATTTTTCAAACCTTTTCATGCTCTTCATATTTTACACACCGTTTCATGCTCTTCATATTTTTCACACCATTTCATGAACCTCATATTGTTCACAACTTTTCATGCTCTTCATAGTTTTCAGACCTTTACATGCTCTTCGTATTTTTCAGAATTTTTCTTGCTCTTCGTATTTTTCACAGCTTTTCATGCTCCTGGTATTTTTCACACCTTTTCATGCTCTTCATATACTTCAGAACTTTTCAAGCTCTTGATATTTTTCAGACCTTTTCAAGCTCTTCATAGTTTTCACAACCTTTCATGCTCTGCACATTTTTCACACCATTTCAGGCTCTTCGTATGTTTCACACCTTTTCAAGCACTTCGTATTTTTCACAACTTTTCATGCTCTTCGTATTTTTCACACCTCTTCAGGCTCTTCGAAATTTTTCACACCTTTTCATATTTTTCACAGCTTTTCATCCTCTTCTCATTTTTCCATTTCATGCTCTTTGTATTTTTCAGACCTTTGCATGCTCCTCGTATTTTTCTGAACTTTTCACGCTCCTCGTATTTTTCACAACTTCTCATCCTCCTCATATTGTTCACAACTTTCATACTCCTCATATTATTCACAACTTTTCATGCTCATTATATTTTTCACACCTTTTCATGCTCTTCATATTTTTCACACCTTTTCATGCTCTTCATATTTTTTAGAGCTTTTCATGCTCTTCTTATTTTTCACACCATTTCTTGCTCCTCATATTTTTCACATCTTTTCATGAGCTTCATATTGTCACACCGTTTCATGCTCCTCAGATTTTTCACAGCTTTTCATGCTCTTCACATTTTTCAGACCTTTTCATGCTCCACATATTTTTCACACGTTTACATGCTCTTCATATTTTACACAACTTCTCATGCTCTTCTTATTTTTTAAACCTTTTCTTGCTCTTCTTATTTTTCACACCGTTTCATGCTCTTCATATTTTTCACACCTTGTCATGCTTTTCAAATTTTTCACACCTTTTCATGCTCTTCGTATTTTTTAAACATTTTCTTGCTCCTCATATTTTACACAACTTTTCATGCTCTTCATATTTTTTAAACCTTTTCTTGCTCTTCATATTTTACACACCGTTTCATGCTCTTCATATTTTTCACACCTTGTCATGCTTTTCAAATTTTTTACACCTTTTCATGCTCTTCGTATTTTTCAGGTTTTATCATTCTCTTCGTATTTTTCAGATCTTTTCATGCTCTTTGTATTTTTCACACCGTTTCATGCTCTTCGTATTTATCAGATATTTTCATGATCTTCTTATTTTTCACACCGTTTCATGCTTTTCATATTTATCAGAACTTTTCGTGATCTCCATATTTTTCAGAACTTTTCATGCTCTTCGCATTTTTCACACCGTTTCATGCACTTCATATTTTTCACACCTTTTCATGCTATTCATATTTTTCACACTGTTTCATAATCTTCATATTTTTCACTTCTTTTCATGCTCTTCATATATTTCACACTGTTTCATGCTCTTCATATGTTCACACCATTACATGCTCCTCATATTTATCATAGTTTCATGCTCTTCAAATTTTTCACACCTTTACATGCTCCTCATATTTTTGACACCATTTCTTGCTCCTCGTATTTTTCAGAACTTTTCATGCTCTTCATATTTTTCACACCTTTACGTGCTCCTCATATTTTTGACACCTTTTCTTGCTCCTCATATTTTTCACACCGTTTCATGCTCTTCATATTTTTCACACCTTTTCCTGCTCTTCATATTTTTCATACCGTTTCATGCTCTTCATATTCTCACACTGTTTCATGCTCCTCATATTTTTCAGACCTTTTCATGGTCCTCGTATTTTTCAGACCTTTTCATGCTCCTCATAATTTTCAGACCTTGGCATGCTCCTCGTATTTTCCAGACCTTTTCATCCTCCTCATATTTTTCACACCTTTTCACGCTCTTCGTATTTTTCAGGCCTTTGCATGCTCCCTGTATTTTTCACACCTTTTCATGCTCCTCATATTTTTCAGAACTTTTCATGCTCCTCATATTTTGCACACCTTTTCATGCTCTTCGTATTTTTCAGACGTTTGCATGCTCTTCGTATTTTTCAGACCTTTTCATGCTCTTGATAGTTTTGAAACCTTTTCAGGCTCCTCGTATTTTTCAGACCTTTTCATGCTCCTCGTATTTTTCACACATTTCCATGCTCCTCGTATTTTTCACACCTTTTCACGACCCTTGTATTTTTCAGACCTTTCCATGCTCCTCGTATTTTTCACACCGTTTCATGCTCTTCATATTTTCAGATAGTTTCATGCTCCTCATATTTTTCACACGTTTCATGCTCTTCATATTTTTCAGAAAGCTCTTTGTATTTTTCAGACTTTTTCATGTTCTTGGTAATTTTTCACATCTTTTAATGCTCTCTGAATTTTTCACAACTTTTCATGCTTTTCGTGATTTTTCACAACGTTTCATGCTCTTCATATTTTTCACACCGTTTGATGCGTTTGTACTTTTCACACTTTTTCATGCTCTTTGTATTTTTCACACATTTTAATGCTCTTCGTATATTTCACACCTTTTCATGCACTTCATATGATTCACACCTTTTCATGCTCTTCATATTTTTCACACCGTTTCATGCTCTTCATATTTTTCACACCTTTTCATGCTCTTCATATTTTTCACACCATTTCATGCTCTTCATATTTTTCACACTGTTTCATGCTCTTCGTATTTTTGACACTTTTTCATGCTCTTCGTATATTTCACACCTTTTCATGCTCTTCATATTTTTCACACCGTTTCATGCTGTTCATATTGTTCACAACTTTTCAGGCTCCCCATATTTTTCAGACCTTTTCATGCTCCTTGTGTTTTTCAGACCTTTTCATGCTCCTCGTATTTTTCAGACCTTTTCATCCTCCTCGTATTTATCAGACCTTTTCATGCTTCTCGTATTTTTCACACCTTTTCATGCTCCTCATATTTTTCACACTTTTTCATTCTCCTCGTATTTTTCACACCTTTATATGCTCTTTGTATTTTTCACACCTTTTCATGCTCTTCCTGTTTTTCACACCTTTTCATGCTCTTCGTGTTTTTCACTCCTTTTAATGCTCTTCATATTTTTCAGGCCTTTTCATGCTCTTGATATTTTCCACACCTTTTCATGCTCTCCATGTTTTTCACACCGTTTCTTGCTCTTCGTGTTTTTCACACATTTCATGCTCCTATTTTTCACACTTTTCATGCTCTTCATATTTTCCACACCTTTTCATGCTCCTCGTATTTTTCACACTTTTTCATGCTCCTCATATTTTTCAAACCTTTTCATGCTCTTCGAATTTTTCATTCATTTTCATTCTCTTCGTGTTTTTCACACCTTTTCATGCTCCTCGTATTTTTCACACCTTTTCATGCTCCTCGTATTTTTCACACCTTTTCATGCTCCTCGTATTTTTCAGACCTTGCCTGGTCCTCGTATTTTATAGACCTTTCCATGCTCTTACTATTTTTCAGACATCTTCATGCTCCTCTTATTTTTCAGACCTATTCATGCTCTTCGTATTTTTCAGAACTCTTCATGCTACTCGTATTTTTCAGAACTCTTCATGCTCTTCATACTGTTCACACGTTTTCATGCTCTTCGTATATTTCAGACCTTTTCAAATTCTTGATATTTTTCAGACCATTTCATGCTCCTCATATTTTTCACACCTTTTCATGCTCTTTGTAATATTTCACACCTGTTCATGCTCTTCGTATTTTTCACACCTTTTCATACTCCTCTTATTTTTCACACATTTTCATGCTCCTCGTATTTTTCAGACCTTTTCATGCTCCCCGTATTTTTCAGACCTTTTTATGCTACTTCTATTTTTCAGACCTTTACATGCTCCTCGTATTTTTCACACCTTTTCATGCTCTTCGTGATTTTCACGCATTTTCATGGTTCTCGTATTTTTTACAACATTTCATGTTCCTCGTTTTTTTTCAGACCTTTTCATGCTCCTCGTATTTTTCACACATTTTAAAGCTCCTCGTATTTTTCACACCTTTGCATGCTCTTCGTGATTTTCACGCATTTTCATGGTTCTCGTATTTTTTACAACATTTCATGTTCCTCGTTTTTTTTCAGACCTTTTCATGCTCCTCGTATTTTTCACACATTTTCATGCTCCTCGTATTTTTCACACCTTTGCATGCTCTTCGTGATTTTCACGCCTTTTCATGCTCTTTTTTTTTTTTTCAGAACTTTTCATGCTCTTCATATTTTTCAGAATTTTTCAACCTCCTCGTATTTTTCAGATCTTTTCATGCTCCTCAGATTTTTCAGACCTTTCAAGCTCCTCTTATTTTTCAGACCTTTTCATGCTCCTCATATTTTTCACACCTTTTCATGCTCTTCATATAGTTCACACCTTTTCATGCTCTTCATATTGTTCAGAACTTTTCATGCTCCTCGTATTTTTCACAACTTCTCATGCTCCTCATATTGTTCACACCTTTTCATGCTCGTCATAATATTCACACATTTTCATGCTCTTCATATTTTTCACAACTTTTCATGCTCTTCATATTTTTCAGAACTTTTCATTCTCTTCATGCTCTTCGTATTTTCAGACCTATTCATGCTCCTCCTATTTTTCAGACCTTTTCATATTCTGCGTATTTTTCACACCTTTTCTTGCTCTTCATATTTTACACACCGTTTCATGCTCTTCATGTTTTTCACACCATTTCATTTACCTTATATTATTCACACCTTTTCATGCACTTCATATTTTACACACCGTTTCAGGCTCTTCGTATGTTTCACACCTTTTCATGCACTTCGTATTTTTCACAAATTTTCATGCTCTTCGTATTTTTCACACCTTTTCAGGCTCTTCGAAATTTTTCACCCCTTTTCATGCTCTTCGTATTTTTCACACCCTGTCGTGCTCTTCATATTTTTTACATCTTTTCATCCTCTTCGTATTTGTCCCATCTTTTCATGTTCTTCGTATTTTTCAGAACTTTTCATGCTCTTCGTATTTTTCACACTATTTCATGCTCTTCGTATTTTTCAGACATTCTGATGCTTCGTATTTTTCACAGCGTTTCATGCACTTCGTATTTTTCACACCGTTTAATGCTCTTCATATTTTTCACACCTTTTCATGCTCTTCGTATTTTTCACACCTTTTCATGCTCTTTTTATTTTTCACATCTGTTCATGGTCTTTGTAATTTTTCACAAATTTTCATGCACTTTGTAATTTTTCACACCTTTTCATGCTCTTCGTATTTTTCACACCTTTTCATGCTTTTCGTATTATTCACACCTTTTCATGCTCCTTGTATATTTTAGACCTTTTCATGCTCCTCGTATTATTCACACCTTTTCATGCTCCTCGTATATTTTAGACCTTTTCATGCTACTCGTATTTTTCAGAACTCTTCATGCTCTTCATACTGTTCACACGTTTTCATGCTCTTCGTATATTTCAGACCTTTTCAAATTCTTGATATTTTTCAGACCATTTCATGCTCCTCATATTTTTCACACCTTTTCATGCTCTTTGTAATAGTTCACACCTGTTCATGCTCTTCGTATTTTTCACACCTTTTCATACTCCTCGTATTTTTCACACCTTTTCATGCTCCTCGTATTTTTCAGACCTTTTCATGCTCCGCGTATTTTTCAGACCTTTTTATGCTACTTCTATTTTTCAGACCTTTACATGCTCCTCGTATTTTTCACACCTTTTCATGCTCTTCGTGATTTTCACGCATTTTCATGGTTCTCGTATTTTTTACACCATTTCATGTTCCTCGTTTTTTTTCAGACCTTTTCATGCTCCTCGTATTTTTCACACATTTTCATGCTCCTCGTATTTTTCACACCTTTGCATGCTCTTCGTGATTTTCACGCCTTTTCATGCTCTTTGTATTTTTCAGACCTTTTCATGCTCCGGGTATTTTTCAGAACTTTTCATGCTCTTCATATTTTTCAGAATTTTTCAACCTCCTCGTATTTTTCAGATCTTTTCATGTTCCTCAAATTTTTCAGACCTTTCAAGCTCCTCTTATTTTTCAGACCTTTTCATGCTCCTCACATTTTTCACACCTTTTCATGCTCTTCATATAGTTCACACCTTTTCATGCTCTTCATATTGTTCAGAACTTTTCATGCTCCTCGTATTTTTCACAACTTCTCATGCTCCTCATATTGTTCACACCTTTTCATGCTTGTCATAATATTCACACATTTTCATGCTCTTCATATTTTTCACAACTTTTCATGCTCTTCATATTTTTCAGAACTTTTCATTCTCTTCATGCTCTTCGTGTTTTCAGACCTATTCATGCTCCTCCTATTTTTCAGACCTTTTCATATTCTGCGTATTTTTCACACCTTTTCTTGCTCTTCATATTTACACACTGTTTCATGCTCTTCATGTTTTTCACACCGTTTCATTAACCTTATATTATTCACACCTTTTCATGCTCTTCATATTTTACACACCGTTTCAGGCTCTTCGTATGTTTCACACCTTTTCATGCACTTCGTATTTTTCACAAATTTTCATGCTCTTCGTATTTTTCACACCTTTTCAGGCTCTTCGAAATTTTTCACCCCTTTTCATGCTCTTCGTATTTTTCACACCCTGTCGTGCTCTTCATATTTTTTACATCTTTTCATCCTCTTCGTATTTGTCCCATCTTTTCATGTTCTTCGTATTTTTCAGAACTTTTCATGCTCTTCGTATTTTTCACACTATTTCATGCTCTTCGTATTTTTCAGACATTCTGATGCTTCGTATTTTTCACAGCGTTTCATGCACTTCGTATTTTTCACACCTTTTCATGCTCTTCATATTTTTCACACCGTTTCATGCTCTTCATATTTTTCACACCATTTCATGAACCTCATATTGTTCACAACTTTTCATGCTCTTAATAGATTTCAAACCTTTACATGCTCTTCGTATGTTTCAGAATTTTTCATGCTCTTCGTATTGTTCACAGCTTTTCATGCTCCTGGGATTTTTCACACCTTTTCATGCTCTTCATATTTTTCAGAACTTTTCATGCTCTTCGTATTTTTCCCACCTTTTCATGCTCCTCATATTTTTCACACCGTTTCATGCTCTTCATATTTTTCACACCTTTTCCTGCTCTTCATATTTTTCATACCGTTTCATGCTCTTCATATTCTCACACTGTTTCATGCTCCTCATATTTTTCAGACCTTTTCATGGTCCTCGTATTTTTCAGACCTTTTCATGCTCCTCATAATTTTCAGACCTTGGCATGCTCCTCGTATTTTCCAGACCTTTTCATCCTCCTCATATTTTTCACACCTTTTCATGCTCTTCGTATTTTTCAGGCCTTTGCATGCTCCCTGTATTTTTCACACCTTTTCATGCTCCTCGTATTTTTCAGAACTTTTCATGCTCTTCGAAATTTTTCACCCCTTTTCATGCTCTTCGTATTTTTCACACCCTGTCGTGCTCTTCATATTTTTTACATCTTTTCATCCTCTTCGTATTTGTCCCATCTTTTCATGTTCTTCGTATTTTTCAGAACTTTTCATGCTCTTCGTATTTTTCACACTATTTCATGCTCTTCGTATTTTTCAGACATTCTGATGCTTCGTATTTTTCACAGCGTTTCATGCACTTCGTATTTTTCACACCGTTTAATGCTCTTCATATTTTTCACACCTTTTCATGCTCTTCGTATTTTTCACACCTTTTCATGCTCTTTTTATTTTTCACATCTGTTCATGGTCTTCGTAATTTTTCACAAATTTTCATGCACTTTGTAATTTTTCACACCTTTTCATGCTCTTCGTATTTTTCACACCTTTTCATGCTTTTCGTATTATTCACACCTTTTCATGCTCCTTGTATATTTTAGACCTTTTCATGCTCCTCGTATTATTCACACCTTTTCATGCTCCTCGTATATTTTAGACCTTTTCATGCTACTCGTATTTTTCAGAACTCTTCATGCTCTTCATACTGTTCACACGTTTTCATGCTCTTCGTATATTTCAGACCTTTTCAAATTCTTGATATTTTTCAGACCATTTCATGCTCCTCATATTTTTCACACCTTTTCATGCTCTTTGTAATATTTCACACCTGTTCATGCTCGTCGTATTTTTCACACCTTTTCATACTCCTCGTATTTGTCACACCTTTTCATGCTCCTCGTATTTTTCAGACCTTTTCATGCTCCGCGTATTTTTCAGACCTTTTTATGCTACTTCTATTTTTCAGACCTTTACATGCTCCTCGTATTTTTCACACCTTTTCATGCTCTTCGTGATTTTCACGCATTTTCATGGTTCTCTTATTTTTTACACCATTTCATGTTCCTCGTTTTTTTTCAGACCTTTTCATGCTCCTCGTATTTTTCACACATTTTCATGCTCCTCGTATTTTTCACACCTTTGCATGCTCTTCGTGATTTTCACGCCTTTTCATGCTCTTTGTATTTTTCAGACCTTTTCATGCTCCGGGTATTTTTCAGAACTTTTCATGCTCTTCATATTTTTCAGAATTTTTCAACCTCCTCGTATTTTTCAGATCTTTTCATGTTCCTCAAATTTTTCAGACCTTTCAAGCTCCTCTTATTTTTCAGACCTTTTCATGCTCCTCATATTTTTCACACCTTTTCATGCTCTTCATATAGTTCACACCTTTTCATGCTCTTCATATTGTTCAGAACTTTTCATGCTCCTCGTATTTTTCACAACTTCTCATGCTCCTCATATTGTTCACACCTTTTCATGCTTGTCATAATATTCACACATTTTCATGCTCTTCATATTTTTCACAACTTTTCATGCTCTTCATATTTTTCAGAACTTTTCATTCTCTTCATGCTCTTCGTATTTTCAGACCTATTCATGCTCCTCCTATTTTTCAGACCTTTTCATATTCTGCGTATTTTTCACACCTTTTCTTGCTCTTCATATTTACACACTGTTTCATGCTCTTCATGTTTTTCACACCGTTTCATTAACCTTATATTATTCACACCTTTTCATGCTCTTCATATTTTACACACCGTTTCAGGCTCTTCATATGTTTCACACCTTTTCATGCACTTCGTATTTTTCACAAATTTTCATGCTCTTCGTATTTTTCACACCTTTTCAGGCTCTTCGAAATTTTTCACCCCTTTTCATGCTCTTCGTATTTTTCACACCCTGTCGTGCTCTTCATATTTTTTACATCTTTTCATCCTCTTCGTATTTGTCCCATCTTTTCATGTTCTTCGTATTTTTCAGAACTTTTCATGCTCTTTGTATTTTTCACACTATTTCATGCTCTTCGTATTTTTCAGACATTCTGATGCTTCGTATTTTTCACAGCGTTTCATGCACTTCGTATTTTTCACACCTTTTCATGCTCTTCATATTTTTCACACCGTTTCATGCTCTTCATATTTTTCACACCATTTCATGAACCTCATATTGTTCACAACTTTTCATGCTCTTAATAGTTTTCAAACCTTTACATGCTCTTCGTATGTTTCAGAATTTTTCATGCTCTTCGTATTGTTCACAGCTTTTCATGCTCCTGGGATTTTTCACACCTTTTCATGCTCTTCATATTTTTCAGAACTTTTCATGCTCTTCGTATTTTTCCCACCTTTTCATGCTCTTTGTATTTTTCACACCTTTTCATGCTCTTCATATTTTTTAGAGCTTTTCATGCTCTTCTTATTTTTCACACCATTTCATGCTCCTCATATTTTTCACATCTTTTCATAAGCTTCATATTGTCACACCGTTTCATGCTCCTCAGATTTTTCACAGCTTTTCATGCTCTTCACATTTTTCAGACCTTTTCATGCTCCACATATTTTTCACACGTTTACATGCTCTTCATATTTTACACAACTTCTCATGCTCTTCTTATTTTTTAAACCTTTTCTTGCTCTTCTTATTTTTCACACCGTTTCATGCTCTTCATATTTTTCACACCTTGTCATGGTTTTCAAATTTTTCACACCTTTTCATGCTCTTCGTATTTTTTAAACCTTTTCTTGCTCCTCATATTTTACACAACTTTTCATGCTCTTCATATTTTTTAAACCTTTTCTTGCTCTTCATATTTTACACACCGTTTCATGCTCTTCATATTTTTCACACCTTGTCATGCTTTTCAAATTTTTTACACCTTTTCATGCTCTTCGTATTTTTCAGGTTTTATCATTCTCTTCGTATTTTTCAGATCTTTTCATGCTCTTTGTATTTTTCACACCGTTTCATGCTCTTCGTATTTATCAGATGTTTTCATGATCTTCTTATTTTTCACACCATTTCATGCTTTTCGTATTTATCAGAACTTTTCGTGATCTCCATATTTTTCAGAACTTTTCATGCTCTTCGCATTTTTCACACCGTTTCATGCACTTCATATTTTTCACACCTTTTCATGCTATTCATATTTTTCACACTGTTTCATAATCTTCATATTTTTCACTTCTTTTCATGCTCTTCATATATTTCACACTGTTTCATGCTCTTCATATGTTCACACCATTACATGCTCCTCATATTTATCATAGTTTCATGCTCTTCAAATTTTTCACACCTTTACATGCTCCTCATATTTTTGACACCATTTCTTGCTCCTCGTATTTTTCAGAACTTTTCATGCTCTTCATATTTTTCACACCTTTACGTGCTCCTCATATTTTTGACACCTTTTCTTGCTCCTCATATTTTTCACACCGTTTCATGCTCTTCATATTTTTCACACCTTTTCCTGCTCTTCATATTTTTCATACCGTTTCATGCTCTTCATATTCTCACACTGTTTCATGCTCCTCATATTTTTCAGACCTTTTCATGGTCCTCGTATTTTTCAGACCTTTTCATGCTCCTCATAATTTTCAGACCTTGGCATGCTCCTCGTATTTTCCAGACCTTTTCATCCTCCTCATATTTTTCACACCTTTTCACGCTCTTCGTATTTTTCAGGCCTTTGCATGCTCCCTGTATTTTTCACACCTTTTCATGCTCCTCATATTTTTCAGAACTTTTCATGCTCCTCATATTTTGCACACCTTTTCATGCTCTTCGTATTTTTCAGACGTTTGCATGCTCTTCGTATTTTTCAGACCTTTTCATGCTCTTGATAGTTTTGAAACCTTTTCAGGCTCCTCGTATTTTTCAGACCTTTTCATGCTCCTCGTATTTTTCACACATTTCCATGCTCCTCGTATTTTTCACACCTTTTCACGACCCTTGTATTTTTCAGACCTTTCCATGCTCCTCGTATTTTTCACACCGTTTCATGCTCTTCATATTTTCAGATAGTTTCATGCTCCTCATATTTTTCACACGTTTCATGCTCTTCATATTTTTCAGAAAGCTCTTTGTATTTTTCAGACTTTTTCATGTTCTTGGTAATTTTTCACATCTTTTAATGCTCTCTGAATTTTTCACAACTTTTCATGCTTTTCGTGATTTTTCACAACGTTTCATGCTCTTCATATTTTTCACACCGTTTGATGCGTTTGTACTTTTCACACTTTTTCATGCTCTTTGTATTTTTCACACATTTTAATGCTCTTCGTATATTTCACACCTTTTCATGCACTTCATATGATTCACACCTTTTCATGCTCTTCATATTTTTCACACCGTTTCATGCTCTTCATATTTTTCACACCTTTTCATGCTCTTCATATTTTTCACACCATTTCATGCTCTTCATATTTTTCACACTGTTTCATGCTCTTCGTATTTTTGACACTTTTTCATGCTCTTCGTATATTTCACATCTTTTCATGCTCTTCATATTTTTCACACCGTTTCATGCTGTTCATATTGTTCACAACTTTTCAGGCTCCCCATATTTTTCAGACCTTTTCATGCTCCTTGTGTTTTTCAGACCTTTTCATGCTCCTCGTATTTTTCAGACCTTTTCATCCTCCTCGTATTTATCAGACCTTTTCATGCTTCTCGTATTTTTCACACCTTTTCATGCTCCTCGTATTTTTCACACTTTTTCATTCTCCTCGTATTTTTCACACCTTTATATGCTCTTTGTATTTTTCACACCTTTTCATGCTCTTCCTGTTTTTCACACCTTTTCATGCTCTTCGTGTTTTTCACTCCTTTTAATGCTCTTCATATTTTTCAGGCCTTTTCATGCTCTTGATATTTTCCACACCTTTTCATGCTCTCCATGTTTTTCACACCGTTTCTTGCTCTTCGTGTTTTTCACACATTTCATGCTCCTATTTTTCACACTTTTCATGCTCTTCATATTTTCCACACCTTTTCATGCTCCTCGTATTTTTCACACTTTTTCATGCTCCTCATATTTTTCAAACCTTTTCATGCTCTTCGAATTTTTCATTCATTTTCATTCTCTTCGTGTTTTTCACACCTTTTCATGCTCCTCGTATTTTTCACACCTTTTCATGCTCCTCGTATTTTTCACACCTTTTCATGCTCCTCGTATTTTTCAGACCTTGCCTGGTCCTCGTATTTTATAGACCTTTCCATGCTCTTACTATTTTTCAGACATCTTCATGCTCCTCTTATTTTTCAGACCTATTCATGCTCTTCGTATTTTTCAGAACTCTTCATGCTACTCGTATTTTTCAGAACTCTTCATGCTCTTCATACTGTTCACACGTTTTCATGCTCTTCGTATATTTCAGACCTTTTCAAATTCTTGATATTTTTCAGACCATTTCATGCTCCTCATATTTTTCACACCTTTTCATGCTCTTTGTAATATTTCACACCTGTTCATGCTCTTCGTATTTTTCACACCTTTTCATACTCCTCTTATTTTTCACACATTTTCATGCTCCTCGTATTTTTCAGACCTTTTCATGCTCCCCGTATTTTTCAGACCTTTTTATGCTACTTCTATTTTTCAGACCTTTACATGCTCCTCGTATTTTTCACACCTTTTCATGCTCTTCGTGATTTTCACGCATTTTCATGGTTCTCGTATTTTTTACAACATTTCATGTTCCTCGTTTTTTTTCAGACCTTTTCATGCTCCTCGTATTTTTCACACATTTTAAAGCTCCTCGTATTTTTCACACCTTTGCATGCTCTTCGTGATTTTCACGCATTTTCATGGTTCTCGTATTTTTTACAACATTTCATGTTCCTCGTTTTTTTTCAGACCTTTTCATGCTCCTCGTATTTTTCACACATTTTCATGCTCCTCGTATTTTTCACACCTTTGCATGCTCTTCGTGATTTTCACGCCTTTTCATGCTCTTTTTTTTTTTCAGAACTTTTCATGCTCTTCATATTTTTCAGAATTTTTCAACCTCCTCGTATTTTTCAGATCTTTTCATGCTCCTCAGATTTTTCAGACCTTTCAAGCTCCTCTTATTTTTCAGACCTTTTCATGCTCCTCATATTTTTCACACCTTTTCATGCTCTTCATATAGTTCACACCTTTTCATGCTCTTCATATTGTTCAGAACTTTTCATGCTCCTCGTATTTTTCACAACTTCTCATGCTCCTCATATTGTTCACACCTTTTCATGCTCGTCATAATATTCACACATTTTCATGCTCTTCATATTTTTCACAACTTTTCATGCTCTTCATATTTTTCAGAACTTTTCATTCTCTTCATGCTCTTCGTATTTTCAGACCTATTCATGCTCCTCCTATTTTTCAGACCTTTTCATATTCTGCGTATTTTTCACACCTTTTCTTGCTCTTCATATTTTACACACCGTTTCATGCTCTTCATGTTTTTCACACCATTTCATTTACCTTATATTATTCACACCTTTTCATGCACTTCATATTTTACACACCGTTTCAGGCTCTTCGTATGTTTCACACCTTTTCATGCACTTCGTATTTTTCACAAATTTTCATGCTCTTCGTATTTTTCACACCTTTTCAGGCTCTTCGAAATTTTTCACCCCTTTTCATGCTCTTCGTATTTTTCACACCCTGTCGTGCTCTTCATATTTTTTACATCTTTTCATCCTCTTCGTATTTGTCCCATCTTTTCATGTTCTTCGTATTTTTCAGAACTTTTCATGCTCTTCGTATTTTTCACACTATTTCATGCTCTTCGTATTTTTCAGACATTCTGATGCTTCGTATTTTTCACAGCGTTTCATGCACTTCGTATTTTTCACACCGTTTAATGCTCTTCATATTTTTCACACCTTTTCATGCTCTTCGTATTTTTCACACCTTTTCATGCTCTTTTTATTTTTCACATCTGTTCATGGTCTTTGTAATTTTTCACAAATTTTCATGCACTTTGTAATTTTTCACACCTTTTCATGCTCTTCGTATTTTTCACACCTTTTCATGCTTTTCGTATTATTCACACCTTTTCATGCTCCTTGTATATTTTAGACCTTTTCATGCTCCTCGTATTATTCACACCTTTTCATGCTCCTCGTATATTTTAGACCTTTTCATGCTACTCGTATTTTTCAGAACTCTTCATGCTCTTCATACTGTTCACACGTTTTCATGCTCTTCGTATATTTCAGACCTTTTCAAATTCTTGATATTTTTCAGACCATTTCATGCTCCTCATATTTTTCACACCTTTTCATGCTCTTTGTAATATTTCACACCTGTTCATGCTCTTCGTATTTTTCACACCTTTTCATACTCCTCGTATTTTTCACACCTTTTCATGCTCCTCGTATTTTTCAGACCTTTTCATGCTCCGCGTATTTTTCAGACCTTTTTATGCTACTTCTATTTTTCAGACCTTTACATGCTCCTCGTATTTTTCACACCTTTTCATGCTCTTCGTGATTTTCACGCATTTTCATGGTTCTCGTATTTTTTACACCATTTCATGTTCCTCGTTTTTTTTCAGACCTTTTCATGCTCCTCGTATTTTTCACACATTTTCATGCTCCTCGTATTTTTCACACCTTTGCATGCT
Organism: Dama dama; assembly: GCF_033118175.1. Taxonomy (NCBI): domain Eukaryota; kingdom Metazoa; phylum Chordata; class Mammalia; order Artiodactyla; family Cervidae; genus Dama; species Dama dama. Next base: position 1,898,680 of record NW_026870894.1, on the reverse strand, counting down.
CTTCGTGATTTTCACGCCTTTTCATGCTCTTTGTATTTTTCAGACCTTTTCATGCTCCGGGTATTTTTCAGAACTTTTCATGCTCTTCATATTTTTCAGAATTTTTCAACCTCCTCGTATTTTTCAGATCTTTTCATGTTCCTCAAATTTTTCAGACCTTTCAAGCTCCTCTTATTTTTCAGACCTTTTCATGCTCCTCATATTTTTCACACCTTTTCATGCTCTTCATATAGTTCACACCTTTTCATGCTCTTCATATTGTTCAGAACTTTTCATGCTCCTCGTATTTTTCACAACTTCTCATGCTCCTCATATTGTTCACACCTTTTCATGCTTGTCATAATATTCACACATTTTCATGCTCTTCATATTTTTCACAACTTTTCATGCTCTTCATATTTTTCAGAACTTTTCATTCTCTTCATGCTCTTCGTGTTTTCAGACCTATTCATGCTCCTCCTATTTTTCAGACCTTTTCATATTCTGCGTATTTTTCACACCTTTTCTTGCTCTTCATATTTACACACTGTTTCATGCTCTTCATGTTTTTCACACCGTTTCATTAACCTTATATTATTCACACCTTTTCATGCTCTTCATATTTTACACACCGTTTCAGGCTCTTCGTATGTTTCACACCTTTTCATGCACTTCGTATTTTTCACAAATTTTCATGCTCTTCGTATTTTTCACACCTTTTCAGGCTCTTCGAAATTTTTCACCCCTTTTCATGCTCTTCGTATTTTTCACACCCTGTCGTGCTCTTCATATTTTTTACATCTTTTCATCCTCTTCGTATTTGTCCCATCTTTTCATGTTCTTCGTATTTTTCAGAACTTTTCATGCTCTTCGTATTTTTCACACTATTTCATGCTCTTCGTATTTTTCAGACATTCTGATGCTTCGTATTTTTCACAGCGTTTCATGCACTTCGTATTTTTCACACCTTTTCATGCTCTTCATATTTTTCACACCGTTTCATGCTCTTCATATTTTTCACACCATTTCATGAACCTCATATTGTTCACAACTTTTCATGCTCTTAATAGATTTCAAACCTTTACATGCTCTTCGTATGTTTCAGAATTTTTCATGCTCTTCGTATTGTTCACAGCTTTTCATGCTCCTGGGATTTTTCACACCTTTTCATGCTCTTCATATTTTTCAGAACTTTTCATGCTCTTCGTATTTTTCCCACCTTTTCATGCTCCTCATATTTTTCACACCGTTTCATGCTCTTCATATTTTTCACACCTTTTCCTGCTCTTCATATTTTTCATACCGTTTCATGCTCTTCATATTCTCACACTGTTTCATGCTCCTCATATTTTTCAGACCTTTTCATGGTCCTCGTATTTTTCAGACCTTTTCATGCTCCTCATAATTTTCAGACCTTGGCATGCTCCTCGTATTTTCCAGACCTTTTCATCCTCCTCATATTTTTCACACCTTTTCATGCTCTTCGTATTTTTCAGGCCTTTGCATGCTCCCTGTATTTTTCACACCTTTTCATGCTCCTCGTATTTTTCAGAACTTTTCATGCTCTTCGAAATTTTTCACCCCTTTTCATGCTCTTCGTATTTTTCACACCCTTTCGTGCTCTTCATATTTTTTACATCTTTTCATCCTCTTCGTATTTGTCCCATCTTTTCATGTTCTTCGTATTTTTCAGAACTTTTCATGCTCTTCGTATTTTTCACACTATTTCATGCTCTTCGTATTTTTCAGACATTCTGATGCTTCGTATTTTTCACAGCGTTTCATGCACTTCGTATTTTTCACACCGTTTAATGCTCTTCATATTTTTCACACCTTTTCATGCTCTTCGTATTTTTCACACCTTTTCATGCTCTTTTTATTTTTCACATCTGTTCATGGTCTTCGTAATTTTTCACAAATTTTCATGCACTTTGTAATTTTTCACACCTTTTCATGCTCTTCGTATTTTTCACACCTTTTCATGCTTTTCGTATTATTCACACCTTTTCATGCTCCTTGTATATTTTAGACCTTTTCATGCTCCTCGTATTATTCACACCTTTTCATGCTCCTCGTATATTTTAGACCTTTTCATGCTACTCGTATTTTTCAGAACTCTTCATGCTCTTCATACTGTTCACACGTTTTCATGCTCTTCGTATATTTCAGACATTTTCAAATTCTTGATATTTTTCAGACCATTTCATGCTCCTCATATTTTTCACACCTTTTCATGCTCTTTGTAATATTTCACACCTGTTCATGCTCGTCGTATTTTTCACACCTTTTCATACTCCTCGTATTTGTCACACCTTTTCATGCTCCTCGTATTTTTCAGACCTTTTCATGCTCCGCGTATTTTTCAGACCTTTTTATGCTACTTCTATTTTTCAGACCTTTACATGCTCCTCGTATTTTTCACACCTTTTCATGCTCTTCGTGATTTTCACGCATTTTCATGGTTCTCTTATTTTTTACACCATTTCATGTTCCTCGTTTTTTTTCAGACCTTTTCATGCTCCTCGTATTTTTCACACATTTTCATGCTCCTCGTATTTTTCACACCTTTGCATGCTCTTCGTGATTTTCACGCCTTTTCATGCTCTTTGTATTTTTCAGACCTTTTCATGCTCCGGGTATTTTTCAGAACTTTTCATGCTCTTCATATTTTTCAGAATTTTTCAACCTCCTCGTATTTTTCAGATCTTTTCATGTTCCTCAAATTTTTCAGACCTTTCAAGCTCCTCTTATTTTTCAGACCTTTTCATGCTCCTCATATTTTTCACACCTTTTCATGCTCTTCATATAGTTCACACCTTTTCATGCTCTTCATATTGTTCAGAACTTTTCATGCTCCTCGTATTTTTCACAACTTCTCATGCTCCTCATATTGTTCACACCTTTTCATGCTTGTCATAATATTCACACATTTTCATGCTCTTCATATTTTTCACAACTTTTCATGCTCTTCATATTTTTCAGAACTTTTCATTCTCTTCATGCTCTTCGTATTTTCAGACCTATTCATGCTCCTCCTATTTTTCAGACCTTTTCATATTCTGCGTATTTTTCACACCTTTTCTTGCTCTTCATATTTACACACTGTTTCATGCTCTTCATGTTTTTCACACCGTTTCATTAACCTTATATTATTCACACCTTTTCATGCTCTTCATATTTTACACACCGTTTCAGGCTCTTCATATGTTTCACACCTTTTCATGCACTTCGTATTTTTCACAAATTTTCATGCTCTTCGTATTTTTCACACCTTTTCAGGCTCTTCGAAATTTTTCACCCCTTTTCATGCTCTTCGTATTTTTCACACCCTGTCGTGCTCTTCATATTTTTTACATCTTTTCATCCTCTTCGTATTTGTCCCATCTTTTCATGTTCTTCGTATTTTTCAGAACTTTTCATGCTCTTTGTATTTTTCACACTATTTCATGCTCTTCGTATTTTTCAGACATTCTGATGCTTCGTATTTTTCACAGCGTTTCATGCACTTCGTATTTTTCACACCTTTTCATGCTCTTCATATTTTTCACACCGTTTCATGCTCTTCATATTTTTCACACCATTTCATGAACCTCATATTGTTCACAACTTTTCATGCTCTTAATAGTTTTCAAACCTTTACATGCTCTTCGTATGTTTCAGAATTTTTCATGCTCTTCGTATTGTTCACAGCTTTTCATGCTCCTGGGATTTTTCACACCTTTTCATGCTCTTCATATTTTTCAGAACTTTTCATGCTCTTCGTATTTTTCCCACCTTTTCATGCTCTTTGTATTTTTCACACCTTTTCATGCTCTTCATATTTTTTAGAGCTTTTCATGCTCTTCTTATTTTTCACACCATTTCATGCTCCTCATATTTTTCACATCTTTTCATAAGCTTCATATTGTCACACCGTTTCATGCTCCTCAGATTTTTCACAGCTTTTCATGCTCTTCACATTTTTCAGACCTTTTCATGCTCCACATATTTTTCACACGTTTACATGCTCTTCATATTTTACACAACTTCTCATGCTCTTCTTATTTTTTAAACCTTTTCTTGCTCTTCTTATTTTTCACACCGTTTCATGCTCTTCATATTTTTCACACCTTGTCATGGTTTTCAAATTTTTCACACCTTTTCATGCTCTTCGTATTTTTTAAACCTTTTCTTGCTCCTCATATTTTACACAACTTTTCATGCTCTTCATATTTTTTAAACCTTTTCTTGCTCTTCATATTTTACACACCGTTTCATGCTCTTCATATTTTTCACACCTTGTCATGCTTTTCAAATTTTTTACACCTTTTCATGCTCTTCGTATTTTTCAGGTTTTATCATTCTCTTCGTATTTTTCAGATCTTTTCATGCTCTTTGTATTTTTCACACCGTTTCATGCTCTTCGTATTTATCAGATGTTTTCATGATCTTCTTATTTTTCACACCATTTCATGCTTTTCGTATTTATCAGAACTTTTCGTGATCTCCATATTTTTCAGAACTTTTCATGCTCTTCGCATTTTTCACACCGTTTCATGCACTTCATATTTTTCACACCTTTTCATGCTATTCATATTTTTCACACTGTTTCATAATCTTCATATTTTTCACTTCTTTTCATGCTCTTCATATATTTCACACTGTTTCATGCTCTTCATATGTTCACACCATTACATGCTCCTCATATTTATCATAGTTTCATGCTCTTCAAATTTTTCACACCTTTACATGCTCCTCATATTTTTGACACCATTTCTTGCTCCTCGTATTTTTCAGAACTTTTCATGCTCTTCATATTTTTCACACCTTTACATGCTCCTCATATTTTTGACACCTTTTCTTGCTCCTCATATTTTTCACACCGTTTCATGCTCTTCATATTTTTCACACCTTTTCCTGCTCTTCATATTTTTCATACCGTTTCATGCTCTTCATATTCTCACACTGTTTCATGCTCCTCATATTTTTCAGACCTTTTCATGGTCCTCGTATTTTTCAGACCTTTTCATGCTCCTCATAATTTTCAGACCTTGGCATGCTCCTCGTATTTTCCAGACCTTTTCATCCTCCTCATATTTTTCACACCTTTTCACGCTCTTCGTATTTTTCAGGCCTTTGCATGCTCCCTGTATTTTTCACACATTTTCATGCTCCTCGTATTTTTCAGAACTTTTCATGCTCTTCGAAATTTTTCACCCCTTTTCATGCTCTTCGTATTTTTCACACCCTGTCGTGCTCTTCATATTTTTTACATCTTTTCATCCTCTTCGTATTTGTCCCATCTTTTCATGTTCTTCGTATTTTTCAGAACTTTTCATGCTCTTCGTATTTTTCACACTATTTCATGCTCTTCGTATTTTTCAGACATTCTGATGCTTCGTATTTTTCACAGCGTTTCATGCACTTCGTATTTTTCACACCGTTTAATGCTCTTCATATTTTTCACACCTTTTCATGCTCTTCGTATTTTTCACACCTTTTCATGCTCTTTTTATTTTTCACATCTGTTCATGGTCTTCGTAATTTTTCACAAATTTTCATGCACTTTGTAATTTTTCACACCTTTTCATGCTCTTCGTATTTTTCACACCTTTTCATGCTTTTCGTATTATTCACACCTTTTCATGCTCCTTGTATATTTTAGACCTTTTCATGCTCCTCGTATTATTCACACCTTTTCATGCTCCTCGTATATTTTAGACCTTTTCATGCTACTCGTATTTTTCAGACGTTTGCAAGCTCCTCGTATTTTTCAGACCTTTGCATGCTCCTCGTATTTTTCAGAACTTTTCACGCTCCTCGTGTTTTTCACAACTTCTCATGCTCCTCATATTGTTCACACCTTTTCATACTCCTCATATTATTCACAACTTTTTATGCTTCTGGTATTTTTCAGACCTTTTCATGCTCTTCATATTTTTCAGAACTTTTCATTCTCTTCATGCTCTTCGTATTTTCAGACCTATTCATGCTCCTCCTATTTTTCAGACCTTTTCATGCTCTTCGTATTTTTCACTCCTCTTCATGCTCCTCGTATTTTTCAAACCTTTTCATGCTCCGCGTATTTTTCAGACCTTTTCATGCTCTTCATATTTTTCACACCATTTCATTAACCTCATATTATTCACAACTTTTCATGCTCTTCATATTTTACACACCGTTCAGGCTATTCGTATGTTTCACACCTTTAATGCACTTCGTATTTTTCACAAATTTTCATGCTCTTCGTATTTTTCACAAATTTTCAGGTTCTTCGAAATTTTTCACACCTTTTTATGCTCTTCATATTTTTCACACCTTTTCATCCTCTTCTCTTTTTTCACACCGTTTCAAGCTCTACTTATTTTTCACACCTTGTCATGCACTTCATATTTTTTACATCTTTTAATGCTCTTCGTATTTGTCCCATGTTTTCAAGCTCTTCGTATTTTTCAGACCTTTTCATGCTTTTCGTATTTTTCACACTTTTTCATGCTCCTCATATTTTTCACACCTTTTCATGCTCTTCGTATTTTTCACACCTTTTCATGCTCATGTTTTTCACTCCTTTTAATGCTCTTCATATTTTTCAGGCCTTTTCACGCTCTTGATATTTTTCACACCTTTTCATGCTCTCTGTGTTTTTCACACCTTTTCTTGCTCTACGTGTTTTTCACACGTTTTCATGCTCCTCATATTTTTCACACCATTTCATGCTCTTCATATTTTCACACCGTTTCATGCTAGTCATATTTTGGACACCTTTTCATGCTCCTAATATTTTTCAGACCTTTTAATGCTCCTCGTGTTTTTCAGACGTATTCACGCTCCTCGTATTTTTCAGACATTCTGGCCCCTCGTATTTTTCAGACCTTTTCATGCTCCTCATATTTTCAGACCGTTTCATGCTCCTCATATTTTTCAAACCGTTTCATGCTCCTCATATTTATCACACCGTTTCGTGCTCCTTGTGTTTTACAGACATTTTCATGCTTCTCGTATTTTTCAGAACTTTTCATGCTCCTCGTGTTTTTCAGACCTTTTCATGCTCCTTGTATTTTTCACACATTTTCATACTCCTCGTATTTTTCACACCTTATCACGCTCATCGTATTTTTCAGACATTAAGGCCCCTCGTATTTTTCAGACCTTTCCATGCTCATCGTATTTTTCATACCTTTTCATGATCCTCATATTTTTCACACCTTTTAATGCTCTTAATATTTTTCAGGCCGTTTCATGCTCCTCATATTTTTCACACCTTTTCATGCTCTTCATATTTTTCACACCGTTTCATGCTCTTCATGTTTCCACACTGTTTCATGCTCCTCATATTTTTCAGATATTTTCAAGCTCCTCGTATTTTCCAGACCTTTTCATGCTCCTCGTAATTTTCACAACTTTTCATGCTCCTTGTAGTTTTCAGACCTTTTCATGCTCCTCATATTTTTCACACCTTTCATGTTCTTCATATTTTTCACACCGTTTCATGCTCTTTATATTTTCACACTGTTTCATGCTCCTCATATTTTTGACACCTTTTCATGCTCCTCTTATTTTTCAGACCTTTTCATGCTAGTCGTATTTTTCAGACCTTTTCAGGCTCCCCGTATTTTTCATACCTTTCTTGGTCCTCGTATTTTTCAGAACGATTCATGCTTCTCGTATTTTTCACACCTTTTCTTGTTCCTCGTATTTTTCACACCTTTTCATGCTCTTCGTGTTTTTCACTCCTTTTAATGCTCTTCATATTTTTCAGGCCTTTTCACGCTCTTGATATTTTACACACCTTTTCATGCTCTCCATGTTTTTCACACCTTTTCTTGCTCTTCGTGTTTTCCACACCTTTTCATGCTCCTGATATTTCTTCACAGCACTTCATGCTCTTCATATTTTCACAGCATTTCATGCTAGTCATATTTTTGACACCTTTTTATGCTCCTCATATTTTTCAGACCTTTTCATGCTCCTCGTATTTTTCAGACCTTTTCACGCTCCTCGTATTTTTCAGACATTCAGGCCCCTCATATTTTTCAGACATTTTCATGCTCCTCGTGTTTTTCAGACCTTTTCATGCTCCTCGTATTTTTAACACATTTTCATATTCCTCCGATTTTTCACACCTTTTCACGCTCCTCGTATTTTTCAGACATTAAGGCCCCTCGTATTTTTCAGACCTTTTCATGCTCCTCATATTGTTCACAACTTTTCATGCTCTTCATATTTTTCACATCTTTTCATGCTTTTCATATTTTTCATACCTTTTCATGCTCCTCGTATTTTTCAGACCTTTTCATGCTCCCTGTATTTTCATACCTTTCATGGTCCTCGTATTTTTCAGACCGTTTCATGCTTCTCGAATTTTTCACACCTTTTCATGCTCTTCCTGTTTTTCACACCTTTTCATGCTCTTCGTGTTTTTCACTCCTTTTCTTGCTCTTCGTGTTTCCACACCTTGTCCTGCTCCTCATATTCTTCACACCATTTCATGCTCTTCATATTTTCACAGCATTTCATGCTAGTCATATTTTTGACACCTTTTCATGCTCCTCATATTTTTCAGACATTTTCATGCTCCTCGGGTTTTTCAGACCTTTTCACGCTCCTCGTATTTTTCAGACATTCAGGCCCCTCGTATTTTTCAGACATTTTCATGCTCCTCGTGTTTTTCAGAACTTTTCATGCTCCTCATATTTTTCACACATTTTCATATTCCTCCTATTTTTCACACCTTTTCACGCTCCTCGTATTTTTCAGACATTAAGGCCCCTCGTATTTTTCAGACCTTTTCATGCTCCTCGTATTTTTCACACCTTTTCATGCTCCTCATATTGTTCACAACTTTTCATGCTCTTCATATTTTTCACATCGTTTCATGCTCCTCATATTTTTCATACCGTTTCATGCTCGTCATATTTTTCACATCTTTTTATGTTCGTCATATATTTGATACGATTTAAAGCTCTTCATATTTTTCATACCATTTCATGCTCTTCATATTTTCACAACGTTTCATGCTCCTCATATTTTTCAGACCGTTTCATGTTCCTCATATATTTCACACATTTTCATGCTCCTCATATTTTTGACACCTTTTCATGATCCTCGTATTTTTCACACCTTTTCATGCTCCTCGTATTTTTCACAACTTTTCATGCTCCTCATATTTTTCAAACCTTTTCATGCTCCTCTTATTTTTCACACATTTTCATGCTCCTTGTAATTTTCAGACCTTTTCATGCTCCTCGTATTATATAGACCTTTTCATGCTCCTAGTATTTTTCAGACATTTTCATGCTCCTCGTATTTTTCAGACCTTTTTTTGCTCCTCGTATTTTTACACCTTTTCATGTTCCTCGTATTTTTCAGACCTTTTCATGCTCCTCGTATTTTACAGAGCTTTTCATGCTCCTCGTATTTTTCAGAACTTTTCGTTCTCCTCGTATTTTCAGACCTTTTCCTGTTCCTCGAATTTTTCACACCTTTTCATGCTCCTCATGTTTTCCACACCTTTCATGCTCTTCATATTTTTCACACAGTTTCATGCTCATGATATTTTCACACCGTTTCATGCTCCTCATATTTTTGATAACTTTTCATGCTCCTCTTATTTTTCACACCTTTTCATGCTCCTCATATTTTTCAGACCTTTTCATTCTCCCTGTATCTTTCATACCTTTCATGGTCCTCATATTTTTCAGACCGTTTCATGCTTCTCGTATTATTCACACCTTTTCATGCTCTTCCTCTTTTTAACACCTTTTCATGCTCTTCGTGTTTTTCACTCCTTTTAATGCTCTTCATGTCTTTCAGGCCTTTTCACGCTCTTGATATTTTTCTCACCTTTTCATGCTCTCCGTGTTTTTCACACCTTTTCTTGCTCTTCGTGTTTTCCACACCTTTTCATGCTCCTCATATTTCTTCACACCATTTCATGCTCTTCATATTTTCACAGCATTTCATGCTAGTCATATTTTTGACACCTTTTCATGCTCCTCATATTTTTCAGACCTTTTCATGCTCCTCGTGTTTTTCAGACTTTTTCACGCTCCTCATATTTTTCAGATATTCAGGCCCCTCATATTTTTCAGACATTTTCATGGTCCTCGTATTTTTCAGACCATTTCATGCTCCCTGTATTTTTCATACCTTTCATGCTCCTCGTATTTTTCAGACCTTTTCATGCTCCCTGTATTTTTCATACCTTTCATGGTCTTCATATTTTTCAGACCTTTTCATGCTCCTCGTATTTTTCAGACATTTAGGCACCTCGTATTTTTCAGACATTTTCATGCTCCTCGTGTTTTTCAGAACTTTTCATGCTCTTCGTATTTTTCACACATTTTCATATTCCTCCTATTTTTCACACCTTTTCACGCTCCTCGTATTTTTCAGACATTTAGGCAGTTCGTATTTTTCACACCTTTTCATGCTCCTCATGTTGTTCACAACTTTTCATGCTCTTCATATTTTTCACATCGTTTCATGCTCCTCATATTTTTCATACCGTTTCATGCTCCTCATATTTTTCACATCTTTTTATGTTCGTCATATATTTGATACGATTTAAAGCTCTTCATATTTTTCATACCATTTCATGCTCTTCATATTTTCACAACGTTTCATGCTCCTCATATTTTTCAGACCGTTTCATGTTCCTCATATATTTCACACCTTTTCATGCTCCTCACGTTTTTTAGACCTTTTCATGCTCCTCATATTTTTCAGACCTTTATATGCTCCTCGTATTTTTCACACCTTTTCATGCTTCTAGTATTTTACAGAGCTTTTCATGATCCTTGTATTTTTCACACCTTTTCATGCTCCTTGTATTTTTCACACCTTTTCATGCTACTCGTATTTTTCAGACCTTTTCATGCTCCCCAAATTTTCAGACCTTTTCATGCTCCTACTATTTTTCACACCTTTTTATGCTACTCGTATTTTTCACACCTTTTCATGCTCCTCGTATTTTTCAGACATTTTCATGCTCCTCGTATTTTTCAGACCTTTTCATGCTCCTCGTATTTTTCACACCTTTTCATGCTCCTCGTATTTTTCAGACCTTTTCATGCTCCTACTATTTTTCACACCTTTTCATGCTCCTCACATTTTCACACATTTTCATGCTCTTCGTATTTTTCACACATTTTCATGCTCTTTGTATTTTTCAGACATTTTCATGCTCTTGGTAATTTTTCACACCTTTTCATGCTCTTCATATATTTCACACCTTTTCATGCTCTTCGTATTTTTCACCCCTTTTCCTGCTCTTCATATTTTTCACACCGTTTCATGCTCTTCATATTTTTCACACCTTTTCATGCTCTTCATGTTTTTCACACGTTTTCATGCTTTTCATATTTTTCACACAGTTTCATGCTTTTCATATTTTTCACACAGTTTCATGCTCTTCATATTTTTCACACCTTTTCATGCTCTTCATATTTTTCACTCCGTTCTATGCTCCTCATATTTTCACATCGTTTCATGCTCCTCATATTTTTACACCGTTTCATGCTCTTCATCTTTTTCACACCATATCATGCTCTTCGTATTTTTCACACCTTTTCATGCTCTTTATATATTTTACAACTTTTCATGCACTTCGTATGTTTCACACCTTATCATGCTTCTCATATTATTCACACCTTTTCATGCTCATCATATTTTTCACATCTTTTATTGCTCTTCATATTTTTCAGACCTTTTCATGCTCCTCATATTTTTCACACCGTTTCATGCTCCTCATATTTTCACACCGTTTCATGTCTTCATATTTTTCACACCATTTCATGCTTTTCATATTTTTCACACCTTTTCATGCTCTTTGTATATTTCACACCTTTTCATGCACTTCGTATGTTTCACACCTTATCATGCTCCTCATATTATTCACACCTGTTCATGCTCCTCGTGTTTTTCAGAACTTTTCATGCTCCTCATATTTTTCAGAACTTTTCATGCTCCTCGTATTTTTCACACCTTTTCATGCTCCTTGTATTTTTCACACCTTTTTATGCTCCTTGTAATTTTCAGACCTTTTCATGCTCTTCATATTTTTCAAAACATTTCATGCTTTCGCATTTTTCACACCGTTTCATGCTCTGCATATTTTTCACACCTTTTCATGCTCTTCATGTTTTTCACACGTTTTCATGCTTTTCATATTTTTCACACAGTTTCATGCTTTTCATATTTTTCACACAGTTTCATGCTCTTCATATTTTTCACACCTTTTCATGCTCTTCATATTTTTCACTCCGTTCTATGCTCCTCATATTTTCACATCGTTTCATGCTCCTCATATTTTTACACCGTTTCATGCTCTTCATCTTTTTCACACCATATCATGCTCTTCGTATTTTTCACACCTTTTCATGCTCTTTATATATTTTACAACTTTTCATGCACTTCGTATGTTTCACACCTTATCATGCTTCTCATATTATTCACACCTTTTCATGCTCATCATATTTTTCACATCTTTTATTGCTCTTCATATTTTTCAGACCTTTTCATGCTCCTCATATTTTTCACACCGTTTCATGCTCCTCATATTTTCACACCGTTTCATGTCTTCATATTTTTCACACCATTTCATGCTTTTCATATTTTTCACACCTTTTCATGCTCTTTGTATATTTCACACCTTTTCATGCACTTCGTATGTTTCACACCTTATCATGCTCCTCATATTATTCACACCTGTTCATGCTCCTCGTGTTTTTCAGAACTTTTCATGCTCCTCATATTTTTCAGAACTTTTCATGCTCCTCGTATTTTTCACACCTTTTCATGCTCCTTGTATTTTTCACACCTTTTTATGCTCCTTGTAATTTTCAGACCTTTTCATGCTCTTCATATTTTTCAAAACATTTCATGCTTTCGCATTTTTCACACCGTTTCATGCTCTGCATATTTTTCACACCTTTTCATGCACTTCGTATTTTTCAAACCTTTTCATGCTCTTTGTATTTTTCACAACTTTTCATTCTTTTCATAATTTTGCACACCTTTTCATGGTCTTCATATATTTCACACCAGTCATGCTCTTCGTTTTTTCACACTTTTTCAAGCTCTTCATACTTTTCAAACCGTTTCATGCTCTTCATATTTTTCACATCTTTTCATGCTCTTCATATTTTTCACACCGTTTCATGCTCTTCATATTTTTCACACCTTTTCATGGTCTTCATTTTTACACCGTCTCATGCTCCTCATATTTTTCACACGTTTCATGCTCTTAATATTTTTACACCGTTTCATGCTCCTCCTATTTTTCACACATTTTCATGTTCTTTGTATTTTTCAGACATTTTCAAGCTCTTGGTAATTTTTCACACCTTTTCATGCTTTTCGTAATTTTTCACACCTGTAAATGCTCTTCGTATATTTCACACCTTTTCATTTTCCTCATATTTCTCACACAGTTTCATGCTCTTCATATTATTCACACCTTTTCATGCTCTTCATATTTTTCACACTTTTTCATGCTTTTCATATTTTTCACACAGTTTCATGCTCTTCATAATTTTCACACCTTTTCATGCTCTTCATATTTTTCACTCCGTTCTATGCTCCTCATATTTCAGACCATTTTATGATCCTCATATTTTCACCCCGTTTCATGCTCTTCATATTTTTCAAACCATTTCATGCTCTTCGTATTTTTCACACCTTTTCATGATCTTTGTATATTTCACAGCTTTTCATGCTCTTCGTTTTTTTCACACTGTTTCATGTTCTTCATATTTTTCACACAGTTTCATGCTCTTCATATTTTCACACCTTTTCATGGTCTTCATTTTTACACCATTTCATGCTCCTCATATTTTTCACACGTTTCATGTTCTTCATATTTTTACACCGTTTCATGCTCCTCCTATTTTTCACACCTTTTCATGCTCTTCATATTTTTCACACGTTTTCATGCTTTTCATATTTTTCACACAGTTTCATGCTTTTCATATTTTTCACACAGTTTCATGCTCTTCATAATTTTCACCCCTTTTCATGCTCTTCATATTTTTCACTCTGTTCTATGCTCCTCATATTTTCAGACCATTTTATGATCCTCATATTTTCACCCCGTTTCATGCTCTTCATATTTTTCAAACCATTTCATGCTCTTCGTATTTTTCACACCTTTTCATGATCTTTGTATATTTCACACCTTTTCATGCTCTTTGTTTTTTTCACACCGTTTCATGTTCTTCATATTTTTCACAAAGTTTCATGCTCTTCATATTTTCACACCTTTTCATGCTCGTCATAATATTCACACATTTTCATGCTCTTCATATTTTTCACAACTTTTCATGCTCTTCATATTTTTCAGAACTTTTCATTCTCTTCATGCTCTTCATATTTTCAGACCTATTCATGCTCCTCCTATTTTTCAGACCTTTTCATATTCTGCGTATTTTTCACACCTTTTCTTGCTCTTCATATTTTACACACCGTTTCATGCTCTTCATGTTTTTCACACCATTTCATTTACCTTATATTATTCACACCTTTTCATGCACTTCATATTTTACACACCGTTTCAGGCTCTTCGTATGTTTCACACCTTTTCATGCACTTCGTATTTTTCACAAATTTTCATGCTCTTCGTATTTTTCACACCTTTTCAGGCTCTTCGAAATTTTTCACCCCTTTTCATGCTCTTCGTATTTTTCACACCCTGTCGTGCTCTTCATATTTTTTACATCTTTTCATCCTCTTCGTATTTGTCCCATCTTTTCATGTTCTTCGTATTTTTCAGAACTTTTCATGCTCTTCGTATTTTTCACACTATTTCATGCTCTTCGTATTTTTCAGACATTCTGATGCTTCGTATTTTTCACAGCGTTTCATGCACTTCGTATTTTTCACACCGTTTAATGCTCTTCATATTTTTCACACCTTTTCATGCTCTTCGTATTTTTCACACCTTTTCATGCTCTTTTTATTTTTCACATCTGTTCATGGTCTTCGTAATTTTTCACAAATTTTCATGCACTTTGTAATTTTTCACACCTTTTCATGCTCTTCGTATTTTTCACACCTTTTCATGCTTTTCGTATTATTCACACCTTTTCATGCTCCTTGTATATTTTAGACCTTTTCATGCTCCTCGTATTATTCACACCTTTTCATGCTCCTCGTATGTTTTAGACCTTTTCATGCTACTCGTATTTTTCAGACGTTTGCAAGCTCCTCGTATTTTTCAGACCTTTGCATGCTCCTCGTATTTTTCAGAACTTTTCACGCTCCTCGTGTTTTTCACAACTTCTCATGCTCCTCATATTGTTCACACCTTTTCATACTCCTCATATTATTCACAACTTTTTATGCTTCTGGTATTTTTCAGACCTTTTCATGCTCTTCATATTTTTCAGAACTTTTCATTCTCTTCATGCTCTTCGTATTTTCAGACCTATTCATGCTCCTCCTATTTTTCAGACCTTTTCATGCTCTTCGTATTTTTCACTCCTCTTCATGCTCCTCGTATTTTTCAAACCTTTTCATGCTCCGCGTATTTTTCAGACCTTTTCATGCTCTTCATATTTTTCACACCATTTCATTAACCTCATATTATTCACAACTTTTCATGCTCTTCATATTTTACACACCGTTCAGGCTATTCGTATGTTTCACACCTTTAATGCACTTCGTATTTTTCACAAATTTTCATGCTCTTCGTATTTTTCACAAATTTTCAGGTTCTTCGAAATTTTTCACACCTTTTTATGCTCTTCATATTTTTCACACCTTTTCATCCTCTTCTCTTTTTTCACACCGTTTCAAGCTCTACTTATTTTTCACACCTTGTCATGCACTTCATATTTTTTACATCTTTTAATGCTCTTCGTATTTGTCCCATGTTTTCAAGCTCTTCGTATTTTTCAGACCTTTTCATGCTTTTCGTATTTTTCACACTTTTTCATGCTCCTCATATTTTTCACACCTTTTCATGCTCTTCGTATTTTTCACACCTTTTCATGCTCATGTTTTTCACTCCTTTTAATGCTCTTCATATTTTTCAGGCCTTTTCACGCTCTTGATATTTTTCACACCTTTTCATGCTCTCTGTGTTTTTCACACCTTTTCTTGCTCTACGTGTTTTTCACACGTTTTCATGCTCCTCATATTTTTCACACCATTTCATGCTCTTCATATTTTCACACCGTTTCATGCTAGTCATATTTTGGACACCTTTTCATGCTCCTAATATTTTTCAGACCTTTTAATGCTCCTCGTGTTTTTCAGACGTATTCACGCTCCTCGTATTTTTCAGACATTCTGGCCCCTCGTATTTTTCAGACCTTTTCATGCTCCTCATATTTTCAGACCGTTTCATGCTCCTCATATTTTTCAAACCGTTTCATGCTCCTCATATTTATCACACCGTTTCGTGCTCCTTGTGTTTTACAGACATTTTCATGCTTCTCGTATTTTTCAGAACTTTTCATGCTCCTCGTGTTTTTCAGACCTTTTCATGCTCCTTGTATTTTTCACACATTTTCATACTCCTCGTATTTTTCACACCTTATCACGCTCATCGTATTTTTCAGACATTAAGGCCCCTCGTATTTTTCAGACCTTTCCATGCTCATCGTATTTTTCATACCTTTTCATGATCCTCATATTTTTCACACCTTTTAATGCTCTTAATATTTTTCAGGCCGTTTCATGCTCCTCATATTTTTCACACCTTTTCATGCTCTTCATATTTTTCACACCGTTTCATGCTCTTCATGTTTCCACACTGTTTCATGCTCCTCATATTTTTCAGATATTTTCAAGCTCCTCGTATTTTCCAGACCTTTTCATGCTCCTCGTAATTTTCACAACTTTTCATGCTCCTTGTAGTTTTCAGACCTTTTCATGCTCCTCATATTTTTCACACCTTTCATGTTCTTCATATTTTTCACACCGTTTCATGCTCTTTATATTTTCACACTGTTTCATGCTCCTCATATTTTTGACACCTTTTCATGCTCCTCTTATTTTTCAGACCTTTTCATGCTAGTCGTATTTTTCAGACCTTTTCAGGCTCCCCGTATTTTTCATACCTTTCTTGGTCCTCGTATTTTTCAGAACGATTCATGCTTCTCGTATTTTTCACACCTTTTCTTGTTCCTCGTATTTTTCACACCTTTTCATGCTCTTCGTGTTTTTCACTCCTTTTAATGCTCTTCATATTTTTCAGGCCTTTTCACGCTCTTGATATTTTACACACCTTTTCATGCTCTCCATGTTTTTCACACCTTTTCTTGCTCTTCGTGTTTTCCACACCTTTTCATGCTCCTGATATTTCTTCACAGCACTTCATGCTCTTCATATTTTCACAGCATTTCATGCTAGTCATATTTTTGACACCTTTTTATGCTCCTCATATTTTTCAGACCTTTTCATGCTCCTCGTATTTTTCAGACCTTTTCACGCTCCTCGTATTTTTCAGACATTCAGGCCCCTCATATTTTTCAGACATTTTCATGCTCCTCGTGTTTTTCAGACCTTTTCATGCTCCTCGTATTTTTAACACATTTTCATATTCCTCCGATTTTTCACACCTTTTCACGCTCCTCGTATTTTTCAGACATTAAGGCCCCTCGTATTTTTCAGACCTTTTCATGCTCCTCATATTGTTCACAACTTTTCATGCTCTTCATATTTTTCACATCTTTTCATGCTTTTCATATTTTTCATACCTTTTCATGCTCCTCGTATTTTTCAGACCTTTTCATGCTCCCTGTATTTTCATACCTTTCATGGTCCTCGTATTTTTCAGACCGTTTCATGCTTCTCGAATTTTTCACACCTTTTCATGCTCTTCCTGTTTTTCACACCTTTTCATGCTCTTCGTGTTTTTCACTCCTTTTCTTGCTCTTCGTGTTTCCACACCTTGTCCTGCTCCTCATATTCTTCACACCATTTCATGCTCTTCATATTTTCACAGCATTTCATGCTAGTCATATTTTTGACACCTTTTCATGCTCCTCATATTTTTCAGACATTTTCATGCTCCTCGGGTTTTTCAGACCTTTTCACGCTCCTCGTATTTTTCAGACATTCAGGCCCCTCGTATTTTTCAGACATTTTCATGCTCCTCGTGTTTTTCAGAACTTTTCATGCTCCTCATATTTTTCACACATTTTCATATTCCTCCTATTTTTCACACCTTTTCACGCTCCTCGTATTTTTCAGACATTAAGGCCCCTCGTATTTTTCAGACCTTTTCATGCTCCTCGTATTTTTCACACCTTTTCATGCTCCTCATATTGTTCACAACTTTTCATGCTCTTCATATTTTTCACATCGTTTCATGCTCCTCATATTTTTCATACCGTTTCATGCTCGTCATATTTTTCACATCTTTTTATGTTCGTCATATATTTGATACGATTTAAAGCTCTTCATATTTTTCATACCATTTCATGCTCTTCATATTTTCACAACGTTTCATGCTCCTCATATTTTTCAGACCGTTTCATGTTCCTCATATATTTCACACATTTTCATGCTCCTCATATTTTTGACACCTTTTCATGATCCTCGTATTTTTCACACCTTTTCATGCTCCTCGTATTTTTCACAACTTTTCATGCTCCTCATATTTTTCAAACCTTTTCATGCTCCTCTTATTTTTCACACATTTTCATGCTCCTTGTAATTTTCAGACCTTTTCATGCTCCTCGTATTATATAGACCTTTTCATGCTCCTAGTATTTTTCAGACATTTTCATGCTCCTCGTATTTTTCAGACCTTTTTTTGCTCCTCGTATTTTTACACCTTTTCATGTTCCTCGTATTTTTCAGACCTTTTCATGCTCCTCGTATTTTACAGAGCTTTTCATGCTCCTCGTATTTTTCAGAACTTTTCGTTCTCCTCGTATTTTCAGACCTTTTCCTGTTCCTCGAATTTTTCACACCTTTTCATGCTCCTCATGTTTTCCACACCTTTCATGCTCTTCATATTTTTCACACAGTTTCATGCTCATGATATTTTCACACCGTTTCATGCTCCTCATATTTTTGATAACTTTTCATGCTCCTCTTATTTTTCACACCTTTTCATGCTCCTCATATTTTTCAGACCTTTTCATGCTCCCTGTATCTTTCATACCTTTCATGGTCCTCATATTTTTCAGACCGTTTCATGCTTCTCGTATTATTCACACCTTTTCATGCTCTTCCTCTTTTTAACACCTTTTCATGCTCTTCGTGTTTTTCACTCCTTTTAATGCTCTTCATGTCTTTCAGGCCTTTTCACGCTCTTGATATTTTTCTCACCTTTTCATGCTCTCCGTGTTTTTCACACCTTTTCTTGCTCTTCGTGTTTTCCACACCTTTTCATGCTCCTCATATTTCTTCACACCATTTCATGCTCTTCATATTTTCACAGCATTTCATGCTAGTCATATTTTTGACACCTTTTCATGCTCCTCATATTTTTCAGACCTTTTCATGCTCCTCGTGTTTTTCAGACTTTTTCACGCTCCTCATATTTTTCAGATATTCAGGCCCCTCATATTTTTCAGACATTTTCATGGTCCTCGTATTTTTCAGACCATTTCATGCTCCCTGTATTTTTCATACCTTTCATGCTCCTCGTATTTTTCAGACCTTTTCATGCTCCCTGTATTTTTCATACCTTTCATGGTCTTCATATTTTTCAGACCTTTTCATGCTCCTCGTATTTTTCAGACATTTAGGCACCTCGTATTTTTCAGACATTTTCATGCTCCTCGTGTTTTTCAGAACTTTTCATGCTCTTCGTATTTTTCACACATTTTCATATTCCTCCTATTTTTCACACCTTTTCACGCTCCTCGTATTTTTCAGACATTTAGGCAGTTCGTATTTTTCACACCTTTTCATGCTCCTCATGTTGTTCACAACTTTTCATGCTCTTCATATTTTTCACATCGTTTCATGCTCCTCATATTTTTCATACCGTTTCATGCTCCTCATATTTTTCACATCTTTTTATGTTCGTCATATATTTGATACGATTTAAAGCTCTTCATATTTTTCATACCATTTCATGCTCTTCATATTTTCACAACGTTTCATGCTCCTCATATTTTTCAGACCGTTTCATGTTCCTCATATATTTCACACCTTTTCATGCTCCTCACGTTTTTTAGACCTTTTCATGCTCCTCATATTTTTCAGACCTTTATATGCTCCTCGTATTTTTCACACCTTTTCATGCTTCTAGTATTTTACAGAGCTTTTCATGATCCTTGTATTTTTCACACCTTTTCATGCTCCTTGTATTTTTCACACCTTTTCATGCTACTCGTATTTTTCAGACCTTTTCATGCTCCCCAAATTTTCAGACCTTTTCATGCTCCTACTATTTTTCACACCTTTTTATGCTACTCGTATTTTTCACACCTTTTCATGCTCCTCGTATTTTTCAGACATTTTCATGCTCCTCGTATTTTTCAGACCTTTTCATGCTCCTCGTATTTTTCACACCTTTTCATGCTCCTCGTATTTTTCAGACCTTTTCATGCTCCTACTATTTTTCACACCTTTTCATGCTCCTCACATTTTCACACATTTTCATGCTCTTCGTATTTTTCACACATTTTCATGCTCTTTGTATTTTTCAGACATTTTCATGCTCTTGGTAATTTTTCACACCTTTTCATGCTCTTCATATATTTCACACCTTTTCATGCTCTTCGTATTTTTCACCCCTTTTCCTGCTCTTCATATTTTTCACACCGTTTCATGCTCTTCATATTTTTCACACCTTTTCATGCTCTTCATGTTTTTCACACGTTTTCATGCTTTTCATATTTTTCACACAGTTTCATGCTTTTCATATTTTTCACACAGTTTCATGCTCTTCATATTTTTCACACCTTTTCATGCTCTTCATATTTTTCACTCCGTTCTATGCTCCTCATATTTTCACATCGTTTCATGCTCCTCATATTTTTACACCGTTTCATGCTCTTCATCTTTTTCACACCATATCATGCTCTTCGTATTTTTCACACCTTTTCATGCTCTTTATATATTTTACAACTTTTCATGCACTTCGTATGTTTCACACCTTATCATGCTTCTCATATTATTCACACCTTTTCATGCTCATCATATTTTTCACATCTTTTATTGCTCTTCATATTTTTCAGACCTTTTCATGCTCCTCATATTTTTCACACCGTTTCATGCTCCTCATATTTTCACACCGTTTCATGTCTTCATATTTTTCACACCATTTCATGCTTTTCATATTTTTCACACCTTTTCATGCTCTTTGTATATTTCACACCTTTTCATGCACTTCGTATGTTTCACACCTTATCATGCTCCTCATATTATTCACACCTGTTCATGCTCCTCGTGTTTTTCAGAACTTTTCATGCTCCTCATATTTTTCAGAACTTTTCATGCTCCTCGTATTTTTCACACCTTTTCATGCTCCTTGTATTTTTCACACCTTTTTATGCTCCTTGTAATTTTCAGACCTTTTCATGCTCTTCATATTTTTCAAAACATTTCATGCTTTCGCATTTTTCACACCGTTTCATGCTCTGCATATTTTTCACACCTTTTCATGCTCTTCATGTTTTTCACACGTTTTCATGCTTTTCATATTTTTCACACAGTTTCATGCTTTTCATATTTTTCACACAGTTTCATGCTCTTCATATTTTTCACACCTTTTCATGCTCTTCATATTTTTCACTCCGTTCTATGCTCCTCATATTTTCACATCGTTTCATGCTCCTCATATTTTTACACCGTTTCATGCTCTTCATCTTTTTCACACCATATCATGCTCTTCGTATTTTTCACACCTTTTCATGCTCTTTATATATTTTACAACTTTTCATGCACTTCGTATGTTTCACACCTTATCATGCTTCTCATATTATTCACACCTTTTCATGCTCATCATATTTTTCACATCTTTTATTGCTCTTCATATTTTTCAGACCTTTTCATGCTCCTCATATTTTTCACACCGTTTCATGCTCCTCATATTTTCACACCGTTTCATGTCTTCATATTTTTCACACCATTTCATGCTTTTCATATTTTTCACACCTTTTCATGCTCTTTGTATATTTCACACCTTTTCATGCACTTCGTATGTTTCACACCTTATCATGCTCCTCATATTATTCACACCTGTTCATGCTCCTCGTGTTTTTCAGAACTTTTCATGCTCCTCATATTTTTCAGAACTTTTCATGCTCCTCGTATTTTTCACACCTTTTCATGCTCCTTGTATTTTTCACACCTTTTTATGCTCCTTGTAATTTTCAGACCTTTTCATGCTCTTCATATTTTTCAAAACATTTCATGCTTTCGCATTTTTCACACCGTTTCATGCTCTGCATATTTTTCACACCTTTTCATGCACTTCGTATTTTTCAAACCTTTTCATGCTCTTTGTATTTTTCACAACTTTTCATTCTTTTCATAATTTTGCACACCTTTTCATGGTCTTCATATATTTCACACCAGTCATGCTCTTCGTTTTTTCACACTTTTTCAAGCTCTTCATACTTTTCAAACCGTTTCATGCTCTTCATATTTTTCACATCTTTTCATGCTCTTCATATTTTTCACACCGTTTCATGCTCTTCATATTTTTCACACCTTTTCATGGTCTTCATTTTTACACCGTCTCATGCTCCTCATATTTTTCACACGTTTCATGCTCTTAATATTTTTACACCGTTTCATGCTCCTCCTATTTTTCACACATTTTCATGTTCTTTGTATTTTTCAGACATTTTCAAGCTCTTGGTAATTTTTCACACCTTTTCATGCTTTTCGTAATTTTTCACACCTGTAAATGCTCTTCGTATATTTCACACCTTTTCATTTTCCTCATATTTCTCACACAGTTTCATGCTCTTCATATTATTCACACCTTTTCATGCTCTTCATATTTTTCACACTTTTTCATGCTTTTCATATTTTTCACACAGTTTCATGCTCTTCATAATTTTCACACCTTTTCATGCTCTTCATATTTTTCACTCCGTTCTATGCTCCTCATATTTCAGACCATTTTATGATCCTCATATTTTCACCCCGTTTCATGCTCTTCATATTTTTCAAACCATTTCATGCTCTTCGTATTTTTCACACCTTTTCATGATCTTTGTATATTTCACAGCTTTTCATGCTCTTCGTTTTTTTCACACTGTTTCATGTTCTTCATATTTTTCACACAGTTTCATGCTCTTCATATTTTCACACCTTTTCATGGTCTTCATTTTTACACCATTTCATGCTCCTCATATTTTTCACACGTTTCATGTTCTTCATATTTTTACACCGTTTCATGCTCCTCCTATTTTTCACACCTTTTCATGCTCTTCATATTTTTCACACGTTTTCATGCTTTTCATATTTTTCACACAGTTTCATGCTTTTCATATTTTTCACACAGTTTCATGCTCTTCATAATTTTCACCCCTTTTCATGCTCTTCATATTTTTCACTCTGTTCTATGCTCCTCATATTTTCAGACCATTTTATGATCCTCATATTTTCACCCCGTTTCATGCTCTTCATATTTTTCAAACCATTTCATGCTCTTCGTATTTTTCACACCTTTTCATGATCTTTGTATATTTCACACCTTTTCATGCTCTTTGTTTTTTTCACACCGTTTCATGTTCTTCATATTTTTCACAAAGTTTCATGCTCTTCATATTTTCACACCTTTTCATGCTCTTCATATTTTTCACACTTTTTCATGCTTTTCATATTTTTCATACAGTTTCATGCTCTTCATAATTTTCACACCTTTTCTTGCTCTTCATATTTTTCACTCCGTTCTATGCTCCTCATATTTTCAGACCTTTTCATGCTCCTCATATTTTCACACCTTTTCATGCTCTTTGTATTTTTCACACATTTTCATGCTTTTCATATTTTTCATACAGTTTCATGCTCTTCATAATTTTCACACCTTTTCTTGCTCTTCATATTTTTCACTCCGTTCTATGCTCCTCATATTTTCAGACCTTCTCATGCTCCTCATATTTTCACACCTTTTCATGCTCTTTGTATTTTTCACACATTTTCATGCTCTTTGTATTTTTCAGACATTTTCATGCTCTTGGTAATTTTTCACACCTTTTCATGCTTTTCATAATTTTTCACACCTTTTCATGCTCTTCATATATTTCACACCTTTTCTTGCTCTTCGTATTTTTCACACCGTTTCATGCTCTTCATATTTTTCACACAGTTTCATGCTCTTCATATTTTTCACACCTTTTCATGCTCTTCATATTTTTCACACGTTTTCATGCTTTTCATATTTTTCACACAGTTTCATGCTTTTCATATTTTTCACACCTTTTCATGCTCTTCGTATTTTTCCCACCTTTTCATGCTCTTCATATTTTTCAAACCTTTTCATGCTTTTTGAATTTTTCATACATTTTCATGGTCTTCGTGTTTTTCACACATTTTCATGCTCTTCGTATTTTTTACACTTTTTCATGGTCCTCATATTTTTCAAAACTTTTCATGCTCATCATAGTTTTCACAGCTTTTCATGGTCCTCGTATATTTCAGACCTTTTCGTGCTCCTCGGATTTTTCACACCTTTTCATCCTCTTCGAATTTTTCACACATTTTCATGCACTTCGTTTTATCCACAACTTTTCATGCTGCTAGTGTTTTTCACACCATTTCATGCTCTTCATATTTTTCAGACCGTTTCTTGCTCTTCATATTTTTCACACCTTTTCATGCTCTTCATATTTTTCACACGTTTTCATGCTTTTCATATTTTTCACACAGTTTCATGCTTTTCATATTTTTCACACCTTTTCATGCTCTTCGTATTTTTCCCACCTTTTCATGCTCTTCATATTTTTCAAACCTTTTCATGCTTTTTGAATTTTTCATACATTTTCATGGTCTTCGTGTTTTTCACACATTTTCATGCTCTTCGTATTTTTTACACTTTTTCATGGTCCTCATATTTTTCAAACCTTTTCATGCTCATCATAGTTTTCACAGCTTTTCATGGTCCTCGTATATTTCAGACCTTTTCGTGCTCCTCGGATTTTTCACACCTTTTCATCCTCTTCGAATTTTTCACACATTTTCATGCACTTCGTTTTATCCACAACTTTTCATGCTGCTAGTGTTTTTCACACCATTTCATGCTCTTCATATTTTTCAGACCGTTTCTTGCTCCTCATATTTATCACACCTTTCTATGCTCTTCATAATTTTCACACCGTTTCATGCTCTTCATTTATTCACACCTTTTCAGGCTCCTCATATTTTTGAGACCTTTTCATGCTCTTCGTATTTTTCACACTTTTTAATGCTCCTCCTGTTTTCCAGACCTTTTCATGCTCCTCGTATTTTTCAGACCTTTTCATGCTCTTCATATTTTTCAGACCTTCTCATGCTCCTCGTATTTTGCCCACCGTTTCACGTTCTTCGTGTTTTCACACCATTTCAAGCCCTTTGTATTTTTCACACCTTTTCGTGCTCTTCATATTGTTCACACCTTTTCATGCTCCAAGTAATTTTTAGACCTTTTCATGCTCCTCGTGTTTTTCAGAACTTTTCATGCTCCTCGTATTTTTCAGACCTTTTCATGCTCCTCGTATTTTTCAGACCTTTTCATGCTCCTCGTATTTTGCCCACCGTTTCACGTTCTTCGTGTTTTCACACCATTTCAAGCCCTTTGTATTTTTCACACCTTTTCGTGCTCTTCATATTGTTCACACCTTTTCATGCTCCAAGTAATTTTTAGACCTTTTCATGCTCCTCGTGTTTTTCAGAACTTTTCATGCTCCTCGTATTTTTCAGACCTTTACATGCTCCTCGTATTTTTCACACATTTTCATGCTCTTCGTGTTTTTCACACCTATTCATGCTCCTTGTGTTTTTAACATCTTTTCATGCTCCTCGTGTTTTGCAGAGCTTTTCATGCTCCTCGTATTTTTCAGACCTTTTCATGTTCCTCGTATTTTTGACACCTTTTCATGCTCCTCATATTTTTCAGAACTTTTCATGCTCCTGGTATTTTTCAGACCTTTTCACGCTCCTTGTATTTTTCAGACCTTTTCGGGCTCCTCCTATTTTCAGGCCTTTTCATGCTCCTCGTATGTTTCACACCTTTTCATGCTCCTCATATATTTCACAACTTTTTATGCTCTTCATATTTTTTACATATTTCATGCTCCTCATATTTTTCATACCATTTCATGCTACTCATATTTTTCACATCTTTTCATGCTCCTCATATTTTTGACACCTTTTAAAGGTCATCATATTTTTCTACCGTTTCATGCTCTTGATATTTTCACACGGTTTCATGCTCCTCGTATTTTTCAGACCTTTTCATGCTCCTACTAGTTTTCCCACCTTTTCATGCTCCTCATATTTTTCGCACATTTTCTTTCTCATCGTATTTTTCACACCTTTTCATGCTCCTCGTATTTGTGACACCTTTAATGCTCCTCGTATTTTTCACACCTTTATATGCTCTTCGTATTTTCAATCCTTTTCATGCTCTTCGAATTTTTCACACATTTTCATGCACTTCGTGTTTTCCACATTTTTTCATGCTGCTCGTGTTTTTCACACCATTTCATGCTCTTCATATTTTTAACACCGTTTCATGCTCCTCATATTTTCACACCGTTTCATGCTCCTCATATTTTTCACACCTTTTCATGCTCCTCGTATTTTTCACACCCATTCATGATCCTTGTATTTTTCAGACCTTTTCATGCTCTTCATATTTTTCACACCTTTTCATGCTCCTCATATTTTTGAAACCTTTTCATGTTCCTCATATTAATCACACCGTTTCATACTCCTCATATTTTTCACAGCTTTTCATGTTCCTCGTATTTTTCAAACCTTTTCATGCTCCTCATATTTTTCAGACATTTTCATGCTCCTAGTATTGTTCACACCTTTTCATGCTCCTCGTTTTTTTCACACCTTTTCATATTCCTCGTATTTTTCACACCTATTCATGCTCCTTGTATTTTTCAGACCTTTTCGTGCTCTTCATATTTTTCACAGCATTTCATGCTTTCGCATTTTAACACCGCTTCATGCTCCTCGTATTTTTCACACCTTGTCATGCACTTTGTATTTTTCAAACCTTTTCATGCTCTTTGTATTTTTCACAACTTTTCATGCTTTTCATAATTTTTCACACCTTTTCATTGTCTTCGTATATTTCACACCAGTCATGCTCTTTGTATTTTTCACACCTTTTCAAGCTCTTCATACTTTTAAAACCATTTCATGCTCTTCATATTTTTCACAACTTTTCATGCTCTTCATATTTTTTTACATATTTCATGCTTTTCATATTTTTCATACCATTTCTTGCTCCTCATATTTTTCACATCTTTTCATGCTCCTCATATTTTTGACACCTTTTGAAATCTTCATATTTTTCACACCGTTTCATGCTCTTTATATTTTCACACCGTTTCATGTTCCTCGTATTTTTCAGACCTTTTCATGCTCCTACTATTTTTCCCACCTGTTCATGCTCCTTGTATTTTTAGCACATTTTCTTTCTCATCGTATTTTTCACACCTTTTCATGCTCCTCGTATTTTTCACACCTTTAATGCTCCTCGTATTTTTCACACCTTTACATGCTGTTCGTATTTTTCAAACCTTTTCATGCTCTTCGAATTTTTCACACATTTTCATGCACTTCGTGTTTTCCACATATTTTCTTGCTGCTCGTGTTTTTCACACCGTTTCATGCTCTTCATATTTTTAACACCGTTTCATGCTCTTCATATTTTCACACCATTTCATGCTCCTCATATTTTTCACACCTTTTCATGCTTCTCATATTTTTAAGATCTTTTCATGCTTCTCGTATTTTTCAGACATTTTCATGCTCCTAGTATTTTTCACACGTTTTCATGCACCTCGTATTTTTCACACCTTTTCATGCTCTTCGTAGTTTTCACACCTTTTCATGCTCCTCATATTTTTCAGACCTTTTCGTGCTCCTCATATTTACAGACCTTTTCCTACTCCTCATATTTTTCACACCTTTTCATGCTCATCATATATTTCACAACTTTTCATGCTCTTCATATTATTGACATATTTTAATGCTCCTCATATTTTTCACATCTTTTCATGCTCCTCATATTTTTGACACGTTTAAAAGGTCTTCATATTTTTCACACCGTTTCATGATCTTCATATTTTCACACCATTTCATGCTCATCAAATTTTTTAGACTTTTTCATGCTCCTCATATTTTTCAGACCTTTATATGCTCCTCGTATTTTTCACACCTTTTCATGCTCCTCGTGTTTTTCACACCTTTTCATGCTCCTCGTATTTTTTCCAGACCTTTTCATGCTCCTGTTTTTTTCACACATTTTCATGCTCCTCGTATTTTTCACACCTTTTCATGCTCTTCGTATTTTTCGCACATTTTCTTTCTCATCGTATTTTTCACACCTTTTCATGCTCCTCGTATTTTTCATACCTTTTCATGCTTTTCATATTTTTCACACAGTTTCATGCTTTTCATATTTTTCACACCTTTTCATGCTCTTCGTATTTTTCCCACCTTTTCATGCTCTTCATATTTTTCAAACCTTTTCATGCTTTTTGAATTTTTCATACATTTTCATGGTCTTCGTGTTTTTCACACATTTTCATGCTCTTTGTATTTTTTACACTTTTTCATGGTCCTCATATTTTTCAAACCTTTTCATGCTCATCATAGTTTTCACAGCTTTTCATGGTCCTCGTATATTTCAGACCTTTTCGTGCTCCTCGGATTTTTCACACCTTTTCATCCTCTTCGAATTTTTCACACATTTTCATGCACTTCGTTTTATCCACAACTTTTCATGCTGCTAGTGTTTTTCACACCATTTCATGCTCTTCATATTTTTCAGACCGTTTCTTGCTCTTCATATTTTTCACACCTTTTCATGCTCTTCATATTTTTCACACGTTTTCATGCTCTTCGTATTTTTCACACTTTTTAATGCTCCTCCTGTTTTCCAGACCTTTTCATGCTCTTCGTATTTTTCCCACCTTTTCATGCTCTTCATATTTTTCAAACCTTTTCATGCTTTTTGAATTTTTCATACATTTTCATGGTCTTCGTGTTTTTCACACATTTTCATGCTCTTCGTATTTTTTACACTTTTTCATGGTCCTCATATTTTTCAAACCTTTTCCTGCTCATCATAGTTTTCACAGCTTTTCATGGTCCTCGTATATTTCAGACCTTTTCGTGCTCCTCGGATTTTTCACACCTTTTCATCCTCTTCGAATTTTTCACACATTTTCATGCACTTCGTTTTATCCACAACTTTTCATGCTGCTAGTGTTTTTCACACCATTTCATGCTCTTCATATTTTTCAGACCGTTTCTTGCTCCTCATATTTATCACACCTTTCTATGCTCTTCATAATTTTCACACCGTTTCATGCTCTTCATTTATTCACACCTTTTCAGGCTCCTCATATTTTTGAGACCTTTTCATGCTCTTCGTATTTTTCACACTTTTTAATGCTCCTCCTGTTTTCCAGACCTTTTCATGCTCCTCGTATTTTTCAGACCTTTTCATGCTCTTCATATTTTTCAGACCTTCTCATGCTCCTCGTATTTTGCCCACCGTTTCACGTTCTTCGTGTTTTCACACCATTTCAAGCCCTTTGTATTTTTCACACCTTTTCGTGCTCTTCATATTGTTCACACCTTTTCATGCTCCAAGTAATTTTTAGACCTTTTCATGCTCCTCGTGTTTTTCAGAACTTTTCATGCTCCTCGTATTTTTCAGACCTTTTCATGCTCCTCGTATTTTTCAGACCTTTTCATGCTCCTCGTATTTTGCCCACCGTTTCACGTTCTTCGTGTTTTCACACCATTTCAAGCCCTTTGTATTTTTCACACCTTTTCGTGCTCTTCATATTGTTCACACCTTTTCATGCTCCAAGTAATTTTTAGACCTTTTCATGCTCCTCGTGTTTTTCAGAACTTTTCATGCTCCTCGTATTTTTCAGACCTTTACATGCTCCTCGTATTTTTCACA
This sequence comes from Dama dama, assembly GCF_033118175.1. Classification (NCBI taxonomy): domain Eukaryota; kingdom Metazoa; phylum Chordata; class Mammalia; order Artiodactyla; family Cervidae; genus Dama; species Dama dama. The sequence goes on along the minus strand of NW_026870894.1, from coordinate 1,868,661 downwards.
CATTTTCATGCTCTTCGTGTTTTTCACACCTATTCATGCTCCTTGTGTTTTTAACATCTTTTCATGCTCCTCGTGTTTTGCAGAGCTTTTCATGCTCCTCGTATTTTTCAGACCTTTTCATGTTCCTCGTATTTTTGACACCTTTTCATGCTCCTCATATTTTTCAGAACTTTTCATGCTCCTGGTATTTTTCAGACCTTTTCACGCTCCTTGTATTTTTCAGACCTTTTCGGGCTCCTCCTATTTTCAGGCCTTTTCATGCTCCTCGTATGTTTCACACCTTTTCATGCTCCTCATATATTTCACAACTTTTTATGCTCTTCATATTTTTTACATATTTCATGCTCCTCATATTTTTCATACCATTTCATGCTACTCATATTTTTCACATCTTTTCATGCTCCTCATATTTTTGACACCTTTTAAAGGTCATCATATTTTTCTACCGTTTCATGCTCTTGATATTTTCACACGGTTTCATGCTCCTCGTATTTTTCAGACCTTTTCATGCTCCTACTAGTTTTCCCACCTTTTCATGCTCCTCATATTTTTCGCACATTTTCTTTCTCATCGTATTTTTCACACCTTTTCATGCTCCTCGTATTTGTGACACCTTTAATGCTCCTCGTATTTTTCACACCTTTATATGCTCTTCGTATTTTCAATCCTTTTCATGCTCTTCGAATTTTTCACACATTTTCATGCACTTCGTGTTATCCACATTTTTTCATGCTGCTCGTGTTTTTCACACCATTTCATGCTCTTCATATTTTTAACACCGTTTCATGCTCCTCATATTTTCACACCGTTTCATGCTCCTCATATTTTTCACACCTTTTCATGCTCCTCGTATTTTTCACACCCATTCATGATCCTTGTATTTTTCAGACCTTTTCATGCTCTTCATATTTTTCACACCTTTTCATGCTCCTCATATTTTTGAAACCTTTTCATGTTCCTCATATTAATCACACCGTTTCATACTCCTCATATTTTTCACACCTTTTCATGTTCCTCGTATTTTTCAAACCTTTTCATGCTCCTCATATTTTTCAGACATTTTCATGCTCCTAGTATTGTTCACACCTTTTCATGCTCCTCGTTTTTTTCACACCTTTTCATATTCCTCGTATTTTTCACACCTATTCATGCTCCTTGTATTTTTCAGACCTTTTCGTGCTCTTCATATTTTTCACAGCATTTCATGCTTTCGCATTTTAACACCGCTTCATGCTCCTCGTATTTTTCACACCTTGTCATGCACTTTGTATTTTTCAAACCTTTTCATGCTCTTTGTATTTTTCACAACTTTTCATGCTTTTCATAATTTTTCACACCTTTTCATTGTCTTCGTATATTTCACACCAGTCATGCTCTTTGTATTTTTCACACCTTTTCAAGCTCTTCATACTTTTAAAACCATTTCATGCTCTTCATATTTTTCACAACTTTTCATGCTCTTCATATTTTTTTACATATTTCATGCTTTTCATATTTTTCATACCATTTCTTGCTCCTCATATTTTTCACATCTTTTCATGCTCCTCATATTTTTGACACCTTTTGAAATCTTCATATTTTTCACACCGTTTCATGCTCTTTATATTTTCACACCGTTTCATGTTCCTCGTATTTTTCAGACCTTTTCATGCTCCTACTATTTTTCCCACCTGTTCATGCTCCTTGTATTTTTAGCACATTTTCTTTCTCATCGTATTTTTCACACCTTTTCATGCTCCTCGTATTTTTCACACCTTTAATGCTCCTCGTATTTTTCACACCTTTACATGCTGTTCGTATTTTTCAAACCTTTTCATGCTCTTCGAATTTTTCACACATTTTCATGCACTTCGTGTTTTCCACATATTTTCTTGCTGCTCGTGTTTTTCACACCGTTTCATGCTCTTCATATTTTTAACACCGTTTCATGCTCTTCATATTTTCACACCATTTCATGCTCCTCATATTTTTCACACCTTTTCATGCTTCTCATATTTTTAAGATCTTTTCATGCTTCTCGTATTTTTCAGACATTTTCATGCTCCTAGTATTTTTCACACGTTTTCATGCACCTCGTATTTTTCACACCTTTTCATGCTCTTCGTAGTTTTCACACCTTTTCATGCTCCTCATATTTTTCAGACCTTTTCGTGCTCCTCATATTTACAGACCTTTTCCTACTCCTCATATTTTTCACACCTTTTCATGCTCATCATATATTTCACAACTTTTCATGCTCTTCATATTATTGACATATTTTAATGCTCCTCATATTTTTCACATCTTTTCATGCTCCTCATATTTTTGACACGTTTAAAAGGTCTTCATATTTTTCACACCGTTTCATGATCTTCATATTTTCACACCATTTCATGCTCATCAAATTTTTTAGACTTTTTCATGCTCCTCATATTTTTCAGACCTTTATATGCTCCTCGTATTTTTCACACCTTTTCATGCTCCTCGTGTTTTTCACACCTTTTCATGCTCCTCGTATTTTTTCCAGACCTTTTCATGCTCCTGTTTTTTTCACACATTTTCATGCTCCTCGTATTTTTCACACCTTTTCATGCTCTTCGTATTTTTCGCACATTTTCTTTCTCATCGTATTTTTCACACCTTTTCATGCTCCTCGTATTTTTCATACCTTTTCATGCTTTTCATATTTTTCACACAGTTTCATGCTTTTCATATTTTTCACACCTTTTCATGCTCTTCGTATTTTTCCCACCTTTTCATGCTCTTCATATTTTTCAAACCTTTTCATGCTTTTTGAATTTTTCATATATTTTCATGGTCTTCGTGTTTTTCACACATTTTCATGCTCTTTGTATTTTTTACACTTTTTCATGGTCCTCATATTTTTCAAACCTTTTCATGCTCATCATAGTTTTCACAGCTTTTCATGGTCCTCGTATATTTCAGACCTTTTCGTGCTCCTCGGATTTTTCACACCTTTTCATCCTCTTCGAATTTTTCACACATTTTCATGCACTTCGTTTTATCCACAACTTTTCATGCTGCTAGTGTTTTTCACACCATTTCATGCTCTTCATATTTTTCAGACCGTTTCTTGCTCTTCATATTTTTCACACCTTTTCATGCTCTTCATATTTTTCACACGTTTTCATGCTCTTCGTATTTTTCACACTTTTTAATGCTCCTCCTGTTTTCCAGACCTTTTCATGCTCTTCGTATTTTTCCCACCTTTTCATGCTCTTCATATTTTTCAAACCTTTTCATGCTTTTTGAATTTTTCATACATTTTCATGGTCTTCGTGTTTTTCACACATTTTCATGCTCTTCGTATTTTTTACACTTTTTCATGGTCCTCATATTTTTCAAACCTTTTCCTGCTCATCATAGTTTTCACAGCTTTTCATGGTCCTCGTATATTTCAGACCTTTTCGTGCTCCTCGGATTTTTCACACCTTTTCATCCTCTTCGAATTTTTCACACATTTTCATGCACTTCGTTTTATCCACAACTTTTCATGCTGCTAGTGTTTTTCACACCATTTCATGCTCTTCATATTTTTCAGACCGTTTCTTGCTCCTCATATTTATCACACCTTTCTATGCTCTTCATAATTTTCACACCGTTTCATGCTCTTCATTTATTCACACCTTTTCAGGCTCCTCATATTTTTGAGACCTTTTCATGCTCTTCGTATTTTTCACACTTTTTAATGCTCCTCCTGTTTTCCAGACCTTTTCATGCTCCTCGTATTTTTCAGACCTTTTCATGCTCTTCATATTTTTCAGACCTTCTCATGCTCCTCGTATTTTGCCCACCGTTTCACGTTCTTCGTGTTTTCACACCATTTCAAGCCCTTTGTATTTTTCACACCTTTTCGTGCTCTTCATATTGTTCACACCTTTTCATGCTCCAAGTAATTTTTAGACCTTTTCATGCTCCTCGTGTTTTTCAGAACTTTTCATGCTCCTCGTATTTTTCAGACCTTTTCATGCTCCTCGTATTTTTCAGACCTTTTCATGCTCCTCGTATTTTTCAGACCTTTACATGCTCCTCGTATTTTTCACACATTTTCATGCTCTTCGTGTTTTTCACACCTATTCATGCTCCTTGTGTTTTTAACATCTTTTCATGCTCCTCGTGTTTTGCAGAGCTTTTCATGCTCCTCGTATTTTTCAGACCTTTTCATGTTCCTCGTATTTTTGACACCTTTTCATGCTCCTCATATTTTTCAGAACTTTTCATGCTCCTGGTATTTTTCAGACCTTTTCACGCTCCTTGTATTTTTCAGACCTTTTCGGGCTCCTCCTATTTTCAGGCCTTTTCATGCTCCTCGTATGTTTCACACCTTTTCATGCTCCTCATATATTTCACAACTTTTTATGCTCTTCATATTTTTTACATATTTCATGCTCCTCATATTTTTCATACCATTTCATGCTACTCATATTTTTCACATCTTTTCATGCTCCTCATATTTTTGACACCTTTTAAAGGTCATCATATTTTTCTACCGTTTCATGCTCTTGATATTTTCACACGGTTTCATGCTCCTCGTATTTTTCAGACCTTTTCATGCTCCTACTAGTTTTCCCACCTTTTCATGCTCCTCATATTTTTCGCACATTTTCTTTCTCATCGTATTTTTCACACCTTTTCATGCTCCTCGTATTTGTGACACCTTTAATGCTCCTCGTATTTTTCACACCTTTATATGCTCTTCGTATTTTCAATCCTTTTCATGCTCTTCGAATTTTTCACACATTTTCATGCACTTCGTGTTTTCCACATTTTTTCATGCTGCTCGTGTTTTTCACACCATTTCATGCTCTTCATATTTTTAACACCGTTTCATGCTCTTCATATTTTCACACCGTTTCATGCTCCTCATATTTTTCACACCTTTTCATGCTCCTCGTATTTTTCACACCCATTCATGATCCTTGTATTTTTCAGACCTTTTCATGCTCTTCATATTTTTCACACCTTTTCATGCTCCTCATATTTTTGAAACCTTTTCATGTTCCTCATATTAATCACACCGTTTCATACTCCTCATATTTTTCACACCTTTTCATGTTCCTCGTATTTTTCAAACCTTTTCATGCTCCTCATATTTTTCAGACATTTTCATGCTCCTAGTATTGTTCACACCTTTTCATGCTCCTCGTTTTTTTCACACCTTTTCATATTCCTCGTATTTTTCACACCTATTCATGCTCCTTGTATTTTTCAGACCTTTTCGTGCTCTTCATATTTTTCACAGCATTTCATGCTTTCGCATTTTAACACCGCTTCATGCTCCTCGTATTTTTCACACCTTGTCATGCACTTTGTATTTTTCAAACCTTTTCATGCTCTTTGTATTTTTCACAACTTTTCATGCTTTTCATAATTTTTCACACCTTTTCATTGTCTTCGTATATTTCACACCAGTCATGCTCTTTGTATTTTTCACACCTTTTCAAGCTCTTCATACTTTTAAAACCATTTCATGCTCTTCATATTTTTCACAACTTTTCATGCTCTTCATATTTTTTTACATATTTCATGCTTCTCATATTTTTCATACCATTTCTTGCTCCTCATATTTTTCACATCTTTTCATGCTCCTCATATTTTTGACACCTTTTGAAGTCTTCATATTTTTCACACCGTTTCATGCTCTTTATATTTTCACACCGTTTCATGTTCCTCGTATTTTTCAGACCTTTTCATGCTCCTACTATTTTTCCCACCTGTTCATGCTCCTTGTATTTTTAGCACATTTTCTTTCTCATCGTATTTTTCACACCTTTTCATGCTCCTCGTATTTTTCACACCTTTAATGCGCCTCGTATTTTTCACACCTTTACATGCTGTTCGTATTTTTCAAACCTTTTCATGCTCTTCGAATTTTTCACACATTTTCATGCACTTCGTGTTTTCCACATATTTTCTTGCTGCTCGTGTTTTTCACACCGTTTCATGCTCTTCATATTTTTAACACCGTTTCATGCTCTTCATATTTTCACACCATTTCATGCTCCTCATATTTTTCACACCTTTTCATGCTTCTCATATTTTTAAGATCTTTTCATGCTTCTCGTATTTTTCAGACATTTTCATGCTCCTAGTATTTTTCACACGTTTTCATGCACCTCGTATTTTTCACACCTTTTCATGCTCTTCGTAGTTTTCACACCTTTTCATGCTCCTCATATTTTTCAGACCTTTTCGTGCTCCTCATATTTACAGACCTTTTCCTACTCCTCATATTTTTCACACCTTTTCATGCTCATCATATATTTCACAACTTTTCATGCTCTTCATATTATTGACATATTTTAATGCTCCTCATATTTTTCACATCTTTTCATGCTCCTCATATTTTTGACACGTTTAAAAGGTCTTCATATTTTTCACACCGTTTCATGATCTTCATATTTTCACACCATTTCATGCTCATCAAATTTTTTAGACTTTTTCATGCTCCTCATATTTTTCAGACCTTTATATGCTCCTCGTATTTTTCACACCTTTTCATGCTCCTCGTGTTTTTCACACCTTTTCATGCTCCTCGTATTTTTTCCAGACCTTTTCATGCTCCTGTTTTTTTCACACATTTTCATGCTCCTCGTATTTTTCACACCTTTTCATGCTCTTCGTATTTTTCGCACATTTTCTTTCTCATCGTATTTTTCACACCTTTTCATGCTCCTCGTATTTTTCATACCTTTTCATGCTTTTCATATTTTTCACACAGTTTCATGCTTTTCATATTTTTCACACCTTTTCATGCTCTTCGTATTTTTCCCACCTTTTCATGCTCTTCATATTTTTCAAACCTTTTCATGCTTTTTGAATTTTTCATACATTTTCATGGTCTTCGTGTTTTTCACACATTTTCATGCTCTTTGTATTTTTTACACTTTTTCATGGTCCTCATATTTTTCAAACCTTTTCATGCTCATCATAGTTTTCACAGCTTTTCATGGTCCTCGTATATTTCAGACCTTTTCGTGCTCCTCGGATTTTTCACACCTTTTCATCCTCTTCGAATTTTTCACACATTTTCATGCACTTCGTTTTATCCACAACTTTTCATGCTGCTAGTGTTTTTCACACCATTTCATGCTCTTCATATTTTTCAGACCGTTTCTTGCTCTTCATATTTTTCACACCTTTTCATGCTCTTCATATTTTTCACACGTTTTCATGCTTTTCATATTTTTCACACAGTTTCATGCTTTTCATATTTTTCACACCTTTTCATGCTCTTCGTATTTTTCCCACCTTTTCATGCTCTTCATATTTTTCAAACCTTTTCATGCTTTTTGAATTTTTCATACATTTTCATGGTCTTCGTGTTTTTCACACATTTTCATGCTCTTTGTATTTTTTACACTTTTTCATGGTCCTCATATTTTTCAAACCTTTTCATGCTCATCATAGTTTTCACAGCTTTTCATGGTCCTCGTATATTTCAGACCTTTTCGTGCTCCTCGGATTTTTCACACCTTTTCATCCTCTTCGAATTTTTCACACATTTTCATGCACTTCGTTTTATCCACAACTTTTCATGCTGCTAGTGTTTTTCACACCATTTCATGCTCTTCATATTTTTCAGACCGTTTCTTGCTCTTCATATTTTTCACACCTTTTCATGCTCTTCATATTTTTCACACGTTTTCATGCTTTTCATATTTTTCACACAGTTTCATGCTTTTCATATTTTTCACACCTTTTCATGCTCTTCGTATTTTTCCCACCTTTTCATGCTCTTCATATTTTTCAAACCTTTTCATGCTTTTTGAATTTTTCATACATTTTCATGGTCTTCGTGTTTTTCACACATTTTCATGCTCTTCGTATTTTTTACACTTTTTCATGGTCCTCATATTTTTCAAACCTTTTCCTGCTCATCATAGTTTTCACAGCTTTTCATGGTCCTCGTATATTTCAGACCTTTTCGTGCTCCTCGGATTTTTCACACCTTTTCATCCTCTTCGAATTTTTCACACATTTTCATGCACTTCGTTTTATCCACAACTTTTCATGCTGCTAGTGTTTTTCACACCATTTCATGCTCTTCATATTTTTCAGACCGTTTCTTGCTCCTCATATTTATCACACCTTTCTATGCTCTTCATAATTTTCACACCGTTTCATGCTCTTCATTTATTCACACCTTTTCAGGCTCCTCATATTTTTGAGACCTTTTCATGCTCTTCGTATTTTTCACACTTTTTAATGCTCCTCCTGTTTTCCAGACCTTTTCATGCTCCTCGTATTTTTCAGACCTTTTCATGCTCTTCATATTTTTCAGACCTTCTCATGCTCCTCGTATTTTGCCCACCGTTTCACGTTCTTCGTGTTTTCACACCATTTCAAGCCCTTTGTATTTTTCACACCTTTTCGTGCTCTTCATATTGTTCACACCTTTTCATGCTCCAAGTAATTTTTAGACCTTTTCATGCTCCTCGTGTTTTTCAGAACTTTTCATGCTCCTCGTATTTTTCAGACCTTTTCATGCTCCTCGTATTTTTCAGACCTTTTCATGCTCCTCGTATTTTGCCCACCGTTTCACGTTCTTCGTGTTTTCACACCATTTCAAGCCCTTTGTATTTTTCACACCTTTTCGTGCTCTTCATATTGTTCACACCTTTTCATGCTCCAAGTAATTTTTAGACCTTTTCATGCTCCTCGTGTTTTTCAGAACTTTTCATGCTCCTCGTATTTTTCAGACCTTTTCATGCTCCTCGTATTTTTCAGACCTTTTCATGCTCCTCGTATTTTTCAGACCTTTACATGCTCCTCGTATTTTTCACACATTTTCATGCTCTTCGTGTTTTTCACACCTATTCATGCTCCTTGTGTTTTTAACATCTTTTCATGCTCCTCGTGTTTTGCAGAGCTTTTCATGCTCCTCGTATTTTTCAGACCTTTTCATGTTCCTCGTATTTTTGACACCTTTTCATGCTCCTCATATTTTTCAGAACTTTTCATGCTCCTGGTATTTTTCAGACCTTTTCACGCTCCTTGTATTTTTCAGACCTTTTCGGGCTCCTCCTATTTTCAGGCCTTTTCATGCTCCTCGTATGTTTCACACCTTTTCATGCTCCTCATATATTTCACAACTTTTTATGCTCTTCATATTTTTTACATATTTCATGCTCCTCATATTTTTCATACCATTTCATGCTACTCATATTTTTCACATCTTTTCATGCTCCTCATATTTTTGACACCTTTTAAAGGTCATCATATTTTTCTACCGTTTCATGCTCTTGATATTTTCACACGGTTTCATGCTCCTCGTATTTTTCAGACCTTTTCATGCTCCTACTAGTTTTCCCACCTTTTCATGCTCCTCATATTTTTCGCACATTTTCTTTCTCATCGTATTTTTCACACCTTTTCATGCTCCTCGTATTTGTGACACCTTTAATGCTCCTCGTATTTTTCACACCTTTATATGCTCTTCGTATTTTCAATCCTTTTCATGCTCTTCGAATTTTTCACACATTTTCATGCACTTCGTGTTTTCCACATTTTTTCATGCTGCTCGTGTTTTTCACACCATTTCATGCTCTTCATATTTTTAACACCGTTTCATGCTCTTCATATTTTCACACCGTTTCATGCTCCTCATATTTTTCACACCTTTTCATGCTCCTCGTATTTTTCACACCCATTCATGATCCTTGTATTTTTCAGACCTTTTCATGCTCTTCATATTTTTCACACCTTTTCATGCTCCTCATATTTTTGAAACCTTTTCATGTTCCTCATATTAATCACACCGTTTCATACTCCTCATATTTTTCACACCTTTTCATGTTCCTCGTATTTTTCAAACCTTTTCATGCTCCTCATATTTTTCAGACATTTTCATGCTCCTAGTATTGTTCACACCTTTTCATGCTCCTCGTTTTTTTCACACCTTTTCATATTCCTCGTATTTTTCACACCTATTCATGCTCCTTGTATTTTTCAGACCTTTTCGTGCTCTTCATATTTTTCACAGCATTTCATGCTTTCGCATTTTAACACCGCTTCATGCTCCTCGTATTTTTCACACCTTGTCATGCACTTTGTATTTTTCAAACCTTTTCATGCTCTTTGTATTTTTCACAACTTTTCATGCTTTTCATAATTTTTCACACCTTTTCATTGTCTTCGTATATTTCACACCAGTCATGCTCTTTGTATTTTTCACACCTTTTCAAGCTCTTCATACTTTTAAAACCATTTCATGCTCTTCATATTTTTCACAACTTTTCATGCTCTTCATATTTTTTTACATATTTCATGCTTCTCATATTTTTCATACCATTTCTTGCTCCTCATATTTTTCACATCTTTTCATGCTCCTCATATTTTTGACACCTTTTGAAGTCTTCATATTTTTCACACCGTTTCATGCTCTTTATATTTTCACACCGTTTCATGTTCCTCGTATTTTTCAGACCTTTTCATGCTCCTACTATTTTTCCCACCTGTTCATGCTCCTTGTATTTTTAGCACATTTTCTTTCTCATCGTATTTTTCACACCTTTTCATGCTCCTCGTATTTTTCACACCTTTAATGCGCCTCGTATTTTTCACACCTTTACATGCTGTTCGTATTTTTCAAACCTTTTCATGCTCTTCGAATTTTTCACACATTTTCATGCACTTCGTGTTTTCCACATATTTTCTTGCTGCTCGTGTTTTTCACACCGTTTCATGCTCTTCATATTTTTAACACCGTTTCATGCTCTTCATATTTTCACACCATTTCATGCTCCTCATATTTTTCACACCTTTTCATGCTTCTCATATTTTTAAGATCTTTTCATGCTTCTCGTATTTTTCAGACATTTTCATGCTCCTAGTATTTTTCACACGTTTTCATGCACCTCGTATTTTTCACACCTTTTCATGCTCTTCGTAGTTTTCACACCTTTTCATGCTCCTCATATTTTTCAGACCTTTTCGTGCTCCTCATATTTACAGACCTTTTCCTACTCCTCATATTTTTCACACCTTTTCATGCTCATCATATATTTCACAACTTTTCATGCTCTTCATATTATTGACATATTTTAATGCTCCTCATATTTTTCACATCTTTTCATGCTCCTCATATTTTTGACACGTTTAAAAGGTCTTCATATTTTTCACACCGTTTCATGATCTTCATATTTTCACACCATTTCATGCTCATCAAATTTTTTAGACTTTTTCATGCTCCTCATATTTTTCAGACCTTTATATGCTCCTCGTATTTTTCACACCTTTTCATGCTCCTCGTGTTTTTCACACCTTTTCATGCTCCTCGTATTTTTTCCAGACCTTTTCATGCTCCTGTTTTTTTCACACATTTTCATGCTCCTCGTATTTTTCACACCTTTTCATGCTCTTCGTATTTTTCGCACATTTTCTTTCTCATCGTATTTTTCACACCTTTTCATGCTCCTCGTATTTTTCATACCTTTTCATGCTTTTCATATTTTTCACACAGTTTCATGCTTTTCATATTTTTCACACCTTTTCATGCTCTTCGTATTTTTCCCACCTTTCATGCTCTTCATATTTTTCAAACCTTTTCATGCTTTTTGAATTTTTCATACATTTTCATGGTCTTCGTGTTTTTCACACATTTTCATGCTCTTTGTATTTTTTACACTTTTTCATGGTCCTCATATTTTTCAAACCTTTTCATGCTCATCATAGTTTTCACAGCTTTTCATGGTCCTCGTATATTTCAGACCTTTTCGTGCTCCTCGGATTTTTCACACCTTTTCATCCTCTTCGAATTTTTCACACATTTTCATGCACTTCGTTTTATCCACAACTTTTCATGCTGCTAGTGTTTTTCACACCATTTCATGCTCTTCATATTTTTCAGACCGTTTCTTGCTCTTCATATTTTTCACACCTTTTCATGCTCTTCATATTTTTCACACGTTTTCATGCTTTTCATATTTTTCACACAGTTTCATGCTTTTCATATTTTTCACACCTTTTCATGCTCTTCGTATTTTTCCCACCTTTTCATGCTCTTCATGTTTTTCAAACCTTTTCATGCTTTTTGAATTTTTCATACATTTTCATGGTCTTCGTGTTTTTCACACATTTTCATGCTCTTCGTATTTTTTACACTTTTTCATGGTCCTCATATTTTTCAAACCTTTTCATGCTCATCATAGTTTTCACAGCTTTTCATGGTCCTCGTATATTTCAGACCTTTTCGTGCTCCTCGGATTTTTCACACCTTTTCATCCTCTTCGAATTTTTCACACATTTTCATGCACTTCGTTTTATCCACAACTTTTCATGCTGCTAGTGTTTTTCACACCATTTCATGCTCTTCATATTTTTCAGACCGTTTCTTGCTCCTCATATTTATCACACCTTTCTATGCTCTTCATAATTTTCACACCGTTTCATGCTCTTCATTTATTCACACCTTTTCAGGCTCCTCATATTTTTGAGACCTTTTCATGCTCTTCGTATTTTTCACACTTTTTAATGCTCCTCCTGTTTTCCAGACCTTTTCATGCTCCTCGTATTTTTCAGACCTTTTCATGCTCTTCATATTTTTCAGACCTTCTCATGCTCCTCGTATTTTGCCCACCGTTTCACGTTCTTCGTGTTTTCACACCATTTCAAGCCCTTTGTATTTTTCACACCTTTTCGTGCTCTTCATATTGTTCACACCTTTTCATGCTCCAAGTAATTTTTAGACCTTTTCATGCTCCTCGTGTTTTTCAGAACTTTTCATGCTCCTCGTATTTTTCAGACCTTTTCATGCTCCTCGTATTTTTCAGACCTTTTCATGCTCCTCGTATTTTGCCCACCGTTTCACGTTCTTCGTGTTTTCACACCATTTCAAGCCCTTTGTATTTTTCACACCTTTTCGTGCTCTTCATATTGTTCACACCTTTTCATGCTCCAAGTAATTTTTAGACCTTTTCATGCTCCTCGTGTTTTTCAGAACTTTTCATGCTCCTCGTATTTTTCAGACCTTTTCATGCTCCTCGTATTTTTCAGACCTTTTCATGCTCCTCGTATTTTTCAGACCTTTACATGCTCCTCGTATTTTTCACACATTTTCATGCTCTTCGTGTTTTTCACACCTATTCATGCTCCTTGTGTTTTTAACATCTTTTCATGCTCCTCGTGTTTTGCAGAGCTTTTCATGCTCCTCGTATTTTTCAGACCTTTTCATGTTCCTCGTATTTTTGACACCTTTTCATGCTCCTCATATTTTTCAGAACTTTTCATGCTCCTGGTATTTTTCAGACCTTTTCACGCTCCTTGTATTTTTCAGACCTTTTCGGGCTCCTCCTATTTTCAGGCCTTTTCATGCTCCTCGTATGTTTCACACCTTTTCATGCTCCTCATATATTTCACAACTTTTTATGCTCTTCATATTTTTTACATATTTCATGCTCCTCATATTTTTCATACCATTTCATGCTACTCATATTTTTCACATCTTTTCATGCTCCTCATATTTTTGACACCTTTTAAAGGTCATCATATTTTTCTACCGTTTCATGCTCTTGATATTTTCACACGGTTTCATGCTCCTCGTATTTTTCAGACCTTTTCATGCTCCTACTAGTTTTCCCACCTTTTCATGCTCCTCATATTTTTCGCACATTTTCTTTCTCATCGTATTTTTCACACCTTTTCATGCTCCTCGTATTTGTGACACCTTTAATGCTCCTCGTATTTTTCACACCTTTATATGCTCTTCGTATTTTCAATCCTTTTCATGCTCTTCGAATTTTTCACACATTTTCATGCACTTCGTGTTTTCCACATTTTTTCATGCTGCTCGTGTTTTTCACACCATTTCATGCTCTTCATATTTTTAACACCGTTTCATGCTCTTCATATTTTCACACCGTTTCATGCTCCTCATATTTTTCACACCTTTTCATGCTCCTCGTATTTTTCACACCCATTCATGATCCTTGTATTTTTCAGACCTTTTCATGCTCTTCATATTTTTCACACCTTTTCATGCTCCTCATATTTTTGAAACCTTTTCATGTTCCTCATATTAATCACACCGTTTCATACTCCTCATATTTTTCACACCTTTTCATGTTCCTCGTATTTTTCAAACCTTTTCATGCTCCTCATATTTTTCAGACATTTTCATGCTCCTAGTATTGTTCACACCTTTTCATGCTCCTCGTTTTTTTCACACCTTTTCATATTCCTCGTATTTTTCACACCTATTCATGCTCCTTGTATTTTTCAGACCTTTTCGTGCTCTTCATATTTTTCACAGCATTTCATGCTTTCGCATTTTAACACCGCTTCATGCTCCTCGTATTTTTCACACCTTGTCATGCACTTTGTATTTTTCAAACCTTTTCATGCTCTTTGTATTTTTCACAACTTTTCATGCTTTTCATAATTTTTCACACCTTTTCATTGTCTTCGTATATTTCACACCAGTCATGCTCTTTGTATTTTTCACACCTTTTCAAGCTCTTCATACTTTTAAAACCATTTCATGCTCTTCATATTTTTCACAACTTTTCATGCTCTTCATATTTTTTTACATATTTCATGCTTCTCATATTTTTCATACCATTTCTTGCTCCTCATATTTTTCACATCTTTTCATGCTCCTCATATTTTTGACACCTTTTGAAGTCTTCATATTTTTCACACCGTTTCATGCTCTTTATATTTTCACACCGTTTCATGTTCCTCGTATTTTTCAGACCTTTTCATGCTCCTACTATTTTTCCCACCTGTTCATGCTCCTTGTATTTTTAGCACATTTTCTTTCTCATCGTATTTTTCACACCTTTTCATGCTCCTCGTATTTTTCACACCTTTAATGCTCCTCGTATTTTTCACACCTTTACATGCTGTTCGTATTTTTCAAACCTTTTCATGCTCTTCGAATTTTTCACACATTTTCATGCACTTCGTGTTTTCCACATATTTTCTTGCTGCTCGTGTTTTTCACACCGTTTCATGCTCTTCATATTTTTAACACCGTTTCATGCTCTTCATATTTTCACACCATTTCATGCTCCTCATATTTTTCACACCTTTTCATGCTTCTCATATTTTTAAGATCTTTTCATGCTTCTCGTATTTTTCAGACATTTTCATGCTCCTAGTATTTTTCACACGTTTTCATGCACCTCGTATTTTTCACACCTTTTCATGCTCTTCGTAGTTTTCACACCTTTTCATGCTCCTCATATTTTTCAGACCTTTTCGTGCTCCTCATATTTACAGACCTTTTCCTACTCCTCATATTTTTCACACCTTTTCATGCTCATCATATATTTCACAACTTTTCATGCTCTTCATATTATTGACATATTTTAATGCTCCTCATATTTTTCACATCTTTTCATGCTCCTCATATTTTTGACACGTTTAAAAGGTCTTCATATTTTTCACACCGTTTCATGATCTTCATATTTTCACACCATTTCATGCTCATCAAATTTTTTAGACTTTTTCATGCTCCTCATATTTTTCAGACCTTTATATGCTCCTCGTATTTTTCACACCTTTTCATGCTCCTCGTGTTTTTCACACCTTTTCATGCTCCTCGTATTTTTTCCAGACCTTTTCATGCTCCTGTTTTTTTCACACATTTTCATGCTCCTCGTATTTTTCACACCTTTTCATGCTCTTCATATTTTTCGCACATTTTCTTTCTCATCGTATTTTTCACACCTTTTCATGCTCCTCGTATTTTTCACACGTTTTCATGCTTTTCATATTTTTCACACAGTTTCATGCTTTTCATATTTTTCACACCTTTTCATGCTCTTTGTATTTTTCCCACCTTTTCATGCTCTTCATATTTTTCAAACCTTTTCATGCTTTTTGAATTTTTCATACATTTTCATGGTCTTCGTGTTTTTCACACATTTTCATGCTCTTCGTATTTTTTACACTTTTTCATGGTCCTCATATTTTTCAAAACTTTTCATGCTCATCATAGTTTTCACAGCTTTTCATGGTCCTCGTATATTTCAGACCTTTTCGTGCTCCTCGGATTTTTCACACCTTTTCATCCTCTTCGAATTTTTCACACATTTTCATGCACTTCGTTTTATCCACAACTTTTCATGCTGCTAGTGTTTTTCACACCATTTCATGCTCTTCATATTTTTCAGACCGTTTCTTGCTCTTCATATTTTTCACACCTTTTCATGCTCTTCATATTTTTCACACGTTTTCATGCTTTTCATATTTTTCACACAGTTTCATGCTTTTCATATTTTTCACACCTTTTCATGCTCTTCGTATTTTTCCCACCTTTTCATGCTCTTCATATTTTTCAAACCTTTTCATGCTTTTTGAATTTTTCATACATTTTCATGGTCTTCGTGTTTTTCACACATTTTCATGCTCTTCGTATTTTTTACACTTTTTCATGGTCCTCATATTTTTCAAACCTTTTCATGCTCATCATAGTTTTCACAGCTTTTCATGGTCCTCGTATATTTCAGACCTTTTCGTGCTCCTCGGATTTTTCACACCTTTTCATCCTCTTCGAATTTTTCACACATTTTCATGCACTTCGTTTTATCCACAACTTTTCATGCTGCTAGTGTTTTTCACACCATTTCATGCTCTTCATATTTTTCAGACCGTTTCTTGCTCCTCATATTTATCACACCTTTCTATGCTCTTCATAATTTTCACACCGTTTCATGCTCTTCATTTATTCACACCTTTTCAGGCTCCTCATATTTTTGAGACCTTTTCATGCTCTTCGTATTTTTCACACTTTTTAATGCTCCTCCTGTTTTCCAGACCTTTTCATGCTCCTCGTATTTTTCAGACCTTTTCATGCTCTTCATATTTTTCAGACCTTCTCATGCTCCTCGTATTTTGCCCACCGTTTCACGTTCTTCGTGTTTTCACACCATTTCAAGCCCTTTGTATTTTTCACACCTTTTCGTGCTCTTCATATTGTTCACACCTTTTCATGCTCCAAGTAATTTTTAGACCTTTTCATGCTCCTCGTGTTTTTCAGAACTTTTCATGCTCCTCGTATTTTTCAGACCTTTTCATGCTCCTCGTATTTTTCAGACCTTTTCATGCTCCTCGTATTTTGCCCACCGTTTCACGTTCTTCGTGTTTTCACACCATTTCAAGCCCTTTGTATTTTTCACACCTTTTCGTGCTCTTCATATTGTTCACACCTTTTCATGCTCCAAGTAATTTTTAGACCTTTTCATGCTCCTCGTGTTTTTCAGAACTTTTCATGCTCCTCGTATTTTTCAGACCTTTTCATGCTCCTCGTATTTTTCAGACCTTTTCATGCTCCTCGTATTTTTCAGACCTTTACATGCTCCTCGTATTTTTCACACATTTTCATGCTCTTCGTGTTTTTCACACCTATTCATGCTCCTTGTGTTTTTAACATCTTTTCATGCTCCTCGTGTTTTGCAGAGCTTTTCATGCTCCTCGTATTTTTCAGACCTTTTCATGTTCCTCGTATTTTTGACACCTTTTCATGCTCCTCATATTTTTCAGAACTTTTCATGCTCCTGGTATTTTTCAGACCTTTTCACGCTCCTTGTATTTTTCAGACCTTTTCGGGCTCCTCCTATTTTCAGGCCTTTTCATGCTCCTCGTATGTTTCACACCTTTTCATGCTCCTCATATATTTCACAACTTTTTATGCTCTTCATATTTTTTACATATTTCATGCTCCTCATATTTTTCATACCATTTCATGCTACTCATATTTTTCACATCTTTTCATGCTCCTCATATTTTTGACACCTTTTAAAGGTCATCATATTTTTCTACCGTTTCATGCTCTTGATATTTTCACACGGTTTCATGCTCCTCGTATTTTTCAGACCTTTTCATGCTCCTACTAGTTTTCCCACCTTTTCATGCTCCTCATATTTTTCGCACATTTTCTTTCTCATCGTATTTTTCACACCTTTTCATGCTCCTCGTATTTGTGACACCTTTAATGCTCCTCGTATTTTTCACACCTTTATATGCTCTTCGTATTTTCAATCCTTTTCATGCTCTTCGAATTTTTCACACATTTTCATGCACTTCGTGTTTTCCACATTTTTTCATGCTGCTCGTGTTTTTCACACCATTTCATGCTCTTCATATTTTTAACACCGTTTCATGCTCTTCATATTTTCACACCGTTTCATGCTCCTCATATTTTTCACACCTTTTCATGCTCCTCGTATTTTTCACACCCATTCATGATCCTTGTATTTTTCAGACCTTTTCATGCTCTTCATATTTTTCACACCTTTTCATGCTCCTCATATTTTTGAAACCTTTTCATGTTCCTCATATTAATCACACCGTTTCATACTCCTCATATTTTTCACACCTTTTCATGTTCCTCGTATTTTTCAAACCTTTTCATGCTCCTCATATTTTTCAGACATTTTCATGCTCCTAGTATTGTTCACACCTTTTCATGCTCCTCGTTTTTTTCACACCTTTTCATATTCCTCGTATTTTTCACACCTATTCATGCTCCTTGTATTTTTCAGACCTTTTCGTGCTCTTCATATTTTTCACAGCATTTCATGCTTTCGCATTTTAACACCGCTTCATGCTCCTCGTATTTTTCACACCTTGTCATGCACTTTGTATTTTTCAAACCTTTTCATGCTCTTTGTATTTTTCACAACTTTTCATGCTTTTCATAATTTTTCACACCTTTTCATTGTCTTCGTATATTTCACACCAGTCATGCTCTTTGTATTTTTCACACCTTTTCAAGCTCTTCATACTTTTAAAACCATCTCATGCTCTTCATATTTTTCACAACTTTTCATGCTCTTCATATTTTTTTACATATTTCATGCTTCTCATATTTTTCATACCATTTCTTGCTCCTCATATTTTTCACATCTTTTCATGCTCCTCATATTTTTGACACCTTTTGAAGTCTTCATATTTTTCACACCGTTTCATGCTCTTTATATTTTCACACCGTTTCATGTTCCTCGTATTTTTCAGACCTTTTCATGCTCCTACTATTTTTCCCACCTGTTCATGCTCCTTGTATTTTTAGCACATTTTCTTTCTCATCGTATTTTTCACACCTTTTCATGCTCCTCGTATTTTTCACACCTTTAATGCTCCTCGTATTTTTCACACCTTTACATGCTGTTCGTATTTTTCAAACCTTTTCATGCTCTTCGAATTTTTCACACATTTTCATGCACTTCGTGTTTTCCACATATTTTCTTGCTGCTCGTGTTTTTCACACCGTTTCATGCTCTTCATATTTTTAACACCGTTTCATGCTCTTCATATTTTCACACCATTTCATGCTCCTCATATTTTTCACACCTTTTCATGCTTCTCATATTTTTAAGATCTTTTCATGCTTCTCGTATTTTTCAGACATTTTCATGCTCCTAGTATTTTTCACACGTTTTCATGCACCTCGTATTTTTCACACCTTTTCATGCTCTTCGTAGTTTTCACACCTTTTCATGCTCCTCATATTTTTCAGACCTTTTCGTGCTCCTCATATTTACAGACCTTTTCCTACTCCTCATATTTTTCACACCTTTTCATGCTCATCATATATTTCACAACTTTTCATGCTCTTCATATTATTGACATATTTTAATGCTCCTCATATTTTTCACATCTTTTCATGCTCCTCATATTTTTGACACGTTTAAAAGGTCTTCATATTTTTCACACCGTTTCATGATCTTCATATTTTCACACCATTTCATGCTCATCAAATTTTTTAGACTTTTCATGCTCCTCATATTTTTCAGACCTTTATATGCTCCTCGTATTTTTCACACCTTTTCATGCTCCTCGTGTTTTTCACACCTTTTCATGCTCCTCGTATTTTTTCCAGACCTTTTCATGCTCCTGTTTTTTTCACACATTTTCATGCTCCTCGTATTTTTCACACCTTTTCATGCTCTTCGTATTTTTCGCACATTTTCTTTCTCATCGTATTTTTCACACCTTTTCATGCTCTTCATATTTTTCACACGTTTTCATGCTTTTCATATTTTTCACACAGTTTCATGCTTTTCATATTTTTCACACCTTTTCATGCTCTTCGTATTTTTCCCACCTTTTCATGCTCTTCATATTTTTCAAACCTTTTCATGCTTTTTGAATTTTTCATACATTTTCATGGTCTTCGTGTTTTTCACACATTTTCATGCTCTTTGTATTTTTTACACTTTTTCATGGTCCTCATATTTTTCAAACCTTTTCATGCTCATCATAGTTTTCACAGCTTTTCATGGTCCTCGTATATTTCAGACCTTTTCGTGCTCCTCGGATTTTTCACACCTTTTCATCCTCTTCGAATTTTTCACACATTTTCATGCACTTCGTTTTATCCACAACTTTTCATGCTGCTAGTGTTTTTCACACCATTTCATGCTCTTCATATTTTTCAGACCGTTTCTTGCTCTTCATATTTTTCACACCTTTTCATGCTCTTCATATTTTTCACACGTTTTCATGCTTTTCATATTTTTCACACAGTTTCATGCTTTTCATATTTTTCACACCTTTTCATGCTCTTCGTATTTTTCCCACCTTTTCATGCTCTTCATATTTTTCAAACCTTTTCATGCTTTTTGAATTTTTCATACATTTTCATGGTCTTCGTGTTTTTCACACATTTTCATGCTCTTTGTATTTTTTACACTTTTTCATGGTCCTCATATTTTTCAAACCTTTTCATGCTCATCATAGTTTTCACAGCTTTTCATGGTCCTCGTATATTTCAGACCTTTTCGTGCTCCTCGGATTTTTCACACCTTTTCATCCTCTTCGAATTTTTCACACATTTTCATGCACTTCGTTTTATCCACAACTTTTCATGCTGCTAGTGTTTTTCACACCATTTCATGCTCTTCATATTTTTCAGACCGTTTCTTGCTCTTCATATTTTTCACACCTTTTCATGCTCTTCATATTTTTCACACGTTTTCATGCTTTTCATATTTTTCACACAGTTTCATGCTTTTCATATTTTTCACACCTTTTCATGCTCTTCGTATTTTTCCCACCTTTTCATGCTCTTCATATTTTTCAAACCTTTTCATGCTTTTTGAATTTTTCATACATTTTCATGGTCTTCGTGTTTTTCACACATTTTCATGCTCTTTGTATTTTTTACACTTTTTCATGGTCCTCATATTTTTCAAACCTTTTCATGCTCATCATAGTTTTCACAGCTTTTCATGGTCCTCGTATATTTCAGACCTTTTCGTGCTCCTCGGATTTTTCACACCTTTTCATCCTCTTCGAATTTTTCACACATTTTCATGCACTTCGTTTTATCCACAACTTTTCATGCTGCTAGTGTTTTTCACACCATTTCATGCTCTTCATATTTTTCAGACCGTTTCTTGCTCTTCATATTTTTCACACCTTTTCATGCTCTTCATATTTTTCACACGTTTCATGCTTTTCATATTTTTCACACAGTTTCATGCTTTTCATATTTTTCACACCTTTTCATGCTCTTCGTATTTTTCCCACCTTTTCATGCTCTTCATATTTTTCAAACCTTTTCATGCTTTTTGAATTTTTCATACATTTTCATGGTCTTCGTGTTTTTCACACATTTTCATGCTCTTCGTATTTTTTACACTTTTTCATGGTCCTCATATTTTTCAAACCTTTTCCTGCTCATCATAGTTTTCACAGCTTTTCATGGTCCTCGTATATTTCAGACCTTTTCGTGCTCCTCGGATTTTTCACACCTTTTCATCCTCTTCGAATTTTTCACACATTTTCATGCACTTCGTTTTATCCACAACTTTTCATGCTGCTAGTGTTTTTCACACCATTTCATGCTCTTCATATTTTTCAGACCGTTTCTTGCTCCTCATATTTATCACACCTTTCTATGCTCTTCATAATTTTCACACCGTTTCATGCTCTTCATTTATTCACACCTTTTCAGGCTCCTCATATTTTTGAGACCTTTTCATGCTCTTCGTATTTTTCACACTTTTTAATGCTCCTCCTGTTTTCCAGACCTTTTCATGCTCCTCGTATTTTTCAGACCTTTTCATGCTCTTCATATTTTTCAGACCTTCTCATGCTCCTCGTATTTTGCCCACCGTTTCACGTTCTTCGTGTTTTCACACCATTTCAAGCCCTTTGTATTTTTCACACCTTTTCGTGCTCTTCATATTGTTCACACCTTTTCATGCTCCAAGTAATTTTTAGACCTTTTCATGCTCCTCGTGTTTTTCAGAACTTTTCATGCTCCTCGTATTTTTCAGACCTTTTCATGCTCCTCGTATTTTTCAGACCTTTTCATGCTCCTCGTATTTTGCCCACCGTTTCACGTTCTTCGTGTTTTCACACCATTTCAAGCCCTTTGTATTTTTCACACCTTTTCGTGCTCTTCATATTGTTCACACCTTTTCATGCTCCAAGTAATTTTTAGACCTTTTCATGCTCCTCGTGTTTTTCAGAACTTTTCATGCTCCTCGTATTTTTCAGACCTTTTCATGCTCCTCGTATTTTTCAGACCTTTTCATGCTCCTCGTATTTTTCAGACCTTTACATGCTCCTCGTATTTTTCACACATTTTCATGCTCTTCGTGTTTTTCACACCTATTCATGCTCCTTGTGTTTTTAACATCTTTTCATGCTCCTCGTGTTTTGCAGAGCTTTTCATGCTCCTCGTATTTTTCAGACCTTTTCATGTTCCTCGTATTTTTGACACCTTTTCATGCTCCTCATATTTTTCAGAACTTTTCATGCTCCTGGTATTTTTCAGACCTTTTCACGCTCCTTGTATTTTTCAGACCTTTTCGGGCTCCTCCTATTTTCAGGCCTTTTCATGCTCCTCGTATGTTTCACACCTTTTCATGCTCCTCATATATTTCACAACTTTTTATGCTCTTCATATTTTTTACATATTTCATGCTCCTCATATTTTTCATACCATTTCATGCTACTCATATTTTTCACATCTTTTCATGCTCCTCATATTTTTGACACCTTTTAAAGGTCATCATATTTTTCTACCGTTTCATGCTCTTGATATTTTCACACGGTTTCATGCTCCTCGTATTTTTCAGACCTTTTCATGCTCCTACTAGTTTTCCCACCTTTTCATGCTCCTCATATTTTTCGCACATTTTCTTTCTCATCGTATTTTTCACACCTTTTCATGCTCCTCGTATTTGTGACACCTTTAATGCTCCTCGTATTTTTCACACCTTTATATGCTCTTCGTATTTTCAATCCTTTTCATGCTCTTCGAATTTTTCACACATTTTCATGCACTTCGTGTTTTCCACATTTTTTCATGCTGCTCGTGTTTTTCACACCATTTCATGCTCTTCATATTTTTAACACCGTTTCATGCTCTTCATATTTTCACACCGTTTCATGCTCCTCATATTTTTCACACCTTTTCATGCTCCTCGTATTTTTCACACCCATTCATGATCCTTGTATTTTTCAGACCTTTTCATGCTCTTCATATTTTTCACACCTTTTCATGCTCCTCATATTTTTGAAACCTTTTCATGTTCCTCATATTAATCACACCGTTTCATACTCCTCATATTTTTCACACCTTTTCATGTTCCTCGTATTTTTCAAACCTTTTCATGCTCCTCATATTTTTCAGACATTTTCATGCTCCTAGTATTGTTCACACCTTTTCATGCTCCTCGTTTTTTTCACACCTTTTCATATTCCTCGTATTTTTCACACCTATTCATGCTCCTTGTATTTTTCAGACCTTTTCGTGCTCTTCATATTTTTCACAGCATTTCATGCTTTCGCATTTTAACACCGCTTCATGCTCCTCGTATTTTTCACACCTTGTCATGCACTTTGTATTTTTCAAACCTTTTCATGCTCTTTGTATTTTTCACAACTTTTCATGCTTTTCATAATTTTTCACACCTTTTCATTGTCTTCGTATATTTCACACCAGTCATGCTCTTTGTATTTTTCACACCTTTTCAAGCTCTTCATACTTTTAAAACCATTTCATGCTCTTCATATTTTTCACAACTTTTCATGCTCTTCATATTTTTTTACATATTTCATGCTTCTCATATTTTTCATACCATTTCTTGCTCCTCATATTTTTCACATCTTTTCATGCTCCTCATATTTTTGACACCTTTTGAAGTCTTCATATTTTTCACACCGTTTCATGCTCTTTATATTTTCACACCGTTTCATGTTCCTCGTATTTTTCAGACCTTTTCATGCTCCTACTATTTTTCCCACCTGTTCATGCTCCTTGTATTTTTAGCACATTTTCTTTCTCATCGTATTTTTCACACCTTTTCATGCTCCTCGTATTTTTCACACCTTTAATGCTCCTCGTATTTTTCACACCTTTACATGCTGTTCGTATTTTTCAAACCTTTTCATGCTCTTCGAATTTTTCACACATTTTCATGCACTTCGTGTTTTCCACATATTTTCTTGCTGCTCGTGTTTTTCACACCGTTTCATGCTCTTCATATTTTTAACACCGTTTCATGCTCTTCATATTTTCACACCATTTCATGCTCCTCATATTTTTCACACCTTTTCATGCTTCTCATATTTTTAAGATCTTTTCATGCTTCTCGTATTTTTCAGACATTTTCATGCTCCTAGTATTTTTCACACGTTTTCATGCACCTCGTATTTTTCACACCTTTTCATGCTCTTCGTAGTTTTCACACCTTTTCATGCTCCTCATATTTTTCAGACCTTTTCGTGCTCCTCATATTTACAGACCTTTTCCTACTCCTCATATTTTTCACACCTTTTCATGCTCATCATATATTTCACAACTTTTCATGCTCTTCATATTATTGACATATTTTAATGCTCCTCATATTTTTCACATCTTTTCATGCTCCTCATATTTTTGACACGTTTAAAAGGTCTTCATATTTTTCACACCGTTTCATGATCTTCATATTTTCACACCATTTCATGCTCATCAAATTTTTTAGACTTTTTCATGCTCCTCATATTTTTCAGACCTTTATATGCTCCTCGTATTTTTCACACCTTTTCATGCTCCTCGTGTTTTTCACACCTTTTCATGCTCCTCGTATTTTTTCCAGACCTTTTCATGCTCCTGTTTTTTTCACACATTTTCATGCTCCTCGTATTTTTCACACCTTTTCATGCTCTTCGTATTTTTCGCACATTTTCTTTCTCATCGTATTTTTCACACCTTTTCATGCTCCTCGTATTTTTCATACCTTTTCATGCTTTTCATATTTTTCACACAGTTTCATGCTTTTCATATTTTTCACACCTTTTCATGCTCTTCGTATTTTTCCCACCTTTTCATGCTCTTCATATTTTTCAAACCTTTTCATGCTTTTTGAATTTTTCATACATTTTCATGGTCTTCGTGTTTTTCACACATTTTCATGCTCTTTGTATTTTTTACACTTTTTCATGGTCCTCATATTTTTCAAAACTTTTCATGCTCATCATAGTTTTCACAGCTTTTCATGGTCCTCGTATATTTCAGACCTTTTCGTGCTCCTCGGATTTTTCACACCTTTTCATCCTCTTCGAATTTTTCACACATTTTCATGCACTTCGTTTTATCCACAACTTTTCATGCTGCTAGTGTTTTTCACACCATTTCATGCTCTTCATATTTTTCAGACCGTTTCTTGCTCTTCATATTTTTCACACCTTTTCATGCTCTTCATATTTTTCACACGTTTTCATGCTTTTCATATTTTTCACACAGTTTCATGCTTTTCATATTTTTCACACCTTTTCATGCTCTTCGTATTTTTCCCACCTTTTCATGCTCTTCATATTTTTCAAACCTTTTCATGCTTTTTGAATTTTTCATACATTTTCATGGTCTTCGTGTTTTTCACACATTTTCATGCTCTTCGTATTTTTTACACTTTTTCATGGTCCTCATATTTTTCAAACCTTTTCATGCTCATCATAGTTTTCACAGCTTTTCATGGTCCTCGTATATTTCAGACCTTTTCGTGCTCCTCGGATTTTTCACACCTTTTCATCCTCTTCGAATTTTTCACACATTTTCATGCACTTCGTTTTATCCACAACTTTTCATGCTGCTAGTGTTTTTCACACCATTTCATGCTCTTCATACTTTTCAGACCGTTTCTTGCTCCTCATATTTATCACACCTTTCTATGCTCTTCATAATTTTCACACCGTTTCATGCTCTTCATTTATTCACACCTTTTCAGGCTCCTCATATTTTTGAGACCTTTTCATGCTCTTCGTATTTTTCACACTTTTTATTGCTCCTCCTGTTTTCCAGACCTTTTCATGCTCCTCGTATTTTTCAGACCTTTTCATGCTCTTCATATTTTTCAGACCTTCTCATGCTCCTCGTATTTTGCCCACCGTTTCACGTTCTTCGTGTTTTCACACCATTTCAAGCCCTTTGTATTTTTCACACCTTTTCGTGCTCTTCATATTGTTCACACCTTTTCATGCTCCAAGTAATTTTTAGACCTTTTCATGCTCCTCGTGTTTTTCAGAACTTTTCATGCTCCTCGTATTTTTCAGACCTTTTCATGCTCCTCGTATTTTTCAGACCTTTTCATGCTCCTCGTATTTTGCCCACCGTTTCACGTTCTTCGTGTTTTCACACCATTTCAAGCCCTTTGTATTTTTCACACCTTTTCGTGCTCTTCATATTGTTCACACCTTTTCATGCTCCAAGTAATTTTTAGACCTTTTCATGCTCCTCATGTTTTTCAGAACTTTTCATGCTCCTCGTATTTTTCAGACCTTTTCATGCTCCTCGTATTTTTCAGACCTTTTCATGCTCCTCGTATTTTTCAGACCTTTTCATGCTCCTCGTATTTTTCAGACCTTTTCATGCTCCTCGTATTTTTCAGACCTTTACATGCTCCTCGTATTTTTCACACATTTTCATGCTCTTCGTGTTTTTCACACCTATTCATGCTCCTTGTGTTTTTAACATCTTTTCATGCTCCTCGTGTTTTGCAGAGCTTTTCATGCTCCTCGTATTTTTCAGACCTTTTCATGTTCCTCGTATTTTTGACACCTTTTCATGCTCCTCATATTTTTCAGAACTTTTCATGCTCCTGGTATTTTTCAGACCTTTTCACGCTCCTTGTATTTTTCAGACCTTTTCGGGGTCCTCCTATTTTCAGGCCTTTTCATGCTCCTCGTATGTTTCACACCTTTTCATGCTCCTCATATATTTCACAACTTTTTATGCTCTTCATATTTTTTACATATTTCATGCTCCTCATATTTTTCATACCATTTCATGCTACTCATATTTTTCACATCTTTTCATGCTCCTCATATTTTTGACACCTTTTAAAGGTCATCATATTTTTCTACCGTTTCATGCTCTTGATATTTTCACACGGTTTCATGCTCCTCGTATTTTTCAGACCTTTTCATGCTCCTACTAGTTTTCCCACCTTTTCATGCTCCTCATATTTTTCGCACATTTTCTTTCTCATCGTATTTTTCACACCTTTTCATGCTCCTCGTATTTGTGACACCTTTAATGCTCCTCGTATTTTTCACACCTTTATATGCTCTTCGTATTTTCAATCCTTTTCATGCTCTTCGAATTTTTCACACATTTTCATGCACTTCGTGTTTTCCACATTTTTTCATGCTGCTCGTGTTTTTCACACCATTTCATGCTCTTCATATTTTTAACACCGTTTCATGCTCTTCATATTTTCACACCGTTTCATGCTCCTCATATTTTTCACACCTTTTCATGCTCCTCGTATTTTTCACACCCATTCATGATCCTTGTATTTTTCAGACCTTTTCATGCTCTTCATATTTTTCACACCTTTTCATGCTCCTCATATTTTTGAAACCTTTTCATGTTCCTCATATTAATCACACCGTTTCATACTCCTCATATTTTTCACACCTTTTCATGTTCCTCGTATTTTTCAAACCTTTTCATGCTCCTCATATTTTTCAGACATTTTCATGCTCCTAGTATTGTTCACACCTTTTCATGCTCCTCGTTTTTTTCACACCTTTTCATATTCCTCGTATTTTTCACACCTATTCATGCTCCTTGTATTTTTCAGACCTTTTCGTGCTCTTCATATTTTTCACAGCATTTCATGCTTTCGCATTTTAACACCGCTTCATGCTCCTCGTATTTTTCACACCTTGTCATGCACTTTGTATTTTTCAAACCTTTTCATGCTCTTTGTATTTTTCACAACTTTTCATGCTTTTCATAATTTTTCACACCTTTTCATTGTCTTCGTATATTTCACACCAGTCATGCTCTTTGTATTTTTCACACCTTTTCAAGCTCTTCATACTTTTAAAACCATTTCATGCTCTTCATATTTTTCACAACTTTTCATGCTCTTCATATTTTTTTACATATTTCATGCTTCTCATATTTTTCATACCATTTCTTGCTCCTCATATTTTTCACATCTTTTCATGCTCCTCATATTTTTGACACCTTTTGAAGTCTTCATATTTTTCACACCGTTTCATGCTCTTTATATTTTCACACCGTTTCATGTTCCTCGTATTTTTCAGACCTTTTCATGCTCCTACTATTTTTCCCACCTGTTCATGCTCCTTGTATTTTTAGCACATTTTCTTTCTCATCGTATTTTTCACACCTTTTCATGCTCCTCGTATTTTTCACACCTTTAATGCTCCTCGTATTTTTCACACCTTTACATGCTGTTCGTATTTTTCAAACCTTTTCATGCTCTTCGAATTTTTCACACATTTTCATGCACTTCGTGTTTTCCACATATTTTCTTGCTGCTCGTGTTTTTCACACCGTTTCATGCTCTTCATATTTTTAACACCGTTTCATGCTCTTCATATTTTCACACCATTTCATGCTCCTCATATTTTTCACACCTTTTCATGCTTCTCATATTTTTAAGATCTTTTCATGCTTCTCGTATTTTTCAGACATTTTCATGCTCCTAGTATTTTTCACACGTTTTCATGCACCTCGTATTTTTCACACCTTTTCATGCTCTTCGTAGTTTTCACACCTTTTCATGCTCCTCATATTTTTCAGACCTTTTCGTGCTCCTCATATTTACAGACCTTTTCCTACTCCTCATATTTTTCACACCTTTTCATGCTCATCATATATTTCACAACTTTTCATGCTCTTCATATTATTGACATATTTTAATGCTCCTCATATTTTTCACATCTTTTCATGCTCCTCATATTTTTGACACGTTTAAAAGGTCTTCATATTTTTCACACCGTTTCATGATCTTCATATTTTCACACCATTTCATGCTCATCAAATTTTTTAGACTTTTTCATGCTCCTCATATTTTTCAGACCTTTATATGCTCCTCGTATTTTTCACACCTTTTCATGCTCCTCGTGTTTTTCACACCTTTTCATGCTCCTCGTATTTTTTCCAGACCTTTTCATGCTCCTGTTTTTTTCACACATTTTCATGCTCCTCGTATTTTTCACACCTTTTCATGCTCTTCGTATTTTTCGCACATTTTCTTTCTCATCGTATTTTTCACACCTTTTCATGCTCCTCGTATTTTTCACACGTTTTCATGCTTTTCATATTTTTCACACAGTTTCATGCTTTTCATATTTTTCACACCTTTTCATGCTCTTCGTATTTTTCCCAGCTTTTCATGCTCTTCATATTTTTCAAACCTTTTCATGCTTTTTGAATTTTTCATACATTTTCATGGTCTTCGTGTTTTTCACACATTTTCATGCTCTTCGTATTTTTTACACTTTTTCATGGTCCTCATATTTTTCAAAACTTTTCATGCTCATCATAGTTTTCACAGCTTTTCATGGTCCTCGTATATTTCAGACCTTTTCGTGCTCCTCGGATTTTTCACACCTTTTCATCCTCTTCGAATTTTTCACACATTTTCATGCACTTCGTTTTATCCACAACTTTTCATGCTGCTAGTGTTTTTCACACCATTTCATGCTCTTCATATTTTTCAGACCGTTTCTTGCTCTTCATATTTTTCACACCTTTTCATGCTCTTCATATTTTTCACACGTTTTCATGCTTTTCATATTTTTCACACAGTTTCATGCTTTTCATATTTTTCACACCTTTTCATGCTCTTCGTATTTTTCCCACCTTTTCATGCTCTTCATATTTTTCAAACCTTTTCATGCTTTTTGAATTTTTCATACATTTTCATGGTCTTCGTGTTTTTCACACATTTTCATGCTCTTCGTATTTTTTACACTTTTTCATGGTCCTCATATTTTTCAAACCTTTTCCTGCTCATCATAGTTTTCACAGCTTTTCATGGTCCTCGTATATTTCAGACCTTTTCGTGCTCCTCGGATTTTTCACACCTTTTCATCCTCTTCGAATTTTTCACACATTTTCATGCACTTCGTTTTATCCACAACTTTTCATGCTGCTAGTGTTTTTCACACCATTTCATGCTCTTCATATTTTTCAGACCGTTTCTTGCTCCTCATATTTATCACACCTTTCTATGCTCTTCATAATTTTCACACCGTTTCATGCTCTTCATTTATTCACACCTTTTCAGGCTCCTCATATTTTTGAGACCTTTTCATGCTCTTCGTATTTTTCACACTTTTTAATGCTCCTCCTGTTTTCCAGACCTTTTCATGCTCCTCGTATTTTTCAGACCTTTTCATGCTCTTCATATTTTTCAGACCTTCTCATGCTCCTCGTATTTTGCCCACCGTTTCACGTTCTTCGTGTTTTCACACCATTTCAAGCCCTTTGTATTTTTCACACCTTTTCGTGCTCTTCATATTGTTCACACCTTTTCATGCTCCAAGTAATTTTTAGACCTTTTCATGCTCCTCGTGTTTTTCAGAACTTTTCATGCTCCTCGTATTTTTCAGACCTTTTCATGCTCCTCGTATTTTTCAGACCTTTTCATGCTCCTCGTATTTTGCCCACCGTTTCACGTTCTTCGTGTTTTCACACCATTTCAAGCCCTTTGTATTTTTCACACCTTTTCGTGCTCTTCATATTGTTCACACCTTTTCATGCTCCAAGTAATTTTTAGACCTTTTCATGCTCCTCGTGTTTTTCAGAACTTTTCATGCTCCTCGTATTTTTCAGACCTTTTCATGCTCCTCGTATTTTTCAGACCTTTTCATGCTCCTCGTATTTTTCAGACCTTTACATGCTCCTCGTATTTTTCACACATTTTCATGCTCTTCGTGTTTTTCACACCTATTCATGCTCCTTGTGTTTTTAACATCTTTTCATGCTCCTCGTGTTTTGCAGAGCTTTTCATGCTCCTCGTATTTTTCAGACCTTTTCATGTTCCTCGTATTTTTGACACCTTTTCATGCTCCTCATATTTTTCAGAACTTTTCATGCTCCTGGTATTTTTCAGACCTTTTCACGCTCCTTGTATTTTTCAGACCTTTTCAGGCTCCTCCTATTTTCAGGCCTTTTCATGCTCCTCGTATGTTTCACACCTTTTCATGCTCCTCATATATTTCACAACTTTTTATGCTCTTCATATTTTTTACATATTTCATGCTCCTCATATTTTTCATACCATTTCATGCTACTCATATTTTTCACATCTTTTCATGCTCCTCATATTTTTGACACCTTTTAAAGGTCATCATATTTTTCTACCGTTTCATGCTCTTGATATTTTCACACGGTTTCATGCTCCTCGTATTTTTCAGACCTTTTCATGCTCCTACTAGTTTTCCCACCTTTTCATGCTCCTCATATTTTTCGCACATTTTCTTTCTCATCGTATTTTTCACACCTTTTCATGCTCCTCGTATTTGTGACACCTTTAATGCTCCTCGTATTTTTCACACCTTTATATGCTCTTCGTATTTTCAATCCTTTTCATGCTCTTCGAATTTTTCACACATTTTCATGCACTTCGTGTTTTCCACATTTTTTCATGCTGCTCGTGTTTTTCACACCATTTCATGCTCTTCATATTTTTAACACCGTTTCATGCTCTTCATATTTTCACACCGTTTCATGCTCCTCATATTTTTCACACCTTTTCATGCTCCTCGTATTTTTCACACCCATTCATGATCCTTGTATTTTTCAGACCTTTTCATGCTCTTCATATTTTTCACACCTTTTCATGCTCCTCATATTTTTGAAACCTTTTCATGTTCCTCATATTAATCACACCGTTTCATACTCCTCATATTTTTCACACCTTTTCATGTTCCTCGTATTTTTCAAACCTTTTCATGCTCCTCATATTTTTCAGACATTTTCATGCTCCTAGTATTGTTCACACCTTTTCATGCTCCTCGTTTTTTTCACACCTTTTCATATTCCTCGTATTTTTCACACCTATTCATGCTCCTTGTATTTTTCAGACCTTTTCGTGCTCTTCATATTTTTCACAGCATTTCATGCTTTCGCATTTTAACACCGCTTCATGCTCCTCGTATTTTTCACACCTTGTCATGCACTTTGTATTTTTCAAACCTTTTCATGCTCTTTGTATTTTTCACAACTTTTCATGCTTTTCATAATTTTTCACACCTTTTCATTGTCTTCGTATATTTCACACCAGTCATGCTCTTTGTATTTTTCACACCTTTTCAAGCTCTTCATACTTTTAAAACCATTTCATGCTCTTCATATTTTTCACAACTTTTCATGCTCTTCATATTTTTTTACATATTTCATGCTTCTCATATTTTTCATACCATTTCTTGCTCCTCATATTTTTCACATCTTTTCATGCTCCTCATATTTTTGACACCTTTTGAAGTCTTCATATTTTTCACACCGTTTCATGCTCTTTATATTTTCACACCGTTTCATGTTCCTCGTATTTTTCAGACCTTTTCATGCTCCTACAATTTTTCCCACCTGTTCATGCTCCTTGTATTTTTAGCACATTTTCTTTCTCATCGTATTTTTCACACCTTTAATGCTCCTCGTATTTTTCACACCTTTACATGCTGTTCGTATTTTTCAAACCTTTTCATGCTCTTCGAATTTTTCACACATTTTCATGCACTTCGTGTTTTCCACATATTTTCTTGCTGCTCGTGTTTTTCACACCGTTTCATGCTCTTCATATTTTTAACACCGTTTCATGCTCTTCATATTTTCACACCATTTCATGCTCCTCATATTTTTCACACCTTTTCATGCTTCTCATATTTTTAAGATCTTTTCATGCTTCTCGTATTTTTCAGACATTTTCATGCTCCTAGTATTTTTCACACGTTTTCATGCACCTCGTATTTTTCACACCTTTTCATGCTCTTCGTAGTTTTCACACCTTTTCATGCTCCTCATATTTTTCAGACCTTTTCGTGCTCCTCATATTTACAGACCTTTTCCTACTCCTCATATTTTTCACACCTTTTCATGCTCATCATATATTTCACAACTTTTCATGCTCTTCATATTATTGACATATTTTAATGCTCCTCATATTTTTCACATCTTTTCATGCTCCTCATATTTTTGACACGTTTAAAAGGTCTTCATATTTTTCACACCGTTTCATGATCTTCATATTTTCACACCATTTCATGCTCATCAAATTTTTTAGACTTTTTCATGCTCCTCATATTTTTCAGACCTTTATATGCTCCTCGTATTTTTCACACCTTTTCATGCTCCTCGTGTTTTTCACACCTTTTCATGCTCCTCGTATTTTTTCCAGACCTTTTCATGCTCCTGTTTTTTTCACACATTTTCATGCTCCTCGTATTTTTCACACCTTTTCATGCTCTTCGTATTTTTCGCACATTTTCTTTCTCATCGTATTTTTCACACCTTTTCATGCTCCTCGTATTTTTCACACGTTTTCATGCTTTTCATATTTTTCACACAGTTTCATGCTTTTCATATTTTTCACACCTTTTCATGCTCTTCGTATTTTTCCCACCTTTTCATGCTCTTCATATTTTTCAAACCTTTTCATGCTTTTTGAATTTTTCATACATTTTCATGGTCTTCGTGTTTTTCACACATTTTCATGCTCTTTGTATTTTTTACACTTTTTCATGGTCCTCATATTTTTCAAAACTTTTCATGCTCATCATAGTTTTCACAGCTTTTCATGGTCCTCGTATATTTCAGACCTTTTCGTGCTCCTCGGATTTTTCACACCTTTTCATCCTCT
This sequence comes from Dama dama, assembly GCF_033118175.1. Lineage (NCBI taxonomy): Eukaryota > Metazoa > Chordata > Mammalia > Artiodactyla > Cervidae > Dama > Dama dama. The sequence goes on along the minus strand of NW_026870894.1, from coordinate 1,834,594 downwards.
TCGAATTTTTCACACATTTTCATGCACTTCGTTTTATCCACAACTTTTCATGCTGCTAGTGTTTTTCACACCATTTCATGCTCTTCATATTTTTCAGACCGTTTCTTGCTCTTCATATTTTTCACACCTTTTCATGCTCTTCATATTTTTCACACGTTTTCATGCTTTTCATATTTTTCACACAGTTTCATGCTTTTCATATTTTTCACACCTTTTCATGCTCTTCGTATTTTTCCCACCTTTTCATGCTCTTCATATTTTTCAAACCTTTTCATGCTTTTTGAATTTTTCATACATTTTCATGGTCTTCGTGTTTTTCACACATTTTCATGCTCTTCGTATTTTTTACACTTTTTCATGGTCCTCATATTTTTCAAACCTTTTCATGCTCATCATAGTTTTCACAGCTTTTCATGGTCCTCGTATATTTCAGACCTTTTCGTGCTCCTCGGATTTTTCACACCTTTTCATCCTCTTCGAATTTTTCACACATTTTCATGCACTTCGTTTTATCCACAACTTTTCATGCTGCTAGTGTTTTTCACACCATTTCATGCTCTTCATATTTTTCAGACCGTTTCTTGCTCCTCATATTTATCACACCTTTCTATGCTCTTCATAATTTTCACACCGTTTCATGCTCTTCATTTATTCACACCTTTTCAGGCTCCTCATATTTTTGAGACCTTTTCATGCTCTTCGTATTTTTCACACTTTTTAATGCTCCTCCTGTTTTCCAGACCTTTTCATGCTCCTCGTATTTTTCAGACCTTTTCATGCTCTTCATATTTTTCAGACCTTCTCATGCTCCTCGTATTTTGCCCACCGTTTCACGTTCTTCGTGTTTTCACACCATTTCAAGCCCTTTGTATTTTTCACACCTTTTCGTGCTCTTCATATTGTTCACACCTTTTCATGCTCCAAGTAATTTTTAGACCTTTTCATGCTCCTCGTGTTTTTCAGAACTTTTCATGCTCCTCGTATTTTTCAGACCTTTTCATGCTCCTCGTATTTTTCAGACCTTTTCATGCTCCTCGTATTTTGCCCACCGTTTCACGTTCTTCGTGTTTTCACACCATTTCAAGCCCTTTGTATTTTTCACACCTTTTCGTGCTCTTCATATTGTTCACACCTTTTCATGCTCCAAGTAATTTTTAGACCTTTTCATGCTCCTCGTGTTTTTCAGAACTTTTCATGCTCCTCGTATTTTTCAGACCTTTTCATGCTCCTCGTATTTTTCAGACCTTTTCATGCTCCTCGTATTTTTCAGACCTTTACATGCTCCTCGTATTTTTCACACATTTTCATGCTCTTCGTGTTTTTCACACCTATTCATGCTCCTTGTGTTTTTAACATCTTTTCATGCTCCTCGTGTTTTGCAGAGCTTTTCATGCTCCTCGTATTTTTCAGACCTTTTCATGTTCCTCGTATTTTTGACACCTTTTCATGCTCCTCATATTTTTCAGAACTTTTCATGCTCCTGGTATTTTTCAGACCTTTTCACGCTCCTTGTATTTTTCAGACCTTTTCGGGCTCCTCCTATTTTCAGGCCTTTTCATGCTCCTCGTATGTTTCACACCTTTTCATGCTCCTCATATATTTCACAACTTTTTATGCTCTTCATATTTTTTACATATTTCATGCTCCTCATATTTTTCATACCATTTCATGCTACTCATATTTTTCACATCTTTTCATGCTCCTCATATTTTTGACACCTTTTAAAGGTCATCATATTTTTCTACCGTTTCATGCTCTTGATATTTTCACACGGTTTCATGCTCCTCGTATTTTTCAGACCTTTTCATGCTCCTACTAGTTTTCCCACCTTTTCATGCTCCTCATATTTTTCGCACATTTTCTTTCTCATCGTATTTTTCACACCTTTTCATGCTCCTCGTATTTGTGACACCTTTAATGCTCCTCGTATTTTTCACACCTTTATATGCTCTTCGTATTTTCAATCCTTTTCATGCTCTTCGAATTTTTCACACATTTTCATGCACTTCGTGTTTTCCACATTTTTTCATGCTGCTCGTGTTTTTCACACCATTTCATGCTCTTCATATTTTTAACACCGTTTCATGCTCTTCATATTTTCACACCGTTTCATGCTCCTCATATTTTTCACACCTTTTCATGCTCCTCGTATTTTTCACACCCATTCATGATCCTTGTATTTTTCAGACCTTTTCATGCTCTTCATATTTTTCACACCTTTTCATGCTCCTCATATTTTTGAAACCTTTTCATGTTCCTCATATTAATCACACCGTTTCATACTCCTCATATTTTTCACACCTTTTCATGTTCCTCGTATTTTTCAAACCTTTTCATGCTCCTCATATTTTTCAGACATTTTCATGCTCCTAGTATTGTTCACACCTTTTCATGCTCCTCGTTTTTTTCACACCTTTTCATATTCCTCGTATTTTTCACACCTATTCATGCTCCTTGTATTTTTCAGACCTTTTCGTGCTCTTCATATTTTTCACAGCATTTCATGCTTTCGCATTTTAACACCGCTTCATGCTCCTCATATTTTTCACACCTTGTCATGCACTTTGTATTTTTCAAACCTTTTCATGCTCTTTGTATTTTTCACAACTTTTCATGCTTTTCATAATTTTTCACACCTTTTCATTGTCTTCGTATATTTCACACCAGTCATGCTCTTTGTATTTTTCACACCTTTTCAAGCTCTTCATACTTTTAAAACCATTTCATGCTCTTCATATTTTTCACAACTTTTCATGCTCTTCATATTTTTTTACATATTTCATGCTTCTCATATTTTTCATACCATTTCTTGCTCCTCATATTTTTCACATCTTTTCATGCTCCTCATATTTTTGACACCTTTTGAAGTCTTCATATTTTTCACACCGTTTCATGCTCTTTATATTTTCACACCGTTTCATGTTCCTCGTATTTTTCAGACCTTTTCATGCTCCTACAATTTTTCCCACCTGTTCATGCTCCTTGTATTTTTAGCACATTTTCTTTCTCATCGTATTTTTCACACCTTTTCATGCTCCTCGTATTTTTCACACCTTTAATGCTCCTCGTATTTTTCACACCTTTACATGCTGTTCGTATTTTTCAAACCTTTTCATGCTCTTCGAATTTTTCACACATTTTCATGCACTTCGTGTTTTCCACATATTTTCTTGCTGCTCGTGTTTTTCACACCGTTTCATGCTCTTCATATTTTTAACACCGTTTCATGCTCTTCATATTTTCACACCATTTCATGCTCCTCATATTTTTCACACCTTTTCATGCTTCTCATATTTTTAAGATCTTTTCATGCTTCTCGTATTTTTCAGACATTTTCATGCTCCTAGTATTTTTCACACGTTTTCATGCACCTCGTATTTTTCACACCTTTTCATGCTCTTCGTAGTTTTCACACCTTTTCATGCTCCTCATATTTTTCAGACCTTTTCGTGCTCCTCATATTTACAGACCTTTTCCTACTCCTCATATTTTTCACACCTTTTCATGCTCATCATATATTTCACAACTTTTCATGCTCTTCATATTATTGACATATTTTAATGCTCCTCATATTTTTCACATCTTTTCATGCTCCTCATATTTTTGACACGTTTAAAAGGTCTTCATATTTTTCACACCGTTTCATGATCTTCATATTTTCACACCATTTCATGCTCATCAAATTTTTTAGACTTTTTCATGCTCCTCATATTTTTCAGACCTTTATATGCTCCTCGTATTTTTCACACCTTTTCATGCTCCTCGTGTTTTTCACACCTTTTCATGCTCCTCGTATTTTTTCCAGACCTTTTCATGCTCCTGTTTTTTTCACACATTTTCATGCTCCTCGTATTTTTCACACCTTTTCATGCTCTTCGTATTTTTCGCACATTTTCTTTCTCATCGTATTTTTCACACCTTTTCATGCTCCTCGTATTTTTCACACGTTTTCATGCTTTTCATATTTTTCACACAGTTTCATGCTTTTCATATTTTTCACACCTTTTCATGCTCTTCGTATTTTTCCCACCTTTTCATGCTCTTCATATTTTTCAAACCTTTTCATGCTTTTTGAATTTTTCATACATTTTCATGGTCTTCGTGTTTTTCACACATTTTCATGCTCTTTGTATTTTTTACACTTTTTCATGGTCCTCATATTTTTCAAAACTTTTCATGCTCATCATAGTTTTCACAGCTTTTCATGGTCCTCGTATATTTCAGACCTTTTCGTGCTCCTCGGATTTTTCACACCTTTTCATCCTCTTCGAATTTTTCACACATTTTCATGCACTTCGTTTTATCCACAACTTTTCATGCTGCTAGTGTTTTTCACACCATTTCATGCTCTTCATATTTTTCAGACCGTTTCTTGCTCTTCATATTTTTCACACCTTTTCATGCTCTTCATATTTTTCACACGTTTTCATGCTTTTCATATTTTTCACACAGTTTCATGCTTTTCATATTTTTCACACCTTTTCATGCTCTTCGTATTTTTCCCACCTTTTCATGCTCTTCATATTTTTCAAACCTTTTCATGCTTTTTGAATTTTTCATACATTTTCATGGTCTTCGTGTTTTTCACACATTTTCATGCTCTTCGTATTTTTTACACTTTTTCATGGTCCTCATATTTTTCAAACCTTTTCATGCTCATCATAGTTTTCACAGCTTTTCATGGTCCTCGTATATTTCAGACCTTTTCGTGCTCCTCGGATTTTTCACACCTTTTCATCCTCTTCGAATTTTTCACACATTTTCATGCACTTCGTTTTATCCACAACTTTTCATGCTGCTAGTGTTTTTCACACCATTTCATGCTCTTCATATTTTTCAGACCGTTTCTTGCTCCTCATATTTATCACACCTTTCTATGCTCTTCATAATTTTCACACCGTTTCATGCTCTTCATTTATTCACACCTTTTCAGGCTCCTCATATTTTTGAGACCTTTTCATGCTCTTCGTATTTTTCACACTTTTTAATGCTCCTCCTGTTTTCCAGACCTTTTCATGCTCCTCGTATTTTTCAGACCTTTTCATGCTCTTCATATTTTTCAGACCTTCTCATGCTCCTCGTATTTTGCCCACCGTTTCACGTTCTTCGTGTTTTCACACCATTTCAAGCCCTTTGTATTTTTCACACCTTTTCGTGCTCTTCATATTGTTCACACCTTTTCATGCTCCAAGTAATTTTTAGACCTTTTCATGCTCCTCGTGTTTTTCAGAACTTTTCATGCTCCTCGTATTTTTCAGACCTTTTCATGCTCCTCGTATTTTTCAGACCTTTTCATGCTCCTCGTATTTTGCCCACCGTTTCACGTTCTTCGTGTTTTCACACCATTTCAAGCCCTTTGTATTTTTCACACCTTTTCGTGCTCTTCATATTGTTCACACCTTTTCATGCTCCAAGTAATTTTTAGACCTTTTCATGCTCCTCGTGTTTTTCAGAACTTTTCATGCTCCTCGTATTTTTCAGACCTTTTCATGCTCCTCGTATTTTTCAGACCTTTTCATGCTCCTCGTATTTTTCAGACCTTTACATGCTCCTCGTATTTTTCACACATTTTCATGCTCTTCGTGTTTTTCACACCTATTCATGCTCCTTGTGTTTTTAACATCTTTTCATGCTCCTCGTGTTTTGCAGAGCTTTTCATGCTCCTCGTATTTTTCAGACCTTTTCATGTTCCTCGTATTTTTGACACCTTTTCATGCTCCTCATATTTTTCAGAACTTTTCATGCTCCTGGTATTTTTCAGACCTTTTCACGCTCCTTGTATTTTTCAGACCTTTTCGGGCTCCTCCTATTTTCAGGCCTTTTCATGCTCCTCGTATGTTTCACACCTTTTCATGCTCCTCATATATTTCACAACTTTTTATGCTCTTCATATTTTTTACATATTTCATGCTCCTCATATTTTTCATACCATTTCATGCTACTCATATTTTTCACATCTTTTCATGCTCCTCATATTTTTGACACCTTTTAAAGGTCATCATATTTTTCTACCGTTTCATGCTCTTGATATTTTCACACGGTTTCATGCTCCTCGTATTTTTCAGACCTTTTCATGCTCCTACTAGTTTTCCCACCTTTTCATGCTCCTCATATTTTTCGCACATTTTCTTTCTCATCGTATTTTTCACACCTTTTCATGCTCCTCGTATTTGTGACACCTTTAATGCTCCTCGTATTTTTCACACCTTTATATGCTCTTCGTATTTTCAATCCTTTTCATGCTCTTCGAATTTTTCACACATTTTCATGCACTTCGTGTTTTCCACATTTTTTCATGCTGCTCGTGTTTTTCACACCATTTCATGCTCTTCATATTTTTAACACCGTTTCATGCTCTTCATATTTTCACACCGTTTCATGCTCCTCATATTTTTCACACCTTTTCATGCTCCTCGTATTTTTCACACCCATTCATGATCCTTGTATTTTTCAGACCTTTTCATGCTCTTCATATTTTTCACACCTTTTCATGCTCCTCATATTTTTGAAACCTTTTCATGTTCCTCATATTAATCACACCGTTTCATACTCCTCATATTTTTCACACCTTTTCATGTTCCTCGTATTTTTCAAACCTTTTCATGCTCCTCATATTTTTCAGACATTTTCATGCTCCTAGTATTGTTCACACCTTTTCATGCTCCTCGTTTTTTTCACACCTTTTCATATTCCTCGTATTTTTCACACCTATTCATGCTCCTTGTATTTTTCAGACCTTTTCGTGCTCTTCATATTTTTCACAGCATTTCATGCTTTCGCATTTTAACACCGCTTCATGCTCCTCGTATTTTTCACACCTTGTCATGCACTTTGTATTTTTCAAACCTTTTCATGCTCTTTGTATTTTTCACAACTTTTCATGCTTTTCATAATTTTTCACACCTTTTCATTGTCTTCGTATATTTCACACCAGTCATGCTCTTTGTATTTTTCACACCTTTTCAAGCTCTTCATACTTTTAAAACCATTTCATGCTCTTCATATTTTTCACAACTTTTCATGCTCTTCATATTTTTTTACATATTTCATGCTTCTCATATTTTTCATACCATTTCTTGCTCCTCATATTTTTCACATCTTTTCATGCTCCTCATATTTTTGACACCTTTTGAAGTCTTCATATTTTTCACACCGTTTCATGCTCTTTATATTTTCACACCGTTTCATGTTCCTCGTATTTTTCAGACCTTTTCATGCTCCTACAATTTTTCCCACCTGTTCATGCTCCTTGTATTTTTAGCACATTTTCTTTCTCATCGTATTTTTCACACCTTTTCATGCTCCTCGTATTTTTCACACCTTTAATGCTCCTCGTATTTTTCACACCTTTACATGCTGTTCGTATTTTTCAAACCTTTTCATGCTCTTCGAATTTTTCACACATTTTCATGCACTTCGTGTTTTCCACATATTTTCTTGCTGCTCGTGTTTTTCACACCGTTTCATGCTCTTCATATTTTTAACACCGTTTCATGCTCTTCATATTTTCACACCATTTCATGCTCCTCATATTTTTCACACCTTTTCATGCTTCTCATATTTTTAAGATCTTTTCATGCTTCTCGTATTTTTCAGACATTTTCATGCTCCTAGTATTTTTCACACGTTTTCATGCACCTCGTATTTTTCACACCTTTTCATGCTCTTCGTAGTTTTCACACCTTTTCATGCTCCTCATATTTTTCAGACCTTTTCGTGCTCCTCATATTTACAGACCTTTTCCTACTCCTCATATTTTTCACACCTTTTCATGCTCATCATATATTTCACAACTTTTCATGCTCTTCATATTATTGACATATTTTAATGCTCCTCATATTTTTCACATCTTTTCATGCTCCTCATATTTTTGACACGTTTAAAAGGTCTTCATATTTTTCACACCGTTTCATGATCTTCATATTTTCACACCATTTCATGCTCATCAAATTTTTTAGACTTTTTCATGCTCCTCATATTTTTCAGACCTTTATATGCTCCTCGTATTTTTCACACCTTTTCATGCTCCTCGTGTTTTTCACACCTTTTCATGCTCCTCGTATTTTTTCCAGACCTTTTCATGCTCCTGTTTTTTTCACACATTTTCATGCTCCTCGTATTTTTCACACCTTTTCATGCTCTTCGTATTTTTCGCACATTTTCTTTCTCATCATATTTTTCACACCTTTTCATGCTCCTCGTATTTTTCACACGTTTTCATGCTTTTCATATTTTTCACACAGTTTCATGCTTTTCATATTTTTCACACCTTTTCATGCTCTTCGTATTTTTCCCACCTTTTCATGCTCTTCATATTTTTCAAACCTTTTCATGCTTTTTGAATTTTTCATACATTTTCATGGTCTTCGTGTTTTTCACACATTTTCATGCTCTTTGTATTTTTTACACTTTTTCATGGTCCTCATATTTTTCAAAACTTTTCATGCTCATCATAGTTTTCACAGCTTTTCATGGTCCTCGTATATTTCAGACCTTTTCGTGCTCCTCGGATTTTTCACACCTTTTCATCCTCTTCGAATTTTTCACACATTTTCATGCACTTCGTTTTATCCACAACTTTTCATGCTGCTAGTGTTTTTCACACCATTTCATGCTCTTCATATTTTTCAGACCGTTTCTTGCTCTTCATATTTTTCACACCTTTTCATGCTCTTCATATTTTTCACACGTTTTCATGCTTTTCATATTTTTCACACAGTTTCATGCTTTTCATATTTTTCACACCTTTTCATGCTCTTCGTATTTTTCCCACCTTTTCATGCTCTTCATATTTTTCAAACCTTTTCATGCTTTTTGAATTTTTCATACATTTTCATGGTCTTCGTGTTTTTCACACATTTTCATGCTCTTCGTATTTTTTACACTTTTTCATGGTCCTCATATTTTTCAAACCTTTTCATGCTCATCATAGTTTTCACAGCTTTTCATGGTCCTCGTATATTTCAGACCTTTTCGTGCTCCTCGGATTTTTCACACCTTTTCATCCTCTTCGAATTTTTCACACATTTTCATGCACTTCGTTTTATCCACAACTTTTCATGCTGCTAGTGTTTTTCACACCATTTCATGCTCTTCATATTTTTCAGACCGTTTCTTGCTCCTCATATTTATCACACCTTTCTATGCTCTTCATAATTTTCACACCGTTTCATGCTCTTCATTTATTCACACCTTTTCAGGCTCCTCATATTTTTGAGACCTTTTCATGCTCTTCGTATTTTTCACACTTTTTAATGCTCCTCCTGTTTTCCAGACCTTTTCATGCTCCTCGTATTTTTCAGACCTTTTCATGCTCTTCATATTTTTCAGACCTTCTCATGCTCCTCGTATTTTGCCCACCGTTTCACGTTCTTCGTGTTTTCACACCATTTCAAGCCCTTTGTATTTTTCACACCTTTTCGTGCTCTTCATATTGTTCACACCTTTTCATGCTCCAAGTAATTTTTAGACCTTTTCATGCTCCTCGTGTTTTTCAGAACTTTTCATGCTCCTCGTATTTTTCAGACCTTTTCATGCTCCTCGTATTTTTCAGACCTTTTCATGCTCCTCGTATTTTGCCCACCGTTTCACGTTCTTCGTGTTTTCACACCATTTCAAGCCCTTTGTATTTTTCACACCTTTTCGTGCTCTTCATATTGTTCACACCTTTTCATGCTCCAAGTAATTTTTAGACCTTTTCATGCTCCTCGTGTTTTTCAGAACTTTTCATGCTCCTCGTATTTTTCAGACCTTTTCATGCTCCTCGTATTTTTCAGACCTTTTCATGCTCCTCGTATTTTTCAGACCTTTACATGCTCCTCGTATTTTTCACACATTTTCATGCTCTTCGTGTTTTTCACACCTATTCATGCTCCTTGTGTTTTTAACATCTTTTCATGCTCCTCGTGTTTTGCAGAGCTTTTCATGCTCCTCGTATTTTTCAGACCTTTTCATGTTCCTCGTATTTTTGACACCTTTTCATGCTCCTCATATTTTTCAGAACTTTTCATGCTCCTGGTATTTTTCAGACCTTTTCACGCTCCTTGTATTTTTCAGACCTTTTCGGGGTCCTCCTATTTTCAGGCCTTTTCATGCTCCTCGTATGTTTCACACCTTTTCATGCTCCTCATATATTTCACAACTTTTTATGCTCTTCATATTTTTTACATATTTCATGCTCCTCATATTTTTCATACCATTTCATGCTACTCATATTTTTCACATCTTTTCATGCTCCTCATATTTTTGACACCTTTTAAAGGTCATCATATTTTTCTACCGTTTCATGCTCTTGATATTTTCACACGGTTTCATGCTCCTCGTATTTTTCAGACCTTTTCATGCTCCTACTAGTTTTCCCACCTTTTCATGCTCCTCATATTTTTCGCACATTTTCTTTCTCATCGTATTTTTCACACCTTTTCATGCTCCTCGTATTTGTGACACCTTTAATGCTCCTCGTATTTTTCACACCTTTATATGCTCTTCGTATTTTCAATCCTTTTCATGCTCTTCGAATTTTTCACACATTTTCATGCACTTCGTGTTTTCCACATTTTTTCATGCTGCTCGTGTTTTTCACACCATTTCATGCTCTTCATATTTTTAACACCGTTTCATGCTCTTCATATTTTCACACCGTTTCATGCTCCTCATATTTTTCACACCTTTTCATGCTCCTCGTATTTTTCACACCCATTCATGATCCTTGTATTTTTCAGACCTTTTCATGCTCTTCATATTTTTCACACCTTTTCATGCTCCTCATATTTTTGAAACCTTTTCATGTTCCTCATATTAATCACACCGTTTCATACTCCTCATATTTTTCACACCTTTTCATGTTCCTCGTATTTTTCAAACCTTTTCATGCTCCTCATATTTTTCAGACATTTTCATGCTCCTAGTATTGTTCACACCTTTTCATGCTCCTCGTTTTTTTCACACCTTTTCATATTCCTCGTATTTTTCACACCTATTCATGCTCCTTGTATTTTTCAGACCTTTTCGTGCTCTTCATATTTTTCACAGCATTTCATGCTTTCGCATTTTAACACCGCTTCATGCTCCTCGTATTTTTCACACCTTGTCATGCACTTTGTATTTTTCAAACCTTTTCATGCTCTTTGTATTTTTCACAACTTTTCATGCTTTTCATAATTTTTCACACCTTTTCATTGTCTTCGTATATTTCACACCAGTCATGCTCTTTGTATTTTTCACACCTTTTCAAGCTCTTCATACTTTTAAAACCATTTCATGCTCTTCATATTTTTCACAACTTTTCATGCTCTTCATATTTTTTTACATATTTCATGCTTCTCATATTTTTCATACCATTTCTTGCTCCTCATATTTTTCACATCTTTTCATGCTCCTCATATTTTTGACACCTTTTGAAGTCTTCATATTTTTCACACCGTTTCATGCTCTTTATATTTTCACACCGTTTCATGTTCCTCGTATTTTTCAGACCTTTTCATGCTCCTACTATTTTTCCCACCTGTTCATGCTCCTTGTATTTTTAGCACATTTTCTTTCTCATCGTATTTTTCACACCTTTTCATGCTCCTCGTATTTTTCACACCTTTAATGCTCCTCGTATTTTTCACACCTTTACATGCTGTTCGTATTTTTCAAACCTTTTCATGCTCTTCGAATTTTTCACACATTTTCATGCACTTCGTGTTTTCCACATATTTTCTTGCTGCTCGTGTTTTTCACACCGTTTCATGCTCTTCATATTTTTAACACCGTTTCATGCTCTTCATATTTTCACACCATTTCATGCTCCTCATATTTTTCACACCTTTTCATGCTTCTCATATTTTTAAGATCTTTTCATGCTTCTCGTATTTTTCAGACATTTTCATGCTCCTAGTATTTTTCACACGTTTTCATGCACCTCGTATTTTTCACACCTTTTCATGCTCTTCGTAGTTTTCACACCTTTTCATGCTCCTCATATTTTTCAGACCTTTTCGTGCTCCTCATATTTACAGACCTTTTCCTACTCCTCATATTTTTCACACCTTTTCATGCTCATCATATATTTCACAACTTTTCATGCTCTTCATATTATTGACATATTTTAATGCTCCTCATATTTTTCACATCTTTTCATGCTCCTCATATTTTTGACACGTTTAAAAGGTCTTCATATTTTTCACACCGTTTCATGATCTTCATATTTTCACACCATTTCATGCTCATCAAATTTTTTAGACTTTTTCATGCTCCTCATATTTTTCAGACCTTTATATGCTCCTCGTATTTTTCACACCTTTTCATGCTCCTCGTGTTTTTCACACCTTTTCATGCTCCTCGTATTTTTTCCAGACCTTTTCATGCTCCTGTTTTTTTCACACATTTTCATGCTCCTCGTATTTTTCACACCTTTTCATGCTCTTCGTATTTTTCGCACATTTTCTTTCTCATCGTATTTTTCACACCTTTTCATGCTCCTCGTATTTTTCATACCTTTTCATGCTCCTCGTTTTTTTCAGAGATTTTCATGCTCCTAATATTGTTCACACCTTTTCATGCTCCTCATATTTTTCACACCTATTAATGCTCCTTGTATTTTTCAGACCTTTTCATGCTCTTCGTATTTTTCACAGCATTTCATGCTTTCACATATTTCACACCGTTTCATGCTCCTCGTATTTTTCACATGTTTTCATGCACTTTGTATTTTTCAAACCTTTTCATGCTCTTTGTATTTTTCACAACTTTTCATGCTTTTCATAATTTTTCAGACCTTTTCATTGTCTTCGTATATTTCACACCAGTCATGCTCTTTGTATTTTTCACACCTTTTCAAGCTCTTCATACTTTTAAAACCATTTCATGCTCTTCATATTTTTCACACCGTTTCATGCTCTTTATATTTTCACACCGTTTCATGTTCCTCGTATTTTTCACACCTTTTCATGCTCCTACTATTTTTCCAACCTGTTCATGCTCCTTGTATTTTTAGCACATTTTCTTTCTCATCGTATTTTTCACACCTTTTCATGCTCCTCGTATTTTTCACACCTTTAATGCTCCTCGTATTTTTCACACCTTTACATGCTGTTCGTATTTTTCAAACCTTTTCATGCTCTTCGAATTTTTCACACATTTTCATGCACTTCGTGTTTTCCACATATTTTCTTGCTGCTCGTGTTTTTCACACCGTTTCATGCTCTTCATATTTTTAACACCGTTTCATGCTCTTCATATTTTCACACCATTTCATGCTCCTCATATTTTTCACACCTTTTCATGCTTCTCATATTTTTAAGATCTTTTCATGCTTCTCGTATTTTTCACACGTTTTCATGCACCTCGTATTTTTCACACCTTTTCATGCTCTTCGTAGTTTTCACACCTTTTCATGCTCCTCATATTTTTCAGACCTTTTCGTGCTCCTCATATTTGCAGACCTTTTCGTACGCCTCATATTTTTGACACTTTTTCATGCTCATCATATATTTCACAACTTTTCATGCTCTTCATATTATTGACATATTTTAATGCTTCTCATATTTTTCACATCTTTTCATGCTCCTCATATTTTTGACACGTTTAAAAGGTCTTCATATTTTTCACACCGTTTCATGATCTTCATATTTTCACACCATTTCATGCTCATCAAATTTTTTAGACTTTTTCATGCTCCTCATATTTTTCAGACCTTTATATGCTCCTCGTATTTTTCACACCTTTTCATGCTCCTCGTGTTTTTCACACCTTTTCATGCTCCTCGTATTTTTTTCAGACCTTTTCATGTTCCTGTTTTTTTCACACATTTTCATGCTCCTCGTATTTTTCACACCTTTTCATGCTCTTCGTATTTTTCGCACATTTTCTTTCTCATCGTATTTTTCACACCTTTTCATGCTCCTCGTATTTTTTTCAGACCTTTTCATGCTCCTGTTTTTTTCACACCTTTTCATGCTCCTCGTATTTTTCATACCTTTTCATGCTCCTCGTTTTTTTCAGAGATTTTCATGCTCCTAGTATTGTTCACACCTTTTCATGCTCCTCATATTTTTCACACCTATTAATGCTCCTTGTATTTTTCAGACCTTTTCATGCTCTTCATATTTTTCACAGCATTTCATGCTTTCACATATTTCACACCGTTTCATGCTCCTCGTATTTTTCACATGTTTTCATGCACTTTGTATTTTTCAAACCTTTTCATGCTCTTTGTATTTTTCACAACTTTTCATGCTTTTCATAATTTTTCACACCTTTTCATTGTCTTCGTATATTTCACACCAGTCATGCTCTTTGTATTTTTCACACCTTTTCAAGCTCTTCATACTTTTAAAACCATTTCATGCTCTTCATATTTTTCACAACTTTTCATGCTCTTCATATTTTTTACATATTTCATGCTTCTCATATTTTTCATACCATTTCATGCTCCTCTTATTTTTCACATCTTTTCATGCTCCTCATATTTTTGACACCTTTTAAAGGTCTTCATATTTTTCACACCCTTTCATGCTCTTTATATTTTCACACCGTTTCATGTTCCTCGTATTTTTCAGACCTTTTCATGCTCTTACTATTTTTCCCACCTTTTCATGCTCCTTGTATTTTTAGCAGATTTTCTTTCTCATCGTATTTTTCACACCTTTTCATGCTCCTCATATTTTTCACACCTTTTCATATTCTCATATTTTTCAGATCATTTCATGCTTCTCGTATTTTTCAGACATTTTCATGCTCCTAGTATTTTTCACACGTTTTCATGCACCTCGTATTTTTCACACCTTTTCATGCTCTTCGTAGTTTTCACACCTTTTCATGCTCCTCATATTTTTCAGACCTCTTCGTGCTTCTCGTATTTGCAGACCTTTTCGTACTCGTATTTTTCACACCTTTTCATGCTCCTCATATATTTCACAACTTTTCATGGTCTTCATATTATTGACATATTTTAATGCTCCTCATATTTTTCACATCTTTTCATGCTCCTCATATTTTTGACACGTTTAAAAGGTCTTCATATTTTTCACACCGTTTCATGATCTTCATATTTTCACACCGTTTCATGCTCCTCAAATTTTTTAGACCTTTTCATGCTCCTCATATTTTTCAGACCTTTATATGCTCCTCGTATTTTTCACACCTTTTCATGCTCCTCGTGTTTTTCACACCTTTTCATGCTCCTATTATTTTTCACACCTTTTCATGCTCCTCATATTTTTCGCACATTTTCTTTCTCATCGTATTTTTCACACCTTTTCATGCTCGTCGTATTTTACAGACCTTTTCATGCTCCTGTTTTTTTCACACCTTTTCATGCTCCTCGTATTTTCACAACTTTTCATGCTCCTCGTATTTTTCAGACCTTTTCATGCTCCTACTATTGTTCCCACCTTTTCATGCTCTTCGTATTTTTCGCACATTTTCTTTCTCCTCGTATCTTTCACACCTTTCCATGCTCCTTGTATTTTTCACACCTCTTCATGGTCTTCGTATTTTTCACACCTTTTCATGCTCCTCATATTTTTCGGACCTTTTCATGCTTCTCATATTTTTCACACCTTGTCATGCTACTCGTATTTTTTAGAACTTTTCATGGTCCTCGTATATTTCAGACCTTTTCGTGCTCCTCGGATTTTTCACATCTTTTCATGCTCCTCGTATTTTACAGACCTTTTCATGCTCCTCGTATTGTTCCCACCTTTTCATGCTCTTTGTGTTTTTCAAACCTTTTCATGCTCTTCGAATTTTTATACATTTTCATGCTCTTCGTGTTTTTCACACATTTTCATGCTATTCGTGTTTTTCACACTTTTTCATGCTCCTCATATATTTCACACCTTTTCATGCTCCTCGTATTTTTCTGACCTTTATATGCTCCTCATATTTTATAGACCTTTTCATGCTCAACTCATTTTTCAGACCTTTTCATAGTCCTCATACTTTCAAAACTTTTCGTGCTCCTCGTATTTTTCACACCTTTTCATGCTCCATGTATTTTTCACACCGTTTCATGCTCCTCATATATTTCACAACTTTTCATGCTCTTCATATTTTTGATACATTTTCATGCTCCTCCTATTTTTCATACCCTTTCATGCTCCTCATATTTTTCACATCTTTTCATGGTCCTCATATTTCTGACATGTTTTAAAGGTCTTCATGTTTTTCACACCATTTCATGCTCTTTATATTTTCACACCGTTTCATGCTCCTCACATTATTTAGACCGTTTCATGCTCCTCATATTTTTCAGACATTTATATGCTCCTCGTATTTTTCACACCTTTTCATGCTCCTCGTATTTTACAGAGCTTTTCATGCTCCTTGTTTTTCTCACACCTTTTAATGCTCTACGTATTTTTCACAACTTTTCATGGTCCTCATATTTTTCAGACCTTTTCATGCTCCTACTATTTTTCACACCTTTTCATGCTCCTCGTATTTTTCACACCTTTAATGCTCCTCGTATATTTCACACCTTTACATGCTCTTCGTATTTTGCAAACCTTTTCATGCTCTTCAAATTTTTCACACATTTACATGCACTTCGTGTTTTCCACAACTTTTCATGCTGCTCGTGTTTTTCACACCATTTCATGCTCTTCATATTTTTCAGACCGTTTCATGCTCCTCAAATTTTTCACACCTTTCCATGCTTCTCGTATTTTTCAAACTTTTTCATGCTCCTGTATTTTTCACACTGTTTCCTGCTCTTCATGTTTTTCACACCTATTCATGCTCCTCGTGTTTTTCACAGCTTTTCATGCTCCTCTTTTTTTTCACATCTTTTCATGCTCCTCGTATTTTTCACACCTTTTCATGCTCCTTATATTTTTCACACCTTTTCAGGCTCCTTATATTTTTGAGACCTTTTCATGCTCTTCGTATTTTTCACATCTTTTTATGCTCCTCCTGTTTTCCAGACCTTTTCATGCTCCTCGTATTTTTCAGACCTTTTCTTGCTCCTCGTATTTTTGACACCTTTTCATGCTCCTCGTATTTTTCAGACCTTTTCATGCTCTTTGTATTTTTCACAGCATTTCATGCTTTCGCATTTTTCACACCGTTTCATGCTCCTCATATTTTTCACACCTTTTCATGCACTTTGTATTTTTCAAACCTTTTCATGCTCTTTGTATTTTTCACAACTTCATGCTCCTCGTGTTTTCCAGACCTTTTTATGCTCCTTATATTTTTCACACCTTTTCATGCTCCTCCTATTTTTCACACCTCTTCATGCTCCTTATATTTTTCACACCTTTTCATACTCCTCGTATTTTTCACACCTTTTCATGCTTCTTATATTTTTCACACCTTTTCAGGCTCCTCGTATTTTTCACACCTTTTCAGGCTCCTCATATTTTTGAGAACTTTTCATGCTCTTCATATTTTTCACACCTTTTTATACTCCTCCTGTTTTCTAGACCTTTTCATGCTCCTCGTATTTTTCAGACCTTTTCATGCTCCTCGTTTTTTTCAGACCTTGTCATGCTCCTCGTATTTTTCAGACCTTTTCATACTCCTAGTATTTTTCAGATCTTTTCATGCCTCTCGTATTTTTCAGACCTTTACATGGTCCTCGTATATTTCAGACCTTTTCGTTCTTCTCGGATTATTCACACCTTTTCAGGCTCCTCATATTTTTGAGACCTTTTCATCCTGTTCGTGTTTTAACACCTTTTCAAGCTCTTTGTATTTTTCACACTTTTTCGTGCTCTTCATATTGTTCACATCTTTTCATGCTCCAAGTATTTTTTAGACCTTTTCATGCTCCTCGTGTTTTTCAGAACTTTTCATGCTTCTCGTATTTTTCAGACCTTGTCATGCTCCTCGTATTTTTCACAGCTTTTCATTCTCCTCGTATTTTTCAGACCTTTTCATGCTCCTCGTATTTTTCACACATTTTCATGCTCTTCGTGTTTTTCACACCTATTCATGCTCCTTATGTTTTTAACACCTTTTCATGCTCCCTATATTTTTCACACCTTTTCAGGCTCCTCATATTTTTGAGACCTTTTCATGTTCTTCGTGTTTTCACACCTTTTCAAGCTCTTTGTATTTTTCACACTTTTTCGTGCTCTTCATATTGTTCACACCTTTTCATGCTCCACGTATTTTTTAGACCTTCTCATGCTCCTTGCGTTTTTCAGAACTTTTCATGCTTCTCGTATTTTTCAGACCTTTTCATGCTCCTCATATTTTTCAGACCTTTTCATGCTCCTCGTGTTTTGCAGACCTTTTCATGCTCCTCGTGTTTTTCAGACCTTTTCATGCTCCTCGTATTTTTGACACCTATTCATGCTCCTCATATTTTTCAGAACTTTTCATGCTCCTGGTATTTTTCAGACCTTTTCATGCTCCTCGTATTTTTCAGACCTTTTCATTCCCCTCCTATTTTCAGACCTTTTTTGCTCCTCATATTTTTCATACCATTTCATGCTACTCATATTTTTCACATCTTTTCATGCTCCTCATATTTTTGACACCTTTTAAAGGTCTTCATATTTTTCACACCGTTTCATGCTCTTTATATTTTCACACCGTTTCATGTTGCTTGTATTTTTCAGACCTTTTCATGCTCCTACTCTTTTTCCTACCTTTTCATGCTCCTCGTATTTTTCGCACATTTCCTTTCACATCGTATTTTTCACAGCTTTTCATGCTCCTCATATTTTTCACACCTTTTCATGCTCCTCGTATTTTTCACACCCATTCATGCTCCTTGTATTTTTCAGACCTTTTCATGCTCTTCGTATTTTTCACACATTTTCATGCTCCTCATATTTTTGAAACCTTTTCATGTTCCTCATATTTATCACACCGTTTCATACTCCTCATATTTTTCACACCTTTTCATGTTCCTCGTATTTTTCAAACCTTTTCATGCTCCTCATATTTTTCAGACATTTTCATGCTCCTAGTATTGTTCACACCTTTTCATGCTCCTCGTTTTTTTCACACCTTTTCATATTCCTCGTATTTTTCACACCTATTCATGCTCCTTGTATTTTTCAGACCTTTTCATGCTCTTCATATTTTTCACAGCATTTCATGCTTTCGCATTTTTAACACCGTTTCAGGCTCCTCGTATTTTTCACACCTTGTCATGCACTTTGTATTTTTCAAACCTTTTCATGCTCTTTGTATTTTTCACAACTTTTCATGCTTTTCATAATTTTTCAGACCTTTTCATTGTCTTCGTATATTTCACACCAGTCATGCTCTTTGTATTTTTCACACCTTTTCAAGCTCTTCATACTTTTAAAACCATTTCATGCTCTTCATGTTTTTCACAACTTTTCATGCTCTTCATATTTTTTACATATTTCATGCTTCTCATATTTTTCATACCATTTCATGCTCCTCATATTTTTCACATCTTTTCATGCTCCTCATATTTTTGACACCTTTTGAAGTCTTCATATTTTTCACACCGTTTCATGCTCTTTATATTTTCACACCGTTTCATGTTCCTCGTATTTTTCAGACCTTTTCATGCTCCTACTATTTTTCCCACCTGTTCATGCTCCTTGTATTTTTAGCACATTTTCTTTCTCATCGTATTTTTCACACCTTTTCATGCTCCTTGTATTTTTCACACCTTTAATGCTCCTCGTATTTTTCACACCTTTACATGCTGTTCGTATTTTTCAAACCTTTTCATGCTCTTCGAATTTTTCACACATTTTCATGCACTTCGTGTTTTCCACATATTTTCTTGCTGCTCGTGTTTTTCACACCGTTTCATGCTCTTCATATTTTTAACACCGTTTCATGCTCTTCATTTTTTCACACCGTTTCATGCTCCTCATATTTTTCACACCTTTTCATGCTTCTCATATTTTTAAGATCTTTTCATGCTTCTCGTATTTTTCAGACATTTTCATGCTCCTAGTATTTTTCACACGTTTTCATGCACCTCGTAGTTTTCACACCTTTTCATGCTCCTCATATTTTTCAGACCTTTTCGTGCTCCTCATATTTGCAGACCTTTTCGTACTCCTCATATTTTTCACACCTTTTCATGCTCATCATATATTTCACAACTTTTCATGCTCTTCATATTATTGACATATTTTAATGCTCCTCATATTTTTCACATCTTTTCATGCTCCTCATATTTTTGACACGTTTAAAAGGTCTTCATATTTTTCACACCGTTTCATGATCTTCATATTTTCACACCATTTCGTGCTCCTCAAATTTTTTAGACTTTTTCATGCTCCTCATATTTTTCAGACCTTTATATGCTCCTCGTATTTTTCACACCTTTTCATGCTCCTCGTGTTTTTCACACCTTTTCATGCTCCTCGTATTTTTTTCAGACCTTTTCATGCTCCTGTTTTTTTCACACATTTTCATGCTCCTCGTATTTTTCACACCTTTTCATGCTTCTCGTATTTTTCAGCCCTTTTCATGCTCCTACTATTGTTCACACCTTTTCATTCTCTTCGTATTTTTCGCACATTTTCTTTCTCATCGTATTTTTCACACCTTTTCATGCTCCTTGTATTTTTCACACCTTTTCATGCTCTTCGTATTTTTCACACCTTTTCATGCTCCTCGTATTTTTCAGACCTTTTCATGCTTCTCGTATTTTTCACACCTTGTCACGCTACTCGTATTTTTTAGAACTTTTCATGGTCGTCGTATATTTCAGACCTTTTCGTGCTTCTCGGATTTTTCATATCTTTTCATGCTCCTCGTATTTTTCAGCCCTTTTCATGCCCCTACTATTGTTCACACCTTTTCATGCTCTTCGTATTTTTCGCACATTTTCTTTCTCATCGTATTTTTCACACCATTTTATACTCCTCATATTTTTCACACCTTTTCATGCTCCTCGTATTTTTCAAACCTTTTCATGCTCCTCGTTTTTTTCAGACATTTTCATGCTCCTAGTATTGTTCACACCTTTTCATGCTCCTCGTATTTTTCACACCTATTAATGCTCCTTGTATTTTTCAGACCTTTTCATGCTCTTCGTATTTTTCACAGCATTTCATGCTTTCACATATTTCACACCGTTTCATGCTCCTCGTATTTTTCACATGTTTTCATGCACTTTGTATTTTTCAAACCTTTTCATGCTCTTTGTATTTTTCACAACTTTTCATGCTTTTCATAATTTTTCACACCTTTTCATTGTCTTCGTATATTTCACACCAGTCATGCTCTTTGTATTTTTCACACCTTTTCAAGCTCTTCATACTTTTAAAACCATTTCATGCTCTTCATATTTTTCACAACTTTTCATGCTCTTCATATTTTTTACATATTTCATTCTCCTCATATTTTTCATACCATTTCATGCTCCTCTTATTTTTCACATCTTTTCATGCTCCTCATATTTTTGACACCTTTTAAAGGTCTTCATATTTTTCACACCCTTTCATGCTCTTTATATTTTCACACCGTTTCATGTTCCTCGTATTTTTCAGACCTTTTCATGCTCCTACTAGTTTTCCCACCTTTTCATGCTCCTTGTGTTTTTAGCAGATTTTCTTTCTCATCGTATTTTTCACACCTTTTCATGCTCCTCGTATTTTTCACACCTTTAATGCTCCTCGTATTTTTCACACCTTTACATGCTCTTCGTATTTTTCAAACCTTTTCATGCTCTTCGAATTTTTCACACATTTTCATGCACTTCATGTTTTCCACATTTTTTCATGCTGCTCGTGTTTTTCACACCGTTTCTTGCTCTTCATATTTTTAACACCGTTTCATGCTCTTCATATTTTCACACCTTTTCATGCTCCTCATATTTTTCACACCTTTTCATATTCTCATATTTTTCACATCTTTTCATGCTCCTCATATTTTTGACACGTTTAAAAGGTCTTCATATTTTTCACACCGTTTCATGATCTTCATATTTTCACACCGTTTCATGCTCCTCAAATTTTTTAGACCTTTTCATGCTCCTTATATTTTTCAGACCTTTATATGCTCCTCGTATTTTTCACACCTTTTCATGCTCCTCGTATTTTTCGCCCATTTTCTTTCTCATCGTATTTTTCACACCTTTTCATGCTCGTTGTATTTTACAGACCTTTTCATGCTCCTGTTTTTTTCACACCTTTTCATGCTCCTCGTATTTTCACAACTTTTCATGCTCCTCGTATTTTTCAGACCTTTTCATGCTCCTACTATTGTTCCCACCTTTTCATGCTCTTCGTATTTTTCGCACATTTTCTTTCTCATCGTATTTTTCACACCTTTTCATGCTCCTTGTATTTTTCACACCTCTTCATGCTCTTCGTATTTTTCACACCTTTTCATGCTCCTCATATTTTTCCGACGTTTTCATGCTTCTCGTATTTTTCACACCTTGTCATGCTACTCGTATTTTTTAGAACTTTTCATGGTCCTCGTATATTTCAGACCTTTTCGTGCTCCTCGGATTTTTCACATCTTTTCATGCTCCTCGTATTTTTCAGACCTTTTCATGCTCCTACTATTGTTCACACCTGTTCGTGCTCCTCGTATTTTTTGCACATTTTCTTTCTCATCGTATTTTTCACACCTTTTCATGCCAGGCGTATTTTTTAGAACTTTTCATGGTCCTCGTATATTTCAGACCTTTTCGTGCTCCTCGGATTTTTCACATCTTTTCATGCTCCTCGTATTTTACAGACGTTTTCATGCTCCTCGTATTGTTCCCACCTTTTCATGCTCTTTGTGTTTTTCAAACCTTTTCATGCTCTTCGAATTTTTATACATTTTCATGCTCTTCGTGTTTTTCACACATTTTCATGCTATTCGTGTTTTTTACACTTTTTCATGCTCCTCATATATTTCACACCTTTTCATGCTCCTCGTATTTTTCACACCTTTTCATGCTCCTCGTATTTTTCTGACCTTTACATGCTCCTCATATTTTATAGACCTTTTCATGCTCCACGCATTTTTCAGACCTTTTCATGGTCCTCGTACTTTCAAACCTTTTCGTGCTCCTCGTATTTTTCACACCTTTTCATGCTCCATGTATTTTTCACACCTTTTCATGCTCCTCATATATTTCAGAACTTTTCATGCTCTTCATATTTTTGACACATTTTCATGCTCCTCCTATTTTTCATACCGTTTCATGCTCCTCATATTTTTCATATCTTTTCATGGTCCTCATATTTCTGACATGTTTTAAAGGTCTTCATGTTTTTCACACCATTTCATGCTCTTTATATTTAACACCGTTTCATGCTCCTCACATTATTTAGACCGTTTCATGCTCCTCATATTTTTCAGACCTTTATATGCTCCTCGTATTTTTCACACCTTTTCATGCTCTCGTGTTTTTCACACCTTTTCATGCTCCTATTATTTTTCACACCTTTTCATGCTCCTCGTATTTTTCGCACATTTTCTTTCTCATCGTATTTTTCACACCTTTTCATGCTCCTCGTATTTTACAGAGCTTTTCATGCTCCTTGTTTTTCTCACACCTTTTAATGCTCTACGTATTTTTCACAACTTTTCATGGTCCTCGTATTTTTCAGACCTTTTCATGCTCCTACTATTTTTCACACCTTTTCATGCTCCTCGTATTTTTCACACCTTTAATGCTCCTCGTATTTTTCACACCTTTTCATGCTCCTTATATTTTTCACACCTTTTCATGCTCCTTATATTTTTCACACCTTTTCAGGCTCCTTATATTTTTGAGACCTTTTCATGCTCTTCGTATTTTTCACATCTTTTTATGCTCCTCCTGTTTTCCAGACCTTTTCATGCTCCTCGTATTTTTCAGACCTTTTCCTGCTCCTCGTATTTTTGACACCTTTTCATGCTCCTCGTATTTTTCAGACCTTTTCATGCTCTTTGTATTTTTCACAGCATTTCATGCTTTCGCATTTTTCACACCGTTTCATGCTCCTCATATTTTTCACACCTTTTCATGCACTTTGTATTTTTCAAACTTTTTCATGCTCTTTGTATTTTTCACAACTTTTCATGCTCCTCGTGTTTTCCAGACCTTTTTATGCTCCTTATATTTTTCACACCTTTTCATGCTCCTCCTATTTTTCACACCTTTTCATGCTCCTTATATTTTTCACACCTTTTCATACTCCTCGTATTTTTCACACCTTTTCAGGATCCTCGTATTTTTCACACCTTTTCAGGCTCCTCATATTTTTGAGAACTTTTCATGCTCTTCGTATTTTTCAGACCTTTTTATACTCCTCCTGTTTTCCAGAACTTTTCATGCTCCTCGTATGTTTCAGACCTTTTCATGCTCCTCGTTTTTTTCAGATCTTTTCATGCCTCTCGTATTTTTCAGACCTTTACATGGTCCTCGTATATTTCAGACCTTTTCGTTCTTCTCGGATTATTCACACCTTTTCAGGCTCCTCATATTTTTGAGACCTTTTCATGCTGTTCGTGTTTTCACACCTTTTCAAGCTCTTTGTATTTTTCACACTTTTTCGTGCTCTTCATATTGTTCACATCTTTTCATGCTCCAAGTATTTTTTAGACCTTTTCATGCTCCTCGTGTTTTACAGAACTTTTATGCTTCTCGTATTTTTCAGACCTTTTCATGCTCCTCGTATTTTTCACAGCTTTTCATTCTCCTCGTATTTTTCAGACCTTTTCATGCTCCTCGTATTTTTCACACATTTTCATGCTCTTCGTGTTTTTCACACCTATTCATGCTCCTTATGTTTTTAACACCTTTTCATGCTCCCTATATTTTTCACACCTTTTCAGGCTCCTCATATTTTTGAGACCTTTTCATGTTCTTCGTGTTTTCACACCTTTTCAAGCTCTTTGTATTTTTCACACTTTTTCATGCTCTTCATATTGTTCACACCTTTTCATGCTCCACGTATTTTTTAGACCTTCTCATGCTCCTCGCGTTTTTCAGAACTTTTCATGCTTCTCGTATTTTCAGACCTTTTCATTCTCCTCGTATTTTTCAGACCTTTTCATGCTCCTCATATTTTTCAGACCTTTTCATGCTCCTCGTGTTTTGCAGACCTTTTCATGCTCCTCGTATTTTTCAGACCTTTTCATGCTCCTCGTATTTTTGTCACCTATTCATGCTCCTCATATTTTTCAGAACTTTTCATGCTCCTGGTATTTTTCAGACCTTTTCATGCTCCTCGTATTTTTCAGACCTTTTCATTCCCCTCCTATTTTCAGACCTTTTTTGCTCCTCATATTTTTCATACCATTTCATGCTACTCATATTTTTCACATCTTTTCATGCTCCTC
Organism: Dama dama; assembly: GCF_033118175.1. Taxonomy (NCBI): domain Eukaryota; kingdom Metazoa; phylum Chordata; class Mammalia; order Artiodactyla; family Cervidae; genus Dama; species Dama dama. The sequence continues at coordinate 1,809,388 of NW_026870894.1, read as the reverse complement.
ATATTTTTGACACCTTTTAAAGGTCTTCATATTTTTCACACCGTTTCATGCTCTTTATATTTTCACACCGTTTCATGTTCCTCGTATTTTTCAAACCTTTTCATGCTCCTACTATTTTTCCTACCTTTTCATGCTCCTCGTATTTTTCTCACATTTCCTTTCTCATCGTATTTTTCACACCTTTTCATGCTCCTCGTATTTTTCACACCTTTAATGCTCCTCGTATTTTTCACACCTTTACATGCTCTTCGTGTTTTTCAAACGTTTTAATGCTCTTCGAATTTTTCACACATTTTCATTCACTTCGTGTTTTCCACATTTTTTCATGCTGCTCGTGTTTTTCACACCGTTTCATGCTCCTCATATTTTTAACACCGTTTCATGCTCTTCATATTTTCACACCGTTTCATGCTCCTCGTATTTTTCACACCTTTTCATGCTCCTCGTATTTTTCACACCCTTTCATGCTCCTTGTGTTTTTCAGACCTTTTCATGCTCTTCGTATTTTTCACAGCATTTCATGCTTTCGCATTTTTCACACCATTGCATGCTCCTCGTATTTTTCACACCTTTTCATGCACTTCGTATTTTTCAAACCTTTTCATTCTCTTTGTATTTTTCACAACTTTTCATGCATTTCATAATTTTTCAGACCTTTTCATGGTCTTCGTAGATTTCACACCAGTCATGCTCTTCGTATTTTTCACACCTTTTCAAGCTCTTCGTACTTTTCAAACCGTTTCTTGCTCTTCATATTTTTCACATATTTTCATGCTCTAAATATTTTTCACATCTCTTCATGCGCTTCATATTTTTCACATCTTTTCATCCTCTTCATATTTTTCACAACTTTTCATGCTCTTCATATTTTTTACATATTTCATGCTCCTCATATTTTTCATACCATTTCATGCTCCTCATATTTTTCATATCTTTTCATGCTCCTCATATTTTTGACACCTTTTAAAGGTCTTCATATTTTCACACCGTTTCATGCTCTTTATATTTTCACACCGTTTCATGTTCCTCGTATTTTTCAGACCTTTTCATGCTCCTACTAGTTTTCCCACCTTTTCATGCTCCTTGTGTTTTTAGCAGATTTTCTTTCTCATCGTATTTTTCACACCTTTTCATGCTCCTCGTATTTTTCACACCTTTAATGCTCCTCGTATTTTTCACACCTTTACATGCTCTTCGTATTTTTCAAACCTTTTCATGCTCTTCGAATTTTTCACACATTTTCATGCAATTCGTGTTTTCCACATTTTTTCATGCTGCTCGTGTTTTTCACAACGTTTCATGCTCTTCATATTTTTAACACCGTTTCATGCTCTTCATATTGCTCACACCTTTTCATGCTCCACATATTTTTCAGACCTTTCATGCTCCTCGTGTTTTTCAGAACTTTTCATGTTCCTCATATTTTTCAGACCTTTTCATGCTCCTCGTATTTTTTAGACCTTTTCATGCTCCTCGTGTTTTTCAGAACTTTTCATGCTCTTCGTATTTTTCACACCGTTTCATGCTCCTCGTATTTTTCACACCTTTTCATGCACTTTGTATTTTTCCAACCTTTTCATGCTCTTTGTATTTTTCACAACTTTTCACGCTCTTCATACTTTTCAAACCATTTCATGCTCTTCATATTTTCACATCTTTTCATGCTCTTCATATTTTACACACCGTTTCATGCTCTTCATATTTTTCACAACTTTTCATGCTCTTCATATTTTTTACATATTTCATGCTTCTCATATTTTTCATACCATTTCATGCTCCTCATATTTTTCACATCTTTTCATGCTCCTCATATTTTTGACACCTTTTAAAGGTCTTCATATTTTTCACACCGTTTCATGTTCCTCGTATTTTTCAGACCTTTTCATGCTCCTACTATTTTTCCCACCTTTTCATGCGCCTCGTATTTTTAGCACATTTTCTTTCTCATCGTATTTTTCACACATTTTCATGCTCCTCGTATTTTTCACACCTTTAATTCTCCTCGTATTTTTCACACCTTTAAATGCTCTTCGTATTTTTCAAACCTTTTCATGCTCTTCATATTTTTCACACATTTTCATTCACTTCGTTGTTTTCACACCTTTTCATTCTCCTCATATTTTCAGACCTTTTCATACTCCTCATATTTGCAGACATTTTCGTACTCCTCGTGTTTTTCACACCATTTCATGCTCCTCATATATTTCACAACTTTTCATGCTCTTCATATTATTGACATATTTTAATGCTCCTCATATTTTTCCCATCTTTTCATGCTCCTCATATTTTTGACACGTTTAAAAGGTCTTCATATTTTTCACACTGTTTCATGATCTTCATATTTTCACACCGTTTCATGCTCTTCAAATTTTTTAGACCTTTTCATGCTCCTGTTTTTTTCACACCTTTTCATGCTCCTCGCATTTTTCACACCTTTTCATGCTCCTCGTATTTTTCGCACATTTTCTTTCTCATCGTATTTTTCACACCTTTTCATGCTCCTTGTATTTTTCACACCTTTTCATGCTCTTCGTACTTTTCACACCTTTTCATGCTCTTCGTATTTTTCCCACCTTGTCATGCCAGTCGTATTTTTTAGAACTTTTCATGGTCCTCGTATATTTCAGACCTTTACATGCTCCTCGGATTTTTCACATCTTTTCATGCTCCTCGTATTTTACAGACCTTTTCATGCTCCTTGTATTGTTCCCACCTTTTCATGCTCTTCGTGTTTTTCAAACCTTTTCATGCTCTTCGAATTTTTATACATTTTCATGCTCTTCGTGTTTTTCACACATTTTCATGCTCTTCGTGTTTTTTACAATTTTTCATGCTCCTCATATATTTCACACCTTTTCATGCTCCTCGTATTTTTCACACCTTTTCATGCTCCTCCTATTTTTCATACCGTTTCATGCTCCTTATATTTTTCACATCTTTTCATGGTCCTCATATTTCTGACACGTTTTTAAGGTCTTCATGTTTTTCACACCGTTTCATGCTCTTTATATTTTCACACCGTTTCACGCTCCTCACATTTTTTAGACCGTTTCATGCTCCTCATATTTTTCAGACCTTTATATGCTCCTCGTATTTTTCACACCTTTTCATGCTCCTCGTATTTTACAGAGCTTTTCATGCTCCTTGTTTTTCTCACACCTTTTAATGCTCTACGTATTTTTCACAACTTTTCATGGTCCTCGTATTTTTCAGACCTTTTCATGCTCCTACTATTTTTCACACCTTTTCATGCTCCTCGTATTTTTCACACCTTTAATGCTCCTCGTATATTTCACACCTTTACATGCTCTTCGTATTTTGCAAACCTTTTCATGCTCTTCGAATTTTTCACACATTTACATGCACTTCGTGTTTTCCACAACTTTTCATGCTGCTCATGTTTTTCACACCATTTCATGCTCTTCATATTTTTCAGACCGTTTCATGCTCCTCAAATTTTTCACACCTTTCCATGCTCCTCGTATTTTTCGTACCTTTTCATGCTCCTGTATTTTTCACACTGTTTCATGCTTTTCATGTTTTTCACACCTATTCATGCTCCTCGTGTTTTTCACAGCTTTTCATGCTCCTTTTATTTTTCACATATTTTCATGCTCCTCGTATTTTTCACACCTTTTCATGCTCCTTATATTTTTCACACCTTTTCATGCTCCTCGTATTTTTCACACCTTTTCATGCACTTTATGTTTTTCCACACCGTTTCCTGCTCCTCCTATTTTTCAGACCGTTTCATGCTCCTCATATTTTTGATACCTTTTGAAGCTCTTCATATTTTTCACACCTTTTCATATTCCTCCTATTTTGCAGACCGTTTCATGCTCCTCCTATTTTTCAGACCTTTTCATGCTCCTCATATTTTTGACACCTTTTGAAGCTCTTAATGTTTTTCAACATCGTTTCATGCTCCTCCTATTTTTCAGACCGTTTCATGCTTCTCATTTTTTGACACCTTTTGAAGCTCTTCATGTTTTTCAACACCGTTACATGCTCCTTCATATTTTTCAGACCGTTTCATGCTCCTCCTATTTTTGACAGCTTTTGAAGCTCTTCATGTATTTCACACCTTTTCAGGCTCTTCATGTTTTTAAACACCACTTCATGCTCCTCCTATTTTTCAGACCGTTTCATGCTCCTCATATATTTCACAGGTTTGGAGCTCTTCATATTTTTCACACCTTTTAGGCCCTGCATGTTTTTCAACACAATTTCATGCTCCTTATATTTTCAGACCATTTCATGCTCCTCTTTTTTTTGAGACCGTTTCATGCTCCTCATATTTTTGACAACTTTTGAAGCTTTTCATATTATTCACACCTTTTCAGGCTCTTCATGTTCTCAACATCGTTTCATGCTCCTCTTATTTTTCAGACCGTTTCATGCTCCTCATATTTTTCAGACCGTTACATGCTCCTCATATTTTTGACACATTTTGAAGCTCTAAATGTTTTTCAACACAGTTTCATGCTCCTCCTATTTTACAGACGGTTTCATGCTCCTCCTATTTTTCAGACCGTTTCATGCCCCTTATATTTTTGACACCTTTTGAAGCTCTTGATATTTTTCACACCTTTTCAGGCTCTTCATGTTTTTCATCACCATTTCATGCTACTCCTATATTTCAGACCGTTTCATGCTTCTCATATTTTTGACATCTTTTGAAGCTCTACACATATTTCACACCTTTTCATGCTCTTCATGTTTTTCAACACCGTTTCATGCTCCTCCTATCTTTCAGACCGTTTCTTGCTCCTCATATTTTTGACACCTTTTGAAGCTCTTCATGTTTTTCAACACCGTTTCATGCTTCTCATATTTTTCAGAACGTTTCATGCTCCTCATATTTTTTACACCTTTTGAACCTCTTCATATTTTTCACACCTTTTCATGCTCTAAATATTTTTCACATCTCTTCATGTGCTCCATATTTTTCACACCGTTTCATGGGCTTCATTTTTACACCGTTTCATGCTCCTCATATTTTTCACACCGTTTCATGCTCTTCGTATTTTTCACACATTTTCATGCTCTTTGTATTTTTCAGACATTTTCATTCTCTTGGTAATTTTTCACACCTTTTTATGCTCTTCGTATATTTCACACCTTTTCATGCTCTTCGTATTTTTCACACCTTTTCATGTTCCTCATATTTTTGAAACCGTTTCATGCTCCTCATATTTATCACACCGTTTCATACTCCGCATATTTTTCACACCTTTTCATGCTCATCGTATTTTTCAGACATTTTCATGCTCCTAGTATTGTTCACACCTTTTCATGCTCCTCGTATCTTTCACACCTTTTCATGCTCCTCGTATTTTTCACACCTTTTCATGCTCCTCGTATTTTTCAGACCTTTTCCTGCTCCTCGTATTTTTCACAGCATTTCATATTTTCGCATTTTTCACACCGTTTCATGCTCCTCGTATTTTTCACACCTTTTCATGCACTTTGTATTTTTCAAACCTTTTCATGCTCTTTGTATTTTTCACAACTTTTCATGCTTTTCATAATTTTTCACACCTTTTCATTGTCTTCGTATATTTCACACCCATCATGCTCTTTGTATTTTTCACACCTTTTCAAGCTTTTCATACTTTTCAAACCATTTCATGCTCTTCATATTTTTAACATCTTTTCATCCTCTTCATATTTTTCACAAATTTTCATGCTCTTCATATTTTTTACATATTTCATGCTCCTCATATTTTTCATACCATTTCATGCTCCTCATATTTTTCACATCTTTTCATGCTCCTCATATTTTTGACACCTTTTAAAGGTCTTCATATTTTTCACACCGTTTCATGCTCTTTATATTTTCACACCGTTTCATTTTCCTCGTATTTTTCACACCTTTAAATGCTCCTACTATTTTTCCCACCTTTTCATGCTCCTTGTATTTTTAGCACATTTTCTTTCTCATCGTATTTTTCACACCTTTTCATGCTACTCGTATTTTTCACACCTTTAATGCTCCTCGTATTTTTCACACCTTTACATGCTCTTCGTGTTTTTCAAACCTTTTAATGCTCTTCGAATTTTTCACACATTTGCATGCACTTCGTGTTTTCCACATTGTTTCATGCTGCTCATGTTTTTCACACCGTTTCATGCTCTTCATATTTTTAACATCGTTTCATGCTCTTCATATTGTTCACACCTTTTCATGCTCCACGTACTTTTCAGACCTTTTCATGCTCCTCGTGTTTTTCAGAACTTTTCATGCTCCTTGTATTTTTCAGACCATTTCATGCTCCTCGTGTTTTTCAGAACTTTTCATGCTCCTCGTATTTTTCAGACCTTTTCATGCTCCTCGTGTTTTTAAGAACTTTTCATGCTCCTCGTATTTTTCACACCGTTTCATGCTCCTCGTATTTTTCACACCTTTTCATGCACTTTGTATTTTTCAAACCTTTTCATGCTCTTTGTATTTTTCACAACCTTTCATGCTTTTCATAATTTTTCACATCTTTTCATTGTCTTCGTATATTTCACACCACTCATGCTCTTTGTATTTTGCACAACTTTTCATGCTCTTTATACTTTTCAAACCATTTCATGCTCTTCATATTTTTCACAACTTTTCATGCTCTTCAGATTTTTTACATATTTCATGCTTCTCATATTTTTCATACCATTTCATGATCCTCATGTTTTTCACATCTTTTCATACTCCTCATATTTTTGACACCTTTTAAAGGTCTTCATATTTTTCACACCGTTTCATGCTCTTTATATTTTCACACAGTTTCATGTTCCTCGTATTTTTCAGACTTTTTCATGCTCCTACTATTTTTCCCACCTTTTCATGCTCCTCGTATTTTTAGCACATTTTCTTTCTCATCGTATTTTTCACACCTTTTCATGCTCCTCGTATTTTTCACACCTTTAATTCTCCGTATTTTTCACACCCTTACCTGCTCTTCGTATTTTTCAAACCTTTTCATGCTCTTCGAATTTTTCACACATTATCATGCACTTCGTGTTTTCCACATTTTTTCTTGCTGCTCGTGTTTTTCACACCGTTTCATGCTCTTCATATTTTTAACACCGTTTCATGCTCTTCATAATTTCACACCGTTTCATGCTCCTCATATTTTTCACACCTTTTCATGCTTCTCATATTTTTCAGATCTTTTCATGCTTCTCGTATTTTTCAGACATTTTCATGCTCCTAGTATTTTTCACACGTTTTCATGCACCTCGTATTTTTCACACCTTTTCATGCTCTTTGTAGTTTTCACACCTTTTCATGTTCCTCATATTTTTCACACCTTTTCATGCTCCTACTATTTTTCCCACCTTTTCATGCTCCTCGTATTTTTAGCACATTTTCTTTCTCATTGCATTTTTCACACCTTTTCATGCTCCTCGTATTTTTCACACCTTTAATTCTCCGTATTTTTCACACCCTTACCTGCTCTTCGTATTTTTCAAACCTTTTCATGCTCTTCGAATTTTTCACACATTATCATGCACTTCGTGTTTTCCACATTTTTTCTTGCTGCTCGTGTTTTTCACACCGTTTCATGCTCTTCATATTTTTAACACCGTTTCATGCTCTTCATAATTTCACACCGTTTCATGCTCCTCATATTTTTCACACCTTTTCATGCTTCTCATATTTTTCAGATCTTTTCATGCTTCTCGTATTTTTCAGACATTTTCATGCTCCTAGTATTTTTCACACGTTTTCATGCACCTCGTATTTTTCACACCTTTTCATGCTCTTTGTAGTTTTCACACCTTTTCATGTTCCTCATATTTTTCACACCTTTTCATGCTCCTACTATTTTTCCCACCTTTTCATGCTCCTCGTATTTTTAGCACATTTTCTTTCTCATTGCATTTTTCACACCTTTTCATGCTCCTCGTATTTTTCACACCTTTAATTCTCCGTATTTTTCACACCTTTACATGCTCTTCGTATTTTTCAAACCTTTACATGCTCTTCGTATTTTTCAAACCTTTTCCTGCTCTTCGAATTTTTCACACCTTTTCATGCTCTTTGTAGTTTTCACACCTTTTCATGTTCCTCATATTTTTCAGACCTTTTCATGCTCCTACTATTTTTCCCACCTTTTCATGCTCCTCGTATTTTTAGCTCATTTTCTTTCTCATTGCATTTTTCACACCTTTTCATGCTCCTCATATTTTTCAGACCTTTTCGTACTCCTCTTATTTGCAGACCTTTTCGTACTCCTCGTGTTTTTCACACCTTTTCATGCTCCTCATATATTTCACAACTTTTCATGCTCTTCATATAATTGACATATTTTAATGCTCCTCATATTTTTCACATCTTTTCATGCTCCTCATATATTTGACACGTTTAAAATGTCTTCATATTTTTCACACTGTTTCATGATCTTCATATTTTCACACCATTTCATCCTCCTCAAATTTTTTAGACCTTTTCATGCTCCTGTTTTTTTCACACCTTTTCATGCTCCTTGTATTTTTCAGACCTTTTCATGCTCCTACTATTGTTCACACCTTTTCATGCTCCTTGTATTTTTCACACCTTTTCATGCTCCTCATATTTTTCACACCTTTTCATGCTCTTCATATTTTTCCCACCTTGTCATGCCAGTCGTATTTTTTAGAACTTTTCATGGTCCTCGTATATTTCAGACCTTTTCGTGCTCCTCGGATTTTTCACATCTTTTCATGCTCCTCGTATTTTACAAACCTTTTCATGCTCCTTGTATTGTTCCCACCTTTTCATGCTCTTCGTGTTTTTCAAACCTTTTCATGCTCTTCGAATTTTTATACATTTTCATGCTCTTCGTGTTTTTCACACATTTTCATGCTCTTCGTGTTTTTTACAATTTTTCATGCTCCTCATATATTTCACACCTTTTCATGCTCCTCATATTTTTCACACCTTTTCATGCTCCTCGTATTTTTCTGACCTTTACATGATCCTCATATTTTTCAGACCTTTTCATGGTCCTCGTACTTTCAGACCTTTTTGTGCTCCTCGTATTTTTCACACCTTTTCATGCTCCTCATATATTTCACAACTTTTCATGCTCTTCATATTTTTGACACATTTTCATGCTCCTCCTATTTTTCATACCGTTTCATGCTCCTCATAGTTTTCACATCTTTTCATGGTCCTCATATTTCTGACACGTTTTAAAGGTCTTCATGTTTTTCACACCGTTTCATGCTCTTTCTATTTTCACGCAGTTTCATGCTCCTCACATTTTTTAGACCGTTTCACGCTCCTCATATTTTTAGACCTTTATATGCTCCTCGTATTTTACAGAGCTTTTCATGCTCCTTGTTTTTCTCACACCTTTTAATGCTCTACGTATTTTTCACAACTTTTCATGGTCCTCGTATTTTTCAGACCTTTTCATGCTCCTACTATTTTTCACACCTTTTCATGCTCCTCGTAATTTTCACACCTTTAATGCTCCTCGTATATTTCACACCTTTACATGCTCTTCGTATTTTGCAAACCTTTTCATGCTCTTCGAATTTTTCACACATTTACATGCACTTCGTGTTTTCCACAACTTTTCATGCTGCTCGTGTTTTTCACACCATTTCATGCTCTTCATATTTTTCAGACCGTTTCATGCTCCTCAAATTTTTCACACCTTTCCATGCTCCTCGTATTTTTCGTACCTTTTCATGCTCCTGTATTTTTCACACTGTTTCATGCTTTTCATGTTTTTCACACCTATTCATGCTCCTCGTTTTTTTCACAACTTTTCATGCTCCTCTTATTTTTCACACCTTTTCATGCTCCTCGTATTTTTCACACCTTTTCATGCTCTTAATGTTTTTCCACACCGTTTCATGCTCCTCTATATTTCAGACCGTTTCATGCTCCTCATATTCTTTACACCTTTTGAAGCTCTTCATTTTTTTTACACATTTTCAGGCTCTTCATGTTTTTCAACACCGTTTCCTGCTCCTCCCATTTTTCAGACCTTTTCATGCTCCTCATATTTTTGACACCTTTTGAAGCTCTTCATATTTTTCACACCTTTTCATGCTACTCCTATTTTGCAGACCGTTTCATGCTCCTCCTATTTTTCAGACCGTTTCATGCTCCTCATATTTTTGACACCTTTTGAAGCTCTTAATGTTTTTCAACATCGTTTCATGCTCCTCCTATTTTTCAGACCGTTTCATGCTTCTCATTTTTTGACACCTTTTGAAGCTCTTCATATTTTTCAACACCATTTCATGCTCCTCCTATTTTGCAGACTGTTTCATTCTCCTCATATTTTTCAGACCGTTTCATGCTCCTCATATTTTTGAAACCTTTTGAAGCTCTTCACGTTTTTCAACACCGTTTCATGCTCCTCCTATTTTTCAGAGTGTTTCATGCTCCTCCTATTTTTCAGAGTGTTTCATGCTCCTCCTATTTTACAGACCGTTTCATGCTCCTCAAATTTTTGACACCTTTTGAAGCTCTTCATGTTTTTCAAAACCGTTTAATGCTCCGCCTATTTACCAGACCGTTTCATGCTCCTCCTATTATCAGACAGTTTCATGCACCTCATATTTTGGACACTTTTTGAAGCTCTTCATATTTTTCACAGCTTTTCAGTCTCTTCATGTTTTTCAACATAGTTTCATGCTCCTCCGATTTTTCAGACCGTTTCATGCTCCACATATTTTTGACACCTTTTGAAGCTCTTCATATATTTCTCCACTGTTTCATGCTCCTCCTATTTTTCAGACCGTTTCATGCTCCTCCTATTTTTCAGACAGTTTCGTGCTCCTCATATTTTTCAGACCGTTTCATGCTCCTCGTATAATTGAAACCTTTTGAAGCTCTTCATATTTTACACACCTCTTAGGCCCTTCATGTTTTTCAACACAATTTCATGCTCCTCCTATTTTTCAGACTGTTTCATGCTCCTCCTATTTTTCAGACCATTTCATGCTCCTCCTATATTTAAAACCGTTTCATCCTCCTCATATTTTTGACACCTTTTGAAGCTCTTCATATTATTCACACCTTTTCAGGCTCTTTATGTTCTCAACACCTTTTCATGCTCCTCCTATTTTTCAGACCGTTTCATGCTCCTCATATTTTTCACACCTTTTTAAGCTCCTCATAATTTTTACACCTTTTTAAGCTCTTCATATTTTTACACCTTTTCAGGCTCTTCATGTTTTTGAACACCGCTTCATGCTCCTCCTATTTTTCAGACAGTTTCATGCTCCTCATATTTTTCACACCTTTTTAAGCTCTTCATATTTTTTACACCTTTTCAGGCTCTTCATGTTTTTCAATACCGCTTCATGCTCCTCCTATTTTTCAGACTGTTTCATGCTCCTAATTTTTTTACTCGTTTTGAAGCTATTCATATTTTTCACACCTTTTCAGGCTCTTCATGTTTTTCAACACCGCTTCATGCACCTCCAATTTATCACACCGTTTCATCCTCCTAATTTTTTTGACACGCTTTGTAGCTTTTCATATTTTTCAAACCTTTTCATGCTCTTCATGTTTTTGAACACCGTTCATGCTCCTCCTATTTTTCAGAAGGTTTAATGCTCCTCATATTTTTGACACCTTTTGAAGCTCTTCATATTTTTCACATCTTGTCAGGTTCATTTTTTTGAACACCGCTTCATGCTCCTCCTATTTTTCAGACAGTTTCATGCTCCTCATATTTTTCACACATTTTAAGCTCTTCATATTTTTTACACCTTTTCAAGCTCTTCATGTTTTTAAACACCACTTCATCCTCCTCCTATTTTGCAGAGAGTTTCATGCTCCTCATGTTTTTTTACTAGTTTTGAAGCTATTCATATTTTTCACACCTTTTCAGGCTCTTCATGTTTTTCAACAGCGTTTCATGCTCCTCCTATTTTCCAGACGGTTTCACGCTCCTCATATTTTTGAAAACCTTTTGAAGCTCTTCATATTTTTCCCACTTTTTCAGGCTCTTCATGTTTTTCAACACTACTTCATGCTCCTCCTATTTTTCAGCCCGTTTCATGCTCCTCATATTTTTAACACCTTTTGAAGCTCTTCATATTTTTCACAACTTTTGAGGCTCTTGATGTTTTTCAACACCGCTTCATTCTCCTCCTATTTTACATACCGTTTCATGCTCCTCATATTTTTGACTCCTTTTGAAGTTCTTCATATATTTCACACCATTTCAGGCTCTTCATGTTTTTCAACACCACTTCATGCTCCTCCTATTTTTCAGACCGTTTCATGCTCCTCTCATTTTTGACACGTTTTGAAGGTCTTCATATTTTTCACACCTTTTGAAGCTCTTCATATTTTTCACAAGTTTTCAGGCTTTTCATGTTTTTCAACACCGCTTCATGCTCCTCCTATTTTTCAGACCGTTTCATGCTCCTCAGATGTTTGACACCTTTTGAAGCTCTTCATATTTTTCACACCTTTTCAGGCTCTTTATGTTTTTCAACACAATTTTATGCCCCTACTATTTTCCAGACCGTTTCATGCTCCTCATATTTTTGACACCGTTTGATGCTCTTCATATTTTTGTCACCTTTTCAGGCTCTTCATATTTTTGAACACCGCTTCATGCTCTTCCTATTTTTCAGACCGTTTCATGCTCCTCAGATTTTTGACACCTTTGGAAGCTCTTCATATATTTGACACCTTTTCAGGCTCTTCATGTTTTTCAACACCGCTTCATGCTCCTCCTATTTTTCAAAGCGTTTCATGCTCCTTATATATTTCACACATTTTGAAATTCTGCATATTTTTCACACCTTTTCAGGCTCTTGATGTTTTTGAACACCACTTCATGCTCCTCCTATTTTTCAGACCGTTTCCTGCTCCTCATATTTTTGACACCTTTTGAAGCTCTTCATATTTTTCACACCTTTTCAGGCTCTTCGTGTTTTTGAAAACCGCTTCATGCTCCTCCTATTTTTCAGACTGTTCCATGCTCCTCATAATTTTGACACGTTTTGAAGCTCTTCATAATTTTCACACATTTTCATCCTCTTCATCTTTTTAAAAACCGTTTCATGCTCATCCTGTTTTTCAGGCTGTTTCATGCTCCTCATATTTTTGACACCTTTTTAAGCTCTTCATATATTTCAAACCTTTTCAGGCTCTTCAAGTTTTTCATCACCACTTCATGCTCCTCCTATTTTTCAGTCGTTTCATGCTTCTCATATATTTAAAAAATCTAGAAGCTCTTCATATATTTCAAACCTTTTCAGGCTCTTCAAGTTTTTCAACACTGCTTCATGCTCCTCCTATTTTTCAGGCTGTTTCATGCTCCTCATATTTTTGACACCTTTTTAAGCTCTTCATATTTTTCACAACTTTTCAGGCTCTTCATGTTTTTGAGGACCACTTCATTCTCCTCCTATTTTTCTAACCGTTTCATGCTCCTCATATATTTGAGATCTTTTGAAGCTCTTCATATTTTTCACACCTTTTCAGGCACTTCATGTTTTTAAACACCGCTTCCTGCTCCTCCTATTTTTCAGACCGTTTCATGCTCCTGATATTTATGACACCTTTTGAAACTCTTCATATATTTCACACCTTTTCAGGCTCTTAATGTTTTTCAGCACCTCTTCATGCTCCTCCTATTTTTCATTCGTTTCATGCTTCTCATATTTTTGACACCTTTTGAAGCTCTTCATATTTTTCACACCTTTTCAGGCTCTTCAGGTTTTTGAACACCGTTTCATGCTCCTCCTATTTTTCATTCGTTTCATGCTTCTCATATTTTTGACACCTTTTGAAGCTCTTCATATTTTTCACTTCTTTTTAGGCTATTCATGTTTTTCAACACCGCTTCATGCTTCTCCTATTTTTCAGACTGTTTCATGCTCCTCCTAGTTTTGACACCTTTGAAGCTCTTCATATATTTCAAACCTTTTCAGGCTCTTCATGTTTTTCAACACCGCTTCATGCTCCTCCTATTTTTCAGTCGTTTCATGCTTCTCATATTTTTAACTCATTTAGAAGCTCTTCATGTTTTTCACCCCTTTTCAGGCTCTTCATGTTTTTAACCACCGCTTCATGCTCCTCGTTTTTTTCAGACCGTTTCATGCTCCTCATATTTTTGACACATTTTGAAGCTCTTCATATTTTTCACACCTTTTCAGGCTCTTCATGTCTTTGAGAACCGCTTCATGCTCCTCCTATTTTTCAGACCGTTTCATGTTCCTCATATTTTTGACACGTTTGAAGCTCTTCATATATTTCAAAACTTTTCATGCTCTTCATGTTTATCAACACAGCTTCATGCTCCTCCTCTGTTTCAGCCTGTTTCATACTCCTCATATTTTTGACAAATTTTGAAGCTCCTCATATTTTTCACACCTTTTCAGGCTCTTCATTTTTCTGACCACCGCTTCATGCTTCTCCTATTTTTCAGACCGTTTCCGCTCCTCATATTTTTGACACCTTTTGAAGCTCTTCATATTTTTCACACATTTTCCTGCTTTTCATTTTTTTCAAAATCGTTGCATGGTCATCCTATTTTTCAGGCTGTTTCATGCTCCTCATATTTTTGACACCTTTTGAAGCTCTTCATATTTTTCACCCCTTTTCATGCTCTGCATGTTTTTCAACACCGCTTCATGCTTCTCCTATTTTTCAGTCGTTTCATGCTTCTCATATTTTTAACACCTTTAGAAGCTCTTCAGGTTTTTCACACCTTTTCAGGCTCTTGATGTTTTTGACCACCGCTTCGTGCTCCTCCTATTTTTCAGACCGTTTCATACTCCACATATTTTTGAGATCTTTAGAAGCTTTTCATATTTTTCACAAATTTTCAGGCTCTTCATGTTTTTTAACACCGCTTCATGCTCCTACTATTTTTCAGACCATTCATGCTCCTCATATTTTTGACATCTTTTGAAGCTCTTCATTTATTTCACACTTTTTCAGGCTCTTCATGGTTTTAAAAACCGGTTCATGCTCCTCCTATTTTTGAGACCGTTTCATGCTTCTCATATTTTTGACACCCTTTGAAATTCTTCATATTTTTCACACCTTTTCATGCTCTTCATGTTTTTAAACACCGCTTCATGCTCCTCCTATTTTTCAGACTGTTTCATGCTCCTCATATCCTTGAGACCTTTTGAAGCTGTTCATATTTTTCACATCTTTTCATGATCTTCATGTTTTTGACGACTGCTTCATGCTCCTCCTATTTTTCAGTCCGTTTCTTGCTCCTCATATTTTTGACAACTTTTGAAGCTCTTCATATATTTCACACCTTTCCATGCTCTTCATGTTTTTCAACACCACTTCAAGCTCCTCCTATTTTTCTGTCGTTTCATGCTTCTCATATTTTTGACTCCTTTTGAAGCTCTTCATATTTTTGACACCTTTTGAAGCTCTTCATATTTTTCACACCTTTTCATGCTCTTCATCGTTTTCAAAACCGATTCATTCTCATCGTATTTTTCGGACTGTTTAATGCTCCTCATATTTTTGACACCTTTTGAAGCTCTTCATATTTTTCACACCTTTTGAAGCTCTTCATATTTTTCACACTTTTTCAGGCTCTTCATGATTTGCAAAACCTTTTCATGCTCATCATATTTTTCAGAACGTTTCATGCTCCTCATATTTTTGACACCTTTTGAAGCTCTTCATATTTTTCACACCTTTTCAGGCTCTTCATGTTTGAACACCACTTCATGCTCCTCCTATTTTTCTGACCGTTTCATGCTCCTCATATTTTTGACACCTTTTGAGGCTTTTCATATTTTTCACAAATTTTCAGTCTCTTCATGTTTTTGCACACCGCTTCATGCTCCTCCTATTTAGCAGACCATTTCATGCTCCTCATTTTTTTGACACCTTTTGAAGCTCTTCATATATTTCACACCTTTTCAGGCTCTTCATGTTTTTGAACACCGCTTCATGCTCCTCCTATTTTTCAGACCGTTTCATGCTCATCTCATTTATGACACCTTTTGAAGCTCTTCATATTTTTCACACCTTTTGAAGCTCTTCATATTTTTCACACTTTTTCAGGCTCTTCATGATTTGCAAAACCTTTTCATGCTCCTCCTATTTTTCAGACCGTTTCATGCTCCTCATATTTTTGACACCTTTTGAAGCTCTTCATATTTTTCACACCTTTTCAGGCTCTTCATGTTTTGAACACCGCTTCATGCTCCTCCTATTTTTCATACCATTTCATGCTCCTCATATTTTTGACACCTTTTGAAGCTCTTCATGTTTTTCACATCTTTTCAGGCTCTTCATGTTTTTGAACATCGCTTCATGCTCCTCGTATTTTTCAGACCGTTTCATCCTCCTCATGTATTTCACACCATTTGAAGCTCTTCATACTTTTCACATCTTTTCAGGCTCTTCATGTTTTTGCACACCGCTTCATGCTCCTCCTATTTTTCAGACCGTTTTATGCTCCTCATATTTTTGACACCTTTTGAAGATCTTCTTATTATTCACAACTTTTCAGGCTCTTCATGTTTTTGCACACCGCTTCATGCTCCTCGTATTTTTCAGACCGTTTCATGCTCCTCATGTATTTCACACCTTTTGAAGCTCTTCATATTTTTCACAACTTTTCAGGCTCTTCATGTTTTTGAACACCACTTCATGCTCCTCCTGTTTTTCAGACCGTTTCAACCTCCTCATATTTTTGACAGCATTTGAAGCTCTTCATATTTTCCACACCTTTTAAGGCTCTTCATGTTTTTCAACATTGTTTCATGCTCCTCATGTTTTTCAGACCGTTTCAATCTCCTCATATTATTGACACTTTTTGAAGCTGCTCATATTTTTCACACCTTTTGAAGCTGTTCATATATTTCACAACTTTTCAAACACTTCATGTTTTCCAACACCACCTCATGCTCCTCCTATTTTTCACTCCGTTTCATCTCATCTTATTTTCGACACCTTTGGAAGCTCTTCATATTTTTCACACCTTTTGAAGCTCTTCATATTTTTCACACGTTGTCAGGCTCTTCATGTTTTTCAACATCGCTTCATGCTCCTCCTAAATTTCAGACCGTTTCATTCTCCTCATATTTTTCTCACATTTGAAGCTCTTCATATTTTTCACACCTTTTTAGGCTCTTCATGTTTTTCAACACCACTTCATGCTCCTCCTGTTTTTCAGACCGTTTCATGCTCCTCATATTTTTGACACCTTTTGAAGCTCTTCATATTTTTCACACCTTTACAGGCTCTTTATATTTTTCAACACCTCTTTATGCTCCTCCTATTTTTCAGACCGTTTCAACCTCCTCATATTTTTGACAGCATTTGAAGCTCTTCATATTTTTCACACCTTTTCAGGCTCTTCATGTTTTTGAACACCGTTTCATGCTGCACCTATTTTTCATACCATTTCATACTCCTCATATTTTTGACACCTTTTGAAGCTCTTCATATTTCTTACACCTTTTCAGGCTCTTCATGATTTTGAACACCGCTTCATGCTCCTTCTATTTTTCAGACCGTTTCATGCTCCTCATATATTTGACACCTTTTGAAGCTCTTCATAATTTTCACACCTTTTCAGGCTCTTCATGGTTTTGAAGAACACTTCATGCTTCTCCTATTTTTCAGACCGTTTAATGCTCCTCATATTTTTGACACGTTTTGAGGCTTTTCATATTTTTCACAAATTTTCAGACTCTTCATGTTTTTGAATACCGTTTCATGCTCCTCCTATTTTTCAGACCGTTTCATGCTCCTCATATTTTTGACACCTTTTGAGGCTTTTCATATTTTTCACAAATTTTCAGGCTCTTCATGTTTTTCCACACCGCTTCATGCTCCTCCTGTTTTTCAGACCGTTTCATGCTCCTCATATTTTTGACAACTTTTGAAGCTCTTCATATTTTTCACACCTTTACAGGCTCTTCATGTTTTTCAACACCTCTTTATGCTCCTCCTATTTTTCAGACCGTTTCAACCTCCTCATATTTTTGACAGCATTTGAAGCTCTTCATATTTTTCACACCTTTTCAGGCTCTTCATGTTTTTGAACACCGTTTCATGCTCCTCATATTTTTGTGACCTTTTGAAGCGATCATACTTTTCACACCTTTTCATGCTCTTCATGTTTTTCAACACCACTTGGTGCTCCTCCTATTTTTCAGACCGTTTCATGCTCCTCATATATTTGACACCTTTTGAAGTTCTTCATATTTTTCACACCTTTTCAGGCTCTTCATGTTTTTGAACACCGTTTCATGCTGCTCCTCTTTTTCATACCATTTCATACTCCTCATATTTTTGACACCTTTTGAAGCTCTTCATATTTCTTACACCTTTTCAGGCTCTTCATGATTTTGAACACCGCTTCATGCTCCTTCTATTTTTCAGACCGTTTCATGCTCCTCATATATTTGATACCTTTTGAAGCTCTTCATATTTTTCACACCTTTTCAGGCTCTTCATGGTTTTCAAGAACACTTCATGCTTCTCCTATTTTTCAGACCGTTTCATGCTCCTCATATTTTTGACACGTTTTGAGGCTTTTCATATTTTTCACAAATTTTCAGGCTCTTCATGTTTTTGAATACCGTTTCATGCTCCTCCTATTTTTCAGACCGTTTCATACTCCTCATATTTTTGACACCTTTTGAGGCTTTTCATATTTTTCACAAATTTTCAGGCTCTTCATGTTTTTGCACACCGCTTCATGCTCCTCCTATTTTTCAGACCGTTTTATGCTCCTCATATTTTTGACACCTTTTGAAGATCTTCTTATTATTCACACCTTTTCAGGCTCTTCATGTTTTTGCACACCGCTTCATGCTCCTCGTATTTTTCAGACCGTTTCATGCTCCTCATGTATTTCACACCTTTTGAAGCTCTTCATATTTTTCACAACTTTTCAGGCTCTTCATGTTTTTGAACACCACTTCATGCTCCTACTATTTTCAGACCGTTTCATGCTCCTCGTGTATTTCACACCTTTTGAAGCTCTTCATATTTTTCACACCTTTTTAGGCTCTTCATGTTTTTCAACAACACTTCATGCTCCTCCTGTTTTTCAGACCGTTTCATGCTCCTCATATTTTTGACACCTTTTGAAGCTCTTCATATTTTTCACACCTTTTCAGGCTCTTCATGTTTTTCAACACCACTTCATGCTCCTCCTGTTTTTCAGACCGTTTCAACCTCCTCATATTTTTGACAGCATTTGAAGCTCTTCATATTTTCCACACCTTTTAAGGCTCTTCATGTTTTTCAACATTGTTTCATGCTCCTCATGTTTTTCAGACCGTTTCAATCTCCTCATATTACTGACACTTTTTGAAGCTGCTCATATTTTTCACACCTTTTGAAGCTGTTCATATATTTCACAACTTTTCAAACACTTCATGTTTTCCAACACCACCTCATGCTCCTCCTATTTTTCACACCGTTTCATCTCATCTTATTTTCGACACCTTTGGAAGCTCTTCATATATTTCACACCTTTTGAAGCTCTTCATATTTTTCACACGTTGTCAGGCTCTTCATGTTTTTCAACATCGCTTCATGCTCCTCCTAAATTTCAGACCGTTTCATTCTCCTCATATTTTTCTCACATTTGAAGCTCTTCATATTTTTCACACCTTTTTAGGCTCTTCATGTTTTTCAACACCACTTCATGCTCCTCCTGTTTTTCAGACCGTTTCATGCTCCTCATATTTTTGACACCTTTTGAAGCTCTTCATATTTTTCACACCTTTACAGGCTCTTTATATTTTTCAACACCTCTTTATGCTCCTCCTATTTTTCGGACCGTTTCAACCTCCTCATATTTTTGACAGCATTTGAAGCTCTTCATATTTTTCACACCTTTTCAGGCTCTTCATGTTTTTGAACACCGTTTCATGCTGCACCTATTTTTCATACCATTTCATACTCCTCATATTTTTGACACCTTTTGAAGCTCTTCATATTTCTTACACCTTTTCAGGCTCTTCATGATTTTGAACACCGCTTCATGCTCCTTCTATTTTTCAGACCGTTTCATGCTCCTCATATATTTGACACCTTTTGAAGCTCTTCATAATTTTCACACCTTTTCAGGCTCTTCATGGTTTTGAAGAACACTTCATGCTTCTCCTATTTTTCAGACCGTTTAATGCTCCTCATATTTTTGACACGTTTTGAGGCTTTTCATATTTTTCACAAATTTTCAGACTCTTCATGTTTTTGAATACCGTTTCATGCTCCTCCTATTTTTCAGACCGTTTCATGCTCCTCATATTTTTGACACCTTTTGAGGCTTTTCATATTTTTCACATATTTTCAGGCTCTTCATGTTTTTCCACACCGCTTCATGCTCCTCCTATTTTTTAGACCGTTTCATGCTCATCTCATTTATGACACCTTTTGAAGCTCTTCATATTTTTCACACCTTTTGAAGCTCTTCATATTTTTCACACTTTTTCAGGCTCTTCATGATTTGCAAAACCTTTTCATGCTCATCATATTTTTCGGAACGTTTCATGCTCCTCATATTTTTGACACCTTTTGAAGCTCTTCATATTTTTCACACCTTTTCAGGCTCTTCATGTTTTGAACACCGCTTCATGCTCCTCCTATTTTTCATACCATTTCATGCTCATCATATTTTTGACACCTTTTGAAGCTCTTCATGTTTTTCACATCTTTTCAGGCTCTTCATGTTTTTGAACATCACTTCATGCTCCTCGTATTTTTCAGACCGTTTCATCCTCCTCATGTATTTCACACCATTTGAAGCTCTTCATATTTTTCACACCTTTTAAGGCTCTTCATGTTTTTCAACATTCTTTCATGCTCCTCCTGTTTTTCAGACCGTTTCAATCTCCTCATATTATTGACACCTTCAAAGCTGCTCATATTTTTCACACCTTTTGAAGCTGTTCATATATTTCACACCTTTTCAAACACTTCAAGTTTTTCAACACCACCTCATGCTCCTCGTATTTTTCAGACCGTTTCATCTCATCTTATTTTCGACACCTTTGGAAGCTCTTCATATTTTTCACACCTTTTGAACCTCTTCATATTTTTCACACGTTTTCAGGCTTTTCATGTTTTTCAACACCGCTTCATGCTCCTCCTAAATTTCAGACCGTTTCATTCTCCTCATATTTTTCTCACATTTGAAGCTCTTCATATTTTTCACACCTTTTTAGGCTCTTCATGTTTTTCAACACCACTTCATGCTTCTCCTGTTTTTCAGACCGTTTCATGCTCCTCATATTTTTGACACCTTTTGAAGCTCTTCATGTATTTCACAGCTTTTCAGGCTCTTCATGTTTGTAAATACCGCTTCATGCTCCTCCTACTTTTCAGACCGTTTCATGCTCCTCATATTTTTCACAGCTTTTGAAGCTCTTCATATTTTTCACACCTTTTGATGCTCTTCATGTTTTTCAACACCATTTCATGCTCCTCCTATTTTTCAGACCGTTTTAAGGTCGTCATATTTTTGACACCTTTTGAAGCTCTTCATGTTTTTCAACACCGTTTCATACACTTCCTTTTTTTCAGACCGTTTCATGCTCCACCTATTTTTCAGACAGTTTAATGCTCCTCATATTTTGACAACTTTTGAAGCTCTTCATGTTTTTCAACATCGTTTCTTGCTCCTCCTATTTTTCAGACCGTTTCATGGTCCTCATATATTTCAGACCGTTTCATGCGTCTCATATTTTTGACACCTTTGGTAGCTCTTCATATATTTCACACCTTTTCATGCTCTTCATGTATTTCAACACCGTTTCATGATCCCCCTATTTTTCAGACCGTTTCATGCTCCTCATATTTTTGACACCTGTGAAGCTCTTCATATTTTTCACACCTTTTCAGGCTCTTCATGTTTTTCAACACCACTTCATGCTCCTCCTATTTTTCAGACCGTTTCATGCTCCTCCTATTTTTCAGACCGTTTCATGCTCCTCATAATTTTGACACCTTTTGAATCTCTTCATATTTTTCAAACCTTTTCAAGCTCTTCATGTTTTTGAACACTGCTTCATGCTCCTCTTATTTTTCAGACCGTTTCATGCTCCTCATATTTTTAATACCGTTTCTTGCTCTTCATATTTTGGACAGCTTTTGAAGCTCTTTTTATTTTTCACACTTTTAATGCTGTTCAAGTTTTTCAACACCGTTTCATGCTCGTCCTTTTTTTCAGACCGTTTCATGTTCCTCATTTTTTTGACACCTTTTGAAACTCTTTATGTTATTCACAATTTTCATGCTCTTCATGTTTTTCAACAACGTTTCATGCTCCTCCTATTTTTCATACCGTTTCTTGCTCCTCATAATTTTGACACCTTTTGAAGCTCTTCATATTTTTCACACCTCTTTATGGTCTTCATTTTTTCAACACCGTCTCATGCTCCTACTATTTTTTGACTGTTTCATGCTCCTCATATTTTTGACACCTTTTGAAGTTCTTCATATATTTCACACCTTTTCAGGCTCTTCATGTTTTTGAACACCATTTCATGCTCCTCCTATTTTTCAGACCGTTTCATTCTCCTACAATTTTTCGGACAGTGTCGTGCTCCTCATATTTTTGACACCTTTTGAATCTCTTCCTATATTCACACCTTTTCATGCTCTTCATGTTTTTCATCACCGTTTCATGCTCCTCATCTGTTTCATACCTTTTGAAGCTCTTTATATTCTTCACAGTTTTTCAGGCTTTTCATGTTTTTGAACACTGTTTTATGCTCCTCATATTTTTGACGCCGTTTGAAGCCCTTCATATATTTCACACCTTTTCAGGCTGTTCATGTTTTTCAACACCGCTTCGTGCTCCTCCTATTTTTCAGACCATTTCATGCTCCTCATCTGTTTCACACCTTTTGAAGCTCTTTATATTCTTCACAGTTTTTCAGGCTTTTCATCTTTTTGAACACTGTTTCATGCTCCTCATATTTTTGACACCTTTTGAAGCTCTTCATGTATTTCACACCTTTTCAGGCTCTTCATGTATTTCAACACCACTTCCAGCTCCTTCTAATTTACATACAGTTTCATGCTGCTCATATTTTTGACACCTTTTGAAGCTCTTCATATTTTTCACACCATTTCAGGCTCTTCATGTTTTTCAACACCACTTCATTCTCCTCCTATTTTCCAGACCGTTTATTGCTCCTCATATTTTTCACACCTTTTGAAGCTCTATACATTTATCACAACTTTTCAGGCTTTTCATGATTTTAACACCGTTTCATGCTCCTCATATTTTTGACACCTTTTGAAGGTCTTCATATATTTCACACCTTTTCAGGCTCTTCATGTTTTTCAACACCGCTTCATGCTCCTCCTATTTTTCAGACCGTTTCATGCTCCTCACATTTTTGACACCTTTTGAAGCTCTTCATGTTATTCACAACTTTTCAGGCTCTTCATGTTTTTCAACACCGCTTCATGCTCCTCCAATTTTTCAGACCGTTCCATGTTCCTCATGTTTTTCACACCTTTTGAAGCTCCTCATATATTTCACACCTTTTGAAGCTCTTCATGTTTTTCACACCTTTTGAAGCTCTTCATATGTTTCACACCTTTTCTGGCTCTTCATGTTTTTCAACACCACTTCATACTCCTCCTATTTTTCTGACCGTTTCTTTCTCCTCTCATTTTTGACACCTTTTGAAGCTCTTCATATGTTTCACACCTTTTCAGGCTCTTCATGTTTTTCAACACCATTTCATGCTCCTCCTATTTTTCAGACCGTTCATGCGACTAATTTTTTTCACACCTTTTGAAGCGCTTCTTATATATCACACCTTTTCAGGCTCTTCATGTTTTTGAACACCGCTTCATGCTCCTCCTATATTTCCGACCATTTCATGCTCCTCATCTGTTTCACACCTTTTGAAGCTCTTTAAATTCTTCACAGTTTTTCAGGCTTTTCATGTTTTTGAACACTGTTTTATGCTCTTCATATTTTTGACACCTTTTGAAGCTCTTCATATATTTCACACCATTTCAGGCTGTTCATGTTTTTCAACAACGCTTCATGCTCCTCCTATTTTTCAGACCGTTTCATGCTCCTAATATTTTTGACACCTTTTGTTGCTTTTCGTATTTTTCACACCTTTTCGTACTCTTCATGTTTTTAAACACTGTTTCATGCTCCTCCTATTTTTCAGACCGTTTCATGCTGCTCATATTTTTGACACCTTTTGAAGCTCTTCATATTTTTCCCACCATTTCAGGCTCTTCATGTTTTTCAACACCACGTCATTCTCCTCCTATTTTTCAGACCGTTTATTGCTCCTCATATTTTTCACACCTTTTGAAGCTCTATACATTTATCGCAACTTTTCAGGCTTTTCATGATTTTAACACCGTTTCATGCTCCTCATATTTTTGACACCTTTTGAAGGTCTTCATATATTTCACACATTTTCAGGCTCTTCATGTTTTTCAACACCGCTTCATGCTCCTCCTATTTTTCAGACCGTTTCATGCTCCTCATATTTTTGACACCTTTTGAAGCTCTTCATATTTTTCACACCTCTTCATGCTCTTCAAGTTTTTCAACACCATGTCATGCTCCTCCTATTTTTCAAACTGTTTCATGGTCCTCATATTTTTGACACCTTTTGAAGCTCTCCATATATATCACACCTTTTCAGACTCTTCATCTTTTTCAACACCGGTTCATGCTCCTCCTATTTTTCAGACCGTTTCATGCTCCTCATATTTTTGACACCTTTTGAAGCTCCTCATATATTTCACACCTTTTGAAGCTCTTCATGTTTTTCACACCTTTTGAAGCTCTTCATATGTTTCACACCTTTTCTGGCTCTTCATGTTTTTCAACACCACTTCATACTCCTCCTATTTTTCTGACCGTTTCTTTCTCCTCTCATTTTTGACACCTTTTGAAGCTCTTCATATGTTTCACACCTTTTCAGGCTCTTCATGTTTTTCAACACCATTTCATGCTCCTCCTATTTTTCAGACCGTTCATGCGACTAATTTTTTTCACACCTTTTGAAGCGCTTCTTATATATCACACCTTTTCAGGCTCTTCATGTTTTTGAACACCGCTTCATGCTCCTCCTATATTTCCGACCATTTCATGCTCCTCATCTGTTTCACACCTTTTGAAGCTCTTTAAATTCTTCACAGTTTTTCAGGCTTTTCATGTTTTTGAACACTGTTTTATGCTCTTCATATTTTTGACACCTTTTGAAGCTCTTCATATAATTCACACCATTTCAGGCTGTTCATGTTTTTCAACAACGCTTCATGCTCCTCCTATTTTTCAGACCGTTTCATGCTCCTAATATTTTTGACACCTTTTGTTGCTTTTCGTATTTTTCACACCTTTTCGTACTCTTCATGTTTTTAAACACTGTTTCATGCTCCTCCTATTTTTCAGACCGTTTCATGCTGCTCATATTTTTGACAGCTTTTGAAGCTCTTCATATTTTTCCCACCATTTCAGGCTCTTCATGTTTTTCAACACCACGTCTTTCTCCTCCTATTTTTCAGACCGTTTATTGCTCCTCATATTTTTCACACCTTTTGAAGCTCTATACATTTATCGCAACTTTTCAGGCTTTTCATGATTTTAACACCGTTTCATGCTCCTCATATTTTTGACACCTTTTGAAGGTCTTCATATATTTCACACATTTTCAGGCTCTTCATGTTTTTCAACACCGCTTCATGCTCCTCCTATTTTTCAGACCGTTTCATGCTCCTCATATTTTTGACACCTTTTGAAGCTCTTCATATTTTTCACACCTCTTCATGCTCTTCAAGTTTTTCAACACCATGTCATGCTCCTCCTATTTTTCAAACTGTTTCATGGTCCTCATATTTTTGACACCTTTTGAAGCTCTCCATATATATCACACCTTTTCAGACTCTTCATCTTTTTCAACACCGGTTCATGCTCCTCCTATTTTTCAGACCGTTTCATGCTCCTCATATTTTTGACACCTTTTGAAGCTCTTCATATTTTTCACTCTTTTTCTGGGTTCATGTTTTTGAACACCACTTCATGCTCCTCCTATATTTCAGACCGTTTCATGCTCCTCATATTTTTCACAGCTTTTGAAGCTCTTTATATTTTTCACCCCTTTTCATGATTTTCATGTTTTTGAACACCATTTCATGCTCCTCATATTTTTGACACCTTTTGAAGTTCTTCATATATTTCACACCTTTTCAGGAATTCATGTTTTTCAAAACCACTTCATGCTCCTCCTATATTTCAGTCCGTTTCATTCTCCTCATATGTTTCACATCTTTTGTAGCTCTTTATTATTTTTCACACCTTTTCAATCTCTTCATTTTTTGGAACACCGTTTCATGCTCCTCCTATTTTTCAGATGTTTCATGCTCCTCATATTTTTGACACCTTTTGAAGCTCTTCATATTTTTCACAACTTTTCAGGCTGTTCATGTTTTCAACACGGCTTCATGCTCCTCCTATTTTTCAGACCGTTTCATGCTCCTCATATTTTTGACACCTTTTGAAGCTCTCAATATTTTTCACACCTTTTCAGCCTCTTCATGTTTTTCAACCCTGCTTCATGCTCCTCCTATTTTCAGACCTTTCATGCTCCTAATATTTTTCACACTTATTGAAGCTCTTCATATATATCACACCTTTTCAGGCTCTTCATGTTTTTGAACACCGCTTCATGCTTCTCCTATATTTCAGACCGATTCATGCTCCTCATATTTTTGACACATTTTGAATCTCTTCAAATATTTCACACATTTTCAGGCTGTTCATGTTTTTCAATACCGCTTCATGCTCCTCTTTTTCAGACCGTTTCTTGCTCCTCATATTATTGACACCTTTTGGAGCTCTTCATATTTTTCACACCTTTTCAAGCTCTTCATGTTTTTGAACACCGCTTCCTGCTCCTCCTATATTTCAGACCGATTCATGCTCCTCATATTTTTGACACATTTTGAAGCTCTTCAAATATTTCACACCTTTTCAAGCTCCTCAGGTTTTTCAGCACCACTTCTTGCTCCTCCTATTTTTCAGACCATTTCATGTTCCTCATCTGTTTCACACCTTTTGAAGCTCTTTATATTCTTTAGGTTATCAGGCCTTTCATGCTTTTGAACACTGTTTCATGCTCCTTATATTTTTGACACCTTTTGAAGCTCTTCATGTATTTCACACCTTTTCAGGCTCTTCATGTATTTCAACATCGCTTCAGGCTCCTCCTATTTTTCAGACCGTTTCATGCTCCTAATATTTTTGACACCTTTTGAAGCACTTCATATTTTTCACACCATTTCAGGCTCTTCATGTTTTTCAACACCACTTCATTCTCCTCCTATTTTTCAGACCGTTTATTGCTCCTCATATTTTTCACACCTTTTGAAGCTCTATATATTTATCTCAACTTTTCAGGCTTTTCATGTTTTTAACACCGTTTCATGCTCCTCATATTTTTGACACCTTTTGATGGTCTTCATATATTTCACACCTTTTCAGGCTCTTCATGGTTTTCAAGACCGCTTCATGCTCCTCCTATTTTTCAGACCGTTTCATGCTCCTCATAATTTTGACACCTTTTGAAGCTCTTCATATTTTTCACACCTCTTTATGGTCTTCATTTTTTCAACACCGTCTCATGCTCCTCCTATTTTTTGACTGTTTCATGCTCCTCATATTTTTGACACCTTTTGAAGTTCTTCATATATTTCACACCTTTTCAGGCTCTTCATGTTTTTGAACACCATTTCATGCTCCTCCTATTTTTCAGACCGTTTCATTCTCCTACAATTTTTCGGACAGTGTCGTGCTCCTCATATTTTTGACACCTTTTGAATCTCTTCCTATATTCACACCTTTTCATGCTCTTCATGTTTTTCATCACCGTTTCATGCTCCTCATCTGTTTCATACCTTTTGAAGCTCTTTATATTCTTCACAGTTTTTCAGGCTTTTCATGTTTTTGAACACTGTTTTATGCTCCTCATATTTTTGACACCGTTTGAAGCCCTTCATATATTTCACACCTTTTCAGGCTGTTCAAGTTTTTCAACACCGCTTCGTGCTCCTCCTATTTTTCAGACCATTTCATGCTCCTCATCTGTTTCACACCTTTTGAAGCTCTTTATATTCTTCACCGTTTTTCAGGCTTTTCATCTTTTTGAACACTGTTTCATGCTCCTCATATTTTTGACACCTTTTGAAGCTCTTCATGTATTTCACACCTTTTCAGGCTCTTCATGTATTTCAACACCACTTCCAGCTCCTTCTAATTTACATACAGTTTCATGCTGCTCATATTTTTGACACCTTTTGAAGGTCTTCATATATTTCACACCTTTTCAGGCTCTTCATGTTTTTCAACACCGCTTCATGCTCCTCCTATTTTTCAGACCGTTTCATGCTCCTCACATTTTTGACACCTTTTGAAGCTCTTCATGTTTTTCACACCTTTTCAGGCTCTTCATGTTTTTCAACACCGCTTCATGCTCCTCCTATTTTTCAGACTGTTTCATGCTCCTAATATTTTTTACACCTTTTAACTTCTTCATATTTTTCACACCTTTAAGGTTCTTCATGTATTTCAACACCACTTCAAGCTCCTTCTATTTTTCAGACCGTTTCATGCTGCTCATATTTTTGACTCCTTTTGAAGCTCTTCATATTTTTCACATCTTTTCAGGCTGTTCATGTTTTTCAATACCTCTTCATGCTCCTCCTCTTTTTCAGACCGTTTCTTGCTCCTCATATTATTGACACCTTTTGGAGCTCTTCATATTTTTCACACCTTTTCAAGCTCTTCATGTTTTTGAACACCGCTTCCTGCTCCTCCTATATTTCAGACCGATTCATGCTCCTCATATTTTTGGCACATTTTGAAGCTCTTCAAATATTTCACACCTTTTCAAGCTCCTCAGGTTTTTCAGCACCACTTCATGCTCCTCCTATTTTTCAGACCATTTCATGTTCCTCATCTGTTTCACACCTTTTGAAGCTCTTTATATTCTTTAGGTTATCAGGCCTTTCATGCTTTTGAACACTGTCTCATGCTCCTTATATTTTTGACACCTTTTGAAGCTCTTCATGTATTTCACACCTTTTCAGGCTCTTCATGTATTTCAACACCACTTCAGGCTCCTCCTATTTTTCAGACCGTTTCATGCTCCTAATATTTTTGACACCTTTTGAAGCACTTCATATTTTTCACACCATTTCAGGCTCTTCATGTTTTTCAACACCACTTCATTCTCCTCCTATTTTTCAGACCGTTTATTGCTCCTCATATTTTTCACACCTTTTGAAGCTCTATATATTTATCTCAACTTTTCAGGCTTTTCATGTTTTTAACACCGTTTCATGCTCCTCATATTTTTGACACCTTTTGATGGTCTTCATATATTTCACACCTTTTCAGGCTCTTCATGTTTTTCAAGACCGCTTCATGCTCCTCTTATTTTTCAGACCATTTCATGCTCCTCATAATTTTGACACCTTTTGAAGCTCTTCATATTTTTCACACCTCTTTATGGTCTTCATTTTTTCAACACCGTATCATGCTCCTCCTATTTTTTGACTGTTTCATGCTCCTCATATTTTTGACACCTTTTGAAGTTCTTCATATATTTCACACCTTTTCAGGCTCTTCATGTTTTTGAACACCATTTCATGCTCCTCCTATTTTTCAGACCGTTTCATTCTCCTACAATTTTTCGGACAGTGTCGTGCTCCTCATATTTTTGACACCTTTTGAATCTCTTCCTATATTCACACCTTTTCATCCTCTTCATGTTTTTCATCACCGTTTCATGCTCCTCATCTGTTTCATACCTTTTGAAGCTCTTTATATTCTTCACAGTTTTTCAGGCTTTTCATGTTTTTGAACACTGTTTTATGCTCCTCATATTTTTGACACCGTTTGAAGCCCTTCATATATTTCACACCTTTTCAGGCTGTTCATGTTTTTCAACACCGCTTCGTGCTCCTCCTATTTTTCAGACCATTTCATGCTCCTCATCTGTTTCACACCTTTTGAAGCTCTTTATATTCTTCACAGTTTTTCAGGCTTTTCATCTTTTTGAACACTGTTTCATGCTCCTCATATTTTTGACACCTTTTGAAGCTCTTCATGTATTTCACACCTTTTCAGGCTCTTCATGTATTTCAACACCACTTCCAGCTCCTTCTAATTTACATACAGTTTCATGCTGCTCATATTTTTGACACCTTTTGAAGCTCTTCATATTTTTCACACCATTTCAGGCTTTTCATGTTTTTCAACACCACTTCATTCTCCTCCTATTTTCCAGACCGTTTATTGCTCCTCATATTTTTCACACCTTTTGAAGCTCTATACATTTATCGCAACTTTTCAGGCTTTTCATGATTTTAACACCGTTTCATGCTCCTCATATTTTTGACACCTTTTGAAGGTCTTCATATATTTCACACCTTTTCAGGCTCTTCATGTTTTTCAACACCGCTTCATGCTCCTCCTATTTTTCAGACCGTTTCATGCTCCTCACATTTTTGACACCTTTTGAAGCTCTTCATGTTATTCACAACTTTTCAGGCTCTTCATGTTTTTCAACACCGCTTCATGCTCCTCCAATTTTTCAGACCGTTCCATGTTCCTCATGTTTTTCACACCTTTTGAAGCTCCTCATATATTTCACACCTTTTGAAGCTCTTCATGTTTTTCACACCTTTTGAAGCTCTGCATATGTTTCACACCTTTTCTGGCTCTTCATGTTTTTCAACACCACTTCATACTCCTCCTATTTTTCTGACCGTTTCTTTCTCCTCTCATTTTTGACACCTTTTGAAGCTCTTCATATGTTTCACACCTTTTCAGGCTCTTCATGTTTTTCAACACCATTTCATGCTCCTCCTATTTTTCAGACCGTTCATGCGACTAATTTTTTTCACACCTTTTGAAGCGCTTCTTATATATCACACCTTTTCAGGCTCTTCATGTTTTTGAACACCGCTTCATGCTCCTCCTATATTTCCTACCATTTCATGCTCCTCATCTGTTTCACACCTTTTGAAGCTCTTTAAATTCTTCACAGTTTTTCAGGCTTTTCATGTTTTTGAACACTGTTTTATGCTCTTCATATTTTTGACACCTTTTGAAGCTCTTCATATATTTCACACCTTTTCAGGCTGTTCATGTTTTTCAACACCGCTTCATGCTCCTCCTATTTTTCAGACCGTTTCATGCTCCTAATATTTTTGACACCTTTTGTTGCTTTTCGTATTTTTCACACCTTTTCGTACTCTTCATGTTTTTCAACACTGTTTCATGCTCCTCCTATTTTTCAGACCGTTTCATGCTGCTCATATTTTTGACACCTGTTGAAGCTCTTCATATTTTTCACACCATTTCAGGCTCTTCATGTTTTACAACACCACGTCATTCTCCTCCTATTTTTCAGACCGTTTATTGCTCCTCATATTTTTCACACCTTTTGAAGCTCTATACATTTATCGCAATTTTTCAGGCTTTTCATGATTTTAACACCGTTTCATGCTCCTCATATTTTTGACACCTTTTGAAGGTCTTCATATATTTCACACCTTTTCAGGCTCTTCATTTTTTTCAACACCGCTTCATGCTCCTCCTATTTTTCAGAACGTTTCATGCTCCTCATATTTTTGACACCTTTTGAAGCTCTTCATATTTTTCACACCTCTTCATGCTCTTCAAGTTTTTCAACACCATGTCATGCTCCTCCTATTTTTCAGACTGGTTCATGGTCCTCATATTTTTGACACCTTTTGAAGCTCTCCATATATATCACAACTTTTCAGACTCTTCATCTTTTTCAACACCGGTTCATGCTCCTCCTATTTTTCAGACTGTTTCATGCTCCTCATATTTTTGACACCTTTTGAAGATCTTCATATTTTTCGCACCTTTTCAGGCTCTTCATATTTTTCAACAACACATCATGCTCCTCCTATTTTTCAGACCCTTTCATGCTCCTCATATTTTTGACACCTTTTGAAGCTCTTCATATTTTTCACACCTTGTCAGGCTCTTCATGTTTCTGAACACCGCTTCCTGCTCCACATATTTTTAAGACCGTTTCATGCTCCTCATATTTTTCACACATTGTCAGGCTCTTCATGTTTTTGAACACCATTTCATGCTTCTCAAATTTTGACACCTTTTGAAGCTCTTCATATATTTCACTCCTCTTCAGGCTCTTCGTGGTTTTCAACACCATTACATGCTCCTCCTATTTTTCAGACCATTTCATGCTCCTCATATTTTTGACACCTTTTGAAGCTCTTCATATTTTTCAAACCTTTTCAGGCTCTCCATGTTTTTCAGCACCATTTGATGCTCCTCCTATTTTCAGACTGTTTCATGCTCCTATTATTTTTCACACCTTTTCAGGCTATTCATTTTTTTCAACTCCACTTCATGCTCCTCCTATTTTTCAGACCGTTTCATGTTCCTCCTATTTGTGACACTTTTGAATCTCTTCATATATTTCACACCTTTCCAGGCTCTTCATGTTTTTCAACACCACTTCATGCTCCTCCTATTTTTGAGACCGTATCATGCTCCTCATATTTTTGACACATTTTGAAGCTCTTCATGTTTTTCAACTCCGCTTCATGCTCCTTCTATATTTGACACCTTTGGAAGCTCTTCATATTTTTCACACATTTTCAGGCTCTTCATGTTTTTCAACACCGTTTCATGCTCCTCCTATTTTTAAGACCGTTTCATGCTCCTCATATTTTTGACACCTTTTGAAGCTCTTCTTATTTTTCACACCTTTTCAGGTTTTTCATGTTTTTCAACACCGCTTCATGCTCCTCCTGTTTTTCAGACCGTTTCATTCTCGTTATATTATTGACAAGTTTTGAAGCTCTTCATGTTTTTAACACCTTTTCAGGCTCTTCATGTTTTTGAAGACCGTTTCATGCTCCCCCTAATATTCAGAGCGTTTTATGCTCCTCATATTTTTGACACCTTTTGAAGCTCTTCATATATTTCACACCTTTTCAGGCTGTTTATGTTTTTTAACACCGCTTCATGCGGCTCCTCTTTTTCAGACCGTTTCATGCTCCTCATATATTTGACACGTTTTGAAGTTCTTCATATATTTCACAACTTTTCAGGCTCTTCTTTTTTTCAACACCGATTCTTGCTTCTCCTATTTTTCGGACCGTTTCATGTTCCTCATATTTTTGACAACTTTTGAAGCGCTTCATGTTTTTCACACCTTTTCAGGCTCTTCATTTTCAACACCGCTTCATGCTCCTCCTATTTTTCAGACCGTATCATGCTCCTCATACTTTTGAAAACTTTTGAAGCTCTTCATATATTTCACACCTTTTCAGGCTCTTCATGTTTTGCAACACCGTTTCATGCTCCTCCTATTTTTCAGACCGTTTCATGCTCCTCATATATTTGACTCCTTTTGAAGCTCTTCATATTATTCACACCTTTTCAGGCTCTTCATGTTTTTCAACACCACTTCATGCTCTTCCTATTTTTCAAACTGTTTCATGCTCCTCCTATTTTTGACACCTTTTGAACGTCTTCATATATTTCACACCTTTTCAGGCTCTTCATGTTTTTCAACACCGCTTCATGCTCCTCCTATTTTTCAGACCGTTTCATGCTCCTTATATTTTTGACTTCTTTTGAAGCTCTTCATCTATTTCACTCCTTTTTAGGCTCTTCGTGTTTTTCAACACCGTTTCATGCTCCTCCTATTTTTCAGAACGCTTCATGCTCCTCATATTTTTGACACATTTTGTAGCTCTTCATATATTTCACACCTTTTCAGGCTCTTCATGTTTTTCAACACCGCTTCATGCTCTTCCTATTTTTAAGACAGTTTCATGCGCATCATAATTTTGAAACCTTATGAAGCTCTTCATATTTTTCACACATTTTCAGTCTCTTCATGTTTTTCCACACCGTTTCAGGCTGCTCCTATTTTTCAGAACGCCTCATGCTCCTTATATATTTGACACCATTTGAAGCTCTTCATATTTTTCACTCCTTTTTAGGCTCTTCGTCTTATTCAACACGGTTTCATGCTCCTCCTATTTTTCAGAATGCTTCATGCTCCTCATATTTTTGAGACCTTTTGAAGGTCTTCATATTTTTCACACCATTTCAGGCTCTTCATGTTTCTGAACACCGTTTCATGCTCCTCATATTTTTACATGTTTTGAAACTCTTTATATTTTTCACACCTTTTCAGGCTCTTCATATTTTTCAACACCGCTTCATGGTCCTCCTATTTTTCAGACCATTTCATGCTCCTCATATTTTTGACACATTTTGTAGCTCTTCATATATTTCACACCTTTTCAGGCTCTTCATGTTTTTCAACACCGCTTCATGCTCTTCCTATTTTTAAGACAGTTTCATGCGCATCATAATTTTGAAACCTTTTGAAGCTCTTCATATTTTTCACACATTTTCAGTCTCTTCATGTTTTTCCACACCGTTTCAGGCTGCTCCTATTTTTCAGACCGTTTCATGCTCCTTATATTTTTGACAACTTTTGAAGCTCTTCATATTTTTCACTCCTTTTTAGGCTCTTCATGTTTTTCAACACCGTTTCATGCTCCTAATATTTTTCAGACCGTTTCATGCTCCTCATATTTTTGACACCTTTTGAAGCTCTTCATATTTTTCACACCTTTTCAGTATCTTCAAGTTTTTGAACACCGCTTCATGCTCCTCATATTTTTCACACCTTCTGAAGCTCTTCATATTTTTCACAACTTTTCAGGCTCTTCATGTTTTTGAACACCGTTTCATGCTCCTCCTATTTTTCATACCGTTTCATGCTCCTCATATTTTTGCCACTTTTTGAAGCTCTTCATATTTTTCACCCCTGTTCATTATCTTCAAGTTTTTGATAACCGCTTTATGCTTCTCATATTTTTCACACCTTTTGAAGCGCTTCATATTTTTCTCATGTTTTCAGGATCTTCATGTTTTTGAACACCATTTCATGCTCCTCCTATGTTTCAGACCGTTTCATGCTCTTCATGTTTTTCAAGACCGTTTCATGCTCCTCATATTTTTGACACCTT
The DNA here is from genome assembly GCF_033118175.1 of Dama dama. Lineage (NCBI taxonomy): Eukaryota > Metazoa > Chordata > Mammalia > Artiodactyla > Cervidae > Dama > Dama dama. The sequence goes on along the minus strand of NW_026870894.1, from coordinate 1,774,380 downwards.
TTGAAGCTCTTCATATTTTTCACACCTTTTCAGGCTCTTCATGTTTTGAACACCACTTCATGCTCCTCCTATTTTTCAGACCGCTTCATGCTCCTCATATTTTTGACACCTTTTGAAGCTCTTAATGTATTTCACCCCTTTTCAGGCTCTTCATGATTTTGAACAGCGCTTCGTGCTCCTCCTATTTTTCAGACGGTTTCATGCTTCTCATAATTTTGCTACGTTTTGAAGGCTTCATATTATTCACACCTTTCAGGCTCTTCATGTTTTTGAACACCCTTCCATGCTCAACCTATTTTTCAGACCATTTCATGTTCCTCATATTTTTGAAACCCTTTAAGCTCTTCATATTTTTAACACATTTTCAGGCTCTTCAAGTTTTTGAACACCGCTTCAGGCTACTCCTATTTTTCACACCTTTTGAAGTTCTTCATATTTTTCAATCCTTTTCATGCTCTTCATGTTTTTCAACACCGTTTCATGCTCCTCCTATTTTTCAACCCGGTTCATGCTCCTCATATTTTTGACACCTTTTGAAGCTCTTGATATTTTTCACACATTTTCAGCTCTTCATGTTTTTCAACACCGTTTCATGCTCCTCCTATTTTTCAGACTGTTTCATGCTCCTCCTATTTTTGACACATTTTTGAAGCTCTTGATATTTTTCACACGTTTTCAGGCTCTTCATGTTTTTCAACACCGTTTCATGCTGCTCCTATTTTCAGACCGTTTCATGCTTCTCATATTTTTCACACCTTTTGAAGCTCTTCATATTTTTCACACCTTTTGAAGCTCTTCATATTTTTCAAACCTTTTCAGTCTCTTCATGGTTTTCAACACCACTTCATGCTACTCCTATATTTCAGATCGTTTCATGCTCCTCATATTTTTCACACCTTTTGAAGCTCTTCATATTTTTCACACCTTTTCATGTTCTTCATGTTTTCAACACCGTTTCATGCTCCTCCTATTTTTCAGACCGATTCATGCTCCTCATATTTTTCACACCTTGTGAAGCTCTTCATATTTTTCACACCTTTTCAGGCTCTTCATGTTTCTGAACACCATTTCATGCTCCTCCTATTTTACACACCGTTTCATGCTCCTCATATATTTCACACCTTTTGAAGCTCTTCATATATTTCACACCTTTTCAGGCTCTTCATGTTTTTGAACACCGCTTCATGCTCCTCCTATGTTTAAGATCGTTTCATGATCCTCATATTTTGACACCTTTTGAAGGTCTTCATATTTTTTCACACCTTTTCAGGCTCTTCATGTTTTTCAACACCGCTTCATGCTCCTCCTTTTTTTCAGCCCGTTTCATGCTCTTCATATTTTTGACACTTTTTGAAGCTCTTCATATTTTTCACACCTTTCAGGCTCTTCATGTTTTAGAACACCGTTTCATGCTCCTCCTATTTTTCATACCATTTCATGCTCCTCATAATTTTGACACCTTTTAAGCTCTTCATATTTTTCACAGATTTTCAGGCTCTTCAAGTTTTTCAACACCGCTTTATGCTGCACCTATTTTTCAGAACAGTTTCATGCTCCTCATATTTTTGACACTTTTTGAACCTCTTCATAATTTTCACACCTTGTCAGGCTCTTCATGTTTTTGAACACCGCTTCATGCTCCACATACTTTTAAGACCGTTTCATGCTCCTCATATTTTTCACACATTTTCAGGCTCTTCATGTTTTTGAACACCATTTCATGCTTCTCATATTTATGACACCTTTTGAAGCTCTTCATGTATTTCACTCCTCTTCAGGCTCTTCGTGGTTTTCAACACCATTACATGTTCCTCCTATTTTTCAGACCATTTCATGCTCCTCATATTTTTGACACCTTTTGAAGCTCTTCATATTTTTCAAACCTTTTCAGGCTCTCCATGTTTTTCAGCACCATTTGATGCTCCTCCTATTTTCAGACTGTTTCATGCTCCTAATATTTTTCACACCTTTTCAGGCTATTCATTTTTTTCAACTTCACTTCATGCTCCTCCTATTTTTCAGACCGTTTCATGTTCCTCCTATTTGTGACACTTTTGAATCTCTTCATATATTTCACACCTTTCCAGGCTCTTCATGTTTTTCAACACCGTTTCATGCTCCTCCTATTTTTCAGCCCGGTTCTTGCTCCTCATATTTTTGAGACCTTTTGAAGCTCTTGATATTTTTCACACATTTTCAGGCTCTTCATGTTTTTCAACACCGTTTCATGCTCCTCCTATTTTTCAGACTGTTTCATGCTCCTCCTATTTTTGACACATTTTTGAAGCTCTTGATATTTTTCACACGTTTTCAGGCTCTTCATGTTTTTCAACACCGCTTCATGCTCCTCCTATTTTTAAGATCATTTCATGATCCTCATATTTTGACACCTTTTGAAGGTCTTCATATTTTTTCACACCTTTTCAGGCTCTTCATGTTTTTCAACACCGCTTCATGCTCCTCCTATTTTTCAGCCCGTTTCATGCTCTTCATATTTTTGACACCTTTTGAAGCTCTTCATATTTTTCACACCTTTCAGGCTCTTCATGTTTTAGAACACCGTTTCATGCTCCTCCTATTTTTCAGACCATTTCATGCTCATCATGTTTTTGACACCTTTTAAGCTCTTCATATTTTTCACAGATTTTCAGGCTCTTCAAGTTTTTGAACACCGCTTCATGCTACTCCTATTTTTCAGACCGTTATAGCCTCCTCATATTTTTGACACCATTTGAAGCTCTTCATATTTTTCACACCTTTTCAGGGTCTTCATGTTTTTGAACACCGCTTCATGCTCCTCCTAATTTTCAGACCATTTCATGTTCCTCATATTTTTGTCACCTTTTAAGCTCTTCATATTTTTAACACATTTTCAGGCTCTTCATGTTTTTCAACACCGCTTCATGTTACTGGTATTTTTCAGACCGTTTCATGCTCGTCATAATTTTGACACGTTTTGAAGCCCTTCATATTTTTCACACCTTTCAGACTCTTCATGTTTTTGAACACCGTTTCATGCTCCTCCTATATTTCAGACCATTTCATGCTCCTCATAATTTTGACACCTTTTAAGCTCTTCATATTTTTAACACATTTTCAGGCTCTTCAAAGTTTGGAACACCGCTTCATGCTACTCCTATTTTAGACACCATTTGAAGCTCTTCATATTTTTCACACCATTTCAGGCTCTTCATGTTTCTGAACACCGTTTCATGCTCCTCATAGTTTTACATGTTTTGAAACTCTTCATATTTTTCACACCTTTTCAGGCGCTTCAGGTTTTCAACACCGTTTCATGCTCCTAATATTTTTCAGACCGTTTCATGCTCCTCATATTTTTGACACCTTTTCAAGCTCTTCATATTTTTCACACCTTTTCAGTATCTTCAAGTTTTTGAACGCCGCTTCATGTTCCTCATATTATTCACACCTTCTGAAGCTCTTCATATTTTTCACACATTTTCAGGCTCTTCATTTTTTTCAACACCACTTTATGCTCCTCCTATTTTTCAGACCGTTTCATGCTCCTCATATTTTTGACACCTTTTGAAGCTCTTCATATTTTACACACCTTTTCGGGCTCTTCATGTCTTTGAACACGACTTCATTCTCGCCTTTTTTTCAGACCGTTTCATGCTCCTCATATTTTTCACACCTTTTCAGGCTCTTAATGATTTTGAACACCGTTTCATTTTCCTCCTATTTTTCAGACCGTTTCATGCTCCTCATATTTTTGACACCTTTTGAAGCGCTTCATATTTTTCACATGTTTTCAGGATCTTCATGTTTTGAACACCATTTCATGCTCCTCCTATTTTTCAGACCGTTTCATGCTCTTCATGTTTTTCAAGACCGTTTCATGCTCCTCCTATTTTTCAGACCGTTTCATGCACCTCATATTTTCACACGTGTTGAAGCTCTTCAAATTTTGCACTCCTTTTCAGGCTCTTCATGTTTTTGAACACCGTTTCATGCTCCTCCTATTTTTAAGACCGTTTCATGCTTCTTATATTTTTGACACCTTTTGAAGCTCTTCATATATTTCACACCTTTTCAGGCTCTTCATGTTTTTCAACACCGCTTCATGCTCCTCCTATGTTTCAGACCGTTTCATGCTCCTCATATTTTTTCACCTTTTGAAGCTCTTCATATGTTTCACACATTTTCAGACCCTTCATGTTTTTCAACACCGCTTTATGCTGCACCTATTTTTCAGAACAGTTTCATGCTCCTCATATTTTTGACACTTTTTGAACCTCTTCATAATTTTCACACCTTGTCAGGCTCTTCATGTTTTTGAACACCGTTTCATGCTCCACATATTTTTAAGACCGTTTCATGCTCCTCATATTTTTCACACATTTTCAGGCTCTTCATGTTTTTGAACACCATTTCATGCTTCTCATATTTATGACACCTTTTGAAGCTCTTCATGTATTTCACTCCTCTTCAGGCTCTTCGTGGTTTTCAACACCATTACATGCTCCTCCTATTTTTCAGACCATTTCATGCTCCTCATATTTTTGACACCTTTTGAAGCTCTTCATATTTTTCAAACCTTTTCAGGCTCTCCATGTTTTTCAGCACCATTTGATGCTCCTCCTATTTTCAGACTGTTTCATGCTCCTAATATTTTTCACACCTTTTTAGGCTATTCATTTTTTTCAACTTCACTTCATGCTCCTCCTATTTTTCAGACCGTTTCATGTTCCTCCTATTTGTGACACTTTTGAATCTCTTCATATATTTCACACCTTTCCAGGCTCTTCATGTTTTTCAACACTGCTTCATGCTCCTCCTATTTTTGAGACCGTATCATGCTCCTCATATTTTTGACACATTTTGAAGCTCTTCATGTTTTTCAACTCCGCTTCATGCTCCTTCTATTTTTGACACCTTTTGAAGCTCTTCATATTTTTCACACATTTTCAGGCTCTTCATGTTTTTCAACACCGTTTCATGCTCCTCCTATTTTTAAGACCGTTTCATGCTTCTTATATTTTTGACACCTTTTGAAGCTCTTCATATATTTCACACCTTTTCAGGCTCTTCATGTTTTTCAACACCGCTTCATGCTCCTCCTATTTTTCAGACCATGTCATGCTCCTCATATTTTTGACACCTTTTGAAGCTCTTCATATATTTCACACCTTTTCAGGCTCTTCATGTTTTTCAACACCTCTTCTTACTCCTCCTATTCTTCAGACCTTTTCATGCTCCACATATTTTTGACACCTTTTGAAGCTCTTCATTTATTTCACACCTTTTCAGGCTCTTCATGTTTTTCAACACCTTTCATGCTCCTCCTATTTTTCAGACCGTTTCATTCTCCTCATATTTTTTACACCTATTGAAACTCTTCATATTTTTCACACCTTTTGAAGCTCTTCATGTTTTCACACGTTTTCAGGCTCTTCATGTTTTTCAACACCGCTTCATGCTCCTCCTATTTTTCACACCATTTCATGCTCCTCATATTTTTGAAACCTTTTAAGCTTTCATATTTTTAACACATTTTCAGGCTCTTCAAGTTTTTGAACACCGCTTCATGCTACTCCTATTTATGAAAACTTTTGAAGCTCTTCATATTTTTCAATCCTTTTCATGCTCTTCATGTTTTTCAACACCGTTTCATGCTCCTCGTATTTTTCAGACCGGTTCATGCTCGTCATAATTTTGACAAGTTTTGAAGCTCTTCATGTTTTCACACATTTTCAGGCTCTTCATGTTTTTCAACACCGCTTCATGCTACTCGTATTTTTCAGACCGTTTCATGCTCGTCATAATTTTGACACGTTTTGAAGCCCTTCATATTTTTCACACCTTTCAGACTCTTCATGTTTTTGAACACCGTTTCATGCTCCTCCTATTTTTCAGACCATTTCATGCTCCTCATAATTTTGACACCTTTTAAGCTCTTCATATTTTTAACACATTTTCAGGCTCTTCAAGATTTGGAACACCGCTTCATGCTACTCCTATTTTAGACACCATTTGAAGCTCTTCATATTTTTCACACCTTTTCAGGCTCTTCATGTTTTTCAACATCGATTCATGCTCGTCCTATTTTTCAGACCGTTTCATGCTCCTCATATTTTTAAAACCTTTTGAAGCTCTTCATGTTTTTCACACCTTTGCAGGCTCTTCATGTTTTGAACACCGCTTGATGCTCCTCCTATTTTTCAGATCGTTTCATGCTCCTCATATTTTTGACACCTTTTGAAGCTCTTCATATTTTTCACACCTTTTCAGGCTCTTCATGTTTTGAACACCGCCTCATGCTCCTCCTATTTTTCAGACCGCTTCATGCTCCTCATATTTTTGACACCTTTTGAAGCTCTTCATATATTTCACCCCTTTTCAGGCTCTTCATGATTTTGAACAGCGCTTCGTGCTCCTCATATTTTTCAGACCGTTTCATGCTTCTCATATTTTTGCTACGTTTTGAAGGCTTCATATTATTCACACCTTTCACGCTCTTCATGTTTTTGAACACCCTTCCATGCTCAACCTATTTTTCAGACCATTTCATGTTCCTCATATTTTTGAAACCTTTTAATCTCTTCATATTTTTAACACATTTTCAGGCTCTTCAAGTTTTTGAACACCGCTTCATGCTACTCCTATTTTTCACACCTTTTGAAGCTCTTCATATTTTTCAATCCTTTTCATGCTCTTCATGTTTTTCAACACCGTTTCATGCTCCTCCTATTTTTCAGCCCGGCTCATGCTCCTCATATTTTTGACACCTTTTGAAGCTCTTGATATTTTTCACACATTTTCAGGCTCTTCATGTTTTTCAACACCGTTTGATGCTCCTCCTATTTTTAAGACTGTTTCATGCTCCTCCTATTTTTGACACATTTTTGAAGCTCTTGATATTTTTCACACGTTTTCAGGCTCTTCATGTTTTTCAACACCGCTTCATGCTCCTCCTATTTTTAAGATCATTTCATGATCCTCATATTTTGACACCTTTTGAAGGTCTTCATATTTTTTCACACCTTTTCAGGCTCTTCATGTTTTTCAACACCGCTTCATGCTCCTCCTATTTTTCAGCCCGTTTCATGCTCTTCATATTTTTGACACCTTTTGAAGCTCTTCATATTTTTCACACCTTTCAGGCTCTTCATGTTTTAGAACACCGTTTCATGCTCCTCCTATTTTTCAGACCATTTCATGCTCCTCATGTTTTTGACACCTTTTAAGCTCTTCATATTTTTCACAGATTTTCAGGCTCTTCAAGTTTTTGAACACCGCTTCATGCTACTCCTATTTTTCAGACCGTTATAGCCTCCTCATATTTTTGACACCATTTGAAGCTCTTCATATTTTTCACACCTTTTCAGGGTCTTCATGTTTTTGAACACCGCTTCATGCTCCTCCTAATTTTCAGACCATTTCATGTTCCTCATATTTTTGACACCTTTTAAGCTCTTCATATTTTTAACACATTTTCAGGCTCTTCATGTTTTTCAACACCGCTTCATGCTACTGGTATTTTTCAGACCGTTTCATGCTCGTCATAATTTTGACACGTTTTGAATCCCTTCATATTTTTCACACCTTTCAGACTCTTCATGTTTTTGAACACCGTTTCATGCTCCTCCTATTTTTCAGACCATTTCATGCTCCTCATAATTTTGACACCTTTTAAGCTCTTCATATGTTTAACACATTTTCAGCCTCTTCAAGATTTCGAACACCGCTTCATGCTACTCCTATTTTAGACACCATTTGAAGCTCTTCATATTTTTCACACTATTTCAGGCTCTTCATGTTTCTGAACACCGTTTCATGCTCCTCATATTTTTACATGTTTTGAAACTCTTCATATTTTTCACACCTTTTCAGGCGCTTCAGGTTTTCAACACCGTTTCATGCTCCTAATATTTTTCAGACCGTTTCATGCTCCTCATATTTTTGACACCTTTTGAAGCTCTTCATATTTTTCACACCTTTTCAGTATCTTCAAGTTTTTGAACGCCGCTTCATGTTCCTCATATTATTCACACCTTCTGAAGCTCTTCATATTTTTCACACATTTTCAGGCTCTTCATGTTTTTCAACACCACTTCATGCTCCTCCTATTTTTCAGACCGTTTCATGCTCCTCATATTTTTGACACCTTTTGAAGCTCTTCATATTTTACACACCTTTTTGGGCTCTTCATGTCTTTGAACACGACTTCATTCTCGCCTTTTTTTCAGACCGTTTCATGCTCCTCATATTGTTCACACCTTTTCAGGCTCTTAATGATTTTGAACACCGTTTCATTTTCCTCCTATTTTTCAGACCGTTTCATGCTCCTCATATTTTTGACACCTTTTGAAGCGCTTCATATTTTTCACATGTTTTCAGGATCTTCATGTTTTTGAACACCATTTCATGCTCCTCCTATTTTTCAGACCGTTTCATGCTCTTCATGTTTTTCAAGACCGTTTCATGCTCCTCCTATTTTTCAGACCGTTTCATGCACCTCATATTTTCACACGTGTTGAAGCTCTTCAAATTTTGCACAACTTTTCAGGCTCTTCATGTTTTTGAACACCGTTTCATGCTACTCCTATTTGACACCTTTTGAAGCTCTTCATATTTTTCACACCTTTTCATGCTCTTCATGTTTTTCAACACCGTTTCATGCTCCTCCTATTTTCAGAATGTTTCATGCTCCTCATATTTTTGACACCTTTTCAGGCTCTTAATGATTTTGAACACCGTTTCATACTCCTCTTATTTTTCAGACAGTTTCATGCTCCTCATATATTTGACACCTTTTGAAGCTCTTCATATTTTTCACACCTTTTCGGGCTCTTCATGTTTTTGAACACCACCTCATGCGCCTCCTATTTTTCAGACCGTTTCATGCTCCTCATATTTTGACACCTTTTTAATCTCTTCATATTTTTCACACCTTTTCATGCTCTTCATGTTGTTCAACACCGTTTCATACTCCTCTTATTTTTCAGAATGTTTCGTGCTCCTCATATTTTGACACCTTTTGAAGCTCTTCATATTTTTCACATCTTTTCAGTATCTTCAAGTTTTTGAACACCGTTTCATGCTCCTCCTATTTTTCAGACCGTTTCCTGCTCCTCATATTTTTGACAACTTTTGGAGCTCTTCATATTTTTCACACCTTTTCAGGCTCTGCATGTTTTGAACACTCCTTCATGCTCCTCCTATGTTTCAGACCGTTTCATGCTCCTCATATTTTTTCACCTTTTGACGCTCTTCATATGTTTCACACATTTTCAGACCCTTCATGTTTTTCAACACCGCTTTATGCTGCACCTATTTTTCAGAACAGTTTCATGCTCCTCATATTTTTGACACTTTTTGAACCTCTTCATAATTTTCACACCTTGTCAGGCTCTTCATGTTTTTGAACACCGCTTCATGCTCCACATATTTTTAAGACCGTTTCATGCTCCTCATATTTTTCACACATTTTCAGGCTCTTCATATTTTTCACACCATTTCAGGCTCTTCATGTTTCTGAACACCGTTTCATGCTCCTCATATTTTTACATGTTTTGAAACTCTTCATATTTTTCACACCTTTTCAGGCGCTTCAGGTTTTCAACACCGTTTCATGCTCCTAATATTTTTCAGACCGTTTCATGCTCCTCATATTTTTGACACCTTGTGAAGCTCTTCATATTTTTCACACCTTTTCAGGCTCTTCATGTTTTTCAACATCGATTCATGCTCGTCCTATTTTTCAGACCGTTTCATGCTCCTCATATTTTTAAAACCTTTTGAAGCTCTTCATGTTTTTCACACCTTTGCAGGCTCTTCATGTTTTGAACACCGCTTGATGCTCCTCCTATTTTTCAGATCGTTTCATGCTCCTCATATTTTTGACACCTTTTGAAGCTCTTCATATTTTTCACACCTTTTCAGGCTCTTCATGTTTTGAACACCACTTCATGCTCCTCCTATTTTTCAGACCGCTTCATGCTCCTCATATTTTTGACACCTTTTGAATCTCTTCATATATTTCACCCCTTTTCAGGCTCTTCATGATTTTGATCAGCGCTTCGTGCTCCTCCTATTTTTCAGACCGTTTCATGCTCCTCATGTTTTTGCTACGTTTTGAAGGCTTCATATTATTCACACCTTTCACGCTCTTCATGTTTTTGAACACCCTTCCATGCTCAACCTATTTTTCAGACCATTTCATGTTCCTCATATTTTTGAAACCTTTTAAGCTCTTCATATTTTTAACACATTTTCAGGCTCTTCAAGTTTTTGAACACCGCTTCATGCTACTCCTATTTTTCACACCTTTTGAAGCTCTTCATATTTTTCAATCCTTTTCATGCTCTTCATGTTTTTCAACACCGTTTCATGCTCCTCCTATTTTTCAGCCCGGTTCTTGCTCCTCATATTTTTGAGACCTTTTGAAGCTCTTGATATTTTTCACACATTTTCAGGCTCTTCATGTTTTTCAACACCGTTTCATGCTCCTCCTATTTTTCAGACTGTTTCATGCTCCTCCTATTTTTGACACATTTTTGAAGCTCTTGATATTTTTCACACGTTTTCAGGCTCTTCATGTTTTTCAACACCGCTTCATGCTCCTCCTATTTTTAAGATCATTTCATGATCCTCATATTTTGACACCTTTTGAAGGTCTTCATATTTTTTCACACCTTTTCAGGCTCTTCATGTTTTTCAACACCGCTTCATGCTCCTCCTATTTTTCAGCCCGTTTCATGCTCTTCATATTTTTGACACCTTTTGAAGCTCTTCATATTTTTCACACCTTTCAGGCTCTTCATGTTTTAGAACACCGTTTCATGCTCCTCCTATTTTTCAGACCATTTCATGCTCCTCATGTTTTTGACACCTTTTAAGCTCTTCATATTTTTCACAGATTTTCAGGCTCTTCAAGTTTTTGAACACCGCTTCATGCTACTCCTATTTTTCAGACCGTTATAGCCTCCTCATATTTTTGACACCATTTGAAGCTCTTCATATTTTTCACACCTTTTCAGGGTCTTCATGTTTTTGAACACCGCTTCATGCTCCTCCTAATTTTCACACCATTTCATGTTCCTCATATTTTTGACACCTTTTAAGCTCTTCATATTTTTAACACATTTTCAGGCTCTTCATGTTTTTCAACACCGCTTCATGCTACTGGTATTTTTCAGACCGTTTCATGCTCGTCATAATTTTGACACGTTTTGAAGCCCTTCATATTTTTCACACCTTTCAGACTCTTCATGTTTTTGAACACCGTTTCATGCTCCTCCTATATTTCAGACCATTTCATGCTCCTCATAATTTTGACACCTTTTAAGCTCTTCATATTTTTAACACATTTTCAGGCTCTTCAAGGTTTGGAACACCGCTTCATGCTACTCCTATTTTAGACACCATTTGAAGCTCTTCATATTTTTCACACCATTTCAGGCTCTTCATGTTTCTGAACACCGTTTCATGCTCCTCATATTTTTACATGTTTTGAAACTCTTCATATTTTTCACACCTTTTCAGGCGCTTCAGGTTTTCAACACCGTTTCATGCTCCTAATATTTTTCAGACCGTTTCATGCTCCTCATATTTTTGACACCTTTTGAAGCTCTTCATATTTTTCACACCTTTTCAGTATCTTCAAGTTTTTGAACGGCGCTTCATGTTCCTCATATTATTCACACCTTCTGAAGCTCTTCATATTTTTCACACATTTTCAGGCTCTTCATGTTTTTCAACACCACTTTATGCTCCTCCTATTTTTCAGACCGTTTCATGCTCCTCATATTTTTGACACCTTTTGAAGCTCTTCATATTTTACACACCTTTTCGGGCTCTTCATGTCTTTGAACACGACTTCATTCTCGCCTTTTTTTCAGACCGTTTCATGCTCCTCATATTGTTCACACCTTTTCAGGCTCTTAATGATTTTGAACACCGTTTCATTTTCCTCCTATTTTTCAGACCGTTTCATGCTCCTCATATTTTTGACACCTTTTGAAGCGCTTCATATTTTTCACATGTTTTCAGGATCTTCATGTTTTGAACACCATTTCATGCTCCTCCTATTTTTCAGACCGTTTCATGCTCTTCATGTTTTTCAAGACCGTTTCATGCTCCTCCTATTTTTCAGACCGTTTCATGCACCTCATATTTTCACACGTGTTGAAGCTCTTCAAATTTTGCACTCCTTTTCAGGCTCTTCATGTTTTTGAACACCGTTTCATGCTCCTCCTATTTTTAAGACCGTTTCATGCTTCTTATATTTTTGACACCTTTTGAAGCTCTTCATATATTTCACACCTTTTCAGGCTCTTCATGTTTTTCAACACCGCTTCATGCTCCTCCTATTTTTCAGACCATGTCATGCTTCTCATATTTTTGACACCTTTTGAAGCTCTTCATATATTTCACACCTTTTCAGGATCTTCATGTTTTTGAACAACGCTTCATGCTCCTACTATGTTTCAGATCGTTTCATGCTCCTCATATTTTTGACACTTTTTGAAGCTCTTCATATTTTTTACACCTTTTCAGGCTCTTCATGTTTTTCACACCTCTTCAGGCTCTTCATGTTTTGCAACACCCCTTCATGCTCTTCCTATTTTTCGGACCGTTTGAAACTCCTCCTATTTTTGACACGTTTTTAAGTTCTTCATATTTTTCACACCATTTCAGGTTCTTCATGTTTTTGAATGCCGTTTCATGCTCCTCATATTTTTCAGACTGTTTCATGATCCTCATATTTTTGACACCATTTGAAGCTCTTCATATATTTCACACATTTTCAGGCTCTTCATGTTTTTCACACCTTTTCAGGCTCTTCATGTTTTGCAACACCGCTTCATGCTCCTCCTATTTTTCAGACCGTTTCATGCTCCTCATATTTTTGACAATTTTGAAGCTCTTCATATATTTCACACCTTTTCAGGCTCTTCATGTTTTTCAACACCGCTTCTTACTCCTCCTATTCTTCAGACCTTTTCATGCTCCTCATATTTTTGACACCTTTTGAAGCTCTTCATATATTTCAAACCTTTTCAGGCTCTTCATGTTTTTCAACACCTTTCATGCTCCTCCTATTTTTCAGACCGTTTCATTCTCCTCATATTTTTTACACCTATTGAAACTCTTCATATGTTTCACACCTTTTGAAGCTCTTCATGTTTTCACACGTTTTCAGGCTCTTCATGTTTTTCAACCCCGCTTCATGCTCCTCCTATTTTTCACACCATTTCATGCTCCTCATATTTTTGAAACCTTTTAAGCTTTCATATTTTTAACACATTTTCAGGCTCTTCAAGTTTTTGAACACCGCTTCATGCTACTCCTATTTTTCAGACCGTTATAGCCTCCTCATATTTTTGACACCATTTGAAGCTCTTCATATTTTTCACACCTTTTCAGGGTCTTCATGTTTTTGAACACCGCTTCATTCTCCTCCTCATTTTCAGACCATTTCATGTTCCTCATATTTTTGACACCTTTTAAGCTCTTCATATTTTTAACACATTTTCAGGCTCTTCATGTTTTTCAACACTGCTTCATGCTACTCGTATTTTTCAGACCATTTCATGCTCGTCATAATTTTGACACGTTTTGAAGCCCTTCATATTTTTCACACCATTCAGACTCTTCATGTTTTTGAACACCGTTTCATGCTCCTCCTATTTTTCAGACCATTTCATGCTCCTCATAATTTTGACACCTTTTAAGCTCTTCTTATTTTTAACACAGTTTCAGGCTCTTCAAGATTTTGAACACCGCTTCATGCTACTCCTATTTTAGACACCATTTGAAGCTGTTCATATTTTTCACACCTTTTCAGGCTCTTCATGGTTTTCAACATCGATTCATGCTCGTGTCATTTTTCAGACCGTTTCATGCTCCTCATATTTTTAAAACCTTTTGAAGCTCTTCATGTTTTTCACACCTTTGCAGGCTCTTCATGTTTTTGAACACCGCTTGATGCTCCTCCTATTTTTCAGATCGTTTCATGCTCCTCATATTTTTGACACCTTTTGAAGCTCTTCATATTTTTCACACCTTTTCAGGCTCTTCATGTTTTGAACACCACTTCATGCTCCTCCTATTTTTCAGACCGCTTCATGCTCCTCATATTTTTGACATCTTTTGAAGCTCTTCATATATTTCACCCGTTTTCAGGCTCTTCATGATTTTGAACAGCGCTTCATGCTCCTCCTATTTTTCAGACCGTTTCATGCTCCTCATATTTTTGCTACGTTTTGAAGGCTTCATATTATTCACACCTTTCAGCCTCTTCATGTTTTTGAACACCCTTCCATGCTCAACCTATTTTTCAGACCATTTCATGTTCCTCATATTTTTGAAACCTTTTAAGCTCTTCATATGTTTAACACATTTTCAGGCTCTTCAAGTTTTTGAATACCGCTTCATGCTACTCCTATTTTTCACACCTATTGAAGCTATTCATATATTTCACACTTTTTCAAGCTCTTCATGTGTTTGAACACCGCTTCATGCTTCTCCTATTTATCACATCTTTTGAAGCTCTTCATATATTTCACACCTTTTCAAGCTCTTCATGTTTTTGAACACCGCTTCATTCTACTCCTATTTTTCAGAACTTTTCATGCTCCTCATATTTTTGACACCTTTTGAAGCTCTTCATATATTTCACACCTTTTCAGGCTCTTCATATTTTTCAACACCACATCATGCTCCTCCTATTTTTCAGACCCTTTCATGCTCCTCATATTTTTGACACCTTTTGAAGCTCTTCATATTTTTCACACCTTTTCAGGCTCTTCATGTTTTTGAACACCGCTCATGCTCCTACTATTTTTCAGACCGTTTCTTGCTCCTCATATATTTCACACTCTTTGAAGGTCTTCATATTTTTCATACCTTTTCAGGCTCTAAATATTTTTGAACACCGCTTCATGCTCCTTCTATTTTTCAGAACGATTCATGCTCCTCATATTTTTGAAACCTTTTGAAGCTCTTCATATTTTCATACCTTTTGAAGCTCTTCATATTTTTCACACGTTTTCAGGCTCTTCATGTTTTTCAACACCTCTTCATGCTCCTCCTATTTTTCAGACCGATTCATGCTCCTCATATTTTTCAAACCTTTTGAAGCTCTTCATATTTTTCAAACATTTCATGCTCTTCATGTTTTTCAACACTGTTTCATGCTCTTCCGATTTTTCAGACTGTTTCATGCTCCTCATATTTTTGACACCTTTTGAAGCTCTTCATATTTTTCACACCTTTTGAAGCTCTTCATATTTTTCACACAATTTCAGGCTCTTCATGTTTTTCAAAACCGCCTCATGCTCCTCCTATTTTTCAGACCGATTCATGCTCCTCATATATTTCACACCTTTTGAAGCTCTTCATATTTTTCACACCTTTTCAGGCTCTTCATGTTTCTAAACACGACTTCATGCCCCTCATATTTTTCAGACCATTTCATGCTTCTCATATTGCAGACACCTTTTAAGCTCTTCATATTTTTCACACCTTTTCAGGCTCTTCATGATTTTGAACAGCGTTTCATGCTCCTCTTATTTTTCAGAACGTTTCATGCTACTCCTGTTTTTGATACGTTTTAAAGCTCTTCATGTTTTTCAAACCGTTTCATGCTCTTCATGTTTTTCAACACCTCCTCATGCTCCTCCTATTTTTCAGACTGTTTCATGCTCCTCATATTTTTGACACCTTTTGAAGCTCTTCATATTTTTAACGCCTTTTAAGGCTCTTCTTGTTTTTCAACACCGCTTCATGCTGCTCCTATTTTTCAGACCGTTTCCTGCTCCTCATATTTTTGACACCTTTTGAAGCTCTTCATATATTTCAAACCTTTTCAGGCTCCTCTTGTTTTTGAACGCAGCTTCATGTTCCTCATATTTTTCAAATTCTTTCATGCTCCTCATTTTTTTGACACCTTTTGAAGCTGTTCCTATTTTTCACAAGTTTTCATGCTCATCATGTTTTTGAACACCGTTTCTTCCTCCTCCTAAATTTCAGACCGTTTCATGCTCCTCATATTTTTGACACCTTTTGAAGCTCTTCATATTTTTGACACCTTTTGAAGCTCTTCATATATTTCAAACCTTTTCAGGCTCTTCTTGTTTTTGAACGCAGCTTCATGTTCCTCATATTTTTCAAATTCTTTCATGCTCCTCATATTTTTGACACCTTTTGAAGCTGTTCCTATTTTTCACACCTTTTGAAGCTCTTCATATTTTTCAAACGTTTTCAGGCTCTTCATGTTTTTCAACACCGCTTCATGCTCCTCCTATTTTTCAGACCGTTTCATGCTTCTCATAATTTTGACAGCTTTTAATCTCTTCATATTTTTCACACCTTTTCAGGATCTTCAAGTTTTTGAACACCGTTTCATGCTTCTGCTATTTTTCACACGTTTTGAATCTCTTCATATTTTTCAAACCGTTTCATGCTCTTGATGTTTTTCAACACAGTTTCATGCTCCTCCTATTTTTCAGACCGTTTCATGGTCCTCGTATTTTTGACACCTTTTGAAGCTCTTCATATTTATCACACCTTTTCAGGCTCTTCATGTTTTTCAACACCGCTTCATTCTCCTCCTATATTTCAGACCGTTTCATGCTCCTCATATTTTTGACACCTTTTGAAGCTCTTCATATTTTTCAACCCTTTTCAGGCTCTTCATGTTTTTAAAAACCGCTTCATGTTCCTCCTATTTTTCAGACTGTTTCATTCTCCTCATAATTTTGACACGTTTTGAAGCCTTTCATGTTTTTCACACCTTTCAGGCTCTTCATGTTTTTGAACACAATTTCATGCTCCTCCTATTTTTCAGACCATTTCATGCTCTTCATATTTTTGACACCTTTTAAGCTCTTCATATTTTTCACAGATTTTCAGGCTCTTCAAGTTTTTGAACACCGCTTCATGCTCCTCCTATATTTCAGAACGTTTCATGCTCCTCATATTTTTGACACCTTTTGAAGTCTTCATATATTTCACACCTTTTCAGTCTCTTCATGGTTTTGAACACCGTTTCATGGTCCTCCTATTTTTCAGACCATTTCATGCTCCTCATATTTTTCACTCCTTTTGAGGCTGTACAAATTTTTCACACCTTTTCAGGATCTACATATTTTTCAACACCGTTTGATTCTCCTCCTATATTTGAGACTGTTTCAAGCTCCTCATAATTTTGACACCTTTTGAGGCTCTTCATATTTTTCACACCTTTTCAGGCTCTTCATGTTTTCGAAAAACGTTTCATGCTCCTCCTATATTTCAGAACGTTTCATGCTCATCATATTTTTGACACCTTTTGAAGTCTTCATATATTTCACACCTTTTCAGTCTCTTCATGGTTTTGAACACCGTTTCATGCTCCTCCTATTTTTCAGACCGTTTCATGCTCCTCATATGTTTGACACCTTTTGAAACTTTTCATATTTTCACACCTTTTGAAGCTCTTCATATTTTTTACACCTTTTGAAGATCTTCATATTTTTCACACTTTTTCAGGCTCTTCATGTTTTTGAACACCGCTTCATGATCCTCCTATTTTTCAGACCGTTTCATGCTCCTCATATTTTTGACACCTTTTGAAGCTCTCCATATTTTTCAAACTTTTTGAACCTCTTCATATTTTTCACACCTTTTCAGGCTCTTCATGTTTTGCAACACTGCTTCATGCTCCTCCTATTTTTCAGACCATGTCATGCTCCTCATATTTTTGACAGCTTTTGAAGCTCTTCATATTTTTCACTCCTTTTCAGACTCTTCATGTTTTTCAACACCGTTTCATGCTCCTCCTATTTTTAAGACCGTTTTATGCTTCTTATATTTTTGACACCTTTTGAAGCTCTTAATATATTTCACACCTTTTCAGGCTCTTCATGTTTTTCAAGACCGATTCATGCTCCTCCTATTTTTCAGACCATGTCATGCTCCTCATATTTTTGACACCTTTTGAAGCTCTTCATATATTTCACACCTTTGCAAGCTCTTCATGTTTTTGAACAACGCTTCATGCTCCTACTAAGTTTCAGATCGTTTCATGCTCCTCATATTTTTGACACTTTTTGAAGCTCTTCATATTTTTTACACCTTTTCAGGCTCTTCATGTTTTTCACACCTTTTCAGGCTCGTCATGTTTTGCAACACCCCTTCATGCTCTTCCTATTTTTCGGACCCTTTGAAACTCCTCCTATTTTTGACACGTTTTTAAATTCTTCATATTTTTCACACCTTTTCAGGCTCTTCATGTTTTTGAACACCGTTTCATGCTCCTCCTATTTTTCAGACTGTTTCATGCTCCTCATATTTTTGACACCTTTTGAAGCTCTTCATGTTTTTCACACTTTTTCAGGCTCTTCATGTTTTTGGACACCACTTCTTCCCCCTGATTTTTTCACAAGGTTTCTTCCTTCTCATATTTTTGACACCTTTTGAAGCTCTTCATATTTTTCACACCTTTTCATGCTCTTCATTTTTTTCAACACCGATTCATGCTCCTACTGTTTTGCAGACCGTTTCAGGCTCCTCATATATTTCACACCTTTTCATGCTTTTCATATGTTTCACACCTTTTCAGGCTCTTCATGTTTTTGAACACCGTTTCATGCTCCTCCTATTTTTCAGACCGTTTCATGCTCCTCATATTTTTGACACCTTTTGAAGCTCTTCATATTTTTCACACCTTTTCAGGCTCTTCATGTTTTTGAAGACTGTTTCATGCTCCTCCTAATCTTCAGAACGTTTCATGCTCCTCATATTTTTGACACATTTTGAAGCTCTTCATATATTTCACAACTTTTCAGGCTGTTTATGTTTTTCAACACCGCTTCATGCTGCTCCTATTTTTCAGACCGTTTCATGCTCCTCATATATTTGACACATTTTGAAGCTCTTCATATATTTCACAACTTTTCAAGCTCTTCTTTTTTTCAACACCGATTCTTGCTCCTCCTATTTTTCAGACCGTTTCATGTTCCTCATATTTTTGACACCTTTTGAACCTCTTCATATATTTCACACTTTTTCAGGCTCTTCATGTTTTTGAACACCTTTTCACGCTCCTGCTATTTTTCAGACCGTTTCATGCTCCTTATATATTTGACACCTTTTGAAGCTCTTCATATATTTCACACTTTTTCAGGCTCTTCATGTTTCTGAACACCGTTTCATGCTCCTCATATTTTTACATGTTTTGAAACTCTTCATATTTTTCACACCTTTCAGCCGCTTCAGGTTTTCAACACCGTTTCATGCTCCTAATATTTTTCAGACCGTTTCATGCTTCTCATATTTTTGACACCTTTTGAAGCTCTTCATATTTTTCACACCTTTTCAGTATCTTCAAGTTTTTGAACACCGCTTCATGCACCTCATAAATTCACACGTTTTGAAGCTCTTCAAATTTTGCACACCTTTTCAGGCTCTTCATGTTTTTGAACACCGTTTCATGCTACTCCTATTTGACACCTTTTGAAGCTCTTCATATTTTTCACACCTTTTCATGCTCTTCATGTTTTTCAACACCGTTTCCTGCTCCTCCTATTTTCAGACTGTTTCATGCTCCTCATATTTTTGACACCTTTTGAAGCTCTTCTTATTTTTCACACCTTTTCTGGCTTTTCATGTTTTTCAACACCGCTTCATGCTCCTCCTATTTTTCAGACCGTTTCATTCTCATTATATTATTGACAAGTTTTGAAGCTCTTCATATTTTTAACACCTTTTCAGGCTCTTCATGATTTTGAAGACCGTTTCATGCTCCCCCTAATATTCAGAGCGTTTTATGCTCCTCATATTTTTGACACCTTATGAAGCTCTTCATATATTTCACACCTTTTCAGGCTGTTTATGTTTTTTAACACCGCATCATGCTGCTCCTATTTTTCAGACCGTTTCATGCTCCTCATATATTTGACACGTTTTGAAATTCTTCATATATTTCACAACTTTTCAGACTCTTCTTTTTTTCAACACCGATTCTTGCTCCTTCTATTTTTCAGACCGTTTCATGTTCCTCATATTTTTGACAACTTTTGAAGCGCTTCATGTTTTTCACACCTTTTCAGGCTCTTCACTTTTCAACACCGCTTCATGCTCCTCCTATTATTCAGACCGTATCATGCTCCTCATACTTTTGAAAACTTTTGAGGCTCTTCATATATTTCACACCTTTTCAGGATCATCATGTTTTGCAACACCGTTTCATGCTCCTCCTATTTTTCAGACCGTTTCATGCTCCTCCTATTTTTCAGACAGTTTCATGCTCCTCATATATTTGACTCCTTTTGAAGCTCTTCATATTATTCACACCTTTTCAGGCTCTTCATGTTTTTCAACACCACTTCATGCTCTTCCTATTTTTCAAACTGTTTCATGCTCCTCCTATATTTGACACCCTTTGAACCTCTTCATATATTTCACACCTTTTCAGGCTCTTCATGTTTTTCAAAACCGCTTCATGCTCCTCCTATTTTTCAGACCGTTTCATGCTCCTTATATTTTTGACTTCTTTTGAAGCTCTTCATATATTTCACTCCTTTTTAGGCTCTTCGTGTTATTCAACACCGTTTCTTGCTCCTCCTATTTTTCAGAACGCTTCATGCTCCTCATATTTTTGACACATTTTGTAGCTCTTCATATATTTCACACCTTTTCAGGCTCTTCATGTTTTTCAACACCGCTTCATGCTCTTCCTATTTTTAAGACAGTTTCATGCGCATCATAAATTTGAAACCTTATGAAGCTCTTCATATTTTTCACACATTTTCAGTCTCTTCATGTTTTTCCACACCGTTTCAGGCTGCTCCTATTTTTCAGACCGATTCATGCTCCTCATATTTTTGACACCTTTTGAAGCTCTTCATATTTTTCACACCATTTCAGGCTCTTCATGTTTCTGAACTCCGTTTCATGCTCCTCATATTTTTACATATTTTGAAACTCTTCATATTTTTCACACCTTTTCAGGCTCTTCATATTTTTCAACACCGCTTCATGCTCCTCCTATTTTTCAGACCGTTTCATGCTTCTTATATTTTTGACTTCTTTTGAAGCTCTTCATATATTTCACTCCTTTTTAGGCTCTTCGTGTTTTTCAACACCGTTTCATGCTCCTCCTATTTTTCAGAACGCTTCATGCTCCTCATATTTTTGACACATTTTGTAGCTCTTCATATATTTCACACCTTTTCAGGCTCTTCATGTTTTTCAAAACCGATTCATGCTCTTCCTATTTTTAAGACAGTTTCATGCGCATCATAATTTTGAAACCTTTTGAAGCTCTTCATATTTTTCACACATTTTCAGTCTCTTCATGTTTTTCCACACCGTTTCAGGCTGCTCCTATTTTTCAGACCGTTGCATGCTCCTTATATATTTGACACCTTTTGAAGCTCCTCATATTTTTCACTCCTTTTTAGTCTCTTCGTGTTTTTCAACACCGTTTCATGCTCCTAATATTTTTCAGTCCGTTTCATGCTCCTCATATTTTTGACACCTTTTGAAGCTCTTCATATTTTTCACACCTTTTCAGGCTCTTAATGATTTTGAACACCGTTTCATTTTCCTCCTATTTTTCAGACCGTTCCATGCTCCTCATATTTTTGACACCTTTTTAATCTCTTCATATTTTTCACACCTTTTCATGCTCTTCATGTTGTTCAACACCGTTTCATACTCCTCTTATTTTTCAGAATGTTTCGTGCTCCTCATATTTTGACACCTTTTGATGCTCTTCATATTTTTCACATCTTTTTAGTATCTTCAAGTTTTTGAACACCGTTTCATGCTCCTCCTATTTTTCAGACCGTTTCGTGCTCCTCATATTTTTGACAACTTTTGGAGCTCTTCATATTTTTCACACCTTTTCAGGCTCTGCATGTTTTGAACACTCCTTCATGCTCCTCCTAAGTTTCAGACCGTTTCATGCTCCTCATATTTTTTCACCTTTTGAAGCTCTTCATATGTTTCACACATTTTCAGACCCTTCATGTTTTTCAACACCGCTTTATGCTGCACCTATTTTTCAGAACAGTTTCATGCTCCTCATATTTTTGACACTTTTTGAACCTCTTCATATTTTTCACACCTTGTCAGGCTCTTCATGTTTTTGAACACCGCTTCATGCTCCACATATTTTTAAGACCGTTTCATGCTCCTCATATTTTTCACACATTTTCAGGCTCTTCATGTTTTTGAACACCATTTCATGCTTCTCATATTTATGACACCTTTTGAAGCTCTTCATGTATTTCACTCCTCTTCAGGCTCTTCGTGGTTTTCAACACCATTACATGCTCCTCCTATTTTTCAGACCATTTCATGCTCCTCATATTTTTGACACCTTTTGAAGCTCTTCATATTTTTCAAACCTTTTCAGGCTCTCCATGTTTTTCAGCACCATTTGATGCTCCTCCTATTTTCAGACTGTTTCATGCTCCTAATATTTTTCACACCTTTTCAGGCTATTCATTTTTTTCAACTCCACTTCATGCTCCTCCTATTTTTCAGACCGTTTCATGTTCCTCCTATTTGTGACACTTTTGAATCTCTTCATATATTTCACACCTTTCCAGGCTCTTCATGTTTTTCAACACAGCTTCATGCTCCTCCTATTTTTGAGACCGTATCATGCTCCTCATATTTTTGACACATTTTGAAGCTCTTCATGTTTTTCAACTCCGCTTCATGCTCCTTCTATTTTTGACACCTTTTGAAGCTCTTCATATTTTTCACACATTTTCAGGCTCTTCATGTTTTTCAACACCGTTACATGCTCCTCCTATTTTTAAAACCATTTCATGCTTCTTATATTTTTGACACCTTTTGAAGCTCTTCATATATTTCACACCTTTTCAGGCTCTTCATGTTTTTCAACACCGCATCATGCTCCTCCTATTTTTCAGACCATGTCATGCTGCTCATATTTTTGACACCTTTTGAAGGTCTTCATATATTTCACACCTTTTCAGGCTCTTCATGTTTTTGAACAAAGCTGCATGCTCCTACTATGTTTCAGATCGTTTCATGCTCCTCATATTTTTGACACTTTTTGAAGCTCTTCATATTTTTTACACCTTTTCAGACTCTTCATGTTTTTCACACCTTTTCAGGCTCTTCATGTTTTGCAACACCGCTTCATGCTCTTCCTATTTTTCGGACCCTTTGAAACTCCTCCTATTTTTGACACGTTTTTAAGTTCTTCATATTTTTCACACCATTTCAGGTTCTTCATGTTTTTGAACGCCGTTTCATGCTCCTCATATTTTTCAGACTGTTTCATGATCCTCATATTTTTGACACCATTTGAAGCTCTTCATATATTTCACACATTTTCAGGCTCTTCATGTTTTTCACACCTTTTCAGGCTCTTCATGTTTTGCAACACCGCTTCATGCTCCTCCTATTTTTCAGACCGTTTCATGCTCTTCATATTTTTGACAATTTTGAAGCTCTTCATGTATTTCACACCTTTTCAGGCTCTTCATGTTTTTCAACACCGCTTCTTACTCCTCCTATTCTTCAGACCTTTTCATGCTCCTCATATTTTTGAAACTTTTGAAGCTCTTCATATATTTCACACCTTTTCAGGCTCCTCATGTTTTTCAACACCGCGTCATGCTCCTCCTGTTTTTCAGACCGTTTCATGCTCCTCATATTTTTGACACCTTTTGAAGCTCTTCTTATTTTTCACACCTTTTCAGGCTTTTCATGTTTTTCAACACCGCTTCATGCTCCTCCTATTTTTCAGACCGTTTCATTCTCGTTATATTATTGACAAGTTTTGAAGCTCTTCATATTTTTAACACCTTTTCAGGCTCTTCATGTTTTTGAAGACCGTTTCATGCTCCCCCTAATATTCAGAGCGTTTTATGCTCCTCATATTTTTGACACCTTTTGAAGCTCTTCATATATTTCACACCGTTTCAGGCTGTTTATGTTTTCTAACACCGCTTCATGGAGCTCCTATTTTTCAGACCATTTCATGCTCCTCATATATTTGACACGTTTTGAAGTTCTTTATATATTTCACAACTTTTCAGGCTCTTCTTTTTGTCAACACCGATTCTTGCTCCTCCTATTTTTCAGATCGTTTCATGTTCCTCATATTTTTGACAACTTTTGAAGCGCTTCATGTTTTTCACACCTTTTCAGGCTCTTCACTTTTCAACACCGCTTCATGCTCCTCCGATTTTTCAGACCATATCATGCTCCTCATACATTTGAAAACTTTTGAAGCTCTTCATATATTTCACACCTTTTCAGGCTCTTCATGTTTTGCAACACCGTTTCATGCTCCTCCTATTTTTCAGACCGTTTCATGCTCCTCCTATTTTTCAGACAGTTTCATGCTCCTCATATATTTGACTCCTTTTGAAGCTCTTCATATTATTCACACCTTTTCAGGCTCTTCATGTTTTTCAACACCACTTCATGCTCTTCCTATTTTTCAAACTGTTTCATGCTCCTCCTATTTTGACACCTTTTGAACCTCTTCATATATTTCACACCTTTTCAGGCTCTTCATGTTTTTCAACACCGCTTCATGCTCCTCCTATTTTTCAGACCGTTTCATGCTCCTTATATTTTTGACTTCTTTTGAAGCTCTTCATATATTTCACTCATTTTTAGGCTCTTGGTGTTTTTCAACACCGTTTCATGCTCCTCCTATTTTTCAGAACGCTTCATGCTCCTCATATTTTTGACACCTTTTGAAGCTCTTCATATTTTTCACTCCTTTTTAGGCTCTTCGTCTTATTCAACACCGTTTCATGCTCCTCCTATTTTTCAGAACGCTTCATGCTCTTCATATTTTTGACACCTTTTCAGGCTCTTCATGTTTTTCAACACCGCTTCTTGTTCCTCCTATTTTTCAGACCGTTTCATGCTCTTCATATTTTTGACACCTTTTGAAACTCTTCATATTTTTCACACCTTTTCAGGCTTCATGTTTTTGAACACCGCATCATGCTCCTTCTATTTTTCAGACCGTTTCATGCTCTTCATATTTTTGACACCTTTTGAAGCTCTTCATAGATTTGACACGTTTTCAGACTCTTCATGTTATCAACACCGCTTCTTGCTCCTCCTATTTTTCACATCGTTTTACGATCCTCATATTTTTGACACATTTTGAAGCTCTTCATATTTTTCACACTTTTTCATGCTCTTCATAGTGTTGAACACCGCTTCATGCTCCTCCTATTTTGTAGACCGATTCATGCTCCTCATATTTTTGAAACCTTTTGAAGCTCTTCATAATTTTCACACCTTTTCAGGCTCTTCATGTTTTTAAACAGCGCTTCATGCTCCTCCTATTTTTCAGTCGTTTCATGCTTTTCATATTTTTGACACCTTCTGAAGCTCTTCATATGTTTCACACCTTTTCAGGCTCTTCATGTTTTTGAACACTGCTTCATGATCCTCCTACTTTTCAGACCGTTTCATGCTCCTCATATTTTTGACACCTTTTGAAGCTCTTCATACTTTCACACCTTTTCAGGCTCTTCATGTTTTTCAACACCGTTACATGCTCCTCCTATTTTTAAAACCATTTCATGCTTCTTATATTTTTGACACCTTTTGAAGCTCTTCATATATTTCACACCTTTTCAGGCTCTTCATGTTTTTCAACACCGCATCATGCTCCTCCTATTTTTCAGACCATGTCATGCTGCTCATATTTTTGACACCTTTTGAAGGTCTTCATATATTTCACACCTTTTCAGGCTCTTCATGTTTTTGAACAAAGCTGCATGCTCCTACTATGTTTCAGATCGTTTCATGCTCCTCATATTTTTGACACTTTTTGAAGCTCTTCATATTTTTTACACCTTTTCAGACTCTTCATGTTTTTCACACCTTTTCAGGCTCTTCATGTTTTGCAACACCGCTTCATGCTCTTCCTATTTTTCGGACCCTTTGAAACTCCTCCTATTTTTGACACGTTTTTAAATTCTTCATATTTTTCACACCATTTCAGGTTCTTCATGTTTTTGAACGCCGTTTCATGCTCCTCATATTTTTCAGACTGTTTCATGATCCTCATATTTTTGACACCATTTGAAGCTCTTCATATATTTCACACATTTTCAGGCTCTTCATGTTTTTCACACCTTTTCAGGCTCTTCATGTTTTGCAACACCGCTTCATGCTCCTCCTATTTTTCAGACCGTTTCATGCTCTTCATATTTTTGACAATTTTGAAGCTCTTCATGTATTTCACACCTTTTCAGGCTCTTCATGTTTTTCAACACCGCTTCTTACTCCTCCTATTCTTCAGACCTTTTCATGCTCCTCATATTTTTGAAACTTTTGAAGCTCTTCATATATTTCACACCTTTTCAGGCTCCTCATGTTTTTCAACACCGCGTCATGCTCCTCCTGTTTTTCAGACCGTTTCATGCTCCTCATATTTTTGACACCTTTTGAAGCTCTTCTTATTTTTCACACCTTTTCAGGCTTTTCATGTTTTTCAACACCGCTTCATGCTCCTCCTATTTTTCAGACCGTTTCATTCTCGTTATATTATTGACAAGTTTTGAAGCTCTTCATATTTTTAACACCTTTTCAGGCTCTTCATGTTTTTGAAGACCGTTTCATGCTCCCCCTAATATTCAGAGCGTTTTATGCTCCTCATATTTTTGACACCTTTTGAAGCTCTTCATATATTTCACACCGTTTCAGGCTGTTTATGTTTTCTAACACCGCTTCATGGAGCTCCTATTTTTCAGACCATTTCATGCTCCTCATATATTTGACACGTTTTGAAGTTCTTTATATATTTCACAACTTTTCAGGCTCTTCTTTTTGTCAACACCGATTCTTGCTCCTCCTATTTTTCAGATCGTTTCATGTTCCTCATATTTTTGACAACTTTTGAAGCGCTTCATGTTTTTCACACCTTTTCAGGCTCTTCACTTTTCAACACCGCTTCATGCTCCTCCGATTTTTCAGACCATATCATGCTCCTCATACATTTGAAAACTTTTGAAGCTCTTCATATATTTCACACCTTTTCAGGCTCTTCATGTTTTGCAACACCGTTTCATGCTCCTCCTATTTTTCAGACCGTTTCATGCTCCTCCTATTTTTCAGACAGTTTCATGCTCCTCATATATTTGACTCCTTTTGAAGCTCTTCATATTATTCACACCTTTTCAGGCTCTTCATGTTTTTCAACACCACTTCATGCTCTTCCTATTTTTCAAACTGTTTCATGCTCCTCCTATTTTGACACCTTTTGAACCTCTTCATATATTTCACACCTTTTCAGGCTCTTCATGTTTTTCAACACCGCTTCATGCTCCTCCTATTTTTCAGACCGTTTCATGCTCCTTATATTTTTGACTTCTTTTGAAGCTCTTCATATATTTCACTCATTTTTAGGCTCTTGGTGTTTTTCAACACCGTTTCATGCTCCTCCTATTTTTCAGAACGCTTCATGCTCCTCATATTTTTGACACCTTTTGAAGCTCTTCATATTTTTCACTCCTTTTTAGGCTCTTCGTCTTATTCAACACCGTTTCATGCTCCTCCTATTTTTCAGAACGCTTCATGCTCTTCATATTTTTGACACCTTTTCAGGCTCTTCATGTTTTTCAACACCGCTTCTTGTTCCTCCTATTTTTCAGACCGTTTCATGCTCTTCATATTTTTGACACCTTTTGAAACTCTTCATATTTTTCACACCTTTTCAGGCTTCATGTTTTTGAACACCGCATCATGCTCCTTCTATTTTTCAGACCGTTTCATGCTCTTCATATTTTTGACACCTTTTGAAGCTCTTCATAGATTTGACACGTTTTCAGACTCTTCATGTTATCAACACCGCTTCTTGCTCCTCCTATTTTTCACATCGTTTTACGATCCTCATATTTTTGACACATTTTGAAGCTCTTCATATTTTTCACACTTTTTCATGCTCTTCATAGTGTTGAACACCGCTTCATGCTCCTCCTATTTTGTAGACCGATTCATGCTCCTCATATTTTTGAAACCTTTTGAAGCTCTTCATAATTTTCACACCTTTTCAGGCTCTTCATGTTTTTAAACAGCGCTTCATGCTCCTCCTATTTTTCAGTCGTTTCATGCTTTTCATATTTTTGACACCTTCTGAAGCTCTTCATATGTTTCACACCTTTTCAGGCTCTTCATGTTTTTGAACACTGCTTCATGATCCTCCTACTTTTCAGACCGTTTCATGCTCCTCATATTTTTGACACCTTTTGAAGCTCTTCATACTTTCACACCTTTTCAGGCTCTTCATGTTTTTCAACACCGTTACATGCTCCTCCTATTTTTAAAACCATTTCATGCTTCTTATATTTTTGACACCTTTTGAAGCTCTTCATATATTTCACACCTTTTCAGGCTCTTCATGTTTTTCAACACCGCATCATGCTCCTCCTATTTTTCAGACCATGTCATGCTGCTCATATTTTTGACACCTTTTGAAGGTCTTCATATATTTCACACCTTTTCAGGCTCTTCATGTTTTTGAACAAAGCTGCATGCTCCTACTATGTTTCAGATCGTTTCATGCTCCTCATATTTTTGACACTTTTTGAAGCTCTTCATATTTTTTACACCTTTTCAGACTCTTCATGTTTTTCACACCTTTTCAGGCTCTTCATGTTTTGCAACACCGCTTCATGCTCTTCCTATTTTTCGGACCCTTTGAAACTCCTCCTATTTTTGACACGTTTTTAAATTCTTCATATTTTTCACACCATTTCAGGTTCTTCATGTTTTTGAACGCCGTTTCATGCTCCTCATATTTTTCAGACTGTTTCATGATCCTCATATTTTTGACACCATTTGAAGCTCTTCATATATTTCACACATTTTCAGGCTCTTCATGTTTTTCACACCTTTTCAGGCTCTTCATGTTTTGCAACACCGCTTCATGCTCCTCCTATTTTTCAGACCGTTTCATGCTCTTCATATTTTTGACAATTTTGAAGCTCTTCATGTATTTCACACCTTTTCAGGCTCTTCATGTTTTTCAACACCGCTTCTTACTCCTCCTATTCTTCAGACCTTTTCATGCTCCTCATATTTTTGAAACTTTTGAAGCTCTTCATATATTTCACACCTTTTCAGGCTCCTCATGTTTTTCAACACCGCGTCATGCTCCTCCTGTTTTTCAGACCGTTTCATGCTCCTCATATTTTTGACACCTTTTGAAGCTCTTCTTATTTTTCACACCTTTTCAGGCTTTTCATGTTTTTCAACACCGCTTCATGCTCCTCCTATTTTTCAGACCGTTTCATTCTCGTTATATTATTGACAAGTTTTGAAGCTCTTCATATTTTTAACACCTTTTCAGGCTCTTCATGTTTTTGAAGACCGTTTCATGCTCCCCCTAATATTCAGAGCGTTTTATGCTCCTCATATTTTTGACACCTTTTGAAGCTCTTCATATATTTCACACCGTTTCAGGCTGTTTATGTTTTCTAACACCGCTTCATGGAGCTCCTATTTTTCAGACCATTTCATGCTCCTCATATATTTGACACGTTTTGAAGTTCTTTATATATTTCACAACTTTTCAGGCTCTTCTTTTTGTCAACACCGATTCTTGCTCCTCCTATTTTTCAGATCGTTTCATGTTCCTCATATTTTTGACAACTTTTGAAGCGCTTCATGTTTTTCACACCTTTTCAGGCTCTTCACTTTTCAACACCGCTTCATGCTCCTCCGATTTTTCAGACCATATCATGCTCCTCATACATTTGAAAACTTTTGAAGCTCTTCATATATTTCACACCTTTTCAGGCTCTTCATGTTTTGCAACACCGTTTCATGCTCCTCCTATTTTTCAGACCGTTTCATGCTCCTCCTATTTTTCAGACAGTTTCATGCTCCTCATATATTTGACTCCTTTTGAAGCTCTTCATATTATTCACACCTTTTCAGGCTCTTCATGTTTTTCAACACCACTTCATGCTCTTCCTATTTTTCAAACTGTTTCATGCTCCTCCTATTTTGACACCTTTTGAACCTCTTCATATATTTCACACCTTTTCAGGCAATTCATGTTTTTCAACACCGCTTCATGCTCCTCCTATTTTTCAGACCGTTTCATGCTCCTTATATTTTTGACTTCTTTTGAAGCTCTTCATATATTTCACTCATTTTTAGGCTCTTGGTGTTTTTCAACACCGTTTCATGCTCCTCCTATTTTTCAGAACGCTTCATGCTCTTCTCATTTTGACACCTTTTAAAGCTCTTCATATTTTTCACATCTTTCGAAGCTCTTCATATTTTTCACACCTTTTGAAGCTCTTCATATTTTTCACAAGATTTCAGTCTCTGCATGTTTTTGAACACCGCTTCATGCTCCTCCTATTTTATAGACCGTTTCATGCTCCTCATGAATTTCACACCTTTTGAAGCTCTTCATATTTTTCACACCTTTTCAGGCTCTTCATGTTTTTGAACACCGTTTAATGCTCCTCATGTATTTCCCATCTTTTGAAGCTCTTCAATTTTTTCACACCTTTTCTGGCTCTTCATGTTTTTGAACTCCGTTTCTTGCTCCTCCAATATTTCAGACCGTTTCATTCTCCTCATATTTTTCACACCTTTTGAAGCTCTTCATATTTTTCACACATTTTCAGGCTCTTCATGTTTTTCAACACCGATTCATGCTCCTCCTATTTTTCAGACCGTTCATGCTCCTCATATTTTTGACACCTTTTCAAGCTGTTCATATTTTTCACACCTTTTCAGTTTCTACATGTTCTTCAACACAACTTCATGCTCCTCCTATTGTTCAGACCGTTTCATGATCCTCATATTTTTGACACCTTTTGAAGCTCTTCATATGTTTCACACCTTTTGAAGCTCTTCATGTTTTTTAACACCGTTTCATGCTCTTCCTATTTTTCAAAACGTTTCATGCTCCTCATATTTTTGAAAACTATTGAAGCTCTTCATATTTTTCACTCATTTTCCGGGTCTTCATGTTTTTTTACACCACTTCATTCTCCTCCTATTTTTCAGACCGTTTCATGCTCGTCATATTTTTGACACCTTTTGAAGCTCTTCATATTTTTCAAATCTTTTCAGGCTCTTCATGTTTTTGAATACCGATTCATGCTCCTCCTATTTTTCAGACCGTTTCATGCTCCTCATATTTTTGACACCTTTTGAAGCTCTTCATATTTTTCACACCTTTTCTGGCTCTTTATGTTTTTGAACACCATTTCTTGCTCCTACTATATTTCAGACCGTTTCATGCTCCTCATATTTTTGACACGTTTTGAAGCTCTTCATATTTTTCACACATTTGCAGGCTCTTCATGTTTTTCAACACCGCTTCATGCTCCTCCTATTTTTCAGACGGTTCATGCTCCTCATATTTTTGACAACTTTTGTAGCTCTTCATATTTTTCACATCTCTTCTGGCTCTTCATGTTTTTGAACTCCGTTTCTTGCTCTTCCAATTTTTCAGACCGTTTCATGCCCCTCATATTTTTGACACCTTTTGAAGCTCTTCATATTTGTCACACATTTTCAGGCTCTTCATGTTTTTCAACATTGCTTCATGCTCCTCCAATTTTTCAGACCGTTCATGCTCCTCATATTTTTGACACCTTTTGAAGCTCTTCATATTTTTCACACCTTTTCAGGTTCTTCATGTTTTTCAAAACCGCTTCATGCTCCTCCTATTTTTCAGACCGTTTCATGCTCCTCATATTTTTGACACCTTTTGAAGCTCTTCATGTTTTTCACACCTTTTCAGGCTCTTCATGTTTTTCTACACCACTTCATTCTTCTCCTATTTTTCAGACCGTTTCATGCTCCTCATATTTTTGACACGTTTTGAAGCTCTTCATATTTTTCACACATTTGCAGGCTCTTCATGTTTTTCAACACCGCTTCATGCTCCTCCTATTTTTCAGACGGTTCATGCTCCTCATATTTTTGACAACTTTTGTAGCTCTTCATATTTTTCACATCTCTTCTGGCTCTTCATGTTTTTGAACTCCGTTTCTTGCTCTTTCAATTTTTCAGACCGTTTCATGCCCCTCATATTCTTGACACCTTTTGAAGCTCTTCATATTTGTCACACATTTTCAGGCTCTTCATGTTTTTCAACACTGCTTCATGCTCCTCCAATTTTTCAGACCGTTCCTGCTCCTCATATTTTTGACACCTTTTGAAGCTCTTCATATTTTTCACACCTTTTCAGGTTCTTCATGTTTTTCAAAACCGCTTCATGCTCCTCCTATTTTTCAGACCGTTTCATGCTCCTCATATTTTTGACACCTTTTGAAGCTCTTCATGTTTTTCACACCTTTTCAGGCTCTTCATGTTTTTCAACACCACTTCATTCTTCTCCTATTTTTCAGACCGTTTCATGCTCCTCATATTTTTGACACCTTTTGAAGCTCTTCATATGTTTTACACCTTTTGAAGCTCTTCATGTTTTTTAACACCATTTCAAGCTCCTCCTATTTTTCTGACCGTTTCATGCTCCTCAAATTTTTGACACCTTTTGAAGCTCTTCATATATTTTCCACCTTTTCAGGCTCTTCATTTTTGTGAACTCCGCTTCATGCTCCTCCTTTTCTTCAGACCGTTTCATGCTCATCTCATTTTTGACATCTCTTGAAGCTCTTCATATTTTTCACACCTTTTGAATCTCTTCATATTTTTCATATTTTTGAAGCTCTTCATATTTTTCACACGTTTTCAGGCTCTTCATGTTTTTCAATACCACTTCATGCTACTCCTATTTTTCAGACCGTTTCATGCTCATCTCATTTTTGACACCTTTTGATGCACTTCATATTTTTCACACCTTTTAAAGCTCTTCCTATATTTCACACCTTTTCAGGCTCTTCATGTTTTCAACACCACTTCATGCTCCTCCTATTTTTCAGACCCTTTCATTCTAAACTAATTTTGACACCTTATGAAGCTCTTCATGTTTTTCACACCTTTTCATGCTCTTTATGTTTTTGAACACCGGTTTATGCTCCTCCTATTTTTCAACCGGTTTCACGCTCCTCCTATTTTTTACACCTTTTGAAGCTCTTCATATTTTCACAATTTTTCAGTCTCTGCATTTTTTTGAAGACCGCTTCATGCTCCTCCTATTTTTTAGACCGTTTCATGCTCATCTCATTTTTGACACATTTTGAAGCTCTTCATATTTTTTACACCTTTTGAAGCTCTTCATATTTTTCACACCTTTTCAGGCTCTTCATGATTTTGAACTCCGCTTCATGCTCGTCCTATTTGCAGACCGTTTCATGCTCCTCATAATTTGGTACCTTTTGAAGCTCTTCATATTTTTCACACCTTTTCAGTCTCTTCATGTTTTTCAACACCGCTTCATGCTCCTCCTATTTTTCAGACCGTTTCATACTCCTCATATATTTGACACCTTTTGAAGCTCTTCATATTTTTCACACTTTTTCAGGCTCTTCATGTTTTTCAACACAACTTCCTGCTCCTCCTATTTTGCAGACAGTATCATGCTCCTCATATTTTTGACACCTTTTGAAGCTCTTCATATTTCTCACACCTTTTCAGGCTCTTCATGTTTTTGAACACCACTTCATGCTCCTCCTATTTTTCAGACCGTTTCATGCTCCTCATGTATTTCACACCTTTTGAGGCTCTTCATATTTTTAACACCTTTTCAGGCTCTTCATGATTTTCAACACCGCTTCATGCTCCTCGTATTTTTCAGACCCTTTCATGCTCATGTCATTTTTGACACATTTTGAATCTCTTCACATTTTTCACACCTATTGAAACTCTTCATATTTTTCATAATTTTGAAACTCTTCATATTTTTCACACGTTTTCAGGCTCTTCATCTTTTTCAACACTGCTTCATGCTCCTGCTATTTTCCAGACCGTTTCATACTCCTCATATTTTTGACACGTTTTGAGGCTCTTCATATTTTTCACACCTTTTCAAGCTCTTCATGTTTTTGAACAACGTTTCATGATCCTCCTATTTTTCAGAACGTTTCATGCTCCTCATATTTTTCACACATTTTGAAGCTCTTCATATTTTTCACACCTTTTCAGGCTCTTCATGTTTTTCAACACCAGTTCATGCTCCTCAAATTTTTCAGACCGTTTCATGCTCCTCATATTTTTTACACCTTTTGAAGCTCTTCATATTTTTCACACCTTTTCAGGCTCTTCATGTTTTTGAACACCGCTTCATGCTCGTCCTATTTGCAGACAGTTTCATGCTCCTCATATTTTGGTACCTTTTGAAGCTCTTCATATTTTTCACACCTTTTCAGGCTCTTCATGTTTTTCAACACCACTTCATGCTCCTCCTATTTTTCAGACCGTTTCATACTCCTCATATATTTGACACCTTTTGAAGCTCTTCATATTTTTCACACTTTTTCAGGCTCTTCATGTTTTTCAACAAAACTTCCTACTCCTCCTATTTTGCAGACAGTATCATGCTCCTCATATTTTTGACACCTTTTGAAGCTCTTCATATTTCTCACACATTTTCAGGCTCTTCATGTTTTTGAACACCACTTCATGCTCCTCCTATTTTTCAGACCGTTTCATGCTCCTCATGTATTTCACACCTTTTGAGGCTCTTCATATTTTTAACACCTTTTCAGGCTCTTCATGATTTTCAACACCGCTTCATGCTCCTCGTATTTTTCAGACCCTTTCATGCTCATGTCATTTTTGACACATTTTGAATCTCTTCACATTTTTCACACCTATTGAAACTCTTCATATTTTTCATAATTTTGAAACTCTTCATATTTTTCACACGTTTTCAGGCTCTTCATCTTTTTCAACACCACTTCATGCTCCTGCTATTTTCCAGACCGTTTCATACTCCTCATATTTTTGACACGTTTTGAGGCTCTTCATATTTTTCACACCTTTTCAAGCTCTTCATGTTTTTGAACAACGTTTCATGATCCTCCTATTTTTCAGAACGTTTCATGCTCCTCATATTTTTCACACATTTTGAAGCTCTTCATATTTTTCACACCTTTTCAGGCTCTTCATGTTTTTCAACACCAGTTCATGCTCCTCACATTTTTCAGACCGTTTCATGCTCCTCATATTTTTGACACCTTTTGAAGCGCTTCATATATTTCGCATGTTTTCAGGCTCTTCATGTTTTTCAAAACCAATTCATGCTCCTCCTATTTTTCAGACTGTTTCATGCTCCTCAAATTTTTGACACCTTTTGAAGCTCTTCATATATTTTCCACCTTTTCAGGCTCTTCATTTTTGTGAACTCCGCTTCATGCTCCTCCTTTTCTTCAGACCGTTTCATGCTCATCTCATTTTTGACATCTTTTGAAGCTCTTCATATTTTTCACACCTTTTGAATCTCTTCATATTTTTCATATTTTTGAAGCTCTTCATATTTTTCACACGTTTTCAGGCTCCTCATGTTTTTCAACACCGCTTCATGCTTCTCCTGTTTTTCAGACCGTTTCATGCTACTCATATTTTTGACACCTTTTGAAGCTCTTCATATATTTCACACCTTTTGAAGCTCTTCGTATTTTTCACACCTTTTCAGGCTCTTCATGTTTTTCAACACCACTTCATGCTGCTCCTATTTTTCAGACCGTTTCATGCTCCTCATATTTTTGAAAGCTTTTGAAGCTCTTCATATTTTTCACACCTTTTCAGGCTCTTCATATTTTTCAACACCGCTTCATGATCCTCCTATTTTTCAGACCGTTTCATGCTCCTCATGTATTTCACACCTTTTGAAGCTCTTCATATTTTTCACACCTTTTCAGGCTCTTCATATTTTTCAACACCGCTTCATGCTCCTTCTCTTTTTCAGACCGTTTCATGCTCCTCATATTTTTCACACCTTTTGAAGCTCTTCATATTTTTCACACCTTTTCAGGCTCTTCACTTTTTTCAACACCGTCTCATGCTCCTCCTATTTTTCAGACAGTTTCATGCTCCTAATGTATTTCACATCTTTTGAAGCTCTTCATATTTTTCACAACGTTTCAGGCTCTTCATGTTTTTGAACAACGTTTCATGATCCTCCTATTTTCCAGACCGTTTCATACTCCTCATATTTTTGACACGTTTTGAGGCTCTTCATATTTTTCACACCTTTTCAAGCTCTTCATGTTTTTGAACAACGTTTCATGATCCTCCTATTTTTCAGAACGTTTCATGCTCCTCATATTTTTCACACATTTTGAAGCTCTTCATATTTTTCACACCTTTTCAGGCTCTTCATGTTTTTCAACACCAGTTCATGCTCCTCAAATTTTTCAGACCGTTTCATGCTCCTCATATTTTTTACACCTTTTGAAGCTCTTCATATTTTTCACACCTTTTCAGGCTCTTCATGTTTTTGAACACCGCTTCATGCTCGTCCTATTTGCAGACAGTTTCATGCTCCTCATATTTTGGTACCTTTTGAAGCTCTTCATATTTTTCACACCTTTTCAGGCTCTTCATGTTTTTCAACACCACTTCATGCTCCTCCTATTTTTCAGACCGTTTCATACTCCTCATATATTTGACACCTTTTGAAGCTCTTCATATTTTTCACACTTTTTCAGGCTCTTCATGTTTTTCAACAAAACTTCCTACTCCTCCTATTTTGCAGACAGTATCATGCTCCTCATATTTTTGACACCTTTTGAAGCTCTTCATATTTCTCACACATTTTCAGGCTCTTCATGTTATTGAACACCACTTCATGCTCCTCCTATTTTTCAGACCGTTTCATGCTCCTCATGTATTTCACACCTTTTGAGGCTCTTCATATTTTTAACACCTTTTCAGGCTCTTCATGATTTTCAACACCGCTTCATGCTCCTCGTATTTTTCAGACCCTTTCATGCTCAAGTCATTTTTGACACATTTTGAATCTCTTCACATTTTTCACACCTATTGAAACTCTTCATATTTTTCATAATTTTGAAACTCTTCATATTTTTCACACGTTTTCAGGCTCTTCATCTTTTTCAACACCGCTTCATGCTCCTGCTATTTTCCAGACCGTTTCATACTCCTCATATTTTTGACACGTTTTGAGGCTCTTCATATTTTTCACACCTTTTCAAGCTCTTCATGTTTTTGAACAACGTTTCATGATCCTCCTATTTTTCAGAACGTTTCATGCTCCTCATATTTTTCACACATTTTGAAGCTCTTCATATTTTTCACACCTTTTCAGGCTCTTCATGTTTTTCAACACCAGTTCATGCTCCTCACATTTTTCAGACCGTTTCATGCTCCTCATATTTTTGACACCTTTTGAAGCGCTTCATATATTTCGCATGTTTTCAGGCTCTTCATGTTTTTCAAAACCAATTCATGCTCCTCCTATTTTTCAGACTGTTTCATGCTCCTCAAATTTTTGACACCTTTTGAAGCTCTTCATATATTTTCCACCTTTTCAGGCTCTTCATTTTTGTGAACTCCGCTTCATGCTCCTCCTTTTCTTCAGACCGTTTCATGCTCATCTCATTTTTGACATCTTTTGAAGCTCTTCATATTTTTCACACCTTTTGAATCTCTTCATATTTTTCATATTTTTGAAGCTCTTCATATTTTTCACACGTTTTCAGGCTCCTCATGTTTTTCAACACCGCTTCATGCTTCTCCTGTTTTTCAGACCGTTTCATGCTACTCATATTTTTGACACCTTTTGAAGCTCTTCATATATTTCACACCTTTTGAAGCTCTTCGTATTTTTCACACCTTTTCAGCCTCCTCATGTTTTTCAACACCGCTTCATGCTGCTCCTATTTTTCAGACCGTTTCATGCTCCTCATATTTTTGAAAGCTTTTGAAGCTCTTCATATTTTTCACACCTTTTCAGGCTCTTCATATTTTTCAACACCGCTTCATGATCCTCCTATTTTTCAGACCGTTTCATGCTCCTCATGTATTTCACACCTTTTGAAGCTCTTCATATTTTTCACACCTTTTCAGGCTCTTCATATTTTTCAACACCGCTTCATGCTCCTTCTCTTTTTCAGACCGTTTCATGCTCCTCATATTTTTCACACCTTTTGAAGCTCTTCATATTTTTCACACCTTTTCAGGCTCTTCACTTTTTTCAACACCGTCTCATGCTCCTCCTATTTTTCAGACAGTTTCATGCTCCTAATGTATTTCACATCTTTTGAAGCTCTTCATATTTTTCACAACGTTTCAGGCTCTTCATGTTTTTGAACACCGCTTCATGCTCCTCCTATTTTATACACCGTTTCATGCTCCTCATGTATTTCACACCTTTTGTAGCTCTTCAAATATTTTACACCTTTTCAAGCTCTTCATGTTTTTGAACAGCGCTTCATGCTCCTCCTATTTTTCAGACAGTTTCATGCTCCTCATGTTTTTCACATCTTTTGAAGCTCTTCGTATTTTCCACACCTTTTCAGGATCTTCATGTTTTTGAACATCGCTTCATGCTCCTCCTATTTTTCAAACCGTTACATGCTCCACATATTTTTGACACCTTTTGAAGCTCTTTATTTTTCACACCTTTTCAGGCTCTTCATGTTTTTTCAACACAGCTTCATGCTCCTCCTATTTTTCAGACCGTTTCATGCTCCTCATATTTTTGACACCTTTTGATGCTCTTCATATATTTCACAACATTTCAGGCCCTTCAGGTTTTTCAACATCGCTTCATGATCCTCCTATTTTTCAGACCGTTTCATGCTCCTCATATACTTCACACCTTTTGAAGCTCTTCCTATTTTTCACACCATTTCAGGCTCTTCATGTTTTTGAACACAGTTTTATGCTCCTCATATTTTTCAAACCGTTTCATGCTCCTCATATTTTTGACATCTTTTGAAGCTCTTCATATATTTCACTCCTTTTCATCCTCTTCATGTTTTTCAACACCACTTCATGCTCCTCCTATTTTTCAGACCGTTTCATGCTCCTCATTTTTTTGACTCGTTTTGAAGGTCTTCATATTTTCAAACGTTTTTAAACTCTTCATATTTTTCGCACCTTTTCAGGCTCTTCAGGTTTTTGAACACCGTTTCATGCTCCTCCTATTTTTCAGACCATTTCATGCTCCTCATTTTTTTGACACGTTTTGAAGCTCTTCACTTTTTTCACACCTTTTCAGGCTCTTCATGTTTTTGAACACCACTTCATGCTTCTCCTACCTTTCAGAACGTTTCATGCTCTTCATATTTTTGACACCTTTTGAAGCTCTTCATATTTTTCACACCCTTTGAAGCTCTTCTTATATTTCACACCTTTTCAGACTCTTCATGTTTTCGAACACCACTTCAAGTTCCTCCTATTTGTGTGACCGTTTCATGCTCTTCATATTTTTGACACCTTTTGAAGCTCTTCATATTTTTCACACCTTTTGAAGCTCTTCATATATTTCACACATTTTCAGGGCTTCCTGTTTTTCAACACCACTTCATGCTCCTCCTATTTTTCAGACCGTTTCATGCTCATCTAATTTTTGACACCTTTTGAAGCTCTTCATATATTTCACACCTTTTGAAGCTCTTCATATTTTTCACATTTTTGAAGCTCTTCAAATTTTTCACACGTTTTCAGGCTCTTCATGTTTTTGAACACCGCTTCATGCTCCTCCTTTATTTCAGACCTTTTCATGCTCCTCTTATTTGTGACACCTTTTGAAGCTCTTCGTATTTTTCACACATTTTCAGCCTCTCATGTTTTTCAACATGACTTCATGCTCCTCCTATTTTTCAGACCGTTTCATGCACCTCATATTTTTGACACCTTTTGAAATCTTCATATACTTCCCACCTTTTCAGGCTCTTCATTGTTTAAAAACAACTTCATGCTCCTTCTATTTTTCAGACCGTTTCATGGTCATCTCATTTTTGACACCTTTTGAAGTACTTCATATTTTTCATACCTTTTGAAGATCTTCATATTTTTCACACGTTTTCAGGCTCTTCATATTTTTCATCACCGCGTCATGGTCCTCCTATTATTCAGACAGTTTCATGCTCCTCATAATTTAGACACCCTTTGAAGCTCTTCTTATATTTCACACCTTTTCAGACTCTTCATGTTTTCGAACACCACTTCAAGTTCCTCGTATTTTTGCGACCGTTTCATGCTCTTCATATTTTTGACACCTTTTGAAGCTCTTCATATTTTTCACACCTTTTGAAGCTCTTCATATATTTCACACATTTTCAGGCTCTTCATGTTTTTCAACACCACTTCATGCTCCTCCTATTTTTCAGACCGTTTTATGCTCATCTAATTTTTGACAACTTTTGAAGCTCTTCATATATTTCACACCTTTTGAAGCTCTTCATATTTTTCATATTTTTGAAGCTATTCAAATTTTTCACACGTTTTCAGGCTCTTCATGCTTTTGAACACTGCTTCATGCTCCTGCTATTTTTCACAAAGTTTCATATTCCTCATATTTTTGACACGTTTTGAGGCTCTTCATATTTTTCACACCTTTTCAAGCTCTTCATGTTTTTGAACAACGTTTCATGATCCTCCTATTTTTCAGAACGTTTCATGCTCCTCATATTTTTCACACATTTTGAAGCTCTTCATATTTTTCACACCTTTTCAGGCTCTTCATGTTTTTCAACACCAGTTCATGCTCCTCACATTTTTCAGACCGTTTCATGCTCCTCATATTTTTTACACCTTTTGAAGCTCTTCATATTTTTCACACCTTTTCAGGCTCTTCATGTTTTTGAACACCGCTTCATGCTCGGCCTATTTGCAGACAGTTTCATGCTCCTCATATTTTGGTACCTTTTGAAGCTCTTCATATTTTTCACACCTTTTCAGGCTCTTCATGTTTTTCAACACCACTTCATGCTCCTCCTATTTTTCAGACCGTTTCATACTCCTCATATATTTGACACCTTTTGAAGCTCTTCATATTTTTCACACTTTTTCAGGCTCTTCATGTTTTTCAACACAACTTCCTGCTCCTCCTATTTTGCAGACAGTATCATGCTCCTCATATTTTTGACACCTTTGAAGCTCTTCATATTTCTCACACCTTTTCAGGCTCTTCATGTTTTTGAACACCACTTCATGCTCCTCCTATTTTTCAGACCGTTTCATGCTCCTCATGTATTTCACACCTTTTGAGGCTCTTCATATTTTTAACACCTTTTCAGGCTCTTCATGATTTTCAACACCGCTTCATGCTCCTCGTATTTTTCAGACCCTTTCATGCTCATGTCATTTTTGACACATTTTGAATCTCTTCACATTTTTCACACCTATTGAAACTCTTCATATTTTTCATAATTTTGAAACTCTTCATATTTTTCACACGTTTTCAGGCTCTTCATCTTTTTCAACACCGCTTCATGCTCCTGCTATTTTCCAGACCGTTTCATACTCCTCATATTTTTGACACGTTTTGAGGCTCTTCATATTTTTCACACCTTTTCAAGCTCTTCATGTTTTTGAACAACGTTTCATGATCCTCCTATTTTTCAGAACGTTTCATGCTCCTCATATTTTTCACACATTTTGAAGCTCTTCATATTTTTCACACCTTTTCAGGCTCTTCATGTTTTTCAACACCAGTTCATGCTCCTCACATTTTTCAGACCGTTTCATGCTCCTCATATATTTGACACCTTTTGAAGCGCTTCATATATTTCGCATGTTTTCAGGCTCTTCATGTTTTTCAAAACCAATTCATGCTCCTCCTATTTTTCAGACTGTTTCATGCTCCTCAAATTTTTGACACCTTTTGAAGCTCTTCATATATTTTCCACCTTTTCAGGCTCTTCATTTTTGTGAACTCCGCTTCATGCTCCTCCTTTTCTTCAGACCGTTTCATGCTCATCTCATTTTTGACATCTTTTGAAGCTCTTCATATTTTTCACACCTTTTGAATCTCTTCATATTTTTCTTATTTTTGAAGCTCTTCATATTTTTCACACGTTTTCAGGCTCCTCATGTTTTTCAACAACGCTTCATGCTTCTCCTGTTTTTCAGACCGTTTCATGCTACTCATATTTTTGACACCTTTTGAAGCTCTTCATATATTTCACACCTTTTGAAGCTCTTCGTATTTTTCACACCTTTTCAGGCTCTTCATGTTTTTCAACACCGCTTCATGCTCCTCCTATTTTTCACAACTTTTGAAGCTCTTCATATTTTTCACACCTTTTCAGGCTTTGCATGTTTTTCAACACCACTTCATGCTGCTCCTATTTTTCAGACCGTTTCATGCTCCTCATATTTTTGAAAGCTTTTGAAGCTCTTCATATTTTTCACACCTTTTCATGCTCTTCATATTTTTCAACACCGCTTCATGATCCTCCTATTTTTCAGACCGTTTCATGCTCCTCATGTATTTCACACCTTTTGAAGCTCTTCATATTTTTCACACCTTTTCAGGCTCTTCATATTTTTCAACACCGCTTCATGCTCCTTCTCTTTTTCAGACCGTTTCATGCTCCTCATATTTTTCACACCTTTTGAAGCTCTTCATATTTTTCACACCTTTTCAGGCTCTTCACTTTTTTCAACACCGTCTCATGCTCCTCCTATTTTTCAGACAGTTTCATGCTCCTAATGTATTTCACATCTTTTGAAGCTCTTCATATTTTTCACAACGTTTCAGGCTCTTCATGTTTTTGAACACCGCTTCATGCTCCTCCTATTTTATACACCGTTTCATGCTCCTCATGTATTTCACACCTTTTGTAGCTCTTCATATATTTTACACCTTTTCAAGCTCTTCATGTTTTTGAACAGCGCTTCATGCTCCTCCTATTTTTCAGACAGTTTCATGCTCCTCATGTATTTCACATCTTTTGAAGCTCTTCGTATTTTCCACACCTTTTCAGGATCTTCATGTTTTTGAACATCGCTTCATGCTCCTCCTATTTTTCAAACCGTTACATGCTCCACATATTTTTGACACCATTTGAAGCTCTTTATTTTTCACACCTTTTCAGGCTCTTCATGTTTTTTCAACACAGCTTCATGCTCCTCCTATTTTTCAGACCGTTTCATGCTCCTCATATTTTTGACACCTTTTGATGCTCTTCATATATTTCACAACATTTCAGGCCCTTCAGGTTTTTCAACATCGCTTCATGATCCTCCTATTTTTCAGACCGTTTCGTGCTCCTCATATACTTCACACCTTTTGAAGCTCTTCCTATTTTTCACACCATTTCAGGCTCTTCATGTTTTTGAACACAGTTTTATGCTCCTCATATTTTTCAAACCGTTTCATGCTCCTCATATTTTTGACATCTTTTGAAGCTCTTCATATATTTCACTCCTTTTCATCCTCTTCATGTTTTTCAACACCACTTCATGCTCCTCCTATTTTTCAGACCGTTTCATGCTCCTCATTTTTTTGACTCGTTTTGAAGGTCTTCATATTTTCAAACGTTTTTAAACTCTTCATATTTTTCGCACCTTTTCAGGCTCTTCAGGTTTTTGAACACCGTTTCATGCTCCTCCTATTTTTCAGACCATTTCATGCTCCTCATTTTTTTGACACGTTTTGAAGCTCTTCACTTTTTTCACACCTTTTCAGGCTCTTCATGTTTTTGAACACCACTTCATGCTTCTCCTACCTTTCAGAACGTTTCATGCTCTTCATATTTTTGACACCTTTTGAAGCTCTTCATATTTTTCACACCCTTTGAAGCTCTTCTTATATTTCACACCTTTTCAGACTCTTCATGTTTTCGAACACCACTTCAAGTTCCTCCTATTTGTGTGACCGTTTCATGCTCTTCATATTTTTGACACCTTTTGAAGCTCTTCATATTTTTCACACCTTTTGAAGCTCTTCATATATTTCACACATTTTCAGGGCTTCCTGTTTTTCAACACCACTTCATGCTCCTCCTATTTTTCAGACCGTTTCATGCTCATCTAATTTTTGACACCTTTTGAAGCTCTTCATATATTTCACACCTTTTGAAGCTCTTCGTATTTTTCACACATTTTCAGGCTCTTCATGTTTTTCAACATGACTTCATGCTCCTCCTATTTTTCAGACCGTTTCATGCACCTCATATTTTTGACACCTTTTGAAATCTTCATATACTTCCCACCTTTTCAGGCTCTTCATTGTTTAAAAACAACTTCATGCTCCTTCTATTTTTCAGACCGTTTCATGGTCATCTCATTTTTGACACCTTTTGAAGTACTTCATATTTTTCATACCTTTTGAAGATCTTCATATTTTTCACACGTTTTCAGGCTCTTCATATTTTTCATCACCGCGTCATGGTCCTCCTATTATTCAGACAGTTTCATGCTCCTCATAATTTAGACACCCTTTAAAGCTCTTCTTAT
Organism: Dama dama; assembly: GCF_033118175.1. NCBI lineage: Eukaryota > Metazoa > Chordata > Mammalia > Artiodactyla > Cervidae > Dama > Dama dama. The sequence goes on along the minus strand of NW_026870894.1, from coordinate 1,730,097 downwards.
ATTTCACACCTTTTCAGACTCTTCATGTTTTCGAACACCACTTCAAGTTCCTCGTATTTTTGCGACCGTTTCATGCTCTTCATATTTTTGACACCTTTTGAAGCTCTTCATATTTTTCACACCTTTTGAAGCTCTTCATATATTTCACACATTTTCAGGCTCTTCATGTTTTTCAACACCACTTCATGCTCCTCCTATTTTTCAGACCGTTTCATGCTCATCTAATTTTTGACAACTTTTGAAGCTCTTCATATATTTCACACCTTTTGAAGCTCTTCATATTTTTCATATTTTTGAAGCTATTCAAATTTTTCACACGTTTTCAGGCTCTTCATGCTTTTGAACACTGCTTCATGCTCCTGCTATTTTTCACAAAGTTTCATACTCCTCATATTTTTGACACGTTTTGAGGCTCTTCATATTTTTCACACCTTTTCAAGCTCTTCATGTTTTGAACAACTTTTCATGATCCTCCTATTTTTCAGACCGTTTCATGCTCCTCATGTATTTCACACCTTTTGAAGCGCTTCATATATTTCGCATGTTTTCAGGCTCTTCATGTTTTTCAAAACCAATTCATGCTCCTCCTATTTTTCAGACTGTTTCATGCTCCTCAAATTTTTGACACCTTTTGAAGCTCTTCATATATTTTCCACCTTTTCAGGCTCTTCATTTTGTGAACTCCGCTTCATGCTCCTCCCTTTCTTCAGACCGTTTCATGCTCATCTCATTTTTGACATCTTTTGAAGCTCTTCATATTTTTCACACCTTTTGAATCTCTTCATATTTTTCATATTTTTGAAGCTCTTCATATATTTCACACCTTTTGAAGCTCTTCGTATTTTTCACACCTTTTCAGGCTCTTCATGTTTTTCAACACTGCTTCATGCTCCTCCAATTTTTCAGACCGTTCATGCTCCTCATATTTTTGACACCTTTTGAAGCTCTTCATATTTTTCACACCTTTTCAGGTTCTTCATGTTTTTCAAAACCGCTTCATGCTCCTCCTATTTTTCAGACCGTTTCATGCTCCTCATATTTTTGACACCTTTTGAAGCTCTTCATGTTTTTCACACCTTTTCAGGCTCTTCATGTTTTTCAACACCACTTCATTCTTCTCCTATTTTTCAGACCGTTTCATGCTCCTCATATTTTTGACACGTTTTGAAGCTCTTCATATTTTTCACACATTTGCAGGCTCTTCATGTTTTTCAACACCACTTCATGCTCCTCCTATTTTTCAGACGGTTCATGCTCCTCATATTTTTGACAACTTTTGTAGCTCTTCATATTTTTCACATCTCTTCTGGCTCTTCATGTTTTTGAACTCCGTTTCTTGCTCTTCCAATTTTGCAGACAGTATCATGCTCCTCATATTTTTGACACCTTTTGAAGCTCTTCATATTTGTCACACATTTTCAGGCTCTTCATGTTTTCAACACTGCTTCATGCTCCTCCAATTTTTCAGACCGTTCATGCTCCTCATATTTTTGACACCTTTTGAAGCTTTTCATATTTTTCACACCTTTTCAGGTTCTTCATGTTTTTCCAAACCGCTTCATGCTCCTCCTATTTTTCAGACCGTTTCATGCTCCTCATATTTTTGACACCTTTTGAAGCTCTTCATGTTTTTCACACCTTTTCAGGCTCTTCATGTTTTTCAACACCACTTCATTCTTCTCCTATTTTTCAGACCGTTTCATGCTCCTCATATTTTTGACACCTTTTGAAGCTCTTCATATGTTTCACACCTTTTGAAGCTCTTCATGTTTTTTAACACCATTTCATGCTCCTCCTATTTTTCTGACCGTTTCATGCTCCTCAAATTTTTGACACCTTTTGAAGCTCTTCATATATTTTCCACCTTTTCAGGCTCTTCATTTTTGTGAACTCCGCTTCATGCTCCTCCTTTTCTTCAGACCGTTTCATGCTCATCTCATTTTTGACATCTCTTGAAGCTCTTCATATTTTTCACACCTTTTGAATCTCTTCATATTTTTCATATTTTTGAAGCTCTTCATATTTTTCACACGTTTTCAGGCTCTTCATGTTTTTCAATACCACTTCATGCTACTCCTATTTTTCAGACCGTTTCATGCTCATCTCATTTTTGAGACCTTTTGATGCACTTCATATTTTTCACACCTTTTGAAGCTCTTCGTATATTTCACACCTTTTCAGGCTCTTCATGTTTTCAACACCACTTCATGCTCCTCCTATTTTTCAGACCCTTTCATTCTAAACTAATTTTGACACCTTATGAAGCTCTTCATGTTTTTCACACCTTTTCATGCTCTTTATGTTTTTGAACACCGGTTTATGCTCCTCCTATTTTTCAACCGGTTTCACGCTCCTCCTATTTTTTACACCTTTTGAAGCTCTTCATATTTTTCACAATTTTTCAGTCTCTGCATTTTTTTGAAGACCGCTTCATGCTCCTCCTATTTTTTAGACCGTTTCATGCTCATCTCATTTTTGACACATTTTGAAGCTCTTCATATTTTTTACACCTTTTGAAGCTCTTCATATTTTTCACACCTTTTCAGGCTCTTCATGTTTTTGAACACCGCTTCATGCTCGTCCTATTTGCAGACCGTTTCATGCTCCTCATAATTTGGTACCTTTTGAAGCTCTTCATATTTTTCACACCTTTTCAGGCTCTTCATGTTTTTCAACACCGCTTCATGCTCCTCCTATTTTTCAGACCGTTTCATACTCCTCATATATTTGACACCTTTTGAAGCTCTTCATATTTTTCACACTTTTTCAGGCTCTTCATGTTTTTCAACACAACTTCCTGCTCCTCCTATTTTGCAGACAGTATCATGCTCCTCATATTTTTGACACCTTTTGAAGCTCTTCATATTTCTCACACCTTTTCAGGCTCTTCATGTTTTTGAACACCACTTCATGCTCCTCCTATTTTTCAGACCGTTTCATGCTCCTCATGTATTTCACACCTTTTGAGGCTCTTCATATTTTTAACACCTTTTCAGGCTCTTCATGATTTTCAACACCGCTTCATGCTCCTCGTATTTTTCAGACCCTTTCATGCTCATGTCATTTTTGACACATTTTGAATCTCTTCACATTTTTCACACCTATTGAAACTCTTCATATTTTTCATAATTTTGAAACTCTTCATATTTTTCACACGTTTTCAGGCTCTTCATCTTTTTCAACACCGCTTCATGCTCCTGCTATTTTCCAGACCGTTTCATACTCCTCATATTTTTGACACGTTTTGAGGCTCTTCATATTTTTCACACCTTTTCAAGCTCTTCATGTTTTTGAACAACGTTTCATGATCCTCCTATTTTTCAGAACGTTTCATGCTCCTCATATTTTTCACATATTTTGAAGCTCTTCATATTTTTCACACCTTTTCAGGCTCTTCATGTTTTTCAACACCAGTTCATGCTCCTCACATTTTTCAGACCGTTTCATGCTCCTCATATTTTTTACACCTTTTGAAGCTCTTCATATTTTTCAAACGTTTTCAGGCTCTTCATTTTTTTCAACACCACTTCATGCTCCTCCTATTTTTCAGACCGTTTCATGCTCATCTAATTTATGACAACTTTTGAAGCTCTTCATATATTTCACACCTTTTGAAGCTCTTCATATTTTTCATATTTTTGAAGCTATTCAAATTTTTCACACGTTTTCAGGCTCTTCATGCTTTTGAACACCGCTTCATGCTCCTGCTATTTTTCACAAAGTTTCATACTCCTCATATTTTTGACACGTTTTGAGGCTCTTCATATTTTTCACACCTTTTCAAGCTCTTCATGTTTTGAACAACTTTTCATGATCCTCCTATTTTTCAGACCGTTTCATGCTCCTCATGTATTTCACACCTTTTGAAGCGCTTCATATATTTCGCATGTTTTCAGGCTCTTCATGTTTTTCAAAACCAATTTATGCTCCTCCTATTTTTCAGACTGTTTCAGGCTCCTCAAATTTTTGACACCTTTTGAAGCTCTTCATATATTTTCCACCTTTTCAGGCTCTTCATTTTTGTGAACTCCGCTTCATGCTCCTCCTTTTCTTCAGACCGTTTCATGTTCATCTCATTTTTGACATCTTTTGAAGCTCTTCATATTTTTCACACCTTTTGAATCTCTTCATATTTTTCATATTTTTGAAGCTCTTCATATTTTTCACACGTTTTCAGGCTCCTCATGTTTTTCAACACCGCTCCATGCTTCTCCTGTTTTTCAGACCGTTTCATGCTACTCATATTTTTGACACATTTTGAAGCTCTTCATATTTTTCACAACTTTTCAGGCTATTCATGTTTTTCAACACCACCTCATGCTCCTCGTATTTTTCAGACCTTTTCATGCTCCTCACATTTTTGACACCTTTTGAAGCTCTTCATATATTTCACACCTTTTGAAGCTCTTCGTATTTTTCACACCTTTTCAGGCTCTTCATGTTTTTCAACACTGCTTCATGCTCCTCCAATTTTTCAGACCGTTCATGCTCCTCATATTTTTGACACCTTTTGAAGCTCTTCATATTTTTCACACCTTTTCAGGTTCTTCATGTTTTTCAAAACCGCTTCATGCTCCTCCTATTTTTCAGACCGTTTCATGCTCCTCATATTTTTGACACCTTTTGAAGCTCTTCATGTTTTTCACACCTTTTCAGGCTCTTCATGTTTTTCAACACCACTTCATTCTTCTCCTATTTTTCAGACCGTTTCATGCTCCTCATATTTTTGACACGTTTTGAAGCTCTTCATATTTTTCACACATTTGCAGGCTCTTCATGTTTTTCAACACCGCTTCATTCTCCTCCTATTTTTCAGACGGTTCATGCTCCTCATATTTTTGACAACTTTTGTAGCTCTTCATATTTTTCACATCTCTTCTGGCTCTTCATGTTTTTGAACTCCGTTTCTTGCTCTTCCAATTTTTCAGGCCGTTTCATGCCCCTCATATTTTTGACACCTTTTGAAGCTCTTCATATTTGTCACACATTTTCAGGCTCTTCATGTTTTTCAACACTGCTTCATGCTCCTCCAATTTTTCAGACCGTTCATGCTCCTCATATTTTTGACACCTTTTGAAGCTCTTCATATTTTTCACACCTTTTCAGGTTCTTCATGTTTTTCAAAACCGCTTCATGCTCCTCCTATTTTTCAGACCGTTTCATGCTCCTCATATTTTTGACACCTTTTGAAGCTCTTCATGTTTTTCACACCTTTTCAGGCTCTTCATGTTTTTCAACACCACTTCATTCTTCTCCTATTTTTCAGACCGTTTCATGCTCCTCATATTTTTGACACGTTTTGAAGCTCTTCATATTTTTCACACATTTGCAGGCTCTTCATGTTTTTCAACACTGCTTCATGCTCCTCCAATTTTTCAGACCGTTCATGCTCCTCATATTTTTGACACCTTTTGAAGCTCTTCATATTTTTCACACCTTTTCAGGTTCTTCATGTTTTTCAAAACCGCTTCATGCTCCTCCTATTTTTCAGACCGTTTCATGCTCCTCATATTTTTGACACCTTTTGAGGCTCTTCATGTTTTTCACACCTTTTCAGGCTCTTCATGTTTTTCAACACCACTTCATTCTTCTCCTATTTTTCAGACCGTTTCATGCTCCTCATATTTTTGACACCTTTTGAAGCTCTTCATATGTTTCACACCTTTTGAAGCTCTTCATGTTTTTTAACACCATTTCATGCTCCTCCTATTTTTCTGACCATTTCATGCTCCTCAAATTTTTGACACCTTTTGAAGCTCTTCATATATTTTCCACCTTTTCAGGCTCTTCATTTTTGTGAACTCCGCTTCATGCTCCTCCTTTTCTTCAGACCGTTTCATGCTCATCTCATTTTTGACATCTCTTGAAGCTCTTCATATTTTTCACACCTTTTGAATCTCTTCATATTTTTCATATTTTTGAAGCTCTTCATATTTTTCACACGTTTTCAGGCTCTTCATGTTTTTCAATACCACTTCATGCTACTCCTATTTTTCAGACCGTTTCATGCTCATCTCATTTTTGACACCTTTTGATGCACTTCATATTTTTCACACCTTTTGAAGCTCTTCGTATATTTCACACCTTTTCAGGCTCTTCATGTTTTCAACACCACTTCATGCTCCTCCTATTTTTCAGACCCTTTCATTCTAAACTAATTTTGACACCTTATGAAGCTCTTCATGTTTTTCACACCTTTTCATGCTGTTTATGTTTTTGAACACCGGTTTATGCTCCTCCTATTTTTCAACCGGTTTCACGCTCCTCCTATTTTTTACACCTTTTGAAGCTCTTCATATTTTTCACAATTTTTCAGTCTCTGCATTTTTTTGAAGACCGCTTCATGCTCCTCCTATTTTTTAGACCGTTTCATGCTCATCTCATTTTTGACACATTTTGAAGCTCTTCATATTTTTTACACCTTTTGAAGCTCTTCATATTTTTCACACCTTTTCAGGCTCTTCATGTTTTTGAACACCGCTTCATGCTCGTCCTATTTGCAGACCGTTTCATGCTCCTCATAATTTGGTACCTTTTGAAGCTCTTCATATTTTTCACACCTTTTCAGGCTCTTCATGTTTTTCAACACCGCTTCATGCTCCTCCTATTTTTCAGACCGTTTCATACTCCTCATATATTTGACACCTTTTGAAGCTCTTCATATTTTTCACACTTTTTCAGGCTCTTCATGTTTTTCAACACAACTTCCTGCTCCTCCTATTTTGCAGACAGTATCATGCTCCTCATATTTTTGACACCTTTTGAAGCTCTTCATATTTCTCACACATTTTCAGGCTCTTCATGTTTTTGAACACCACTTCATGCTCCTCCTATTTTTCAGACCGTTTCATGCTCCTCATGTATTTCACACCTTTTGAGGCTCTTCATATTTTTAACACCTTTTCAGGCTCTTCATGATTTTCAACACCGCTTCATGCTCCTCGTATTTTTCAGACCCTTTCATGCTCATGTCATTTTTGACACATTTTGAATCTCTTCACATTTTTCACACCTATTGAAACTCTTCATATTTTTCATAATTTTGAAACTCTTCATATTTTTCACACGTTTTCAGGCTCTTCATCTTTTTCAACACCGCTTCATGCTCCTGCTATTTTCCAGACCGTTTCATACTCCTCATATTTTTGACACGTTTTGAGGCTCTTCATATTTTTCACACCTTTTCAAGCTCTTCATGTTTTTGAACAACGTTTCATGATCCTCCTATTTTTCAGAACGTTTCATGCTCCTCATATTTTTCACACATTTTGAAGCTCTTCATATTTTTCACACCTTTTCAGGCTCTTCATGTTTTTCAACACCAGTTCATGCTCCTCACATTTTTCAGACCGTTTCATGCTCCTCATATTTTTTACACCTTTTGAAGCTCTTCATATTTTTCAAACGTTTTCAGGCTCTTCATTTTTTTCAACACCACTTCATGCTCCTCCTATTTTTCAGACCGTTTCCTGCTCATCTAATTTATGACAACTTTTGAAGCTCTTCATATATTTCACACCTTTTGAAGCTCTTCATATTTTTCATATTTTTGAAGCTATTCAAATTTTTCACACGTTTTCAGGCTCTTCATGCTTTTGAACACCGCTTCATGCTCCTGCTATTTTTCACAAAGTTTCATACTCCTCATATTTTTGACACGTTTTGAGGCTCTTCATATTTTTCACACCTTTTCAAGCTCTTCATGTTTTGAACAACTTTTCATGATCCTCCTATTTTTCAGACCGTTTCATGCTCCTCATGTATTTCACACCTTTTGAAGCGCTTCATATATTTCGCATGTTTTCAGGCTCTTCATGTTTTTCAAAACCAATTCATGCTCCTCCTATTTTTCAGACTGTTTCAGGCTCCTCAAATTTTTGACACCTTTTGAAGCTCTTCATATATTTTCCACCTTTTCAGGCTCTTCATTTTTGTGAACTCCGCTTCATGCTCCTCCTTTTCTTCAGACCGTTTCATGCTCATCTCATTTTTGACATCTTTTGAAGCTCTTCATATTATTCACACCTTTTGAATCTCTTCATATTTTTCATATTTTTGAAGCTCTTCATATTTTTCACACGTTTTCAGGCTCCTCATGTTTTTCAACACCGCTTCATGCTTCTCCTGTTTTGCAGACCGTTTCATGCTACTCATATTTTTGAAACATTTTGAAGCTCTTCATATTTTTCACATCTTTTCAGGCTCTTCATGTTTTTCAACACCACCTCATGCTCCTCGTATTTTTCAGACCTTTTCATGCTCCTCATATTTTTGACACCTTTTGAAGCTCTTCATATATTTCACACCTTTTGAAGCTCTTCGTATTTTTCACACCTTTTCAGGCTCTTCATGTTTTTCAACACTGCTTCATGCTCCTCCAATTTTTCAGACCGTTCATGCTCCTCATATTTTTGACACCTTTTGAAGCTCTTCATATTTTTCACACCTTTTCAGGTTCTTCATGTTTTTCAAAACCGCTTCATGCTCCTCCTATTTTTCAGACCGTTTCATGCTCCTCATATTTTTGACACCTTTTGAAGCTCTTCATGTTTTTCACACCTTTTCAGGCTCTTCATATTTTTCAACACCACTTCATTCTTCTCCTATTTTTCAGACCGTTTCATGCTCCTCATATTTTTGACACGTTTTGAAGCTCTTCATATTTTTCACACATTTGCAGGCTCTTCATGATTTTCAACACCGCTTCATGCTCCTCCTATTTTTCAGACGGTTCATGCTCCTCATATTTTTGACAACTTTTGTAGCTCTTCATATTTTTCACATCTCTTCTGGCTCTTCATGTTTTTGAACTCCGTTTCTTGCTCTTCCAATTTTTCAGACCGTTTCATGCCCCTCATATTTTTGACACCTTTTGAAGCTCTTCATATTTGTCACACATTTTCAGGCTCTTCATGTTTTTCAACACTGCTTCATGCTCCTCCAATTTTTCAGACCGTTCCTGCTCCTCATATTTTTGACACCTTTTGAAGCTCTTCATATTTTTCACACCTTTTCAGGTTCTTCATGTTTTTCAAAACCGCTTCATGCTCCTCCTATTTTTCAGACCGTTTCATGCTCCTCATATTTTTGACACCTTTTGAAGCTCTTCATGTTTTTCACACCTTTTCAGGCTCTTCATGTTTTTCAACACCACTTCATTCTTCTCCTATTTTTCAGACCGTTTCATGCTCCTCATATTTTTGACACCTTTTGAAGCTCTTCATATGTTTCACACCTTTTGAAGCTCTTCATGTTTTTTAACACCATTTCATGCTCCTCCTATTTTTCTGACCGTTTCATGCTCCTCAAATTTTTGACACCTTTTGAAGCTCTTCATATATTTTCCACCTTTTCAGGCTCTTCATTTTTGTGAACTCCGCTTCATGCTCCTCCTTTTCTTCAGACCGTTTCATGCTCATCTAATTTTTGACATCTCTTGAAGCTCTTCATGTTTTTCACACCTTTTGAATCTCTTCATATTTTTCATATTTTTGAAGCTCTTCATATTTTTCACACGTTTTCAGGCTCTTCATGTTTTTCAATACCACTTCATGCTACTCCTATTTTTCAGACCGTTTCATGCTCATCTCATTTTTGACACCTTTTGATGCACTTCATATTTTTCACACCTTTTGAAGCTCTTCCTATATTTCACACCTTTTCAGGCTCTTCATGTTTTCAACACCACTTCATGCTCCTCCTATTTTTCAGACCCTTTCATTCTAAACTAATTTTGACACCTTATGAAGCTCTTCATGTTTTTCACACCTTTTCATGCTCTTTATGTTTTTGAACACCGGTTTATGCTCCTCCTATTTTTCAACCGGTTTCACGCTCCTCCTATTTTTTACACCTTTTGAAGCTCTTCATATTTTTCACAATTTTTCAGTCTCTGCATTTTTTTGAAGACCGCTTCATGCTCCTCCTATTTTTTAGACCGTTTCATGCTCATCTCATTTTTGACACATTTTGAAGCTCTTCATATTTTTTACACCTTTTGAAGCTCTTCATATTTTTCACACCTTTTCAGGCTCTTCATGTTTTTGAACACCGCTTCATGCTCGTCCTATTGCAGACCGTTTCATGTTCCTCATAATTTGGTACCTTTTGAAGCTCTTCATATTTTTCACACCTTTTCAGGCTCTTCATGTTTTTCAACACCGCTTCATGCTCCTCCTATTTTTCAGACCGTTTCATACTCCTCATATATTTGACACCTTTTGAAGCTCTTCATATTTTTCACACTTTTTCAGGCTCTTCATGTTTTTCAACACAACTTCCTGCTCCTCCTATTTTGCAGACAGTATCATGCTCCTCATATTTTTGACACCTTTTGAAGCTCTTCATATTTCTCACACCTTTTCAGGCTCTTCATGTTTTTGAACACCACTTCATGCTCCTCCTATTTTTCAGACCGTTTCATGCTCCTCATGTATTTCACACCTTTTGAGGCTCTTCATATTTTTAACACCTTTTCAGGCTCTTCATGATTTTCAACACCGCTTCATGCTCCTCGTATTTTTCAGACCCTTTCATGCTCATGTCATTTTTGACACATTTTGAATCTCTTCACATTTTTCACACCTATTGAAACTCTTCATATTTTTCATAATTTTGAAACTCTTCATATTTTTCACACGTTTTCAGGCTCTTCATCTTTTTCAACACCGCTTCATGCTCCTGCTATTTTCCAGACCGTTTCATACTCCTCATATTTTTGACACGTTTTGAGGCTCTTCATATTTTTCACACCTTTTCAAGCTCTTCATGTTTTTGAACAACGTTTCATGATCCTCCTATTTTTCAGAACGTTTCATGCTCCTCATATTTTTCACACATTTTGAAGCTCTTCATATTTTTCACACCTTTTCAGGCTCTTCATGTTTTTCAACACCAGTTCATGCTCCTCACATTTTTCAGACCGTTTCATGCTCCTCATATTTTTTACACCTTTTGAAGCTCTTCATATTTTTCACACCTTTTCAGGCTCCTCATGTTTTTGAACACCGCTTCATGCTCGGCCTATTTGCAGACAGTTTCATGCTCCTCATATTTTGATACCTTTTGAAGCTCTTCATATTTTTCACACCTTTTCAGGCTCTTCATGTTTTTCAACACCACTTCATGCTCCTCCTATTTTTCAGACCGTTTCATACTCCTCATATATTTGACACCTTTTGAAGCTCTTCATATTTTTCACACTTTTTCAGGCTCTTCATGTTTTTCAACACAACTTCCTGCTCCTCCTATTTTGCAGACAGTAGCATGCTCCTCATATTTTTGACACCTTTTGAAGCTCTTCATATTTCTCACACCTTTTCAGGCTCTTCATGTTTTTGAACACCACTTCATGCTCCTCCTATTTTTCAGACCGTTTCATGCTCCTCATGTATTTCACACCTTTTGAGGCTCTTCATATTTTTAACACCTTTTCAGGCTCTTCATGATTTTCAACACCGCTTCATGCCTCTCGTATTTTTCAGACCCTTTCATGCTCATGTCATTTTTGACACATTTTGAATCTCTTCACATTTTTCACACCTATTGAAACTCTTCATATTTTTCATAATTTTGAAACTCTTCATATTTTTCACACGTTTTCAGGCTCTTCATCTTTTTCAACACCGCTTCATGCTCCTGCTATTTTCCAGACCGTTTCATACTCCTCATATTTTTGACACGTTTTGAGGCTCTTCATATTTTTCACACCTTTTCAAGCTCTTCATGTTTTTGAACAACGTTTCATGATCCTCCTATTTTTCAGAACGTTTCATGCTCCTCATATTTTTCACACATTTTGAAGCTCTTCATATTTTTCACACCTTTTCAGGCTCTTCATGTTTTTCAACACCAGTTCATGCTCCTCACATTTTTCAGACCGTTTCATGCTCCTCATATTTTTTACACCTTTTGAAGCTCTTCATATTTTTCAAACGTTTTCAGGCTCTTCATTTTTTTCAACACCACTTCATGCTCCTCCTATTTTTCAGACCGTTTCATGCTCATCTAATTTTTGACAACTTTTGAAGCTCTTCACATATTTCACACCTTTTGAAGCTCTTCATATTTTTCATATTTTTGAAGCTATTCAAATTTTTCACACGTTTTCAGGCTCTTCATGCTTTTGAACACCGCCTCATGCTCCTGCTATTTTTTACAAAGTTTCATACTCCTCATATTTTTGACACGTTTTGAGGCTCTTCATATTTTTCACACCTTTTCAAGCTCTTCATGTTTTGAACAACTTTTCATGATCCTCCTATTTTTCAGACCGTTTCATGCTCCTCATGTATTTCACACCTTTTGAAGCGCTTCATATATTTCGCATGTTTTCAGGCTCTTCATGTTTTTCAAAACCAATTCATGCTCCTCCTATTTTTCAGACTGTTTCATGCTCCTCAAATTTTTGACACCTTTTGAAGCTCTTCATATATTTTCCACCTTTTCAGGCTCTTCATTTTTGTGAACTCCGCTTCATGCTCCTCCTTTTCTTCAGACCGTTTCATGCTCATCTCATTTTTGACATCTTTTGAAGCTCTTCATATTTTTCACACCTTTTGAATCTCTTCATATTTTTCATATTTTTGAAGCTCTTCATATTTTTCACACGTTTTCAGGCTCCTCATGTTTTTCAACACCGCTTCATGCTTCTCCTGTTTTTCAGACCGTTTCATGCTACTCATATTTTTGAACCATTTTGAAGCTCTTCATATTTTTCACATCTTTTCAGGCTCTTCATGTTTTTCAACACCACCTCATGCTCCTCGTATTTTTCAGACCTTTTCATGCTCCTCATATTTTTGACACCTTTTGAAGCTCTTCATATATTTCACACCTTTTGAAGCTCTTCGTATTTTTCACACCTTTTCAGGCTCTTCATGTTTTTCAACACTGCTTCATGCTCCTCCAATTTTTCAGACCGTTCATGCTCCTCATATTTTTGACACCTTTTGAAGCTCTTCATATTTTTCACACCTTTTCAGGTTCTTCATGTTTTTCAAAACCGCTTCATGCTCCTCCTATTTTTCAGACCGTTTCATGCTCCTCATATTTTTGACACCTTTTGAAGCTCTTCATGTTTTTCACACCTTTTCAGGCTCTTCATGTTTTTCAACACCACTTCATTCTTCTCCTATTTTTCAGACCGTTTCATGCTCCTCATATTTTTGACACGTTTTGAAACTCTTCATATTTTTCACACATTTGCAGGCTCTTCATGTTTTTCAACACCGCTTCATGCTCCTCCTATTTTTCAGACGGTTCATGCTCCTCATATTTTTGACAACTTTTGTAGCTCTTCATATTTTTCACATCTCTTCTGGCTCTTCATGTTTTTGAACTCCGTTTCTTGCTCTTCCAATTTTTCAGACCGTTTCATGCCCCTCATATTTTTGACACCTTTTGAAGCTCTTCATATTTGTCACACATTTTCAGGCTCTTCATGTTTTTCAACACTGCTTCATGCTCCTCCAATTTTTCAGACCGTTCATGCTCCTCATATTTTTGACTCCTTTTGAAGCTCTTCATATTTTTCACACCTTTTCAGGTTCTTCATGTTTTTCAAAACCGCTTCATGCTCCTCCTATTTTTCAGACCGTTTCATGCTCCTCATATTTTTGACACCTTTTGAAGCTCTTCATGTTTTTCACACCTTTTCAGGCTCTTCATGTTTTTCAACACCACTTCATTCTTCTCCTATTTTTCAGACCGTTTCATGCTCCTCATATTTTTGACACCTTTTGAAGCTCTTCATATGTTTCACACCTTTTGAAGCTCTTCATGTTTTTTAACACCATTTCATGCTCCTCCTATTTTTCTGACCGTTTCATGCTCCTCAAATTTTTGACACCTTTTGAAGCTCTTCATATATTTTCCACCTTTTCAGGCTCTTCATTTTTGTGAACTCCGCTTCATGCTCCTCCTTTTCTTCAGACCGTTTCATGCTCATCTAATTTTTGACATCTCTTGAAGCTCTTCATATTTTTCACACCTTTTGAATCTCTTCATATTTTTCATATTTTTGAAGCTCTTCATATTTTTCACACGTTTTCAGGCTCTTCATGTTTTTCAATACCACTTCATGCTACTCCTATTTTTCAGACCGTTTCATGCTCATCTCATTTTTGACACCTTTTGATGCACTTCATATTTTTCACACCTTTTGAAGCTCTTCCTATATTTCACACCTTTTCAGGCTCTTCATGTTTTCAACACCACTTCATGCTCCTCCTATTTTTCAGACCCTTTCATTCTAAACTAATTTTGACACCTTATGAAGCTCTTCATGTTTTTCACACCTTTTCATGCTCTTTATGTTTTTGAACACCGGTTTATGCTCCTCCTATTTTTCAACCGGTTTCACGCTCCTCCTATTTTTTACACCTTTTGAAGCTCTTCATATTTTTCACAATTTTTCAGTCTCTGCATTTTTTTGAAGACCGCTTCATGCTCCTCCTATTTTTTAGACCGTTTCATGCTCATCTCATTTTTGACACATTTTGAAGCTCTTCATATTTTTTACACCTTTTGAAGCTCTTCATATTTTTCACACCTTTTCAGGCTCTTCATGTTTTTGAACACCGCTTCATGCTCGTCCTATTTGCAGACCGTTTCATGCTCCTCATAATTTGGTACCTTTTGAAGCTCTTCATATTTTTCACACCTTTTCAGGCTCTTCATGTTTTTCAACACCGCTTCATGCTCCTCCTATTTTTCAGACCGTTTCATACTCCTCATATATTTGACACCTTTTGAAGCTCTTCATATTTTTCACACTTTTTCAGGCTCTTCATGTTTTTCAACACAACTTCCTGCTCCTCCTATTTTGCAGACAGTATCATGCTCCTCATATTTTTGACACCTTTTGAAGCTCTTCATATTTCTCACACCTTTTCAGGCTCTTCATGTTTTTGAACACCACTTCATGCTCCTCCTATTTTTCAGACCGTTTCATGCTCCTCATGTATTTCACACCTTTTGAGGCTCTTCATATTTTTAACACCTTTTCAGGCTCTTCATGATTTTCAACACCGCTTCATGCTCCTCGTATTTTTCAGACCCTTTCATGCTCATGTCATTTTTGACACATTTTGAATCTCTTCACATTTTTCACACCTATTGAAACTCTTCATATTTTTCATAATTTTGAAACTCTTCATATTTTTCACACGTTTTCAGGCTCTTCATCTTTTTCAACACCGCTTCATGCACCTGCTATTTTCCAGACCGTTTCATACTCCTCATATTTTTGACACGTTTTGAGGCTCTTCATATTTTTCACACCTTTTCAAGCTCTTCATGTTTTTGAACAACGTTTCATGATCCTCCTATTTTTCAGAACGTTTCATGCTCCTCATATTTTTCACACATTTTGAAGCTCTTCATATTTTTCACACCTTTTCAGGCTCTTCATGTTTTTCAACACCAGTTCATGCTCCTCACATTTTTCAGACCGTTTCATGCTCCTCATATTTTTTACACCTTTTGAAGCTCTTCATATTTTTCACACCTTTTCAGGCTCTTCATGTTTTTGAACACCGCTTCATGCTCGGCCTATTTGCAGACAGTTTCATGCTCCTCATATTTTGGTACCTTTTGAAGCTCTTCATATTATTCACATCTTTTCAGGCTCTTCATGTTTTTCAACACCACTTCATGCTCCTCCGGTTTTTCAGACCGTTTCATACTCCTCATATATTTGACACCTTTTGAAGCTCTTCATATTTTTCACACTTTTTCAGGCTCTTCATGTTGTTCAACACAACTTCCTGCTCCTCCTATTTTGCAGACAGTATCATGCTCCTCATATTTTTGACACCTTTTGAAGCTCTTCATATTTCTCACACCTTTTCAGGCTCTTCATGTTTTTGAACACCACTTCATGCTCCTCCTATTTTTCAGACCGTTTCATGCTCCTCATGTATTTCACACCTTTTGAGGCTCTTCATATTTTTAACACCTTTTCAGGCTCTTCATGATTTTCAACACCGCTTCATGCCTCTCGTATTTTTCAGACCCTTTCATGCTCATGTCATTTTTGACACATTTTGAATCTCTTCACATTTTTCACACCTATTGAAACTCTTCATATTTTTCATAATTTTGAAACTCTTCATATTTTTCACACGTTTTCAGGCTCTTCATCTTTTTCAACACCGCTTCATGCTCCTGCTATTTTCCAGACCGTTTCATACTCCTCATATTTTTGACACGTTTTGAGGCTCTTCATATTTTTACACCTTTTCAAGCTCTTCATGTTTTTGAACAACGTTTCATGATCCTCCTATTTTTCAGAACGTTTCATGCTCCTCATATTTTTCACACATTTTGAAGCTCTTCATATTTTTCACACCTTTTCAGGCTCTTCATGTTTTTCAACACCAGTTCATGCTCCTCACATTTTTCAGACCGTTTCATGCTCCTCATATTTTTGACACCTTTTGAAGCGCTTCATATATTTCGCATGTTTTCAGGCTCTTCATGTTTTTCAAAACCAATTCATGCTCCTCCTATTTTTCAGACTGTTTCATGCTCCTCAAATTTTTGACACCTTTTGAAGCTCTTCATATATTTTCCACCTTTTCAGGCTCTTCATTTTTGTGAACTCCGCTTCATGCTCCTCCTTTTCTTCAGACCGTTTCATGCTCATCTCATTTTTGACATCTTTTGAAGCTCTTCATATTTTTCACACCTTTTGAATCTCTTCATATTTTTCATATTTTTGAAGCTCTTCATATTTTTCACACGTTTTCAGGCTCCTCATGTGTTTCAACACCGCTTCATGCTTCTCCTGTTTTTCAGACCGTTTCATGCTACTCATATTTTTGACACCTTTTGAAGCTCTTCATATATTTCACACCTTTTGAAGCTCTTCGTATTTTTCACACCTTTTCAGGCTCTTCATGTTTTTCAACACCGCTTCATGCTCCTCCTATTTTTCACAACTTTTGAAGCTCTTCATATTTTTCACACCTTTTCAGGCTTTGCATGTTTTTCAACACCACTTCATGCTGCTCCTATTTTTCAGACCGTTTCATGCTCCTCATATTTTTGAAAGCTTTTGAAGCTCTTCATATTTTTCACACCTTTTCAGGCTCTTCATATTTTTCAACACCGCTTCATGATCCTCCTATTTTTCAGACCGTTTCATGCTCCTCATGTATTTCACACCTTTTGAAGCTCTTCATATTTTTCACACCTTTTCAGGCTCTTCATATTTTTCAACACCGCTTCATGCTCCTTCTCTTTTTCAGACCGTTTCATGCTCCTCATATTTTTCACACCTTTTGAAGCTCTTCATATTTTTCACACCTTTTCAGGCTCTTCACTTTTTTCAACACCGTCTCATGCTCCTCCTATTTTTCAGACAGTTTCATGCTCCTAATGTATTTCACATCTTTTGAAGCTCTTCATATTTTTCACAACGTTTCAGGCTCTTCATGTTTTTGAACACCGCTTCATGCTCCTCCTATTTTATACACCGTTTCATGCTCCTCATGTATTTCACACCTTTTGTAGCTCTTCATATATTTTACACCTTTTCAAGCTCTTCATGTTTTTGAACAGCGCTTCATGCTCCTCCTATTTTTCAGACAGTTTCATGCTCCTCATGTATTTCACATCTTTTGAAGCTCTTCGTATTTTCCACACCTTTTCAGGATCTTCATGTTTTTGAACATCGCTTCATGCTCCTCCTATTTTTCAAACCGTTACATGCTCCACATATTTTTGACACCTTTTGAAGCTCTTTATTTTTCACACCTTTTCAGGCTCTTCATGTTTTTTCAACACAGCTTCATGCTCCTCCTATTTTTCAGACCGTTTCATGCTCCTCATATTTTTGACACCTTTTGATGCTCTTCATATATTTCACAACATTTCAGGCCCTTCAGGTTTTTCAACATCGCTTCATGATCCTCCTATTTTTCAGACCGTTTCATGCTCCTCATATACTTCACACCTTTTGAAGCTCTTCCTATTTTTCACACCATTTCAGGCTCTTCATGTTTTTGAACACAGTTTTATGCTCCTCATATTTTTCAAACCGTTTCATGCTCCTCATATTTTTGACATCTTTTGAAGCTCTTCATATATTTCACTCCTTTTCATCCTCTTCTTGTTTTTCAACACCACTTCATGCTCCTCCTATTTTTCAGACCGTTTCATGCTCCTCATTTTTTTGACTCGTTTTGAAGGTCTTCATATTTTCAAACGTTTTTAAACTCTTCATATTTTTCGCACCATTTCAGGCCCTTCAGGTTTTTCAACATCGCTTCATGATCCTCCTATTTTTCAGACCGTTTCATGCTCCTCATATTTTTGACACCTTTTGATGCTCTTCATATATTTCACAACATTTCAGGCCCTTCATGTTTTTGAACAGCGCTTCATGCTCCTCCTATTTTTTAGACAGTTTCATGCTCCTCATGTATTTCACATCTTTTGAAGCTCTTCGTATTTTCCACACCTTTTCAGTATCTTCATGTTTTCAACACCACTTCATGCTCCTCCTATTTTTGAGACCGTTTCATGCTCCTCATATTTTTGACACCTTTTAAAGCTCTTCATATTTTACACACCTTTTCAGTCTCTTCATATTTTTGAACATCGTTTCATGCACCTCCTATTTTTCAGACCATTTCAATCTCCTCATATTTTTGACACCTTTTGAAGCTCTTCATATTTTTCACACCTTTTAGGCTCTTCATGTTTTTCAACACCACTTCATGCTCCTCGTATATTTCAGACCGTTTCATTCTCGTCATATTTTTGACACCTTTTGAAGCTCTGCCTATTTTTCACACCTTTTCAGGCTCTTCATGTTTTTCAACAACGTTTGATGCTCCTCCTATTTCAGACCGATTCATGCTCCTCATATTTTTTTACACATTTTGAAGCTCTTCATATTTTTCACACCTTTTCAGGCTCTTCATGTTTTTCAACACCGATTCATGCTCCTCCTATTTTTCAGACCGTTCATGCTCCTCATATTTTTGACACCTTTTCAAGCTGTTCATATTTTTCACACCTTTTCCGTTTCTACATGTTCTTCAACACAACTTCATGCTCCTCCTATTGTTCAGACCGTTTCATGATCCTCATATTTTTGACACCTTTTGAAGCTCTTCATATGTTTCACACCTTTTGAAGCTCTTCATGTTTTTTAACACCGTTTCATGCTATTCCTATTTTTCAAACCGTTTCATGCTCCTCATATTTTTGAAACCTATTGAAGCTCTTCATATTTTTCACTCATTTTCCGGGTCTTCATGTTTTTCTACACCACTTCATTCTCCTCATATTTTTCAGACCGTTTCATGCTCGTCATATTTTTGACACCTTGTGAAGCTCTTCATATTTTTCAAATCTTTTCAGGCTCTTCATGTTTTTGAATACCGATTCATGCTCCTCCTATTTTTCAGACCGTTTCATGCTCCTCATATTTTTGACACGTTTTGAAGCTCTTCATATTTTTCACACCTTTTCAGGCTCTTCATGTTTTTCAACACCACTTCATGCTCCTCCTATTTTTCAGACGGTTCATGCTCCTCATATTTTTGACAACTTTTGTAGCTCTTCATATTTTTCACATCTCTTCTGGCTCTTCATGTTTTTGAACTCCGTTTCTTGCTCTTCCAATTTTTCAGACCGTTTCATGCCCCTCATATTTTGACACCTTTTGAAGCTCTTCATATTTGTCACACATTTTCAGACTCTTCATGTTTTTCAACACTGCTTCATGCTCCTCCAATTTTTCAGACCGTTCATGCTCCTCATATTTTTGACACCTTTTGAAGCTCTTCATATTTTTCACACCTTTTCAGGTTCTTCATGTTTTTCAAAACCGCTTCATGCTCCTCCTATTTTTCAGACCGTTTCATGCTCCTCATATTTTTGACACCTTTTGAAGCTCTTCATGTTTTTCACACCTTTTCAGGCTGTTCATGATTTTCAACACCACTTCATTCTTCTCCTATTTTTCAGACGGTTTCATGCTCCTCATATTTTTGACACCTTTTGAAGCTCTTCATATTTTTCACACCTTTTGAATCTTTTCATATTTTTCATATTTTTGAAGCTCTTCATATTTTTCACACGTTTTCAGGCTCTTCATGTTTTCAACATCACTTCATGCTCCCCCTGTTTTTCAGACCGTTACATGCTCCTCGTATTTTTGACAACTTTTCAAGCTCTTCATATTTTTCACCCCTTTTCAGGCTCTTCCTGTTTTTGAACACCACTTCATGCTCTTCCTAATTTTCAGACTGTTTCATGCTCGTCATATTTTTGACACCTTTGGAGCTCTTCATATTTTTCACTCCTTTTCAGTCTCTTCATATTTTTGAACACCACTTCATCCTCTTCCTAATTTTCAGACTGTTTCATGCTACTCATATTTTTGACACCTTTTGAAACTCTTCATATCTTTCACACCTTTTCAGGCTCTTCATGTTTTTCAACAGCGCTTCATGCTCCTCCTATTTTTCAGAACGTTTCATGCTCCTTATAGTTTTCACACCTTTTGAAGCTCTTCATACGTTTCAGAATTTTTCAGGCTCTTCATGATTTTGAACACCGTTTCATGCTCCTCCTATTTTTCAGACCGTTTCATGATCCCCATATATTTGACACCTTTTGACGCTCTTCATATTTTTCACATCTTTTAAGGCTCTTCATGTTTTGAACACCGCATCATGCTCCTCCTAATTTTCAGACCGTTTCATGCTCCTCAAATTTCTGACACCTTTTTAAGCTCTTCATATTTTTCACACCTTTTCAGGCTCTTCATGTTTTTCAACACCACTTCATGCTCCTCCTTTTTTTCATACCGTTTCATGCTCCTCATGCATTTCACACCTTTTGAAGCTCTTCATATTTTTCACACCTTTTCTGGCTCTTCATGTTTTTGAACAGCGCTTCATGCTCCTCGTATTTTTCAGACCGTTTAATGCTCCTCATGTATTTCCCATCTTTTGAAGCACTTCATATTTTTCACACCTTTTCAGGCCCTTCATGTTTTTGAACACCGTTTAATGCTCCTCATGTATTTCCCATTTTTGAAGCTCTTCATATTTTTCACACCTTTTCAGGCTCTTTGTGTTTTTGAACACCATTTCTTGTTCCTACTATTTTTCAGACCGTTTCATGCTCCTCATATTTTTGACACCTTTTGAAGCTCTTCATATTTTTCACACCTTTTCAGGCTCTTCATGGTTTTCAACACCGCTTCATGCTCCTCCTATTTTTCAGACGGTTCATGCTCCTCATATTTTTGACAACTTTTGTAGCTCTTCATATTTTTCACATCTCTTCTGGCTCTTCATGTTTTTGAACTCCGTTTCTTGCTCTTCCAATTTTTCAGACCGTTTCATGCCCCTCATATTTTTGACACCTTTTGAAGCTCTTCATATTTGTCACACATTTTCAGGCTCTTCATGTTTTTGAACACTGCTTCATGCTCCTCCAATTTTTCAGACCGTTTCATGCTCCTCATATTTTTGACACCTTTTCAAGCTGTTCATATTTTTCACACCTTTTCAGTTTCTACATGTTCTTCAACACAACTTCATGCTCCTCCTATTGTTCAGACCGTTTCATGATCCTCATATTTTTGACACCTTTTGAAGCTCTTCATATGTTTCACACCTTTTGAAACTCTTCATGTTTTTTAACACCGTTTCATGTTCTTCCTATTTTTCAAACCGTTTCATGCTCCTCATATTTTTCAAACCTATTGAAGCTCTTCATATTTTTCACTCATTTTCCGGGTCTTCATGTTTTTCTACACCACTTCATTCTCCTCCTATTCTTCAGACCGTTTCATGCTCGTCATATTTTTGACACCTTTTGAATCTCTTCATATTTTTCAAATCTTTTCAGGCTCTTCATGTTTTTGAATACCGATTCATGCTCCTCCTATTTTTCAGACGTTTCATGCTCCTCATATTTTTGACAACTTTTGTAGCTCTTCATATTTTTCACATCTCTTCTGGCTCTTCATGTTTTTGAACTCCGTTTAATGCTCCTCATGTATTTCACATCTTTTGAAGCTCTTCATATTTTTCACACCTTTTCAGGCTCTTCATGTTTTTGAACACCGTTTAATGCTCCTCATGTATTTCCCATCTTTTGAAGCTCTTCATATTTTTCACACCTTTTCAGGCTCTTCATGTTTTTGAACACCGTTTAATGCTCCTCATGTATTTCCCATTTTTGAAGCTCTTCATATTTTTGACACCTTTTCTGGCTCTTTGTGTTTTTGAACACCATTTCTTGCTCCTACTATTTTTCAGACCGTTTCATGCTCCTCATATTTTTGACACCTTTTGAAGCTCTTCATATTTTTCACACCTTTTCAGGCTCTTCATGTTTTTCAACACCATTTCTTGCTCCTACTATTTTTCAGACCGTTTCATGCTCCTCATATTTTTGACACCTTTTGAAGCTCTTCATATTTTTCACACCTTTTCAGGCTCTTCATGTTTTTCAACACCGCTTCATGCTCCTCCTATTTTTCAGACCGTTTCATGCTCCTCATATTTTTGACACCTTTTCAAGCTGTTCATATTTTTCACACCTTTTCCGTTTCTACATGTTCTTCAACACAACTTCATGCTCCTCCTATTGTTCAGACGGTTTCATGATCCTCATATTTTTGACACCTTTTGAAGCTCTTCATATGTTTCACACCTTTTGAAGCTCTTCATGTTTTTTAACACCGTTTCATGTTCTTCCTATTTTTCAAACCGTTTCATGCTCCTCATATTTTTGAAACCTATTGAAGCTCTTCATATTTTTCACTCATTTTCCGGGTCTTCATGTTTTTCTACACCACTTCATTCTCCTCATATTTTTCAGACCGTTTCATGCTCGTCATATTTTTGACACCTTTTGAAGCTCTTCATATTTTTCAAATCTTTTCAGGCTCTTCATGTTTTTGAATACCGATTCATGCTCCTCCTATTTTTCAGACCGTTTCATGCTCCTCATATTTTTGACACGTTTTGAAGCTCTTCATATTTTTCACACCTTTTCAGGCTCTTCATGTTTTTCAACACCACTTCATGCTCCTCCTATTTTTCAGACGGTTCATGCTCCTCATATTTTTGACAACTTTTGTAGCTCTTCATATTTTTCACATCTCTTCTGGCTCTTCATGTTTTTGAACTCCGTTTCTTGCTCTTCCAATTTTTCAGACCGTTTCATGCCCCTCATATTTTGACACCTTTTGAAGCTCTTCATATTTGTCACACATTTTCAGACTCTTCATGTTTTTCAACACTGCTTCATGCTCCTCCAATTTTTCAGACCGTTCATGCTCCTCATATTTTTGACACCTTTTGAAGCTCTTCATATTTTTCACACCTTTTCAGGTTCTTCATGTTTTTCAAAACCGCTTCATGCTCCTCCTATTTTTCAGACCGTTTCATGCTCCTCATATTTTTGACACCTTTTGAAGCTCTTCATGTTTTTCACACCTTTTCAGGCTGTTCATGATTTTCAACACCACTTCATTCTTCTCCTATTTTTCAGACGGTTTCATGCTCCTCATATTTTTGACATCTTTTGAAGCTCTTCATATTTTTCACACCTTTTGAATCTTTTCATATTTTTCATATTTTTGAAGCTCTTCATATATTCACACCTTTTCAGGCTATTCACGTTTTTCAACAACACGTCGTGCTCCTCCTATTTTTCAGACCGTTTCATGCTCCTCATATTTTTCACACGTTTTGAAGCTCTTCATATTTTTCACACCTTTTCAGGCTCTTCATGTTTTGAACAGCACTTCATGCTCCTCCTATTATTCAGAGAGTTTCATGCTCCTCATGTATTTCACACCTTTTGAAGCTTTTGATATTTTTCACACCTTTTGAAGCTCTTCATATATTTCACACCTTTTCAGGCTCTTCATGTTTTTTTACAACGTTTCATCCTCCTCCTATTTTTGACACATTTTGAAGCTCTTCATATTTTTCACATCTTTTAAGACTCTTCATGTTTTTCAACACCGCTTCATGCTCCTCGTATTTTTCAGACCGTTTCCTGCTCCTCATATTTTTGACACGTTTTGAAGCTCTTCATATTTTTCACACCTTTGCAGGCTGTTCATGTTTTTCAACACCGCTTCATGCTCCTCCTATTTTTCAGACCGTTACATGCTCCTCATATTTTTGACACGTTTTGAAGCTCTTCATATTTTTCACACCTTTGCAGGCTGTTCATGTTTTTCAACACCACTTCATGCTCCTCCTATTTTTCAGACCGTTTCATGCTCCTCATATTTTTGACACCTTTTGAAGCTCTTCATATATTTCACTCCTTTTCAGGCTCTTAATTTTTTCAACAACATTTCATGCTCCTCCTATATTTCAGAACTTTTCTTGATCATCCAATATTTGACACCTTTTGAAACTCTTCATATTTTTCACACCTTTTCAGGCTCTTCATGTTTTTGAACACCGTTTCATGCTCCTCCTATTTTTCAGAATGTTTCATGCTCCTCATAATTTTGACAACTTTTGAAGCTCTTCATATTATTCACACCTTTTCAGGCTCTTCATGTTTTTCAACCCCGCTTCATGCTCCTCCTGTTTTTCAGACCGTTTCATGCTCTTCCTATTTTTTACACCTTTGAAGCTCTTCATATTTTTCACACTTTTTCAGGCTCTTCATGTTTTTTAAACACCTCTTCATGCTCCTACTATTTTTCAGGCCGTTTCATGCTCATCTAATTTTTGACACCTTTTGAAGATCTTCATATTTTTCACACCTTTTGAAGCTCTTCATATTTATCACACCTTTTCAGGCTCTTCATGTTTTTGAACACCGTTTCATGCTCCTCCTATTTTTCAGACCGTTGAATGCTCCTCATATTTTTGACACCTTTTGAAGCTTTTCATATTTTTCACAACTTTTGAAGCTCTTCTTATATTTCACACCTTTTCAGGCTCTTCATGTTTTTCAACACCACTTCATGCTCCTCCTATTTTTCATACCGTTTCATGCTCATCTAATTTTTGACACCTTTTGAAGCTCTTCATATTTTTCACAACTTTTCAGGCTCTTCATATTTTTCACACCTTTTCAGGCTCTTCATGTTTTTGAACACCGCTTCATGCTCCTCCTATTTTTCAGACCGTTTTGCTCCTCATGTATTTCACACGTTTTGAAGCTCTTCATATTTTTCACACCTTTTCAGGCTCTTCATGTTGTTGAACACCGTTTCATGCTCCTCCTATTTTTCAGACCGTTTCATGCTCCTCATATTTTTGACACCTTTTGAAGCGCTTCATATTTTTCACACCTTTTGAAGCTCTTAATATATTTCACTCCTTTTCAGGCTCTTCATGTTTTTCACACCGCTTCATGATCCTCCTATTTTTCAGACCGTTTCATGCTCCTCATATGTTTGACACCTTTTGAAGCTCTTCATATATTTCACACCTTTTCAGGCTCTTCAGGTTTTTCAACACCGCTTCATGCTCCTCCTTTTTTTCATACCGTTTCATGCTCTTCATATTTTTGACACCGTTTGAAGCTCTTCATATTTTTCACACCTTTTCATCTCTTCATGTTTTGAACACCATTTCATGCTGCTCCTATTTTTCAGACCGTTTCATTCTCCTATATTTTTGACACCTTTTGAAGCTCTTCATATTTTTCACACTTTTTCAGGCTCTTCATTTTTTTCAACACCTCTTAATGGTCCTCCTATTTTTCAGACCGTTTCAGGCTCCTCATAGTTTTGACACCTTTTGAAGCTCTTCATATATTCACACCTTTTCAGGCTATTCATGTTTTTCAACAACACGTCGTGCTCCTCCTATTTTTCAGACCGTTTCATGCTCCTCATATTTTTGACACGTTTTGAAGCTCTTCATATTTTTCACACCTTTTCAGGTTCTTCATGTTTTGAACAGCACTTCATGCTCCTCCTATTATTTAGAGAGTTTCCTGCTCCTCATGTATTTCACACCTTTTGAAGCTCTTGATATTTTTCACACCTTTTGAAGCTCTTCATATATTTCCCACCTTTTCAGGCTCTTCATGTTTTTTTAACAACGTTTCATCCTCCTCGTATTTTTGATACATTTTGAAGCTCTTCATATTTTTCACATCTTTTAAGACTCTTCATGTTTTTCAACACCGCTTCATGCTCGTCGTATGTTTCAGACCGTTTCCTGCTCCTCATATTTTTGACACGTTTTGAAGCTCTTCATATTTTTCACACCTTTGCAGGCTGTTCATATTTTTCAACACCGCTTCATGCTCCTCCTATTTTTCAGACCGTTTCATGCTCCTCATATTTTTGACACCTTTTGAATCTCTTCATATTTTTGACACCTTTTGAAGCTCTTCATATATTTCACTCCTTTTCAGGCTCTTCATTTTTTCAACTACATTTCATGCTCCTCCTATTTTTCAGAACTTTTCTTGATCATCCAATATTTGACACCTTTTGAAGCTCTTCATATTTTTCACACCTTTTGAAGCTCTTCATATTTTTCACACCTTTTCAGGCTCTTCATGTTTTTGAACACCGTTTCATGCTCCTCCTATTTTTCAGACTGTTTCATGCTCCTCATATTTTTGACAACTTTTGAAGCTCTTCATATTTTTCACACTTTTTCAGGCTCTTCATGTTTTTCAAACACCTCTTCATGCTCCTCCTATTTTTCAGGCCGTTTCATGCTCTTCCTATTTTTGACACCTTTTGAAGCTCTTCATATATTTCACACCTTTTCAGGCTCTTCATGTTTTTCAACCCCGCTCATGCTCCTCCTGTTTTTCAGACCGTTTCCTGCTCTTCCTATTTTTGACACCTTTTGAAGCTCTTCATATTTTTCACACTTTTTCAGGCTCTTCATGTTTTTCAAACACCTCTTCATGCTCCTCCTATTTTTCAGGCCGTTTCATGCTCATCTAATTTTTGACACCTTTTGAAGATCTTCATATTTTTCACACTTTTTGAAGCTCTTCATATTTTTCACACCTTTTCAGGCTCTTCATGTTTTTGAATGCTGCTTCATGCTCCTCCCATTTTTCAGACCGTTTCATGCTCCTCATATTTTTGACACCTTTTGAAGCTCTTCATATTTTCCACACCTTTTCAGGCTCTTCATGTTTTTGAACACAGCTTTATTCTCCTCCTATTTTTCAGACCGTTTCATGCTCCTCATGAATTTAACACCTTTTGAAGCTCTTCATAATTATCACACCTTTTCAGGCTCTTCATGTTTTTGAACACCGTTTCATGCTCCTCCTATTTTTCAGACCGTTGATTGCTCCTCATATTTTTGACACCTTTTGAAGCTCTTCATATTTTTCACAACTTTTGAAGCTCTTCTTATATTTCACACCTTTTCAGGCTCTTCATGTTTTTCAACAACACTTCATGCTCCTCCTATTTTTCATACCGTTTCATGCTCATCTAATTTTTGACACCTTTTGAAGCTCTTCATATTTTTCACAACTTTTCAGGCTCTTCATATTTTTCTCACCTTTTCAGGCCCTTCATGTTTTTGAACACCGCTTCATGCTCCTCCTCTTTTTCAGACCGTTTCTTGCTCCTCATGTATTTCACACGTTTTGAAGCTCTTCATATTTTTCACACCTTTTCAGGCTCTTCATGTTTTTGAACACCGTTTCATGCTCCTCCTATTTTTCAGACCGTTTCATGCTCCTCATATTTTTGACACCTTTTGAAGCGCTTCATATTTTTCACACCTTTTGAAGCTCTTCATATATTTCCCACCT
This sequence comes from Dama dama, assembly GCF_033118175.1. NCBI lineage: Eukaryota > Metazoa > Chordata > Mammalia > Artiodactyla > Cervidae > Dama > Dama dama. Next base: position 1,702,338 of record NW_026870894.1, on the reverse strand, counting down.
TTTCAGGCTCTTCATGTTTTTTTAACAACGTTTCATCCTCCTCGTATTTTTGATACATTTTGAAGCTCTTCATATTTTTCACATCTTTTAAGACTCTTCATGTTTTTCAACACCGCTTCATGCTCCTCGTATTTTTCAGACCGTTTCCTGCTCCTCATATTTTTGACACGTTTTGAAGCTCTTCATATTTTTCACACCTTTGCAGGCTGTTCATGTTTTTCAACACCGCTTCATGCTCCTCCTATTTTTCAGACCGTTTCATGCTCCTCATATTTTTGACACCTTTTGAATCTCTTCATATTTTTCACACCTTTTGAAGCTCTTCATATATTTCACTCCTTTTCAGGCTCTTCATTTTTTCAACAACATTTCATGCTCCTCCTATTTTTCAGAACTTTTCTTGATCATCCAATATTTGACACCTTTTGAAGCTCTTCATATTTTTCACACCTTTTGAAGCTCTTCATATTTTTCACACCTTTTCAGGCTCTTCATGTTTTTGAACACCGTTTCATGCTCCTCCTATTTTTCAGACTGTTTCATGCTCCTCATATTTTTGACAACTTTTGAAGCTCTTCATATTATTCACACCTTTTCAGGCTCTTCATGTTTTTCAACCCCGCTCATGCTCCTCCTGTTTTTCAGACCGTTTCATGCTCTTCCTATTTTTGACACCTTTTGAAGCTCTTCATATTTTTCACACTTTTTCAGGCTCTTCATGTTTTTCAAACACCTCTTCATGCTCCTCCTATTTTTCAGGCCGTTTCATGCTCATCTAATTTTTGACACCTTTTGAAGATCTTCATATTTTTCACACCTTTTGAAGCTCTTCATATTTTTCACACCTTTTCAGGCTCTTCATGTTTTTGAACGCCGCTTCATGCTCCTCCCATTTTTCAGACTGTTTCATGCTCCTCATATTTTTGACACCTTTTAAAGCTCTTCATATTTTCCACACCTTTTCAGGCTCTTCATGTTTTTGAACACAGCTTTATTCTCCTCCTATTTTTCAGACCGTTTCATGCTCCTCATGAATTTAACACCTTTTGAAGCTCTTCATAATTATCACACGTTTTCAGGCTCTTCATGTTTTTGAACACCGTTTCATGCTCCTCCTATTTTTCAGACCGTTGAATGCTCCTCATATTTTTGAGACCTTTTGAAGCTCTTCATATATTTCAAAACTTTTGAAGCTCTTCATATATTTCACACCTTTTCAGGCTCTTCATGTTTTTCAACACCACTTCATGCTCCTCCTATTTTTCATACCGTTTCATGCTCATCTAATTTTTGACACCTTTTGAAGCTCTTCATATTTTTCACACCTTTTGAAGCTCTTCATATTTTTCACACCTTTTCAGGCTCTTCATGTTTTTGAACACCGCTTCATGCTCCTCCTATTTTTCAGACCGTTTCATGCTCCTCATGTATTTCACACGTTTTGAAGCTCTTCATATTTTTCACACCTTTTCAGGCTCTTCATGTTTTTGAACACCGTTTCATGCTCCTCCTATTTTTCAGACCGTTTCATGCTCCTCATATTTTTGACACTTTTTGAAGCTCTTCATATTTTTCCTCACCTTTTGAATCTCTTCATATATTTCACATCTTTTCAGGCTCTTCATGTTTTTCAACACCGCTTCATGATCCTCCTATTTTTCAGACCGTTTAATGCTCCTCCTTTTTTTTGACACATTTTGAAGGTCTTCATAATTTTCACACCTTTTCAAGCTGTTCATCTTTTTCAACACCGTTTCATGCTCCTCCTATTTTTCAGACCGTTTCATGCTCCTCATAGTTTTGACACCTTTTGAAGCTCTTCATATATTTCAAACCTTTTCAGTCTCTTCATTTTTTTGAACACCACTTCATGCTCCTCCTATTTTTCAGAACATTTCATGCTCATCTCTTTTTGACTCCTATTCAAGCTCTTAATATCATTCTTCCCTTTTGAAGCTCTTCATATTTTTGACAAGTTTTCATGCTCTTCATGAATTTCAGCACAGTTTCATGCTCCTCCTATTTTTCAGACCGTTTCATGCTCCTCATATTTTTGACACGTTTTGAAGCTCTTCATATATTTCACACCTTTTGAAGCTCTTCATATTTTTCACATCTTTTGAAACTCTTCATATTTTTCACACGTTTTCAGGCTCTTCATGTTTTTCAACACCATTTCATGCTCCTCCTATTTTTCAGACCGTTTCATGCTCCTTATATGTTTGTCTCCTTTTGAAGCTCTTCATATATTTCACACCTTTTGAAGCTCTTCATATTTTTCACACCTTTTCAGGCTCTTGATGTTTTTGATCACCGTTTCATGCTCCTCCTATTTTTCAGACCGTTTCATGCTCCTCATATTTTTGACACCTTTTGAAGCTCTTCATATTTTTCACACCTTTTCAGGCTCTTCATGTTTTTGAACACCGCTTCATTATCCTCCTGTTTTTCAGACCGTTTCATGCTCTTCATATTTGTGAAACATTTTGAAGCTCTTCATATTTTTCACACCTTTTCAGGCTCTTCATATTTTTCACCACCACTTCATGCTCCTCCTATTTTTCAGACCGTATCATGCTCATCTCATTTTTGTCACCTTTGAAGCTCTTCATATTTTTCACACGTTTTCATGCTCTTTATGTTTTTGAAAACTGCTTCATGCTCCTCATATTTTTCAGACCGTTTCATGCTCCTCATATTTTTCACACGTTTTAAGGCTCTTCATATTTTTCAACACCGTTTCACGCTGCTTCTATTTTTCAGACCGTTTTATGCTCCTCATATTTTTCACACCTTTTGAAGCTCTTCATATTTTTCACACCTTTTCAGGATCTTCATGTTTTGGAACACAGCTTCATGCTCCTCCTATTTATCAGACCGTTTCATGCTCCTCATATTTTTGACACCTTTTGTAGCTCTTTATATTTTTCACAGTTTTTCAGGCTCTTCATGATTTTCAACACCGCTTCATGCTCCTCCTATTTTTCAGATGGGTTCATGCTCATCTCATTTTTGACACCTTTTGAAGCTTTTCATATTTTTCACACCTTTTCAGGCTCTTCATGTGTTTCAACACCACTTCATGCTCCTCCTATTTTTCAGACGGGTTCATGCTCATCTCATTTTTGACACCTTTTGAAGCTTTTCATATTTTTCACAACTTTTCAGGCTCTTCATGTTTTTGAACACCGCTTCATGCTCCTCCTATTTTTCAGAGAGTTTCATGCTCCTCATGTATTTCACAGCTTTTGAATCTCTTCATATTTTCCACACCTTTTCAGGCTCTTCATGTTTTTGATCACCGTTTCATGCTCCTTCTGTTTTTCAGATCGTTTCATGCTCATCTCATTTTTGTCACCTTTGAAGCTCTTTATATTTTTCACACCTTTTGAAGCTCTTCATATTTTTCACACCTTTTCAGGCTCTTCATGTTTTTCAATACCGTTTCATGCTGCTTCTATTTTTCAGACCGTTTTATGCTCCTCATATTTTTCACACCTTTTGAAGCCCTTCATATTTTTCACACCTTTTGAAGCTCTTCATATTTTTTCACACGTTTTCAGGCTCTTCATGTTTTTCAAAACCGTTTCATGCTGCTTCTATTTTTCAGACCGTTTCATGCTCCTCATATTTTTCACAAATTTTGAAGCTCTTCATATTTTTCACACCTTTTGAAGCTCTTCATATTTTTCACACCTTTTGAAGCTTTTCATATTTTTCACATCTTTTCAGGCTCTTCATGTTTTTCAACACCGTTTCATGATCCTCCTATTTTTCAGACCGTTTCATGCTCATCTCATTTTTGACACCTTTTGAAGCTTTTCATATTTTTCACACCTTTTCAGGCCCTTCATGTTTTTCCACACCACTTCATGCTCCTCCTATTTTTCAGACCGTATCGTGTTCCTCATATTTTTGACACCTTTTGAAGCTCTTCATATTTTTCACATTTTTTCAGGTTCTTCATGTTTTTCAACGCCGCTTCATGTTCCTCATCTTTTTCAGACCGTTTCATGCTCCTCATATTTTTCACACCTTTTGAGGCTCTTCATGTTTTTGATCACCGTTTCATGATTCTCCTATTTTTCAGACCGTTTCATGCTCCTCATATTTTTGACGCCTTTTGAAGCTCTTCACATTTTTCACACCTTTTCAGGCTCTTCATGTTGTTCAACACCACTTCATCCTCCTCCTATATTTCAGACCGTTTCATGCTCCTCATATTTCTGACACGTTTTGAAGCTCTTCGTATTTTACACACCTTTTCAGACTCTTCAATTTTTTCAACACCGCTTCATGTTCTTCCTATTTTTCAGACCGTTTCATGCTCAACTCTTTTTTGACACCTTTTGAAGCTCTTCATATTTTTCATACCTTTTGAAGCTCTTCATGTTTTTGAACACCGCTTCATGCTCCTCCTATTTTTCAAACCTTTTGAAGCTCATCATATTTGTCACACCTTTTCACGCTCTTCATGTTTTTGAACACTGCTTCATGCTCCTCCTATTTTTCAAACCATTTGAAGCTCTTCATATTTTTCACACCTTTTCAGGCTCTTCATATTTTTCATCACCGCTTCATGCTCCTACTATTTTTCAGACCGTTTTATGCTCCTCGTATTTTTCACAGCTTTTAAAGCTCTTCATATTTTTCACACATTTTCAGGCTCTCAAGTTTTTGAACACAGCTTCATGCTCCTCCTATTTTTCAGACCGTTTAATGCTCCTCATGTATTTCACACCTTTTGAAGCTCTTCCTATTTTTCACACCTTTCAGGCTCTTCATGTTTTTGAAAACCGTTCATACTCCTCCTATTTTTTTTTTTTTACCTGACAAATTTGTTACTTTTATTAAAACAGGTAAATTTCAAGAAAATAGTTTTCCTTCATTAACCTGAAATGTTATAAAGGCCAAGGGCTTGAATCTTTCTTTTTATAATGATTATAAAATTCCAGCTTTCTCTTCATTTTATTTATTTTTTTTTAATTTTTTAATTATTATTATTATTTTTTTCCAGTGGGTTTTGTCATACATTGATATGAATCAGCCATGGATTTACATGTATTCCCAATCCCGATCCCCCCTCCCACCTCCCTCTCCACCCGATTCCTCTGGGTCTTCCCAGTGCACCAGGCCGGAGCACTTGTCTCGTGCATCCCACCTGGGCTGGTGATCTGTTTCACCATAGATAGTATACATGCTGTTCTTTTGAAATATCCCACCCTCACATTCTCCCACAAAGTTCAAAAGTCTGTTCTGTATTTCTGTGTCTCTTTTTCTGTTCTGCATATAGGGTTATCGTTATCACCTTTCTAAATTCCATATACATGTGTCAGTATGCTGTAATGTTCTTTATCTTTCTGGCTTACTTCACTCAGTATAATGGGCTCCAGCTTCATCCATCTCATTAGGATGGTTCAAATGAATTCTTTTTAATGGCTGAGTAATATTCCATGGTGTATATGTACCACAGCTTCCTTATCCATTCATCTGCTGATGGGCATCTAGGTTGCTTCCATGTCCTGGCTATTATAAACAGTGCTGCGATAAACATTGGGGTGCACGTGTCTCTTTCAGATCTGGTTTCCTCAGTGTGTATGCCCAGAAGTGGGATTGCTGGGTCATATGGCAGTTCTATGTCCAGTTTTTTAAGGAATCTCCACACTGTTTTCCATAGCGGCTGTACTAGTTTGCATTCCCACCAACAGTGTAAGAGGGTTCCCTTTTCTCCACACCCTCTCCAGCATTTATTGCTTGTAGACTTTTGGATAGCAGCCATCCTGACTGGCGTGTAATGGTACCTCATTGTGGTTTTGATTTGCATTTCTCTAATAATGAGTGATGTTGAGCATCTTTTCATGTGTTTGTTAGCCATCTGTATGTCTTCTTTGGAGAAGTGTCTGTTTAGTTCTTTGGCCCATTTTTTGATTGGGTCATTTATTTTTCTGGAATTGAGCTGCAGGAGTTGCTTGTATATTTTTGAGATTAATCCTTTGTCTGTTTCTTCATTTGCTATTATTTTCTCCCAATCTGAGGGCTGTCTTTTCACCTTACTTATAGTTTCCTTTGTAGTGCAAAAGCTTTTAAGTTTCATTAGGTCCCATTTGTTTAGTTTTGCTTTTATTTCCAATATTCTGGGAGGTGGGTCATAGAGGATCTTGCTTTGATTTATGTCGGAGAGTGTTTTGCCTATGTTCTCCTCTAGGAGTTTTATAGTTTCTGGTCTTACATTTAGATCTTTAATCCATTTTGAGTTTATTTTTGTGTATTGTGTTAGAAAGTGTTCTAGTTTCATTCTTTTACAAGTGGTTGACCAGTTTTCCCAGCACCACTTGTTAAAGAGGTTGTCTTTTTTCCATTGTATATCCTTGCCTCCTTTGTCAAAGATAAGGTGTCCATAGGTTCGTGGATTTATCTCTGGGCTTTCTATTCTGTTCCATTGATCTATATTTCTGTCTTTGGCCACAGCAATCAGAGCAGAAAAAGAAGTAAAAGGAATCCAGATAGGAAAAGAAGAAATAAAACTCTCACTGTTTGCAGATGACATGATCCTCTACATAGAAAACCCTAAAGATTCTACCAGAAAATTACTAGCCTAATCAATGAATATAGTAAAATTGCAGGATATAAAATTAACACACAGAAATCCCTTGCATTCCTATATACTAACAATGAAAAAACATACAGAGAAATTAAGGAAATAATACCATTCACCATTGCAACAAAAAGAATAAAATACTTAGGAGTATATCTACCTAAAGAAACAAAGGACCTATACATAGAAAACTATAAAACACTGATGAAAGAAATCAAAGAGGACACAAACAGATGGAGAAACATACCGTGTTCATGGATTGGAAGAATTACTATTGTCAAAATGGCTATTCTACCCAAAGCAGTCTATAGATTCAATGCAATCCCTATCAAGCTACCAACGGTATTTTTCACAGAACTAGACCAAAGAATTTCACAATTTGTATGGAAATAGAAAAAACCTCGAATAGCCAAAGTAATCTTGAGAAAGAAGAATGGAACTGGAGGAATCAACCTGCCTGACTTCAGACTCTACTACAAAGCCAGAGTCATCAAGACGGTATGGTCCTCCTATTTTTCAGACCATTTCATGCTCCTCATATTTTTCACACCTTTTCAGGCTCCTCATGTTTTTGAACACCGCTTCCTGATCCTCCTATATTTCAGACCGTTTCATGCTCCTCATATTTTTGACACGTTTTGAAGCTCTTCGTATTTTTCACACCTTTTCAGAATCTTCATGTTTTTCAACACCGCTTCATGCTCTTCCTATTTTTCAGACCGTTTTATGCTCATATCATTTTTGACACCTTGTCAAGCTCTTCATATTTTTCACACCTTTTGAAGCTCTTCATATTTTTCACAAGTTTTCAGGCTCTTCATGTTTTTCAACACCGCTTCATGCTCCTCCTATTTTTCAGACCGTTTCATGCTCCTCATATTTTTGACACCTTTTGAAGCTCTTCATATTTTTCACACCTTTCAGGCTCTTCATATTTTTCAAACCTTTTGAAGCTCTTCATATTTTTCACACTTATTCAGGCCCTTCATATTTTTGACACCTTTTGAAGCTCTTCATATTTTTCACACCTTTCAGGCTCTTCATATTTTTCAAACCTTTTGAAGCTCTTCATATTTTTCACACCTTTCAGGCTCTTCATATTTTTCAAACCTTTTGAAGCTCTTCATATTTTTCACAAGTTTTCAGGCTCTTCATGTTTTTCCACAGCACTTCATGCTTCTCTTATTTTTCAACCCGTTTCATGCTCCTCATGTATTTCACACCTTTGAAGCTCTTCATATTTTTCACACCCTTTCAGGCTCTTCATGTTTTTGATCACCGTTTCATGCTCCTCCTATTTTTCAGACCGTTTCATGCTCCTCATATTTTTGACACCTTTTGAAGCTCTTCATATTTTTCACACCTTTTCAGGCTATTCATGTTTTTGAACACCGCTTCATGATCCTCCTGTTTTTCAGACCGTTTCATGCTCTTCATATTTGTGAAACATTTTGAAGCTCTTCATATTTTTCACACCTTTTCAGGCTCTTCATGTTTTTCACCACCACTTCACGCTCCTTCTATTTTTCAGACCGTATCATGCTCATCTCATTTTTGTCACCTTTGAAGCTCTTTATATTATTCACACCTTTTGAAGCTCTTCAAATTTTTCACACTTTTTCAGGCTCTTCATATTTTTCAACACCGTTTCATGCTGCTTTTATTTTTCAGACCGTTTCATGCTCCTCATATTTTTCACACCTTTTGAAGCTCTTCATATTTTTCACACCTTTTCAGGATCTTCATATTTTGGAACACAGCTTCATGCTCCTCCTATTTATCAGACCGTTTCATGCTCCTCATATTTTTGACACCTTTTGAAGCTCTTTATATTTTTGACAGTTTTTCAGGCTCTTCATGGTTTTAACACCGTTTCATGTTATTCCTATTTTTCAGACCGTTTAATGCTCATCTCATTTTTGACACCTTTTGAAGCTTTTCATATTTTTCACAACTTTTCAGGCTCTTCATGTTTTTGAACACCGCTTCATGCTCCTCCTATTTTTCAGAGAGTTTCATGCTCCTCGTGTATTTCACAGCTTTTGAAGCTCTTCATATTTTCCACACCTTTTCAGGCTCTTCATTTTTTTGATCACCGTTTCATGCTCCTTCTATTTTTCAGATCTTTTCATGCTCATCATATTTTTGACACTTTTTGAGCTCTTCATATTTTTCACACCTTTTCAGGCTCTTCATGTTTTTGAACACCGCTTCATGATCCTCCTATTTTTCAGACAGTTTCATGCTCCTCATATTTTTGACACCTTTAGAAGCTCTTCATATTTTTCACACCTTTTCAGGCTCTTCATGTTTTCGACACAGCTTCATGCTCCTCCTATTTTTCAGACCGTTTCATTTTCCTCATATTTTTGACACCTTTTGAAGCTCTTCATATATTTCACACCTTTTCAGTCTCTTCTTTTTTTTCAACACCACTTCATGCTCCTCCTATTTTTCAGACCGTTTCATGCTCATCTCAATTTTGACACCTTTTGAAGCTCTTCATATTTTTCACACATTTTCAGGCTCTTCATGTTTTTGAACACCGCTTCATGCTCCTCCTATTTTTCAGAGAGTTTCATGCTCCTCATGTATTTCACACTTTTTGAAGCTCTTCATATTTTTCACACCTTTTCATGCTCTTCATGTTTCTGAAAACCGCTTCATGATCCTCCTATTTTTCAGACCGTTTCATTCTCCTCATATATTTCACACCTTTTGAAGCTCTTCATATTTTTCACACGTTTTCAGGCTCTTTATCTTTTTCAAAACCGTTTCATGCTGCTTCTAATTTTCAGACTGTTTCATGCTCCTCATATTTTTCACACCTTTTGAAGCTCTTCATATTTTTCACAACTTTTCAGCCTCTTCATTTTTCAATACCGTTTCATGCTCCTCCTATTTTTCAGACCGTTTCATCCTCATCTCATTTTTGACACCTTTTGAAGCTTTTCATATTTTTCACAACTTTTCAGACTCTTCATGTCTTTCAACACCGTTTGAGGCTCCTCCTATTTTTCAGCCCGTTTCATGCTCCTCATATTTTTGACACCTTTTGAAACTCTTCATATTTTTCCCACCTTTTCAGGCTCTTCATGTTTATGAACACCGCTTCATGATCCTCCTGTTTTTCAGACCGTTTCATGCTCTTCATATTTTTGAAACATTTTGAAGCTCTTCATATTTTTCACACCTTTTCAGGCTCTTCATGTTTTTCACACGTTTTCAGGCTCTTCATGTTTTTCAACACAGTTTCAGGCTGCTTCTATTATTCAGACAGTTTCATGCTCGTCATATTTTTGACACCTTTAGAAACTCTTCATATTTTTCACACCTTTTTAGGCTCTTCATGTTTTTCACACGTTTTCAGACTCTTCATGTTTTTCAACACCGCTTCATGCTCCTGCTATTTGTCAGACCGTTTCATGCTCTTCATATTTTTGACACATTTTGAAGCTCTTCATATTTTTCACACCTTTTCAGGCTCTTCATGTTTTTCAACACCTTTTCATGCTGCTTCTATTATTCAGACAGTTTCATGCTCCTCATATTTTTGACACCTTTTGAAGCTCTTCATATTTTTCACATCATTGAAGCTCTTCATATTTTTCACGCCTTTTCAGGCTCTTCATGATTTTCAACACCGCTTCATGCTCCTCGTATTTTTCTGACCGTTTCATGCTCATCTCATTTTTGACACCTTTTGAAGCTCTTCATATTTTTCACACCTTTTGAAGCTCTTCATATTTTTCATATGTTTGAAGCTCTTCATATTTTCACACGTTTTCAGACTCTTCATGTTTTTCAACACCGCTTCATGCCCCTGCTATTTTTCAGACCGTTTCATGCTTCTCATATTTTTGACAGGTTTTGAGGCTTTTCATATTTTTCACACCTTTTCAGGCTCTTCATGTTTTTGAACACCGTTTCATAATCCGCCTATTTTTAAGACCGTTTCATGCTCCTCATATTTTTGACACTTTTAGAACCTCTTCATATTTTACACAGCTTTCCAGGCTCTTCATGTTTTTCAACAACGCTTCATGCTCCGCCTCTTTTTCAGAACGTTTCATGCTCCTCATATATTTGACACCTTTTGAAGCTCTTGTTATTTCTCACACCTTTTCAGGTTCTTCATGTTTTTCAACACCGCTTCATGCTCCTCCTATTTTTCAGACCGTTTCATGCTCATCTCACTTTTGACACCTTTTGAAGCTCTTCATATTTTTCACATCTTTTGAAGCTCTTTATATTTTTCACACATTTTCAGGCTCTTCATGTTTTTGAACACCGCTTCATGCTCCTGCTTTTTTCAGACCGTTTCATGCTCCTCATATTTTTGACACCTTTTGAAGCTCTTCATATTTTTCACACCTTTTCAGGCTCTTCATGTTTTTGAACACGGCTTCATGCTCCTCCTATTTTTCAGACCGTTTCATCCTCCTCATATTTTTGACATCTATTGAAGCTCTTCATATTTTTCACACCTTTCCAGGCTCTTCATGTTTTTGAACACCGCTTCATGCTCCTCCTATTTTTCAGACCGTTTAATCCTCCTCATTTATTTCACACCTTTTGAAGCTCTTCATATTTGTCACACATTTTCAGGCTCTTCATGTTTTTGAACACTATTTCATGCTCCTCATATTTTGCAGACCGTTTCATTCTCCTCATATTTTTGACACCTTTTGAAGCTCTTCATATGTTTCACACATTTTCTGGCTTTTCATTTTTTTCAACACCACTTCATGCTGCTCCTATTTTTCAGAGCGTTTCATGCTCATCTCATTTTGACACCTTTTGAAGCTTTTCATATTGTTCACAGCTTTTCAGGCTTTTCATGATTTTCAACACCGCTTCATGCTCCTCCTATTTTTCACCCGTTTCATGCTCATCTCATTTTTGACACCTTTTTAATCTCTTCATATTTTTCACAACTTTTGAAGCTCTTCATATTTTTAATATTTTTGAAGCTCTTCATATTTTCACACGTTTTCACACTCTTCATGTTTTTCAACACCGCTTCATGCTCCTCCTATTTTTCAAACCGTATCATGCTCCTCATATTTTTGAAAACTTTTGAAGCTCTTCATATTTTTCACACCTTTTCAGGCTCTTCATGTTTTTGAACACTTCTTCATGCTCTTCCTCTTTTTCAGACCGTTTCATGCTCCTCATATTTTTGACACTTTTTGAAGCTCTTCATATTTTGCACTCATTTTCAGGCTCCTCATGTTTTTCAACACCACTTCATGCTCCTCCTATTTTTAGACCGTTTGATGCTCCTCATATTTTTGACACCTTTAGAAACTCTTCATATTTTTCACACCTTTTCAGGCTTTTCATGTTTTTGAACACCGCTTCATGTTCCTCCTATTTTTCAGACCGTTTCATACTCCTCATATTTTTGACACCTTTTGAAGCTCTTCATATATTTCACAACTTTTCAGGCTCTTCATGTTTTTGAACACCGCTTCATGCTCCTCCTATTTTTCAGATTGTTTCATGCTCCTCATATTTTTGACACCTTTGGAAGCTCTTCATATTTTTCACACCTTTTCAGGCTCTTCATGTTTTTCAACACCCCTTCATGCTCGTCGTATTTCGCCGACCGTTTCATGCTCCTCATATTTTTGACACCTTTTGAAGCTCTTCAGATATTTCACACCTTTCCAGGCTCTTCACTTTTTCAACACCACTTCATGCTCCTCCTATTTTTCAGATCGTTTCATGCTCATCTCATTTTAACACCTTTTGAAGCTCTTCATATTTTTGACAAATTTTGAAGGTCTTCATATTTTTCACACGTTTTCATGCTCTTCATGATTTTCAACACCGCTTCATACTCCTCCTATTTTTCAGAACTTTTCATGCTCATCTCTTTTTTGACAGCTTTTGAAGCTCTTCATATTTTTCACACCTTTTGAAGCTCTTCATATATTTCACACCTTTTCAGGCTCTTCATGTTTTTGAACACCGCTTCATGCTCCTCCTATTTTTCAGACCGTTTCATGCTCCTCATATTTTTGACACCTTTTGAAGCTTTTCATATTTTTCACACCTCTTCAGGCTCTTCATGTTTTTCAACACCGCTTCATGCACGTCCTATTTTTCAGACCGTTTCATGCTCATCTCATTTTTGACACCTTTTGAAGTTTTTCATATTTTTCACAACTTTTCAGGCTCTTCATGTTTTGAACACCGCTTCATGCTAATCCTATTTTTCAAACCATATCATGCTCCTCATATTTTTCACACCTTTTGAAGCTCTTCATATATTTCACACCTTTTCAGGCTCTTCATGTTTTTGAACACCACTTCATGCTCCTCCTATTTTTTAAACCGTTTCATGCTCCTCATAATTTTCACACCTTTTGAAGCTCTTCATATTTTTCACACCTTTTCAGGCTCTTCATGTTTTTCAACACCGTTTCATGCTGCTTTTATTTTTCAGACCGTTTAATGCTCCTCATATTTTTCACACCTTTTGAGCTCTTAATATTTTTCACACCTTTTCAGGCTCTTCATGTTTTTGAACACATTTTCATGCTACTCCTATTTTTCAGACCGTTTCAAGATCATCTCATTTTTGACACCTTTTGAAGATCTTCATATTTTTCACACCTTTTCAGGCTCTTCATGTTTTTCAACACCGTTTCATGCTGCTTTTATTTTTCAGACCGTTTAATGCTCCTCATGTATTTCACACATTTTGAAGCTTTTCTTATTTTTCACACCTTTTCAGGCTCTTCATGTTTTTCCAACGTTTCATGCTGCTTTTATTTCTCAGACCGTTTAATGCTCCTCATATTTTTCACACCTTTTGAGCTCTTAATATTTTTCACACCTTTTCAGGCTCTTCATGTTTTTGAACACATTTTCATGCTGCTTCTATTTTTCAGACCGTTTCATGCTCATCTCATTTTTGACACCTTTTGAAGCTCTTCATATTTTTCACACCTTTTCAGGCTCCTCATGTTTTTCAACTCCGCTTCATGCTCCTCCTCTTTTTCAGACCGCTTCATGCTCCTCATATTTTTCAGACCATTTCATGCACCTCATATTTTTCACACCTTTTGAAGCTCTTGATATTTTTCACACCTTTCTCAGGCTCTTCATGTTTTTCAACACCTCTTCATGCTCCTCCTACTTTTCAGACCGTTTAATGTTCCTCATGTATTTCACACCTTTTGAAGTTCTTCATATTTTTCACACCTTTTGAAGCTCTTCATATTTTTCACACCTTTTCAGGCTCTTCATATTTTTGAACACCGCTTGATGCTCCTCCTATTTTTCAGACCGTTTCATGCTCCTTATATTTTTGACCCGTTTGGAAGCTGTTAATATTTTTCACACCTTTTCAGGCTCTTCAGGTTTTTGAATACCACTTCATGCTCCTCCTATTTTTCAGATCGTTTTATGCTCATCGCATTTTTGACACCTTTTGAAACTCTTCATATTTTTCACACCTTTTGAAGCTCTTCATATATTTCACACCTTCTCTGGCTCTTCATGTTTTTCAACATCACTTCATGCTCCTCCTATTTTTCAGACCCTTTCATGCTAATCTAATTTTTGACACCTTTTGAAGCTCTTCATATTTTTCACACCTTTTCAGCCTCTTCATGATTTTGAACAACGCTTCATCATCCTACTATTTTTCAGAATGTTTCATGCTCCTCATATTTTTGACAACTTTTGAAGCTTTTCATATTTTTCACATCTTTTCAGGCTCTTCATGTTTTTGAACAGAGCTTCATGCTCCTCCTATTTTTCAGACCGTATCATGTTCCTCATGTATTTTACACCTTTTGAAGCTGTTCATATTTTCCACACCTTTTCAGGCTCTTCATGCATTTGAACACATTTTCATGCTCCTCCTATTTTTCAGACCGTTTCATGCTCCTCATAGTTTTGACACCTTTTGAAGCTCTTCATATTTTTCACACCTTTTCAGATTCTTCATGTTTTTCAACACCGCTTCATGCTCCTCCTATTTTTCAGACCGTTTCATGCTTCTCATATTTTGACACCTTTTGAAGCTCTTCATATTTTTCACAACTTTTCAGGCTCTTCATGTTTTTCAACACCACTTCATGCTCCTCCTTTTTTCAGGCCGTTTGATGCTCCTCATATTTTTGGCACCTTTTGAAGCTCTTCATATTTTTCACACCTTTTCAGGTCTTCATGTTTTTGAACAACATTTCATGCTCCTCCTATTTTTCAAACCGTTTCATGGTCCTCATATTTTTGACACCTTTTGAAGCTCTTCATATTTTTCACACCTTTTCAGGCTCTTCATGTTTTTCAACACCGCTTCATGCTCCTCCTATGTTTCAGACTGTTTTATGCTCCTCATATATTTGACACCTTTTGAAGCTCTTCATAATTTCCACACCTTTTCAGGCTCTTCATGTTTTTGAACACCATTTCATGCTCCTCTTATTTTTTTTTTATTGTTATTTTTTTTAAATTTTTTTTTATTATTTTTATTTTTTTTTCCCAGTCGGTTTTGTCATACATTGATATGAATCAGCCATGGATTTACATGTATTCCCAATCCCAATCCCCCCTCCCACCTCCCTCTCCACCCGATTCCTCTCCGTCTTCCCAGTGCACCAAGCCGGAGCACTTGTCTCGTGCATCCTACCTGGGCTGGTGATCTGTTTCACCATAGATAGCATACATGCTGTTCTTTTGAAATATCCCACCCTCACATTCTCCCACAAAGTTCAAAAGTCTGTTCTGTATTTCTGTGTCTCTTTTTCTGTTCTGCATATAGGGTTATCATTATCACCTTTCTAAATTCCATATACATGTGTCAGCATGCTCTAATGTTCTTTATCTTTCTGGCTTACTTCACTCTGTATAATGGGCTCCAGCTTCATCCATCTCATTAGGACTGATTCAAATGAATTTTTTAATGGCTGAGTAATATTCCATGGTGTATATGTACCACAGCTTTCTTATCCATTCTTCTGCTGACGGGCATCTAGGTTGCTTCCATGTCCTGGCTATTATAAACAGTGCTGCGATGAACATTGGGGTGCACGTGTCTCTTTCAGATGAACCTATGGACACCTTATCTTTGACAAAGGAGGCAAAGATATACAATGGAAAAAAGACAACCTCTTTAACAAGTGGTGCTGGGAAAATTAGTCAACCACTTGTAAAAGAATGAAAATAGAACACTTTCTAACACCATACACAAAAATAAACTCAAAATGGATTAAAGATCTAAATGTAAGACCAGAAACTATAAAACTCCTAGAGGAGAACATAGGCAAAACACTCTCCGACATAAATCAAAGCAAGATCCTCTATGACCCACCTCCCAGAATATTGGAAATAAAAGCAAAACTAAACAAATGGGACCTAATGAAACTTAAAAGCTTTTGCACTACAAAGGAAACTATAAGTAAGGTGAAAAGACAGCCCTCAAATTGGGAGAAAATAATAGCAAATGAAGAAACAGACAAAGGATTAATCTCAAAAATATACAAGCAAATCCTGCAGCTCAATTCCAGAAAAATAAATGACCCAATAAAAAATGAGCCAAAGAACTAAACAGACATTTCTCCAAAGAAGACATACAGATGGATAACAAACACATGAAAAGATGCTCAACATCACTCATTATTAGAGAAACGCAAATCAAAACCACAATGAGGTACCATTATATGCCAGTCAGGATGGCTGCTATCCAAAAGTCTACAAGCAATAAATGCTGGAGATGGTGTGGAGAAAAGGGAACCCTCTTACACTGTTGGTGGGAATGCACACTAGTACAGCCCCTATGGAAAACAGTGTGGAGATTTCTTAAAAAACTGGAAATAGAACTGCCGTATGACCCAGCAATTCCACTTCTGGGCATACACACTGAGGAAACCAGATCCTCTTATTTTTCAGACCGTTTCAAGCTCCTCATATTTTTTACACCTTTTGAAGCTCTTCATATATTTCACACCTTTTCAGGCTCTTCATGTTTTTCAACACTGCTTCATGCTCCTCCTATTTTTCAGACCGTTTCATGGTCCTCATGCTTTTGACACCTTTTGAAGCTCTTCATATTTTTCACACCTTTTCATGCTCTTCATGTTTTTGAACACCATTTCATGCTCCTCCTATTTTTTAAACCGTTTCATGCTCCTCATAATTTTCACACATTTTGAAGCTCTTCATATTTTTCACACCTTTTCAGGCTCTTCATATTTTTCAACAAGGTTTCATGCTCCTCCTATTTTTCAGACCGTTTAATGCTCCCCATAATTTTGACACCTTTTGAACCGCTTCATAATTATCACACCTTTTCAGGCTCTTCATGTTTTTCAAATCTGCTTCTGCTCCTCCTATTTTTCAGACTGTTTCATTCTCCTCATATTTTTGACACCTTTTGAAGCTCTTCATATTTTTCACACCTTTTCAGGCTCTTCATGTTTTTCAACACCGCTTTATTCCCCTCATATTTTTCAGACCGTTTCATGCTCCTCATATTTTTGACACCTTTTGAAGCTCTTCATATTTTTCACACTTTTTCAGGCTCTTCATGATTTTGAACACTGTTTCATGCTTCTCCTATTTTTCAGACCGTTTAATGCTCCTCATATTTTGACACCTTTTGAAACTCTTCATATTTTTCACACCTTTTCAGGCTCTTCATGTTTTGAACACCGTTCCATGCTCCTCCGATTTTTCAGACAGTTTCATGCTCCTCATATTTTTGACACCATTTGAAGCTCTTCATATTTTGTACACCCTTTTCAGGCTCTTCATCTTTTGGAACACCGTTTCATGCTCCTCCTATTTTTCAGACCGTTTCATGCTCCTCACATTTTTGACACCTTTTGAAGCTCTTCATATTTCACACCTTTCGGGCTCTTCATTTTTTTCAACACCGCTTCATGATCCTCCTGTTTTTCAGACCGTTTCATGCTCCTCGTATTTTTGACACCTTTTGAAGCTCATCATATTTTTCACACGTATTCAGGCTCTTCATGTTTTCAACACCACTTCATGCTTCTTCTATTTTTCAGTCCGTTTCATGCTCAGCTCATTTTTGACAGCTTTTGAAGCTCTTCATATTTTTCACACCTTTTGAAGCTCTTCATATTTTTCACACATTTCAAGCTCTTCATGTTTTTCAACACCGCTTCATGATGCTCATATTTTTCTGACTGTTTCATGCTCCTCATATTTTTGACACCTTTTGAATCTCTTCATATATTTCACACTTTTTTAGGCTCTTCATGTTTTCAACACCACTTCATGCTCCTCCGATTTTTCAGACCGTTTCATGCTCATCTCATTTTTGACACATTTTGAAGCTCTTCATATATTTCACACCTTTTCAGACTCTTCATATTTTTAACACCGCTTCATGCTCCTCCTATTTTTCAGACCGTTTCATTCTCATTTCATTTTTGACACCTTTGGAAGCTATTCATATGTTTCACACCTGTTCAGGCTCTTCATGTTTTAGAACACCTATTCATGCTCCTCCTATTTTTCAGACGGTTTCATGTTCATTTCATTTTTGACATCTTTTGAAGCTCTTCATATTTTTCACATCTTTTGAAGCTCTTCATATTTTTCACACCTTTTCAGGCTCTTCACGATTTGGAACACCGTTTCATGTTCCTCCGATTTTTTCAGACCGTTTCATGCTCCTCATATTTTTGAAACCTTTTGAAGCTCTTCATATATTTCACACCTTTTCAGGCTTTTCAGGTTTTTGAACATCATTTCATGCTCCTCCTATTTTTCAGAACGTTCCATGCTCCTCATATTTTTCACACCTTTTGCAGCTCTTCATATTTTTCACACGTTTTCAGTCTCTTCTTGTTTTCAACACCGATTCATGCTCCTCCTATTTTTCAGACCGTTTCATGCTCCTCCTATTTTTCAGAATTTCGTGCTCCTCATATTTTGACACCTTTTGAAGCTCTTCATATTTTTCACACCTTTTCATGCTCTTCATGTTTTTGAACACCGATTCATGCTCCTCCTATTTTTCAGACCGTTTCATGCTCCTCATATTTTTGACACCTTTTGAAGCTCTTCATATTTTTCACATCTTTTCAGGATCTTCATGTATTTCAACACCGATTCTTGCTCCTCCTATTTTTCAGACCGTTTCATGCTCCTCCTATTTTTCAGACCGTTTAATGCTCCTCATATTTTGACACCTTTTGAAACTCTTCATATTTTTCACACCTTTTAATGCTCTTCATGTTTTTCAACAGCGCTTCATTCCCCTCTATTTTTTAGACCGTTTCATGCTCCTCATATATTTGACACCTTTTGAAGCTCTTCATATTTTTCACACCTTTTCATGCTCTGCATTTTTTTCAACACCGATTCATGCTCCTCCTATTTTTCAGACCGTTTCATGCTCCTCATATTTTTGACACCTTTTGAAGCTCTTCATATTTTTCAAACCTTTTAGTGATCTTCATGTGTTTGAACACCACTTTATGCTCCTCCTATTTTTCAGACCGTTTCATGCTCCTCATATTTTTGACACCTTTTGAAGCTCTTCATATTTTTCAAACCTTTTAGTGATCTTCATGTTTTTGAACACCACTTTATGCTCCTCCTATTTTTCAGACCGTTTCATGCTCCTCATATATTACACACCGTTTGAAGCTCTTCATATTTTTCACACCTTTCCAGGCTCTTCATGTTTTTGAACATGGCTTCATGCTCCTCCTATTTTTCAGGCCGTTTCTTGCTCCTCATATTTTTGACACCTTTTGAAGCTCTTCATATATTTCACACATTTTCATGCTCTTCATGTTTTTCAACACCGATTCATGCTCCTGCTATTTTTCAGACCGTTTCATGCTCCTCCTATTTTTCAGGCCGTTTAATGCTCCTCATATTTTTGACACCTTTTGAAGCTCTTCATATTTTTCACACCTTTTCAGGCTCTTCATGTTTTTCAACACCGCTTCATGCTCCTCCTTTTTTTCAGACCGTTTCATGCTCCTCATATTTTTCACACCTTTTGAAGCTCTTCATATTTTTCACACTTTTTCAGGCTCTTCATGTTTTTGAACACCGCTTCATGCTCCTCCTGTTTTTCAGACCGTTTCATGCTCCTCATATTTTTCACACCTTTTGAAGTTCTACGTATTTTTCACACATTTTCAGGCTCTTCATGTTTTTGAACACCACTTCATGCTCCTCCTATTTTTCAGACAATTTCATGCTCCTCATATTTTTGACACCTTTTGAAAGTCTTCAGTTTTTTCACACCTTTTCATGCTCTTCATGTTTTCAACACCGATTCATGCTCCTCCTATTTTTCAGACCGTTTCATGCTCCTCCTATTTTTCAGAATTTCGTGCTCCCCATATTTTGACACCTTTTGAAGCTCTTCATATTATTCACACCACTTCAGGCTCTTCATGTTTTTGAACACGGCTTCATGCTCCTCCTATTTTTCATACCATCTCATGCTCCTCCTATTTTTGACACCTTTTGAAGCTCATCATATATTTCACACCTTTTCAGGCTCTTCAGGTTTTTCAACACTGCTTCAATCTCCTCCTATTTTTCAGACCGTTTCCTGCTCCTCCTATTTTTGACACTTTTTGGAGCTCTTCATATATTTCACACCTTTTCAGGCTCTTCATGTTTATGAACACCACTTCATGTTCTTCCTATTTTTCAGACCGTTTCATGCTCCTCATATTTTTGACTCCATTTGAAGCTCTTCATATTTTTCACACCTTTTCATGCTCTTCATGTTTTCAACACCCATTCATGCTCCTCCTATTTTTTAGACCGTTTCAGGCTCATCATAGTTTTGACACCTTTTGTAGCTCTTCATACATTTCACACCTTGTCAGGCTATTCATGTTTTTCAACACCGCTTCATGCTCCTCCTATTTTTCAGACCGTTTCATGCTCCTCATATTTTTGACACCTTTTGAAGCTCTTCTTATATTTCATGCCATTTCAGGCTCTTCAGGTTTTTCAACACCGCTTCATGCTCCTCCTATTTTTCAGACCGTTTCATGCTCCTCCTATTTTTCAGGCCGTTTCATGCTCTTCATAGTTTTGAGACCTTTTGAAACTATTCATATTTTTCACACCTTTTCATGCTCTTCAGGTTTTTCAACACCGCTTCATATTCCTCCTAATTTTCAGACCGTTTCATGCTCCTCCTATTGTTGACACATTTTGAAGCTCTTCATATATTTCACGCCTTTTCAGGCTCTTCAGGTTTTTCAACACCGCTTCATGCTCCTCCTATTTTTCAGACCGTTTCATGCTCCTCCTATTTTTCAGGCCGTTTCATGCTCCTCATAGTTTTGACAGCTTTTGAAACTCTTCATATTTTTCACACCTTTTCACGCTCTTCATGTTTTTGAACACCGATTCATGCTCCTCCTATTTTTCAGACCGTTTCATGCTCCTCATATTTTTGACACCTTTTGAAGCTCTTCATATATTTCACACCTTTTCAGGATCTTCATGTTTTTCAACACCGATTCATGCTCCTCCTATTTTTCAGACCGTTTAATGCTCCTCATATTTTGACACCTTTTGAAACTCTTCATATTTTTCACACCTTTTCAGGCTCTTCATGTTTTGAACACCGTTCCATGCTCCTCCGATTTTTCAGACAGTTTCATGCTCCTCATATTTTTGACACCATTTGAAGCTCTTCATATTTTGTACACCCTTTTCAGGCTCTTCATCTTTTGGAACACCGTTTCATGCTCCTCCTATTTTTCAGACCGTTTCATGCTCCTCACATTTTTGACACCTTTTGAAGCTCTTCATATTTCACACCTTTCGGGCTCTTCATTTTTTTCAACACCGCTTCATGATCCTCCTGTTTTTCAGACCGTTTCATGCTCCTCGTATTTTTGACACCTTTTGAAGCTCATCATATTTTTCACACGTATTCAGGCTCTTCATGTTTTCAACACCACTTCATGCTTCTTCTATTTTTCAGTCCGTTTCATGCTCAGCTCATTTTTGACAGCTTTTGAAGCTCTTCATATTTTTCACACCTTTTGAAGCTCTTCATATTTTTCACACATTTCAAGCTCTTCATGTTTTTCAACACCGCTTCATGATGCTCATATTTTTCTGACTGTTTCATGCTCCTCATATTTTTGACACCTTTTGAATCTCTTCATATATTTCACACTTTTTTAGGCTCTTCATGTTTTCAACACCACTTCATGCTCCTCCGATTTTTCAGACCGTTTCATGCTCATCTCATTTTTGACACATTTTGAAGCTCTTCATATATTTCACACCTTTTCAGACTCTTCATATTTTTAACACCGCTTCATGCTCCTCCTATTTTTCAGACCGTTTCATTCTCATTTCATTTTTGACACCTTTGGAAGCTATTCATATGTTTCACACCTGTTCAGGCTCTTCATGTTTTAGAACACCTATTCATGCTCCTCCTATTTTTCAGACGGTTTCATGTTCATTTCATTTTTGACATCTTTTGAAGCTCTTCATATTTTTCACATCTTTTGAAGCTCTTCATATTTTTCACACCTTTTCAGGCTCTTCACGATTTGGAACACCGTTTCATGTTCCTCCGATTTTTTCAGACCGTTTCATGCTCCTCATATTTTTGAAACCTTTTGAAGCTCTTCATATATTTCACACCTTTTCAGGCTTTTCAGGTTTTTGAACATCATTTCATGCTCCTCCTATTTTTCAGAACGTTCCATGCTCCTCATATTTTTCACACCTTTTGCAGCTCTTCATATTTTTCACACGTTTTCAGTCTCTTCTTGTTTTCAACACCGATTCATGCTCCTCCTATTTTTCAGACCGTTTCATGCTCCTCCTATTTTTCAGAATTTCGTGCTCCTCATATTTTGACACCTTTTGAAGCTCTTCATATTTTTCACACCTTTTCATGCTCTTCATGTTTTTGAACACCGATTCATGCTCCTCCTATTTTTCAGACCGTTTCATGCTCCTCATATTTTTGACACCTTTTGAAGCTCTTCATATTTTTCACATCTTTTCAGGATCTTCATGTATTTCAACACCGATTCTTGCTCCTCCTATTTTTCAGACCGTTTCATGCTCCTCCTATTTTTCAGACCGTTTAATGCTCCTCATATTTTGACACCTTTTGAAACTCTTCATATTTTTCACACCTTTTAATGCTCTTCATGTTTTTCAACAGCGCTTCATTCCCCTCTATTTTTTAGACCGTTTCATGCTCCTCATATATTTGACACCTTTTGAAGCTCTTCATATTTTTCACACCTTTTCATGCTCTGCATTTTTTTCAACACCGATTCATGCTCCTCCTATTTTTCAGACCGTTTCATGCTCCTCATATTTTTGACACCTTTTGAAGCTCTTCATATTTTTCAAACCTTTTAGTGATCTTCATGTGTTTGAACACCACTTTATGCTCCTCCTATTTTTCAGACCGTTTCATGCTCCTCATATTTTTGACACCTTTTGAAGCTCTTCATATTTTTCAAACCTTTTAGTGATCTTCATGTTTTTGAACACCACTTTATGCTCCTCCTATTTTTCAGACCGTTTCATGCTCCTCATATATTACACACCGTTTGAAGCTCTTCATATTTTTCACACCTTTCCAGGCTCTTCATGTTTTTGAACATGGCTTCATGCTCCTCCTATTTTTCAGGCCGTTTCTTGCTCCTCATATTTTTGACACCTTTTGAAGCTCTTCATATTTTTCACACATTTTCATGCTCTTCATGTTTTTCAACACCGATTCATGCTCCTGCTATTTTTCAGACCGTTTCATGCTCCTCCTATTTTTCAGGCCGTTTAATGCTCCTCATATTTTTGACACCTTTTGAAGCTCTTCATATTTTTCACACCTTTTCAGGCTCTTCATGTTTTTCAACACCGCTTCATGCTCCTCCTTTTTTTCAGACCGTTTCATGCTCCTCATATTTTTCACACCTTTTGAAGCTCTTCATATTTTTCACACTTTTTCAGGCTCTTCATGTTTTTGAACACCGCTTCATGCTCCTCCTATTTTTCAGACCGTTTCATGCTCCTCATATTTTTCACACCTTTTGAAGTTCTACGTATTTTTCACACATTTTCAGGCTCTTCATGTTTTTGAACACCACTTCATGCTCCTCCTATTTTTCAGACAATTTCATGCTCCTCATATTTTTGACACCTTTTGAAAGTCTTCAGTTTTTTCACACCTTTTCATGCTCTTCATGTTTTCAACACCGATTCATGCTCCTCCTATTTTTCAGACCGTTTCATGCTCCTCCTATTTTTCAGAATTTCGTGCTCCCCATATTTTGACACCTTTTGAAGCTCTTCATATTATTCACACCACTTCAGGCTCTTCATGTTTTTGAACACGGCTTCATGCTCCTCCTATTTTTCATACCATCTCATGCTCCTCCTATTTTTGACACCTTTTGAAGCTCATCATATATTTCACACCTTTTCAGGCTCTTCAGGTTTTTCAACACTGCTTCAATCTCCTCCTATTTTTCAGACCGTTTCCTGCTCCTCCTATTTTTGACACTTTTTGGAGCTCTTCATATATTTCACACCTTTTCAGGCTCTTCATGTTTCTGAACACCACTTCATGTTCTTCCTATTTTTCAGACCGTTTCATGCTCCTCATATTTTTGACTCCATTTGAAGCTCTTCATATTTTTCACACCTTTTCATGCTCTTCATGTTTTCAACACCCATTCATGCTCCTCCTATTTTTTAGACCGTTTCAGGCTCATCATAGTTTTGACACCTTTTGTAGCTCTTCATACATTTCACACCTTGTCAGGCTATTCATGTTTTTCAACACCGCTTCATGCTCCTCCTATTTTTCAGACCGTTTCATGCTCCTCATATTTTTGACACCTTTTGAAGCTCTTCTTATATTTCATGCCATTTCAGGCTCTTCAGGTTTTTCAACACCGCTTCATGCTCCTCCTATTTTTCAGACCGTTTCATGCTCCTCCTATTTTTCAGGCCGTTTCATGCTCTTCATAGTTTTGAGACCTTTTGAAACTATTCATATTTTTCACACCTTTTCATGCTCTTCAGGTTTTTCAACACCGCTTCATATTCCTCCTAATTTTCAGACCGTTTCATGCTCCTCCTATTGTTGACACATTTTGAAGCTCTTCATATATTTCACGCCTTTTCAGGCTCTTCAGGTTTTTCAACACCGCTTCATGCTCCTCCTATTTTTCAGACCGTTTCATGCTCCTCCTATTTTTCAGGCCGTTTCATGCTCCTCATAGTTTTGACAGCTTTTGAAACTCTTCATATTTTTCACACCTTTTCACGCTCTTCATGTTTTTGAACACCGATTCATGCTCCTCCTATTTTTCAGACCGTTTCATGCTCCTCATATTTTTGACACCTTTTGAAGCTCTTCATATATTTCACACCTTTTCAGGATCTTCATGTTTTTCAACACCGATTCATGCTCCTCCTATTTTTCAGACCGTTTAATGCTCCTCATATTTTGACACCTTTTGAAACTCTTCATATTTTTCACACCTTTTCAGGCTCTTCATGTTTTGAACACCGTTCCATGCTCCTCCGATTTTTCAGACAGTTTCATGCTCCTCATATTTTTGACACCATTTGAAGCTCTTCATATTTTGTACACCCTTTTCAGGCTCTTCATCTTTTGGAACACCGTTTCATGCTCCTCCTATTTTTCAGACCGTTTCATGCTCCTCACATTTTTGACACCTTTTGAAGCTCTTCATATTTCACACCTTTCGGGCTCTTCATTTTTTTCAACACCGCTTCATGATCCTCCTGTTTTTCAGACCGTTTCATGCTCCTCGTATTTTTGACACCTTTTGAAGCTCATCATATTTTTCACACGTATTCAGGCTCTTCATGTTTTCAACACCACTTCATGCTTCTTCTATTTTTCAGTCCGTTTCATGCTCAGCTCATTTTTGACAGCTTTTGAAGCTCTTCATATTTTTCACACCTTTTGAAGCTCTTCATATTTTTCACACATTTCACGCTCTTCATGTTTTGCAACACCGCTTCATGATGCTCATATTTTTCTGACTGTTTCATGCTCCTCATATTTTTGACACCTTTTGAATCTCTTCATATATTTCACACTTTTTTAGGCTCTTCATGTTTTCAACACCACTTCATGCTCCTCCGATTTTTCAGACCGTTTCATGCTCATCTCATTTTTGACACATTTTGAAGCTCTTCATATATTACACACCTTTTCAGACTCTTCATATTTTTGAACACCGCTTCATGCTCCTCCTATTTTTCAGACCGTTTCATTCTCATTTCATTTTTGACACCTTTGGAAGCTATTCATATGTTTCACACCTGTTCAGGCTCTTCATGTTTTAGAACACCTATTCATGCTCCTCCTATTTTTCAGACGGTTTCATGTTCATTTCATTTTTGACATCTTTTGAAGCTCTTCATATTTTTCACATCTTTTGAAGCTCTTCATATTTTTCACACCTTTTCAGGCTCTTCACGATTTGGAACACCGTTTCATGTTCCTCCGATTTTTTCAGACCGTTTCATGCTCCTCATATTTTTGAAACCTTTTGAAGCTCTTCATATATTTCACACCTTTTCAGGCTTTTCAGGTTTTTGAACATCATTTCATGCTCCTCCTATTTTTCAGAACGTTCCATGCTCCTCATATTTTTCACACCTTTTGCAGCTCTTCATATTTTTCACACGTTTTCAGTCTCTTCTTGTTTTCAACACCGATTCATGCTCCTCCTATTTTTCAGACCGTTTCATGCTCCTCCTATTTTTCAGAATTTCGTGCTCCTCATATTTTGACACCTTTTGAAGCTCTTCATATTTTTCACACCTTTTCATGCTCTTCATGTTTTTGAACACCGATTCATGCTCCTCCTATTTTTCAGACCGTTTCATGCTCCTCATATTTTTGACACCTTTTGAAGCTCTTCATATTTTTCACATCTTTTCAGGATCTTCATGTATTTCAACACCGATTCTTGCTCCTCCTATTTTTCAGACCGTTTCATGCTCCTCCTATTTTTCAGACCGTTTAATGCTCCTCATATTTTGACACCTTTTGAAACTCTTCATATTTTTCACACCTTTTAATGCTCTTCATGTTTTTCAACAGCGCTTCATTCCCCTCTATTTTTTAGACCGTTTCATGCTCCTCATATATTTGACACCTTTTGAAGCTCTTCATATTTTTCACACCTTTTCATGCTCTGCATTTTTTTCAACACCGATTCATGCTCCTCCTATTTTTCAGACCGTTTCATGCTCCTCATATTTTTGACACCTTTTGAAGCTCTTCATATTTTTCAAACCTTTTAGTGATCTTCATGTGTTTGAACACCACTTTATGCTCCTCCTATTTTTCAGACCGTTTCATGCTCCTCATATTTTTGACACCTTTTGAAGCTCTTCATATATTTCAAACCTTTTAGTGATCTTCATGTTTTTAAACACCACTTTATGCTCCTCCTATTTTTCAGACCGTTTCATGCTCCTCATATATTACACACCGTTTGAAGCTCTTCATATTTTTCACACCTTTCCAGGCTCTTCATGTTTTTGAACATGGCTTCATGCTCCTCCTATTTTTCAGGCCGTTTCTTGCTCCTCATATTTTTGACACCTTTTGAAGCTCTTCATATTTTTCACACATTTTCATGCTCTTCATGTTTTTCAACACCGATTCATGCTCCTGCTATTTTTCAGACCGTTTCATGCTCCTCCTATTTTTCAGGCCGTTTAATGCTCCTCATATTTTTGACACCTTTTGAAGCTCTTCATATTTTTCACACCTTTTCAGGCTCTTCATGTTTTTCAACACCGCTTCATGCTCCTCCTTTTTTTCAGACCGTTTCATGCTCCTCATATTTTTCACACCTTTTGAAGCTCTTCATATTTTTCACACTTTTTCAGGCTCTTCATGTTTTTGAACACCGCTTCATGCTCCTCCTATTTTTCAGACCGTTTCATGCTCCTCATATTTTTCACACCTTTTGAAGTTCTACGTATTTTTCACACATTTTCAGGCTCTTCATGTTTTTGAACACCACTTCATGCTCCTCCTATTTTTCAGACAATTTCATGCTCCTCATATTTTTGACACCTTTTGAAAGTCTTCAGTTTTTTCACACCTTTTCATGCTCTTCATGTTTTCAACACCGATTCATGCTCCTCCTATTTTTCAGACCGTTTCATGCTCCTCCTATTTTTCAGAATTTCGTGCTCCCCATATTTTGACACCTTTTGAAGCTCTTCATATTATTCACACCACTTCAGGCTCTTCATGTTTTTGAACACGGCTTCATGCTCCTCCTATTTTTCATACCATCTCATGCTCCTCCTATTTTTGACACCTTTTGAAGCTCATCATATATTTCACACCTTTTCAGGCTCTTCAGGTTTTTCAACACTGCTTCAATCTCCTCCTATTTTTCAGACAGTTTCCTGCTCCTCCTATTTTTGACATTTTTGGAGCTCTTCATATATTTCACACCTTTTCAGGCTCTTCATGTTTCTGAACACCACTTCATGTTCTTCCTATTTTTCAGACCGTTTCATGCTCCTCATATTTTTGACTCCATTTGAAGCTCTTCATATTTTTCACACCTTTTCATGCTCTTCATGTTTTCAACACCCATTCATGCTCCTCCTATTTTTTAGACCGTTTCAGGCTCATCATAGTTTTGACACCTTTTGTAGCTCTTCATACATTTCACACCTTGTCAGGCTATTCATGTTTTTCAACACCGCTTCATGCTCCTCCTATTTTTCAGACCGTTTCATGCTCCTCATATTTTTGACACCTTTTGAAGCTCTTCTTATATTTCATGCCATTTCAGGCTCTTCAGGTTTTTCAACACCGCTTCATGCTCCTCCTATTTTTCAGACCGTTTCATTCTCCTCCTATTTTTCAGGCCGTTTCATGCTCTTCATAATTTTGAGACCTTTTGAAACTATTCATATTTTTCACACCTTTTCATGCTCTTCAGGTTTTTCAACACCGCTTCATATTCCTCCTAATTTTCAGACTGTTTCATGCTCCTCCTATTGTTGACACATTTTGAAGCACTTCATATATTTCACGCCTTTTCAGGCTCTTCAGGTTTTTCAACACCGCTTCATGCTCCTCCTATTTTTCAGACCGTTTCATGCTCCTCCTATTTTTCAGGCTGTTTCATGCTCCTCATAGTTTTGACAGCTTTTGAAACTCTTCATATTTTTCACACCTTTTCATGCTCTTCATGTTTTTGAACACCGATTCATGCTCCTCCTATTTTTCAGACCGTTTCATGCTCCTCATATTTTTGACACCTTTTGAAGCTCTTCATATTTTTCACACCTTTTCAGGATCTTCATGTTTTTCAACACCGATTCATGCTCCTCCTATTTTTCAGACCGTTTAATGCTCCTCATATTTTGACACCTTTTGAAACTCTTCATATTTTTCACACCTTTTCAGGCTCTTCATGTTTTGAACACCGTTCCATGCTCCTCCGATTTTTCAGACAGTTTCATGCTCCTCATATTTTTGACACCATTTGAAGCTCTTCATATTTTGTACACCCTTTTCAGGCTCTTCATCTTTTGGAACACCGTTTCATGCTCCTCCTATTTTTCAGACCGTTTCATGCTCCTCACATTTTTGACACCTTTTGAAGCTCTTCATATTTCACACCTTTCGGGCTCTTCATTTTTTTCAACACCGCTTCATGATCCTCTTGTTTTTCAGACCGTTTCATGCTCCTCGTATTTTTGACACCTTTTGAAGCTCATCGTATTTTTCACACGTATTCAGGCTCTTCATGTTTTCAACACCACTTCATGCTTCTTCTATTTTTCAGTCCGTTTCATGCTCAGCTCATTTTTGACAGCTTTTGAAGCTCTTCATATTTTTCACACCTTTTGAAGCTCTTCATATTTTTCACACATTTCAAGCTCTTCATGTTTTTCAACACCGCTTCATGATGCTCATATTTTTCTGACGGTTTCATGCTCCTCATATTTTTGACACCTTTTGAATCTCTTCATATATTTCACACCTTTTCAGGCTCTTCATGTTTTCAACACCACTTCATGCTCCTCCGATTTTTCAGACCGTTTCATGCTCATCTCATTTTTGACACATTTTGAAGCTCTTCATATATTTCACACCTTTTAAGTCTCTTCATATTTTTGAACACCGCTTCATGCTCCTCCTATTTTTCAGACCGTTTCATTCTCATTTCATTTTTGACACCTTTGGAAGCTATTCATATGTTTCACACCTGTTCAGGCTCTTCATGTTTTAGAACACCTATTCATGCTCCTCCTATTTTTCAGACGGTTTCATGCTCATTTCATTTTTGACATCTTTTGAAGCTCTTCATATTTTTCACATCTTTTGAAGCTCTTCATATTTTTCACACCTTTTCAGGCTCTTCACGATTTGGAACACCGTTTCATGTTCCTCCGATTTTTTCAGACCGTTTCATGCTCCTCATATTTTTGAAACCTTTTGAAGCTCTTCATATATTTCACACCTTTTCAGGCTTTTCAGGTTTTTGAACATCATTTCATGCTCCTCCTATTTTTCAGAACGTTCCATGCTCCTCATATTTTTCACACCTTTTGCAGCTCTTCATATTTTTCACACGTTTTCAGTCTCTTCTTGTTTTCAACACCGATTCATGCTCCTCCTATTTTTCAAACCGTTTCATGCTCCTCCTATTTTTCAGAATTTCGTGCTCCTCATATTTTGACACCTTTTGAAGCTCTTCATATTTTTCACAGCTTTTCAGGTTCTTCATGTTTTACAACACCGCATCATGCTCCACCTATTTTTCAGACTGTTTCATGCTCCTCATATTTTTGACTCCTTTTGAAGCTCTTCATATTTTTCACACCTTTTCAAGCTCTTCATGTTTTTCAACACCGCTTCATGATCCTCATATTTTTAAGACCGTTACATGCTCCTCGTATTTTTGACACCTTTTGAAGCTCATCATATTTTTCACACGTATTCAGGCTCTTCATGTTTTCAACACCACTTCATGCTTCTTCTATTTTTCAGTCCGTTTCATGCTCAGCTCATTTTTGACAGCTTTCGAAGCTCTTCATATTTTTCACACCTTTTGAAGCTCTTCATATTTTTCACACATTTCAAGCTCTTCATGTTTTTCAACACTGCTTCATGATGCTCATATTTTTCTGACCGTTTCATGCTCCTCATATTTTTGACACCTTTTGAAGCTCTTCATATATTTCACACCTTTTTATGCTCTTCAGGTTTTTGAACACCGCTTCATATTCCTCCTATTTTTCAGACCTTTTCATGCTCCTCCTATTGTTGACACCTTTTGAAGCTCTTCATATATTTCACGCCTTTTCAGGCTCTTCAGGTTTTTCAACACCGCTTCATGCTCCTCCTATTTTTCAGACCGTTTCATGCTCCTCCTATTTTTCAGGCCGTTTCATGCTCCTCATAGTGTTGACACCTTTTGAAACACTTCATATTTTTCACACCTTTTCATGCTCTTCATGTTTTTGAACACGGCTTCATGCTCCTCCTATTTTTGTGACCGTTTCATGCTCCTGATATTTGACACAATATGATGCTCTTCATATATTTCACACCTTTTCAGGCACTTCATGATTTTCAACACCGCTTCATGCTCCTCCTATTTTTCAGAACGTTTCATGCTCCTCATATTTGACATGATTTGAAGCTCTTCATATATTTCACACCTTTTCAGGCTCTTCATGTTTTGATCACCGGTTCATGCTCCTCCTATTTTTCAGAGCGTTTCTTGCTCCTCATATTTTTCACACATTTTGAAACTCTACATATTTATCACACCTTTTCAGTCTCTTCATATTTTTGAACACCGCTTCATGCTCCTCCTATTTTTCAGGCCGTTTCATGCTCCTCATATTTTTGACACCATTTGAATCTCTTCATATTTTTGACAACTTTTCATGCTCTTCATGTTTTTCAACACCGCTTCATGCTTCTCCTATTTTTCAGACGGTTTCTTGCTTCTCATATTTTTGACACCTTTTGAAGCTCTCCATATATTTCAAGCCTTTTCAGGCTCTTCAGGTTTTTAACCACTGCTTCATGCTCCTCCTATTTTTCAGACCGTTTCATGCTCCTCCTATTTTTCAGAATTTCATGCTCCTCATATTTTGACACCTTTTGAAGCTCTTCATATTTTTCTCTCCTTTTCAGGCTCTTCATGTTTTTGAACACGGGTTCATGCTCCTCCTATATTTCAGACCGTTTCATGCTCCTCATAATTTTGACACCTTTTGAAGCTCTTCATATTTTTCACACCTTTTCAGGCTCTTCATGTTTTTGAACATGGCTTCATGCTCCTCCTATTTTTCAGGCCGTTTCATGCTCCTCATAGTTTTGACACCTTTGAAAATCTTCAGTTTTTTCACACCTTTTCATGCTCTTCATGTTTTCAACACCGCTTCATGCTCCTCCTATTTTTCAGACCGTTTCATGCTCCTCCTATTTTTCAGGCTGTTTCATGCTCCTCATAGTTTTGACAGCTTTTGAAACTCTTCATATTTTTCACACCTTTTCATGCTCTTCATGTTTTTGAACACCGATTCATGCTCCTCCTATATTTCAGACCGTTTCATGCTCCTCATATTTTTGACACCTTTTGAAGCTCTTCATATTTTTCAAACCTTTTAGTGATCTTCATGTTTTTGAACACCACTTTATGCTCCTCCTATTTTTCAGACCGTTTCATGCTCCTCATATATTACACACCGTTTGAAGCTCTTCATATTTTTCACACCTTTCCAGGCTCTTCATGTTTTTGAACATGGCTTCATGCTCCTCCTATTTTTCAGGCCGTTTCTTGCTCCTCATATTTTTGACACCTTTTGAAGCTCTTCATATTTTTCACACATTTTCATGCTCTTCATGTTTTTCAACACCGATTCATGCTCCTGCTATTTTTCAGACCGTTTCATGCTCCTCCTATTTTTCAGGCCGTTTAATGCTCCTCATATTTTTGACACCTTTTGAAGCTCTTCATATTTTTCACACCTTTTCAGGCTCTTCATGTTTTTCAACACCGCTTCATGCTCCTCCTTTTTTTCAGACCGTTTCATGCTCCTCATATTTTTCACACCTTTTGAAGCTCTTCATATTTTTCACACTTTTTCAGGCTCTTCATGTTTTTGAACACCGCTTCATGCTCCTCCTATTTTTCAGACCGTTTCATGCTCCTCATATTTTTCACACCTTTTGAAGTTCTACGTATTTTTCACACATTTTCAGGCTCTTCATGTTTTTGAACACCACTTCATGCTCCTCCTATTTTTCAGACAATTTCATGCTCCTCATATTTTTGACACCTTTTGAAAGTCTTCAGTTTTTTCACACCTTTTCATGCTCTTCATGTTTTCAACACCGATTCATGCTCCTCCTATTTTTCAGACCGTTTCATGCTCCTCCTATTTTTCAGAATTTCGTGCTCCCCATATTTTGACACCTTTTGAAGCTCTTCATATTATTCACACCACTTCAGGCTCTTCATGTTTTTGAACACGGCTTCATGCTCCTCCTATTTTTCATACCATTTCATGCTCCTCCTATTTTTGACACCTTTTGAAGCTCATCATATATTTCACACCTTTTCAGGCTCTTCAGGTTTTTCAACACTGCTTCAATCTCCTCCTATTTTTCAGACAGTTTCCTGCTCCTCCTATTTTTGACACTTTTTGGAGCTCTTCATATATTTCACACCTTTTCAGGCTCTTCATGTTTCTGAACACCACTTCATGTTCTTCCTATTTTTCAGACCGTTTCATGCTCCTCATATTTTTGACTCCATTTGAAGCTCTTCATATTTTTCACACCTTTTCATGCTCTTCATGTTTTCAACACCCATTCATGCTCCTCCTATTTTTTAGACCGTTTCAGGCTCATCATAGTTTTGACACCGTTTGTAGCTCTTCATACATTTCACACCTTGTCAGGCTATTCATGTTTTTCAACACCGCTTCATGCTCCTCCTATTTTTCAGACCGTTTCATGCTCCTCATATTTTTGACACCTTTTGAAGCTCTTCTTATATTTCATGCCATTTCAGGCTCTTCAGGTTTTTCAACACCGCTTCATGCTCCTCCTATTTTTCAGACCGTTTCATTCTCCTCCTATTTTTCAGGCCGTTTCATGCTCTTCATAATTTTGAGACCTTTTGAAACTATTCATGTTTTTCACACCTTTTCATGCTCTTCAGGTTTTTCAACACCGCTTCATATTCCTCCTAATTTTCAGACCGTTTCATGCTCCTCCTATTGTTGACACATTTTGAAACACTTCATATATTTCACGCCTTTTCAGGCTCTTCAGGTTTTTCAACACCGCTTCATGCTCCTCCTATTTTTCAGACCGTTTCATGCTCCTCCTATTTTTCAGGCTGTTTCATGCTCCTCATAGTTTTGACAGCTTTTGAAACTCTTCATATTTTTCACACCTTTTCATGCTCTTCATGTTTTTGAACACCGATTCATGCTCCTCCTATTTTTCAGACCGTTTCATGCTCCTCATATTTTTGACACCTTTTGAAGCTCTTCATATTTTTCACACCTTTTCAGGATCTTCATGTTTTTCAACACCGATTCATGCTCCTCCTATTTTTCAGACCGTTTAATGCTCCTCATATTTTGACACCTTTTGAAACTCTTCATATTTTTCACACCTTTTCAGGCTCTTCATGTTTTGAACACCGTTCCATGCTCCTCCGATTTTTCAGACAGTTTCATGCTCCTCATATTTTTGACACCATTTGAAGCTCTTCATATTTTGTACACCCTTTTCAGGCTCTTCATCTTTTGGAACACCGTTTCATGCTCCTCCTATTTTTCAGACCGTTTCATGCTCCTCACATTTTTGACACCTTTTGAAGCTCTTCATATTTCACACCTTTCGGGCTCTTCATTTTTTTCAACACCGCTTCATGATCCTCTTGTTTTTCAGACCGTTTCATGCTCCTCGTATTTTTGACACCTTTTGAAGCTCATCGTATTTTTCACACGTATTCAGGCTCTTCATGTTTTCAACACCACTTCATGCTTCTTCTATTTTTCAGTCCGTTTCATGCTCAGCTCATTTTTGACAGCTTTTGAAGCTCTTCATATTTTTCACACCTTTTTATGCTCTTCAGGTTTTTGAACACCGCTTCATATTCCTCCTATTTTTCAGACCTTTTCATGCTCCTCCTATTGTTGACACCTTTTGAAGCTCTTCATATATTTCACGCCTTTTCAGGCTCTTCAGGTTTTTCAACACCGCTTCATGCTCCTCCTATTTTTCAGACCGTTTCATGCTCCTCCTATTTTTCAGGCCGTTTCATGCTCCTCATAGTGTTGACACCTTTTGAAACACTTCATATTTTTCACACCTTTTCATGCTCTTCATGTTTTTGGACACGGCTTCATGCTCCTCCTATTTTTGTGACCGTTTCATGCTCCTGATATTTGACACAATATGATGCTCTTCATATATTTCACACCTTTTCAGGCACTTCATGATTTTCAACACCGCTTCATGCTCCTCCTATTTTTCAGAACGTTTCATGCTCCTCATATTTGACATGATTTGAAGCTCTTCATATATTTCACACCTTTTCAGGCTCTTCATGTTTTGATCACCGGTTCATGCTCCTCCTATTTTTCAGACCGTTTCATGCTCAGCTCATTTTTGACAGCTTTTGAAGCTCTTCATATTTTTCACACCTTTTGAAGCTCTTCATATTTTTCACACATTTCAAGCTCTTCATGTTTTTCAACACCGCTTCATGATGCTCATATTTTTCTGACGGTTTCATGCTCCTCATATTTTTGACACCTTTTGAATCTCTTCATATATTTCACACCTTTTCAGGCTCTTCATGTTTTCAACACCACTTCATGCTCCTCCGATTTTTCAGACCGTTTCATGCTCATCTCATTTTTGACACATTTTGAAGCTCTTCATATATTTCACACCTTTTCAGACTCTTCATATTTTTGAACACCGCTTCATGCTCCTCCTATTTTTCAGACCGTTTCATTCTCATTTCATTTTTGACACCTTTGGAAGCTATTCATATGTTTCACACCTGTTCAGGCTCTTCATGTTTTAGAACACCTATTCATGCTCCTCCTATTTTTCAGACGGTTTCATGCTCATTTCATTTTTGACATCTTTTGAAGCTCTTCATATTTTTCACATCTTTTGAAGCTCTTCATATATTTCACACCTTTTCAGGCTTTTCAGGTTTTTGAACATCATTTCATGCTCCTCCTATTTTTCAGAACGTTCCATGCTCCTCATATTTTTCACACCTTTTGCAGCTCTTCATATTTTTCACACGTTTTCAGTCTCTTCTTGTTTTCAACACCGATTCATGCTCCTCCTATTTTTCAAACCGTTTCATGCTCCTCCTATTTTTCAGAATTTCGTGCTCCTCATATTTTGACACCTTTTGAAGCTCTTCATATTTTTCACAGCTTTTCAGGTTCTTCATGTTTTACAACACCGCATCATGCTCCACCTATTTTTCAGACTGTTTCATGCTCCTCATATTTTTGACTCCTTTTGAAGCTCTTCATATTTTTCACACCTTTTCAAGCTCTTCATGTTTTTCAACACCGCTTCATGATCCTCATATTTTTAAGACCGTTTCATGCTCCTCGTATTTTTGACACCTTTTGAAGCTCATCATATTTTTCACACGTATTCAGGCTCTTCATGTTTTCAACACCACTTCATGCTTCTTCTATTTTTCAGTCCGTTTCATGCTCAGCTCATTTTTGACAGCTTTCGAAGCTCTTCATATTTTTCACACCTTTTGAAGCTCTTCATATTTTTCACACATTTCAAGCTCTTCATGTTTTTCAACACTGCTTCATGATGCTCATATTTTTCTGACCGTTTCATGCTCCTCATATTTTTGACACCTTTTGAAGCTCTTCATATATTTCACACCTTTTTATGCTCTTCAGGTTTTTGAACACCGCTTCATATTCCTCCTATTTTTCAGACCTTTTCATGCTCCTCCTATTGTTGACACCTTTTGAAGCTCTTCATATATTTCATGCCTTTTCAGGCTCTTCAGGTTTTTCAACACCGCTTCATGCTCCTCCTATTTTTCAGACCGTTTCATGCTCCTCCTATTTTTCAGGCCGTTTCATGCTCCTCATAGTGTTGACACCTTTTGAAACACTTCATATTTTTCACACCTTTTCATGCTCTTCATGTTTTTGAACACGGCTTCATGCTCCTCCTATTTTTGTGACCGTTTCATGCTCCTGATATTTGACACAATATGAAGCTCTTCATATATTTCACACCTTTTCAGGCACTTCATGATTTTCAACACCGCTTCATGCTCCTCCTATTTTTCAGAACGTTTCATGCTCCTCATATTTGACATGATTTGAAGCTCTTCATATATTTCACACCTTTTCAGGCTCTTCATGTTTTGATCACCGCTTCATGCTCCTCCTATTTTTCAGAGCGTTTCTTGCTCCTCATATTTTTCACACATTTTGAAACTCTACATATTTATCACACCTTTTCAGTCTCTTCATATTTTTGAACACCGCTTCATGCTCCTCCTATTTTTCAGGCCGTTTCATGCTCCTCATATTTTTGACACCATTTGAATCTCTTCATATTTTTGACAACTTTTCATGCTCTTCATGTTTTTCAACACCGCTTCATGCTTCTCCTATTTTTCAGACGGTTTCTTGCTTCTCATATTTTTGACACCTTTTGAAGCTCTCCATATATTTCAAGCCTTTTCAGGCTCTTCAGGTTTTTAACCACTGCTTCATGCTCCTCCTATTTTTCAGATATTTTCATGCTCCTACTATTTTTCAGGCAGTTTCATGCTCCTCATAGTTTTGACACCTTTTGAAACTCTTCATATTTTTCACACCTTTTCATGCTCTTCATGTTTTTGAAAACGGCTTCATGCTCCTCCTATTTTTCAGACCGGTTCATGCTTCTCATAGTTTTGACACCATTTGAAGCTGTTCATATTTTTCACATCTTTTCAGGATCTTCATGTATTTCAACACCGATTCTTGCTCCTCCTATTTTTCAGAGCGTTTCATGCTCCTCCTATTTTTCAGACCGTTTAATGCTCCTCATATTTTGACACCTTTTGAAACTCTTCATATTTTTCACACCTTTTAATGCTCTTCATGTTTTTCAACAGCGCTTCATTCCCCTCTATTTTTTAGACCGTTTCATGCTCCTCATATATTTGACACCTTTTGAAGCTCTTCATATTTTTCACACCTTTTCATGCTCTGCATTTTTTTCAACACCGATTCATGCTCCTCCTATTTTGCAGACCGTTTCATGCTCCTCATATTTTTGACACATTTTGAAGCTTTTCAAATTTTTCAAACCTTTTAGTGATCTTCATGTTTTTGAACACCACTTTATGCTCCTCCTATTTTTCAGACCGTTTCTTGCTCCTCATATTTTTGACACCTTTTGAAGCTCTTCATATTTTTGACACCTTTTCAAGCTCTTCATGTTTTTCAACACCGCTTCATGCTCCTCCTATTTTTCAGACCGTTTCGTGCTCCTCATAAATTTGACACCTTTTGAAGCTCTTCATATTTTCACACCTTTTCAGGCTCTTCATGTTTTTCAACACTGCTTCTTGCTCCTCCTATTTTTCAGACCGTTTCATGCTCCTCTTATTTTTCAGGCCGTTTCATGCTCCTCATAGTTTTGACACCTTTGAAAATCTTCAGTTTTTTCACACCTTTTCATGCTCTTCATGTTTTCAACACCGATTCATGCTCCTCCTATTTTTCAGACCGTTTCATGCTCCTCCTATTTTTCAGAATTTCATGCTCCTCATATTTTGACACCTTTTGAAGCTCTTCATATTTTTCACTCCTTTTCAGGCTCTACATGTTTTTGAACACGGGTTCATGCTCCTCCTATATTTCAGACCGTTTCATGCTCCTCATAATTTTGACACCTTTTGAAGCTCTTCATATTTTTCACACCTTTTCAGGCTCTTCATGTTTTTGAACATGGCTTCATGCTCCTCCTATTTTTCAGGCCGTTTCATGCTCCTCATAGTTTTGACACCTTTGAAAATCTTCAGTTTTTTCACACCTTTTCATGCTCTTCATGTTTTCAACACCGCTTCATGCTCCTCCTATTTTTCAGACCGTTTCATGCTCCTCCTATTTTTCAGGCTGTTTCATGCTCCTCATAGTTTTGACAGCTTTTGAAACTCTTCATATTTTTCACACCTTTTCATGCTCTTCATGTTTTTGAACACCGATTCATGCTCCTCCTATTTTTCAGACCGTTTCATGCTCCTCATATTTTTGACACCTTTTGAAGCTCTTCATATTTTTCACACCTTTTCAGGATCTTCATGTTTTTCAACACCGATTCATGCTCCTCCTATTTTTCAGACCGTTTAATGCTCCTCATATTTTGACACCTTTTGAAACTCTTCATATTTTTCACACCTTTTCAGGCTCTTCATGTTTTGAACACCGTTCCATGCTCCTCCGATTTTTCAGACAGTTTCATGCTCCTCATATTTTTGACACCATTTGAAGCTCTTCATATTTTGTACACCCTTTTCAGGCTCTTCATCTTTTGGAACACCGTTTCATGCTCCTCCTATTTTTCAGACCGTTTCATGCTCCTCACATTTTTGACACCTTTTGAAGCTCTTCATATTTCACACCTTTCGGGCTCTTCATTTTTTTCAACACCGCTTCATGATCCTCCTGTTTTTCAGACCGTTTCATGCTCCTCGTATTTTTGACACCTTTTGAAGCTCTTCATATTTCACACCTTTCGGGCTCTTCATTTTTTTCAACACCGCTTCATGATCCTCTTGTTTTTCAGACCGTTTCATGCTCCTCGTATTTTTGACACCTTTTGAAGCTCATCGTATTTTTCACACGTATTCAGGCTCTTCATGTTTTCAACACCACTTCATGCTTCTTCTATTTTTCAGTCCGTTTCATGCTCAGCTCATTTTTGACAGCTTTTGAAGCTCTTCATATTTTTCACACCTTTTGAAGCTCTTCATATTTTTCACACATTTCAAGCTCTTCATGTTTTTCAACACCACTTCATGATGCTCATATTTTTCTGACGGTTTCATGCTCCTCATATTTTTGACACCTTTTGAATCTCTTCATATATTTCACACCTTTTCAGGCTCTTCATGTTTTCAACACCACTTCATGCTCCTCCGATTTTTCAGACCGTTTCATGCTCATCTCATTTTTGACACATTTTGAAGCTCTTCATATATTTCACACCTTTTCAGACTCTTCATATTTTTGAACACCGCTTCATGCTCCTCCTATTTTTCAGACCGTTTCAATCTCATTTCATTTTTGACACCTTTGGAAGCTATTCATATGTTTCACACCTGTTCAGGCTCTTCATGTTTTAGAACACCTATTCATGCTCCTCCTATTTTTCAGACGGTTTCATGCTCATTTCATTTTTGACATCTTTTGAAGCTCTTCATATTTTTCACATCTTTTGAAGCTCTTCATATTTTTCACACCTTTTCAGGCTTTTCAGGTTTTTGAACATCATTTCATGCTCCTCCTATTTTTCAGAACGTTCCATGCTCCTCATATTTTTCACACCTTTTGCAGCTCTTCATATTTTTCACACGTTTTCAGTCTCTTCTTGTTTTCAACACCGATTCATGCTCCTCCTATTTTTCAAACCGTTTCATGCTCCTCCTATTTTTCAGAATTTCGTGCTCCTCATATTTTGACACCTTTTGAAGCTCTTCATATTTTTCACAGCTTTTCAGGTTCTTCATGTTTTACAACACCGCATCATGCTCCACCTATTTTTCAGACTGTTTCATGCTCCTCATATTTTTGACTCCTTTTGAAGCTCTTCATATTTTTCACACCTTTTCAAGCTCTTCATGTTTTTCAACACCGCTTCATGATCCTCATATTTTTAAGACCGTTTCATGCTCCTCGTATTTTTGACACCTTTTGAAGCTCATCATATTTTTCACACGTATTCAGGCTCTTCATGTTTTCAACACCACTTCATGCTTCTTCTATTTTTCAGTCCGTTTCATGCTCAGCTCATTTTTGACAGCTTTTGAAGCTCTTCATATTTTTCACACCTTTTGAAGCTCTTCATATTTTTCACACATTTCAAGCTCTTCATGTTTTTCAACACTGCTTCATGATGCTCATATTTTTCTGACCGTTTCATGCTCCTCATATTTTTGACACCTTTTGAAGCTCTTCATATATTTCACACCTTTTTATGCTCTTCAGGTTTTTGAACACCGCTTCATATTCCTCCTATTTTTCAGACCTTTTCATGCTCCTCCTATTGTTGACACCTTTTGAAGCTCTTCATATATTTCACGCCTTTTCAGGCTCTTCAGGTTTTTCAACACCGCTTCATGCTCCTCCTATTTTTCAGACCGTTTCATGCTCCTCCTATTTTTCAGGCCGTTTCATGCTCCTCATAGTGTTGACACCTTTTGAAACACTTCATATTTTTCACACCTTTTCATGCTCTTCATGTTTTTGAACACGGCTTCATGCTCCTCCTATTTTTGTGACCGTTTCATGCTCCTGATATTTGACACAATATGAAGCTCTTCATATATTTCACACCTTTTCAGGCACTTCATGATTTTCAACACCGCTTCATGCTCCTCCTATTTTTCAGAACGTTTCATGCTCCTCATATTTGACATGATTTGAAGCTCTTCATATATTTCACACCTTTTCAGGCTCTTCATGTTTTGATCACCGCTTCATGCTCCTCCTATTTTTCAGAGCATTTCTTGCTCCTCATATTTTTCACACATTTTGAAACTCTACATATTTATCACACCTTTTCAGTCTCTTCATATTTTTGAACACCGCTTCATGCTCCTCCTATTTTTCAGGCCGTTTCATGCTCCTCATATTTTTGACACCATTTGAATCTCTTCATATTTTTGACAACTTTTCATGCTCTTCATGTTTTTCAACACCGCTTCATGCTTCTCCTATTTTTCAGACGGTTTCTTGCTTCTCATATTTTTGACACCTTTTGAAGCTCTCCATATATTTCAAGCCTTTTCAGGCTCTTCAGGTTTTTAACCACTGCTTCATGCTCCTCCTATTTTTCAGATATTTTCATGCTCCTACTATTTTTCAGGCAGTTTCATGCTCCTCATAATTTTGACACCTTTTGAAGCTCTTCATATATTTCAGACCTTTTCAGGCTCTTCATGTATTTCAACACCAATTCATGATCCTCCTATTTTTCAGACCGTTTCATGCTGTTCACATTTCTGACAACTTTTGAAGCTCTTCATATTTTTCACACCATTTCAGGCTCTTCATGTTTTTCAACACCACTTCATGCTCCTCCTATTTTTAAGATCGTTTCATATTCCTCATATTTTTCATACCTTTTGGAGGTCTTCATATTTTTCACACCTTTTCAGGCTCTTCATGTTTTTGAGCACCGTTTCATGCTCCTCCTATTTTTCACACGTTTTGAAGCTCTTCATATTTTTCACACATTTTAAGTCTCTTCATGTTTTTCAACACCGCTTCATGCTCCTCCTATTTTTCAGACCGTTTAATGCTCCTCATATTTTGACACCTTTTGAAACTCTTCATATTTTTCACACCTTTTCAGGCTCTTCATTTTTTGAACACCGTTTCATGCTCCTCCGATTTTTCAGACCGTTTCATGCTCCTCATATATTTGACACCTTTTGAAGCTCTTCATATTTTTTACACCTTTTCAGGCTCTTCATGTTTTTGAACACCGCTTCATGCTCCTCCTATTTTTCAGACCGTTTCATGGTCCTCATATTTTTGACACCTTTGAAGCTTTTCATATATTTCACACCTTTTCAGACTCTTCATGTTTTTGAAAACCGCTTCATGATCCTCCTATTTTTCAGACCGTTTCATGTTCCTCCTATTTTTCAGATCATTTCATGCTCCTCATATTTTTGACACCTTTTGA
Organism: Dama dama; assembly: GCF_033118175.1. NCBI lineage: Eukaryota > Metazoa > Chordata > Mammalia > Artiodactyla > Cervidae > Dama > Dama dama. Next base: position 1,659,733 of record NW_026870894.1, on the reverse strand, counting down.
AGCTCTTCATATTTTTCACACCTTTTCAGGCTCTTCATGTTTTTCAACACCGCTTCATGCTACTCCTATTTTTCAGACCTTTTCATGCTCCTCATATTTTTGACTCCTTTTGAAGCTCTTCGTATTTTTCACACCTTTTCAGGCTCTTCATCTTTTTCAACCCCACTTCATGCTCCTCCTATTTTTCAGACCGTTTCAGGCTCCTCATATTTTTGACAGCTTTTGAATCTCTTCATATTTTTCACACCTTTTCATGCTCTTCATGTTTTTCAACACCGTGTCATGCTCCTCCTATTTTTCAGACGGTTTCATGCTCCTCATATTTTTCACACCTTTAAAGCTCTTCATATTTTTCACACATTTTAAGGCTCTTCATGTTTTTCAACACGGTGCCATGCTCCTCCTATTTTTCAGACGGTTTCATGCTCCTCATAATTTTCACACGTTTAAAGCTATTCATATTTTTCACACCTTTTAAGGCTGTTCATGTTTTTGAACACCAGTTCATGCTCCTCCTATTTTTCAGACCGTTTCATGCTCCGCATATTTTTGACAACTTTTGAAGCTCTTCATATTTTTAACAACTTTTCAGGCTCTCATGTTTCTGAACACCATTTAATGCTCCTCATATTTTTGACAACTATTGGATCTCTTCATATTTTTCAGACCGTTTCATGCTCCTCATGTATTTCACACCTTTTGAAGCTCTTCAAATTTTTCACACCTTTTCAGGCTCTTCATGTTTTTGAACACAGCTTCATGCTACTCCTATTTTTCAGACCGTTTCATGCTCCTCATATTTTTCACACCTTTTGAAGCTCCTCATATTTTTCACACCTTTTCAGGCTTTTCATGTTTTTCAACACCGTTACATGATCCCACTATTTTTCAGACCGTTTCATGCTCATCTCATTTTTGACCACTTTTGAAGCTTTTCATATTTTTCACAACTTTTTAGGCTCTTCATATTTTTCAACACCGCTTCATATTCCTCCTATTTTTCAGACCGTTTCATGCTCATCTCATTTTTGACAACTTTTGAAGCTCTTCATATTTCTCACAACTTTTTAAGCTCTTCATGTTTTTCCACACCACTTCATGCTTCTCCTATTTTTCGGACCGTTTCTTGCGCATCTCATTTTTGACACCTTTGAAGCTCTTCATATTTTTCCCACCTTTTGAAGCTCTTCAAATTTTTCACAACTTTTCTGGCTCTTCATGTTTGTGAACACCGCTTCATGCTCCTCCTATTTTTCCGACCGTTTCTTGCTCCTCATATTTTTGACACTTTTTGAAGCTCTTCATATTTTTCACACCTTTTCAGGTTTTCCATGTTTTTGAACCCCGCTTCATGATCCTCCTATTTTTCAGACCGTTTCATGCTCCTCATATTTTTGACACCTTTTGAAGCTCTTAATATTTTTCACACCTTCAGGCTCTTCATGTTTTTCAACACCACTTCATGCTTCTCCCATTTTTCAGACAGTTTCATGCTCCTCATATTTTTCACACCTTTAGAAGCTCTTCATATTTTTCAAACCTTTTCAGGCTCTTTATGTTTTTCAACACAGCTTCATGCTCCTCCTATTTTTCAGACGCTTTCATTCTCCTCATATTTTTGACACTGTTAGAAGCTCTTCATATATTTCACACCTTTACAGTCTCTTCTTTTTTTTCAACACCACTTCATGCTATTCCTATTTTTCAGACAGTTTCATGCTCATCTCATTTTTGACACGTTTTGAGGCTCTTCATATTTTTCACACCTTTTCAGGCTTTTCATGTTTTTGAACACGGCTTCATGCTCCTCCTATTTTTCAGAGAGTTTCATGCTCCTCATGTATTTCACATCTTTTGAAGCTCTTCATATTTTTCACAACTTTTCAGCCTCTTCATGTTTTTGAACACCGCTTCATGCTCCTCCTATTTTTCAGAGAGTTTCATGCTCCTCATGTATTTCACACCTTTTGAAGCTCTTCATATTTTTCACACCTTTTCAGGCTTTTCATGTTTTTGAACACCGCTTCATGCTCCTCCTATTTTTCAGAGAGTTTCATGCTCCTCATGTATTTCACATCTTTTGAAGCTCTACATATTTTTCACAACTTTTCAGGCTCTTCATGTTTTTCCACAACACTTCATGCTTCTCCTATTTTTCGGCCTGTTTCATGCTCCTCATGTATTTCACACATTTTGAAGCTCTTCATATTTTTCACACCTTTTCAGGCTCTTCATGTTTTTCAACACCGTTTTATGATCCTCCTATTTTTAAGAACTTTTCATGCTCATCTCATTTTTGACCACTTTTGAAGCTTTTCATATTTTTCACAAATTTTCAGGCTCTTCATGTTTTTGAACCCCGCTTCATGCTCTTCTTATTTTTCAGAGAGTTTCATGTTCCTCATGTATTTCACACCTTTTGAAGCTCTTCATATTTTTCACACCTTTTCAGGCTCTTCATGTTTTTCCACACCACTTCATGCTTCTCCTATTTTTCAGCCCGTTTCTTGCTCCTCATGTATTTCATACCTTTTGAAGCTTTTCATATTTTTCACACCTTTTCAGGCTCTTCATGTTTTTCAACACCACTTCATGCTTCTCCCATTTTTCAGACAGTTTCATGCTCCTCATATTTTTCACACCTTTAGAAGCTCTTCATATTTTTCAATCCTTTTCAGGCTCTTTATGTTTTTCAACACAGCTTCATGCTCCTCCTATTTTTCAGACGCTTTCATTCTCCTCATATTTTTGACACTGTTAGAAGCTCTTCATATATTTCACACCTTGACAGTCTCTTCTTTTTTTTCAACACCACTTCATGCTACTCCTATTTTTCAGACAGTTTCATACTCATCTCATTTTTGACACGTTTTGCGGCTCTTCATATTTTTCACACCTTTACAGGCTTTTCATGTTTTTGAACACCGCTTCATGCTCCTCCTGTTTTTCAGAGAGTTTCATGCTCCTCATGTATTTCACATCTTTTGAAGCTCTTCATATTTTTCACAACTTTTCAGGCTCTTCATGTTTTTCAACACCACTTCATGCTCCTCCAATTTTTCAGACCGTTTCATGCTCCTCATATTTTTGCCACCTTTTGAAGCTCTTCATTTTTTTCACAACTTTTCAGGCGATTCATCTTTCTGAACACCGCTTAATGCTTCTCCTGTTTTTCAGACCGTTTCATGCTGCTCATATTTTTGACACCTTTTGAAGCTCTTCATATTTTTCACACCTTTTCAGGCTCTTCATGTTTTTGAACACCGCTTCTCGCTCCTCCTATTTTTCATACCGTTTCATGCTCATCTCATTTTTGACACCTTTTGTAGCTCTTCATATTTTTCACACGTTTTCAGGCTCTTCATGTTTTTCAACACCGTTTCTTGATCCTCCTATTTTTCAGACCGTTTCATGCTCATCTCATTTTTAACACCTTTGGAAGCTTTTGATATTTTTCACAACTTTTCAGGCTCTTCATGTTTTTGAACACCGCTTCATGCTCCTCCTATTTTTCAGAGAGTTTCATGCTCCTCATGTATTTCACACTTTTTGAAGGTCTTCATATTTTTCACACCTTTTCAGGCTCTTCATCTTTTTCCACACCACTTCATGCTTCTCCTATTTTTCAGCCCGTTTCATGCTCCTCATGTATTTCACACCTTTTGAAGCTCTTCATATTTTTCACACCTTTTCAGGCTCTTCACATTTTTCAACACGACTTCATGCTCCACCTATTTTTCAGCCCTTTTCATGCTCCTCATATTTTTGACACCTTTTGAAGCTCTTCATATTTTTCACACATTTGAGGTCCTTCATGTTTTTCAACACCGTTTCATGCTGCTTCCCTATTTCAGACCGTTTCATGCTCCTCATATTTTTTACACCTTTTGAAGCTCTTCATATTTTTAACACCTTTTCAGGCTCTTTTTTTTTGGAACACCGCTTCATGCTCCTCCTAATTTTCAGACCGTTTCATCCTCCTCATATTTTTCACACCTTTTCAGGCTCTTCATGTTTTTGAACACAGCTTCATGCTACTCCTATTTTTCAGACCGTTTCAGGCTCCTCTTATTTTTCACACCTTTTGAAGCTCCTCATATTTTTCACACCTTTTCAGGCTCTTCATGTTTTTCAACACCGTTACATGATCCTCCTATTTTTCAGACCGTTTCATGCTCATCTCATTTTTGACACCTTTTGAAGCTTTTCATATTTTTAACAACTTTTTAGGCTCTTCATGTTTTTCAACACCGCTTCATACTCCTCCTATTTTTCAGACCGTTTCATGCTCATCTCATTTTTGATACCTTTTGAAGCTCTTCATATTTCTCACAACTTTTTATGCTCTTCATGTTTTCGACACCGCTTCATGCTCCTCCTATTTTTCAGAGATTTTCATGCTCCTCATGTATTTCACATCTTTTGAAGCTCTTCATATTTCTCACAACTTTTTAGGCTCTTCATGTTTTTCCACACCACTTCATGCTTCTCCTATTTTTCGGCCTGTTTCATGCTCCTCATGTATTTCACACCTTTTGAAGCTCTTCATATTTTTCACACCTTTTCAGGCTCTTCATGTCTTTCAACACAGCTTCATGCTCCTCCTATTTTTCAGACCCTTTCATTCTCCTCATATTTTTGACACCTTTTTAAGCTCTTCATATATTTCACACCTTTTCAGTCTATTATTTTTTTTCAACACCACTTCATGTTCCTCCTATTTTTCAGATCGTTTCATGCTCATCTCATTTTTGACACCTTTTGAGGCTCTTCATATTTTTCACACCTTTTCAGGCTTTTCATGTTTTTGACACAGCTTCATGCTCCTCCTATTTTTCAGACCGTTTCATGCTCCTCAAGTATTTCACACCTTTTGAAGCTCTTCATATTTTTCACACCTTTTCAGGCTCATCATGTTTTTGAACACCGCTTCTCGCACCTCTTATTTTTCAGACCGTTTCATGCTCATCTCATTTTTGACACCTTTTGTAGCTCTTCATATTTTACACGTATTCAGGCTCTTCATGTTTTTCAACACGGTTTCTTGATCCTCCTATTTTTCAGACCGTTTCATGCTCATCTCATTTTTAACACCTTTTGAAGCTCTTCATATTTTTGACACGTTTTCAGGCTCTTCATTTTTTTCAACACCGTTTCATGCTGCTTCTATTTTTCAGACCATTTCATGCTCCTCATATTTTTCACACCTTTTGAAGCTCTTTATATTTTTCACACCTTTTCAGGCTCTTTATGTTTTTGAACATCGCTTCATGCTCCTCCTATTTTTCAGACCGTTTAATGCTCTTCATGTATTTCACACATTTTGAAGCTCTTCATAATTTTCACACCTTTTCAGTCTCTTCATGTTTTTCAACACCACTTCATGCTCCTCCTATTTTTCAGACCGTTTCAGGCTCCTCATATTTTTGCCACCGTTTGAAGCTCTTCATATTTTTCACAACTTTTCAGGCGATTCATGTTTTTGAACACCGCTTAATGCTTCTCCTATTTTTCAGACCGTTTCATGCTGCTCATATTTTTGACACCTTTTGAAGCTCTTCATATTTTTCACACCTTTTCAGGCTCATCATGGTTTTGAACACCGCTTCTCGCTCCTCCTATTTTTCCGACCGTTTCATGCTCATCTCATTTATGACACTTTTGTCGCTCTTCATATTTTTCACACGTTTTCAGGCTCTTCATGTTTTTCAACACCGTTTCTTGATCCTCCTATTTTTCAGACCGTTTCATGCTCATCTCATTTTTGACCCCTTTTGAAGCGTTTCATATTTTTCACAACTTTTTAGGCTCTTCATGTTTTTCAACACCGCTTCATACTCCTCCTATTTTTCAGACCGTTTCATGCTCATCTCATTTTTGATACCTTTTGAAGCTCTTCATATTTCTCACAACTTTTCAGGCTCTTCATGTTTTTGAACAGCGCTTCATGCTCCTCTTATTTTTCAGACCGTTTCATTCTCATCTCATTTTTGACACCTTTTGAAGCTCTTCATATTTTTCACACCTTTTCAGGCTCTTCATGTTTTTCAACACTGCTTCATTCTCCTCCTATATTTCAGACCGTTTCATGCTACTCATATTTTTCACACCTTTTGAAGCTCTTCATATTTTTCACAACTTTTCAGGCTCTTCATGTTTTTGAACACTGCTTCATACTCCTCCTATTTTTCAGACCGTTTCATGCTCCTCATATTTTTGACACCTTTTGAAGCTCTTCATATTTTTCAACCTTTTCATGCTCGTCATGTTTTTGAACACCGCTTCATGCTCCTCTTATTTTTCAGAGAGTTTCATGCTCCTCATGTATTTCACACCTTTTGAAGCTCTTCATATTTTTCACACCTTTTCAGGCTCTTCATGTTTTTCCACACAACTTCATGCTTCTCCTATTTTTCAGCCCGTTTCTTGCTCCTCATGTATTTCACACCTTTTGAAGCTCTTCATATTTTTCACACCTTTTCAGGCTCTTCATGTTTTTGAACACTGCTTCATGCTCCTCCTATTTCTCAGACCGTTTCTTGCTCCTCATATTTTTGACACTTTTTGAAGCTCTTCATATTTTTCACACATTTTCATGTTTTCCATGTTTTTGAACCCCGCTTCATGATCCTCCTATTTTTCAGACCGCTTCATGCTCCTCATATTTTTGACACCTTTTGAAGCTCTTCATATTTTTCACACCTTCAGGCTCTTCATGTTTTTCAACACCACTTCATGCTCCTCCCATTTTTCAGACCATTTCATGCTCCTCATATTGTTCACACCTTTAGAAGCTCTTCATATTTTTCAAACATTTTTAGTCTCTTCATGTTTTTCAACACAGCTTCATGCTCCTCCTATTTTTCAGACGCTTTCAGTCTCCTCATATTTTTGACACTGTTAGTAGCTCTTCATATATTTCACACCTTTACAGTCTCTTCTTTTTTTTCAACACCACTTCATGCTACTCCTATTTTTCAGACAGTTTCATGCTCATCTCATTTTTGACACGTTTTGAGGCTCTTCATATTTTTCACACCTTTTCAGGCTTTTCATGTTTTTGAAAACCGTTTCATGCTCCTCCTATTGTTCAGACCGTTTCATGCTGCTCATATTTTTGACACCTTTTGAAGCTCTTCATATTTTTCACAAATTGTCAGGCTCTTCCTGTTTTTGAACACCGTTTCATGCTCCTCCTATTTTTCAGACCGTTTCATGATCCTCCTGTATTTCACACCTTTTGAAGCTCTTCATATTTTTCACACGTTTTAAGGCTCTTCATGTTTCTGAACACTGCTTCATGCTCCTCCTATTTTTCAGACCGTTTCATGCTACTCATGTATTTCACACCTTTTGAAGCTCTTCGTATTTTTCACACGATTTCAGGCTCTTCATGTTTTTGAACACTGCTTCGTGCTCCTCCTATTTTTCAGATCGTTTCAAGCTCCTCATATTTTTGACACCTTTTGAAGCTCTTCATATTTTTCACACCTTTACAGGCTCTTCATGTTTTTCCACACCATTTCATGCTTCTCTTATTTTTCAGACCTTTTCCTGATCCTCATGAATTTCACACCTTTTGAAGCTCTTCATATTTTTCACACCTTTTCAGGCTCTTCATGTTTTTGACACCGCTTCATGCTCCTCCTATTTTTCAGAGAGTTTCATGCTCCTCATTTATTTCACATCTTTTGAAGCTCTTCATATTTCTCACAACTTTTTAGGCACTTCTTGTTTTTCCACACCACTTCATGGTTCTCCTATTTTTCGGCCTGTTTCATACTCCTCATATATTTCACACGTTTTGAAGCTCTTCATATTTTTCACACCTTTTCAGGCTCTTCATGTTTTTAATCACCGTTTCATGCTCCTCCTATTTTTCAGACGGTTTCATGCTCCTCATATATTTGACACATTTTGAAGCTCTGAATATTTTTCACACATTTTCAGGCTCTTCATGTTTTTGAGCACTGCTTCATGATCCTCCTATTTTTCAGACCGTTTCTTGATCTTCATATGTTTGACACCTTTTGAAGCTCTTCATATTTTTCACTCCTTTTCAGGCTCTTCATGTTTTTCAACAACACTTCATGCTTCTCCTATTTTTCAGACCGTTTCATGCTCCTCATGTATTTCACACCTTTTGAAGCTCTTCATATTTTTCACACCTTTTCAGGCTCTTCATGTTTTTGAACACAATTTCATGCTTCTCCTATTTTTCAGACCGTTTCATGCTCCTCATATTTTTCACACATTTTGAAGCTCTTCATATTTTTCACACCTTTTCAGGCTCTTCAGGTTTTTGAACACCGCTTCATGATCCTCCTATTTTTCAGACCATTTCATGCTCTTCATATTTTTGACACCTCTTGAAGCTCTTCATATATTTCACAACTTTTCAGCCTCTTCATTTTTTTTAAAACCGCTTCATGCTCCTCCTATTTTTCACACCGTTTCATGCTCATCTCATTTTTGACTCCTTTTGAAGCTCTTCATATATTTCACACATTTTCAAGCTCTTCATATTTTTCAGACATTTTCAGGCACTTCATGTTTTTGAACACCTCTTCATGCTCCTCCTATTTTCAGATCGTTTCATGCTCCTCATATTTTTGACACCTTTTGAAGCTCTTCATATTTTTCACACCTTTTCAGGCTCTTCATTTTTTTCAACACCACTTCATGCTCCGCCTATATTTCAGACCGTTTCATGCTCCTCCTATTTTCAGATCGTTTCATGCTCCTCCTATTTTTCACACCTTTTGAAGCTCTTCATATTTTTCACACCTTTTCAGGTTCTTCATGTTTTTGAACAACGCTTCATGCTCCTACAATTTTCAGACCGTTTCAAACTCCTCATGTATTTCACACCATTTGAAGCTCTTCATATTTTTCACACCTTTTCAGTCTCTTCATGTTTTTGAACAGCGTTTCATGCTGCTCCTATTTTTCAGACGGTTTCATACTCCTCATATTTTTGACACATTTTGAAGCTCTTCATATATTTCACACCTTTTAAGGCTCTTCATATTTTTCAACACGACTTCATGCTCCTCCTATTTTTCAGACCATTTCATGGTCCTCATATTTTTGACACCTTTTGAATCTCTTCATAATTTTGACACCTTTTCAGGCTCTTCATGTTTTTAAACACTGTTTCATGCTCCACATATTTTTCAGACCGTTTCATTCTCCTCATATTTTTGACACCTTTTGAAGCTCTTCATATTTTTCACATCTTTTCAGGCTCTTAATGTTTTTCAACACAGCTTCATGCTCCTCCTATTTTTCAGACCGTTCATGCTCCTCATATTTGTAACATCTTTTGAAGCTTTTCATATTTTTCACACCTTTTAGGCTCTTCATGTTTTTCAGCACCACTTCTTGCTCCTCCTCTTTTTCTGACTGTTTCATGCTCCTCCTATTTTTCAGACCGTTCATTCTCCTCATATTTTTGACACCTTTTGAAGCTTTTCATATTTTTTACGCCTTTTCAGTTTCTACATGTTTTTCAACACCACTTCATGCTCCTGCTATTTTTCAGACCGTTTCATGCTCATCATATTTTGACACCTTTTGAAGCTCTTCATACTTTTCACAACTTTTCAGGCTCTTCATGTTTTTCAACACCACTTCATGCTCCTCCCATTTTTCAGACTGTTTCATGCTCCTCATATTTTTCACACCTTTTGAAGCTCTTCATATTTTTCACAAATTTTCAGGCTCTTCCTGTTTTTGAACACCGTTTCATGCTCCTCCTATTTTTCAGACCGTTTCATGATCCTCATGTACTTCACACCTTTTTAAGCTCTTCATATTTTTCACACGTTTTAAGGCTCTTCATGTTTTTCAACACCGCTTCATGCTCCTCCTATTTTTCAGACCGTTACATGCTCCTCATGTATTTCACACCTTTTGAAGCTCTTCGTATTTTTCACACGTTTTCAGCTCTTCATGTTTTTGAACACTGCTTCATGCTCCTCCTATTTTTCAGACCGTTTCATGCTCCTCATATTTTTGACACCTTTTGAAGCTCTTCATATTTTTCACCCCTTTACAGGCTCTTCATTTTTTTCCACAGCAATTCATGCTTCTCCTATTTTTCAGACCTTTTCATGATCCTCATGAATTTCACACCTTTTGAAGCTCTTCATATTTTTCACACCTTTTCAGGCTCTTCATGTTTTTGACACCGCTTCATGCTCCTCCTATTTTTCAGAGAGTTTCATGCTCCTCATGTATTTCACATCTTTTGAAGCTCTTCATATTTCTCACAACTTTTTAGGCTCTTCTTGTTTTTCCACACCACTTCATGCTTCTCCTATTTTTCGGCCTGTTTCATACTCCTCATGTATTTCACACATTTTGAAGCTCTTCATATTTTTCACACCTTTTCAGGCTCTTCATGTTTTTAATCACCGTTTCATGCTCCTCCTATTTTTCAGACGGTTTCATGCTCCTCATATATTTGACACATTTTGAAGCTCTGAATATTTTTCACACATTTTCAGGCTCTTCATGTTTTTGAACACTGCTTCATGATCCTCCTATTTTTCAGACCTTTTCATGATCTTCATATGTTTGACACCTTTTGAAGCTCTTCATATTTTTCACTCCTTTTCAGGCTCTTCATGTTTTTCAACAACACTTCATGCTTCTCCTATTTTTCAGACCGTTTCATGCTCCTCATGTATTTCACACCTTTTGAAGCTCTTCATAATTTTCACAACTTTTCAGGCTCTTCATGTTTTTGAACACAATTTCATGAGTCTCCTATTTTTCAGACCGTTTCATGCTCCTACCATTTTTCACACCTTTTGAAGCTCTTCATATTTTTCACACCTTTTCAGGCTCTTCATGTTTTTGAACACCGCTTCATGATCCTCCTATTTTTCAGACCATTTCATGCTCTTCATATTTTTGACACCTCTTGAAGCTCTTCATATATTTCACACCTTTTCAGCCTCTTCATTTTTTTTTAAAACCGCTTCATGCTCCTCCTATTTTTCACACCTTTTCATGCTCATCTCATTTTTGACACCTTTTGAAGCTCTTCATATATTTCACACCTTTTCAAGCTCTTCATATTTTTCAGACATTTTCAGGCACTTCATGTTTTTGAACACCGCTTCATGCTCCTCCTATTTTTCAGACCGTTTCATGCTCCTCATAATTTTGACACCTTTTGAACCTCTTCATATTTTTCACACCTTTTCAGGCTCTTCATTTTTTTCAACACCGTTTCCTGCTCCACCTATTTTTCAAACCGTTTCAGGCTCATATTTTTGACACCTTTTGAAGCTCTTCATATTTTTCACAACTTTTCAGGCTCTTCATGTTTTTGAACACCGCTTCATGCTCCTCCCACTTTTCAGACCGTTTCATGCTCCTCATATTTTTGACACCTTTTGAAGCTCTTCATATTTTTCACACCTTTCAGGCTCTTTATGTTTTTGAACACCGCTTCATGCTCCTCTTATTTTTCAGACCGTTTCATGCTCATCTCATTTTTGACACCTTTTGAAGCTCTTCATATTTTTCACACCTTTTCAGGCTCTTCATGTTTTTCAACACTGCTTCATTCTCCTCCTATATTTCAGACCATTTCATTCTCCTCATATTTTTGACACCTTTTGAAGCTCTTCATATTTTTCACATCTTTTCATGCTCTTAATGTTTTTCAACACAGCTTCATGCTCCTCCTATTTTTCAGACCTTTTCATGCTCCTCATGTATTTCACACCTTTTGAAGCTCTTCATATTTTTCACACCTTTTCAGGCTCTTCATGTTTTTGAACCCTGTTTCATGCTCCTCCTATTTTTCAGACCGTTCATGCTCCTCATATTTGTGACTTCTTTTGAACCTTTTCATATTTTTCACACCTTTTAGGCTATTCATGTTTTTCAGCACCACTTCTTGCTCCTCCTCTTTTTCAGACCGTTTCATGCTCCTCATATTTTTGACACCTTTTGAAGCTTTTCATATTTTTTACACCTTTTCAGGCTCTACATGTTTTTCAACACCACTTCATGCTCCTGCTATTTTTCAGACCGTTTCATGCTCATCATATTTTGACACCTTTTGAAGCTCTTCATATTTTTCACATCTTTTCAGGCTCTTCATGTTTTTAAACACCCCTTCATGATCCTCCTGATTTTCAGACCGTTTCATGCTCTTCATATTTTTGAAACATTTTGAAGCTCTTCATATTTTTCACACCTTTTCAGGCTCTTCATGTTTTTCACCACCAATTCATGCTCCTCCTATTTTTCAGACCGTTTCATGCTCATCTCATTTTTGTCACCTTTGAAGCTCTTTATATTTTTCACACCTTTTGAAGCTCTTCATATTTTTCACACGTTTTCAGGCTCTTCAAGTTTTTCAACACCGTTTCATGCTGCTTCTATTTTTCAGACCGTTTCATGCTCCTCATATTTTTCACACCTTTTGAAGCTCTTCTTATTTTTCACACCTTTTCAGGATCTTTATGTTTTTGAACACAGCTTCATGCTCCTCCTATTTATCAGACCGTTTCATGCTCCTTATATTTTTGACACCTTTTGAAGCTCTTTATATTTTTCACACTGTTTCAGGCTCTTCATGATTTTCAACACCGTTTCATGTTATTCCTATTTTTCAGACCGTTTAATGCTCATCTCATTTTTGACACCTTTTGAAGCTTTTCATATTTTTCACAACTTTTCAGGCTCTTCATGTTTTTGAACACCGCTTCATGATCCTCCTATTTTTCAGATAATTTCATGCTCCTCATGTACTTCACACCTTTTGAAGCTCTTCATATTTTTCACACATTTTCAGGCTCTTCATGTTTTTCAACACCGTTTATGCTCCTCATATTTTGCAGACCGTTTCATGCTCCTCATATTTTTGACACCTTTTGAAGCTCTTCAGATATTTCACACCTTTCCAGGCTCTTCATTTTTTCAACACCACTTCATTCTCCTCCTATTTTTCAGATCGTTTCATGTTCATCTCATTTTGACACCTTTTGAAGCTCTTCATATTTTTGACACTTTTTGAAGCTGTTCATATTTTTCACACCTTTTCAGGCTCTTCGTGTTTTTCAACAACACTTCATACTCCTCCTTTTTTGCAGACCGTTTCATGATCCTCATATTTTTGACACCTTTTGAAGCTCTTCATATTTTTGACAAATTATGAAGTTCTTCATATTTTTCACACTTTTTCAGGCTCTTCATGATTTTCAACACCGCTTCATGCTCCTCCTATTTTTCAGACATTTTCATGCTCATCTCTTTTTTGACACCTTTTGAAGCTTTCATATTTTTCATACCTTTTCAGGCTCTTCATGTTTTTCAACACCACTTCATGCTCCTCCTTTTTTGCAGACCCTTTCATGCTACTCATATTTTTAACACCTTTTGAAGCTCTTCATATTTCTCACACCTTTTCACGCTCTTCATGTTTTTCAACAACGCTTCATGCTCCTCTGAATTTTCAGACCGTTTCATGCTCCTCATATTTTTGACACCTTTTAAAGCTCTTCATATTTTTCACACCTTTTCAGGCTCTTCATGTTTTTGAACACCGCTTCATGCTCCTCCTATTTTTCAGACCGTTTCATGCTCCTCGTATTTTTGACACCTTTTAAAGCTCTTCATATTTTTCACACCTTTTCAGGCTCTTCATGTTTTTCAACACCGCTTCATGCACGTCCTATTTTTCAGACCGTTTCATGCTCATCTCATTTTTGACACCTTTTGAAGCTTTTCATATTTTTCACAACTTTTCAGGCTCTTCATGTTTTTGAACACCGCTTCATGGTAATCCTATTTTTCAAACCATATCGTTCTCCTCATAATTTTCACACCTTTTGAAGCTCTTCATAAATTTCACAACTTTTCAGGCTCTTCATGTTTTTGAACACCACTTCATGCTCCTTCTCTTTTTCAGAGAATTTCATGCTCCTCATGTATTTCACACCTTTTGAAGCTCTTCATATTTTTCACACCTTTTCAGGCTCTTCATGTTTTTCCACACCACTTCATGCTCCTCCTATTTTTCAGACCGTTTCTTGCTCCTCATATATTTGACACCTTTTGAAGCTTTGCATATATTTCACAACTTTTCAGGCTCTTCATGTTTTGAACAGCGCTTCATGCTCCTCCTATTTTTCAGACCGTGTCATGCTCCTCGTATTTTTGACAACTTTTGAAGCTCTTCATATTTTTCACAACTTTTCAGGCTCTTCATGTTTTTGAACACCACTTCATGCTCCTTCTCTTTTTCAGAGAATTTCATGCTCCTCATGTATTTCACACCTTTTGAAGTTCCTCATATTTTCCACACCTTTTCAGGCTCTTCATTTTTTTCAACACTACTTGTTGCTCCTCCTATTTTTTAGAACGTTTCATACTCATCTAGTTTTTGACACCTTTTGAGGCTCTTCATATTTTTTACACCTTTTGAAGCTCTTCATATTTTTCACATTTTTGAAGCTCTTCATATTTTTCACACGATTTCAGACTCTTCATGTTTTTGAAAACCGCTTCATGCTCCTGCTGTTTATCATACCGTTTCATACTTCTCATATTTTTCACACGTTTTGAGGCTCTTCATATTTTTCACACCTTTTCAGGCTCTTCATGTTTTTGAACTCCGCTTCATGCTCCTCCTATTTTTTCTACCATATCATGCTCCTCATATTTTTCACACCTTTTGAAGCTCTTCATATTTTTCACATTTTTGAAGCTCTTCATATTTTTCACACGATTTCAGACTCTTCATGTTTTTTAAAACCGCTTCATGCTCCTGCTGTTTATCATACCGTTTCATGCTCCTCATTTTTTTGACACCTTTTGAAGCTCTTCATATTTTTCACACCTTTTCAGGCTCTTCATGTTTTTGAACACCGCTTCATGCTCCTCCTATATTTCAGAGAGTTTCGTGCTCCTCATGTATTTCACACGTTTTGAAGGTCTTCATATTTTTCACACCTTTTCAGGCTCTTCATGTTTTTCAACACCGCTTCATGCTCCACCTATTTTTCAGACCGTTTCAGGCTCCTCATATTTTTGACACCTTTTGAAGCTCTTCATATTTTTCACACCTTTTCAAGCTCTTCATGTTTTTCCACACCGCTTCATGCTCCTCCTATTTTTCAGACCGTTTCATGCTTCTCATATTTTTGATACCTTTTGAAGCTCTTCATATTTTTCACACATTTTCAGGCTCTTCATATTTTTGAACACCGCTTCATGCTCCTCCTATTTTTCAGACTGTTTCATGCTCCTCGTATTTTTGACACCTTTTGAAGCTCTTCATATTTTTCACACCTTTTCTGGCTCTTCATGTTTTTCAACACCACTTCATGCTCCTTCTACTTTTCAGAGAATTTCATTCTCCTCATGTATTTCACACCTTTTGAAGCTCTTCATATTTTTCACACCTTTTCAGGCTCTTCATGTTTTTCCACACCACTTCATGCTTCTCCTATTTTTCAGCCCGTTTCATGCTCCTCATGTATTTCACATCTTTTGAAGCTATTCATATTTTTCACAACTTTTCTGGCTCTTCATGTTTTTGATCACCGCTTCATACTCCTCCTATTTTTCAGACCGTTTCATGCTCCTCATATTTTTGACACCTTTTGAAGCTCTTCATATTTTTCACACCTTTTCAGTCTCTTCATGTTTTTGAACACCGCTTCATGCTCCTCCTATTTTGTCAGACCGTTTCATGCTCCTCATATTTTTGACAACTTTTGAAGCTCTTCATATTTTTCACACCTTTTCAGACTCTTCATGTTTTTCAACACTGCTTCATGCTCCTCCTATTTTTCAGACCGTTTCATGCTCCTCATATTTTTGACACCTTTTGAAGTTCTTCATATTTATCACACCTTTTCAGGCTCTTCATGTTTTTCAACACAACTTCATGCTCCTCCTATTTTTAAGACCGTTTGATGTTCCTCATATTTTTCATACCTTTTGAAGGTCTTCATATTTTCCACACCTTTTCAGGCTCTTCATGTTTTTGAGCACCGTTTCATGCTCCTCCTATTTTTCACACCTTTTGAAGCTCTTCATATATTTCACACATTTTCAGGCTCTTCATGTTTTTCAAAACCACTTCATGCTCCTCCTATTTTTCACACCTTTTGAAGCTCTTCATATTTTTCACACCTTTTCAGGTTCTTCATGTTTTTGAACAACGCTTCATGCTCCTACAATTTTCAGACCGTTTCAAACTCCTCATGTATTTCACACCATTTGAAGCTCTTCATATTTTTCACACCTTTTCAGTCTCTTCATGTTTTTGAACAGCGTTTCATGCTGCTCCTATTTTTCAGACGGTTTCATACTCCTCATATTTTTGACACATTTTGAAGCTCTTCATATATTTCACACCTTTTAAGGCTCTTCATATTTTTCAACACGACTTCATGCTCCTCCTATTTTTCAGACCGTTTCATGGTCCTCATATTTTTGACACCTTTTGAATCTCTTCATAATTTTGACACCTTTTCAGGCTCTTCATGTTTTTAAACACTGTTTCATGCTCCACATATTTTTCAGACCGTTTCATTTTCCTCATATTTTTGACACCTTTTGAAGCTCTTCATATTTTTCACATCTTTTCAGGCTCTTAATGTTTTTCAACACAGCTTCATGCTCCTCCTATTTTTCAGACCGTTCATGCTCCTCATATTTGTGACATCTTTTGAAGCTTTTCATATTTTTCACACCTTTTAGGCTCTTCATGTTTTTCAGCACCACTTCTTGCTCCTCCTCTTTTTCTGACTCTTTCATGCTCCTCCTATTTTTCAGACCGTTCATTCTCCTCATATTTTTGACACCTTTTGAAGCTTTTCATATTTTTTACACCTTTTCAGTTTCTACATGTTTTTCAACACCACTTCATGCTCCTGCTATTTTTCAGACCGTTTCATGCTCATCATATTTTGACACCTTTTGAAGCTCTTCATATTTTTCACAACTTTTCAGGCTCTTCATGTTTTTCAACACCACTTCATGCTCCTCCCATTTTTCAGACTGTTTAATGCTCCTCATATATTTCACACCTTTTGAAGCTCTTCATATTTTTCACAAATTTTCAGGCTCTTCCTGTTTTTGAACACCGTTTCATGCTCCTCCTATTTTTCAGACCGTTTCATGATCCTCATGTAGTTCACACCTTTTTAAGCTCTTCATATTTTTCACACGTTTTAAGGCTCTTCATGTTTTTCAACACCGCTTCATGCTCCTCCTATTTTTCAGACCGTTACATGCTCCTCATGTATTTCACACCTTTTGAAGCTCTTCGTATTTTTCACACTTTTTCAGCTCTTCATGTTTTTGAACACTGCTTCATGCTCCTCCTATTTTTCAGACATTTTCATGCTCATCTCTTTTTTGACACCTTTTGAAGCTTTCATATTTTTCACAACTTTTCAGGCTCTTCATGTTTTTCAACACCACTTCATGCTCCTCCTTTTTTGCAGACCCTTTCATGCTACTCATATTTTTAACACCTTTTGAAGCTCTTCATATTTCTCACACCTTTTCAGGCTCTTCATGTTTTTCAACAACGCTTCATGCTCCTCTGAATTTTCAGACCGTTTCATGCTCCTCATATTTTTGACACCTTTTAAAGCTCTTCATATTTTTCACACCTTTTCAGGCTCTTCATGTTTTTGAACACCGCTTCATGCTCCTCCTATTTTTCAGACCGTTTCATGCTCATCTAATTTTTAACACCTTTTGAAACTCTTCATATATTTCACACCTTTTGAAGCTTTTCATATTTTTCACATTTTTGTAGCTCTTCATATTTTTCACACCTTTTCAGGCTCTTCATGTTTTTCAACACCATTTCATGCTGCTTCTATTTTTCAGACCTTTTCATGCTCCTCATATTTTTCATACCTTTTGAAGCTCTTCATATTTTTCACACCTTTGCAGGCACTTCATGTTTTTGAACACAGCTTCATGCTTCTCCTATTTTTCAGACCGTTTCATGCCCCTAATAATTTTGACACCTTTTGAAGCTCTTCATATTTTTCACACGTTTTCAGACTCTTCATGTTTTTGAACACCGCTTCATGCTCCTCCTATTTTCCAGACCGTTTCATGCTCCTCATATTTTGACACGTTTTGAAGCTCTTCATATTTTTCACACCTTTTCAGGCTGTTCAGGTTTTTCAACACCACTTCATGCTCCTCCTTTTTTTCAGACCGTTTCATCCTCCTCATATTTTTGACACCTTTAGAAGCTCTTCATTATTTCACAACTTTTCAGGCTCTTCATGTGTTTTAGCACCACTTCATGCTCGTCCTATTTTTCAGACCTTTCATGCTCCTCATATTTTTGACACTTATTGAAGCTCTTCATATTTTTCACTCCTTTTCAGGCTCTTCATGTTTTTCAACACCACTTCATGGTCCTCCTATTTTTCAGACAGTTTCATGCTCATCTCATTTTTGACACCTTTTGAAGCTTTTAAAATTTTTCACAACATTTCAGGCTCTTCATGTTTTTGAACACCGCTTCATGCTCCTCCTATTTTGCAGAGAGTTTCATGCACCTCATTTATTTCACACCTTTTGAACCTCTTCATATTTTTCACGCATTTTCAGGCTGTTCATGTTTTGCACCACCACTTCATGCTCCTCCTATTTTTCAGACCGTTTCATGCTCATCTCATTTTTGAAACCTTTAGAATCTCTTCATATTTTTCACACCTTTTCTGGCTCTTCATTTTTTTCAACACCGCTTCATGCTCCTCCTATTTTTCAGACCGTTTCATGCTCATCTCATTTTTGACAACTTTTCAAACTTTTTATATTTTTCACACCTTATCAGGCTCTTCATGTTTTTGAACACCGCATCAGGCTTCTCCTATTTTTCACACCGTACACTGCTCCTCATATTTTTCACACCTATTGAAGCTCTTCATATTTTTCACACCTTTTCAGACTCTTCATGTTTTTGATCACCGTTTCATGCTCCTCCTATTTTTCAGACCGTTTCATGCTCTTCATATTTTTGACACCTTTTGAAACTCTTCATATTTTTCACACCTTTTGAGGTTCTTCATGTTTTTGCACACCACTTCATGCTTCTCGTATTTTTCAAACCTTTTCATGCTTCTCATGAATTTCACACCTTTTGAAGCTCTTCATATTTTTCACAACGTTTCAGGCTCTTCATGTTTCTGATCACCGTTTCATGCTCCTCCTATCTTTCACACCGTTTCATGCTTCTCATAATTTTGACACCATTTGAAGCTCTTCATATTTTTCACACATTTTCAGGCTCTTCATGTTTTTGAACACCGATCATGATCCTCCAAAATTTCAGACCGTTTCATGCTCTTCATATTTTCGACACCTTTTCAAGCTATTCATATTTTTCACACCTTTTCAGGCACTTCATATTTTTAAACACAGCTTCATGCTCCTCCTATTTTTCAGACCGTTTCATGCTCCTCATATTTTTGACACCTTTTGAAACTCTTCATATTTTTCACACCTTTTCAGGCACTTCTTGTTTTTCAACATCGTTTCATGATCCTCCTATTTTTAAGACCGTTTCATGCTCATCGCATTTTTGACACCTTTTGAAGCTTTTCATATTTTTCACAACTTTTTAGGCTCTTCATGTTTTTGATCACCGTTTCATGCTCCTCCTACTTTTCAGAGAGTTTCATGCTCCTAATATATTTCACTCCTTTTGAAGCTCTTCATATTTTTCACACCTTTTCAGGCTCTTCATGTTTTTCAACACCATTTCATGCCACATCTATCTTTCAGACCGTTTCATTCTTCTCATATTTTTGACACCATTTGAAGCCCTTCATATTTTTCACACCTTTTCAGGCTCTTCATGTTTTTGAACACCGCTCATGATCCTCCAAATTTTCAGACCGTTTCATGCTCTTCATATTTTTAACACCTTTTGAAGCTCTTCATATTTTTCACACCTTTTCAGTCTCTTCATGTTTTTCCACACCACTTCATGCTTCTCCTATTTTTCAGAAAGGTTTCATGCTCCTCATGAATTTCACACCTTTTGAAGCTATTCATATTTTTCACACTTTTCAGGCTCTTCATGTTTCTGATAACCGTTTCATGCTCCTCCTATCTTTCAGACCGTTTCATGCTTCTCATATTTTTGACACCATTTGAAGCTCTTCATATTTTTCACACATTTTCAGGCACTTCATGTTTTTGAACACCGCTCATGATCCTCCAAAATTTCAGACCGTTTCATGCTCTTCATATTTTTGACACCTTTTGAAACTCTTCATATTTTTCACACCTTTTCAGGCTCTTCATGTTTTTCCACACCACTTCCTGCTTCTCATATTTTTCAGATCGTTTCATGCTCCTCATGAATTTCACACCTTTTGAAGCTCTTCATATTTTTCACACCTTTTCAGTCTCTTCATGATTTTCAACACCCTTTCTTTCTCTTCCTTTTTTCAGACCGTTTCATGCTCCTCATATTTTTGACACGTTTTGAATCTCTTCATATTTTTCACACCATTTCAGGCTCTTCATGTTTTTGAACACCGCTTCATGCTCCTCCTATTTTTCAGACCGTTTCATGCTCCTCACATTTTTGACACCTTTTGAAGCTCTTCATATTTTTCACACCTTTTCTGGCTCTTCATGTTTATGAAGACCTTTTCATGCTCCTTCTATTTTTCATACCATTTCTTGCTCCTCATATTTTTGACACCTTTTGAAGCTCTTCATATTTTTCACACCTTTTCAGGCTCTTCATGTTTTTGAACACCGCTTCATGCTCCTCCTATTTTTCAGACCTATTCATGCTCCTCATATTTTTGACAACTTTTGAAGCTCTTCATATTTTTCACACCTTTTCAGGCTCTTCATGTTTTTGAACACAGCTTCACGCTTCTCCTATTTTTCAGACCGTTTCATGCTCCTCATATTTTTGACACCTTTTGAAGGTCTTCATAATTTTCACACCTTTTCAGGCTCTTCATGTTTTTCAACACCACTTCATGCTCCTCCTATTTTTCAGACAGTTTCATGCTCATCTCATTTTTGACACCTTTTGAAGCTTTTCAAATTTTTCACAACATTTCAGGCTCTTCATGTTTTTGAACACCGCTTCATGCTCCTTCTATTTTTCAGAGAGTTTCATACACCTCATGCATTTCACACCTTTTGAACCTCTTCATATTTTTCAGGCATTTTCATGCTCTTCATGTTTTGCACCACCACTTCATGCTCCTCCTATTTTTCAGACCGTTTCATGCTCATCTCATTTTTGAAACCTTTAGAATCTCTTCATATTTTTCACACTTTTTCCGGCTCTTCATGTTTTTCAACACCACTTCATGTTCCTCCTATTTTTCAGACCGTTTCATGCTCTTTTCATTTTTGACACCTTTTCAAACTTTTCATATTTTTCACACCTTATCAGGCTCTTCATGTTTTTGCACACCGCTTCATGCTCCTCATATTTTTCACACCTATTGAAACTCTTCATATTTTTCACACCTTTTCAGACTCTTCATGTTTTTGAACACCACTTCATGCTCCTCCTATTTTTCAGAGAGTTTCATGCTCCTCATGTATTTCACAGGTTTTCAAGCTCTTCATATTTTTCACACCTTTTCAGGCTCTTCATGTTTTTCCACACCACTTCATGCTTCTATTTTTCAGACCGTTTCATGCTCCTCATGAATTTCACACATTTTGAAGCTCTTCACATTTTTCACAACTTTTCAGGCTCTTCATGTTTCTGATCACCGTTTCATGCTCCTCCTATCTTTCAGACCGTTTCATGCTTCTCATATTTTTGACACCATTTGAAGGTCTTCATATTTTTCACACCTTTTCAGGTTCTTCATGTTTTTCCACACCACTTCATGCTTCTCGTATTTTTCAAACCTTTTCATGCTTCTCATAGATTTCACACCTTTTGAAGCTCTTCATATTTTTCACAACGTTTCAGGCTCTTCATGTTTCTGATCACCGTTTCATGCTCCTCCTATCTTTCACACCGTTTCATGCTTCTCATAGTTTTGACACCATTTGAAGCTCTTCATATTTTTCACACCTTTTCAGGCTCTTCATGTTTTTGAACACCGATCATGATCCTCCAAAATATCAGACCGTTTCATGCTCTTCATATTTTTGACACCTTTTGAAGCTCTTCATATTTTTCACACCTTTTCAGGCTCTTCATGTTTTTCCACACCACTTCATGCTTCTCATATTTTTCAGACCGTTACATGCTCCTCATGAATTTCACACCTTTTGAAGTTCTTCACATTTCTCACACCTTTTCAGGCTCCTCATGTTTTTGATCACCGTTTCATGCTCCTCCTATTTTTCAGAACGTTTCATGCTCCTCATATTTTTGACAACTTTTGAAGCTCTTCATATTTTTCACACCTTTTCAGGCTCTTCATGTTTTTCAACACCACTTCATGCTCCTTCTATTTTTCAGACCGTTTCATGCTCATCTAATTTTTAACACCTTTTGAAACTCTTCATATATTTCACACCTTTTGAAGCTCTTCATATTTTTCACATTTTTGAAGCTCTTCATATTTTTCACACCTTTTCAGGCTCTTCATGTTTTTCAACACCATTTCATGCTGCTTCTATTTTTCAGACCTTTTCATGCTCCTCATATTTTTCATACCTTTTGAAGCTCTTCATATTTTTCACACCTTTTCAGGCTCTTCATGTTTTTGAACACAGCTTCACGCTTCTCCTATTTTTCAGACCGTTTCATGCCCCTAATAGTTTTGACACCTTTTGAAGCTCTTCATATTTTTCACACGTTTTCAGACTCTTCATGTTTTTGAACACCGCTTCATGCTCCTCCTATTTTCCAGACCGTTTCATGCTCCTCATATTTTTGACACGTTTTGAAGCTCTTCATATTTTTCACACGTTTTCAGACTCTTCATGTTTTTGAACACCGCTTCATGCTCCTCCTATTTTCCAGACCGTTTCATGCTCCTCATATTTTGACACGTTTTGAAGCTCTTCATATTTTTCACACCTTTTCAGGCTGTTCAGGTTTTTCAACACCACTTCATGCTCCTCCTTTTTTTCAGACCGTTTCATCCTCCTCATATTTTTGACACCTTTAGAAGCTCTTCATTATTTCACAACTTTTCAGGCTCTTCATGTGTTTTAGCACCACTTCATGCTCGTCCTATTTTTCAGACCTTTCATGCTGCTCATACTTTTGACACCTTCTGAAGCTCTTCATATTTTTCACACCTTTTCAGACTCTTCATGTTTTTGATCCCCGTTTCATGCTCCTCCTATTTTTCAGACCATTTCATGCTCCTCATATTTTTGACACTTATTGAAGCTCTTCATATTTTTCACTCCTTTTCAGGCTCTTCATGTTTTTCAACACCACTTCATGGTCCTCCTATTTTTCAGACAGTTTCATGCTCATCTCATTTTTGACACCTTTTGAAGCTTTTAAAATTTTTCACAACATTTCAGGCTCTTCATGTTTTTGAACACCGCTTCATGCTCCTCCTATTTTGCAGAGAGTTTCATGCACCTCATGTATTTCACACCTTTTGAACCTCTTCATATTTTTCACGCATTTTCAGGCTGTTCATGTTTTGCACCACCACTTCATGCTCCTCCTATTTTTCAGACCGTTTCATGCTCATCTCATTTTTGAAACCTTTAGAATCTCTTCATATTTTTCACACCTTTTCTGGCTCTTCATTTTTTTCAACTCCGCTTCATGCTCCTCCTATTTTTCAGACCGTTTCATGCTCATCTCATTTTTGACAACTTTTCAAACTTTTTATATTTTTCACACTTTATCAGGCTCTTCATGTTTTTGAACACCGCATCAGGCTTCTCCTATTTTTTACACCGTACACTGCTCCTCATATTTTTCACACCTATTGAAGCTCTTCATATTTTTCACACCTTTTCAGACTCTTCATGTTTTTGATCACCGTTTCATGCTCCTCCTATTTTTCAGACCGTTTCATGCTCTTCATATTTTTGACACCTTTTGAAACTCTTCATATTTTTCACACCTTTTGAGGTTCTTCATGTTTTTCCACACCACTTCATGCTTCTCGTATTTTTCAAACCTTTTCATGCTTCTCATGAATTTCACACCTTTTGAAGCTCTTCATATTTTTCACAACGTTTCAGGCTCTTCATGTTTCTGATCACCGTTTCATGCTCCTCCTATCTTTCACACCGTTTCATGCTTCTCATAATTTTGACACCATTTGAAGCTCTTCATATTTTTCACACATTTTCAGGCTCTTCATGTTTTTGAACACCGATCATGATCCTCCAAAATTTCAGACCGTTTCATGCTCTTCATATTTTCGACACCTTTTCAAGCTATTCATATTTTTCACACCTTTTCAGGCACTTCATATTTTTAAACACAGCTCATGCTCCTCCTATTTTTCAGACCGTTTCATGCTCCTCATATTTTTGACACCTTTTGAAACTCTTCATATTTTTCACACCTTTTCAGGCACTTCTTGTTTTTCAACATCGTTTCATGATCCTCCTATTTTTAAGACCGTTTCATGCTCATCGCATTTTTGACACCTTTTGAAGCTTTTCATATTTTTCACAACTTTTTAGGCTCTTCATGTTTTTGATCACCGTTTCATGCTCCTCCTACTTTTCAGAGAGTTTCATGCTCCTAATATATTTCACTCCTTTTGAAGCTCTTCATATTTTTCACACCTTTTCAGGCTCTTCATGTTTTTCCACACCACTTCTTGCTTCTATTTTTCAGCCCGTTTCATGGTCCTCATGTATTTCACACCTTTTGAAGCTCTTCATATTTTTCACACCTTTTCAGGCTCTTCATGTTTTTCAACACCATTTCATGCCACATCTATCTTTCAGACCGTTTCATTCTTCTCATATTTTTGACACCATTTGAAGCCCTTCATATTTTTCACAACTTTTCAGGCTCTTCATGTTTTTGAACACCGCTCATGATCCTCCAAATTTTCAGACCGTTTCATGCTCTTCATATTTTTAACACCTTTTGAAGCTCTTCATATTTTTCACACCTTTTCAGTCTCTTCATGTTTTTCCACACCACTTCATGCTTCTCCTATTTTTCAGAAAGTTTTCATGCTCCTCATGAATTTCACACCTTTTGAAGCTATTCATATTTTTCACAACTTTTCAGGCTCTTCATGTTTCTGATAACCGTTTCATGCTCCTCCTATCTTTCAGACCGTTTCATGCTTCTCATATTTTTGACACCATTTGAAGCTCTTCATATTTTTCACACATTTTCAGGCACTTCATGTTTTTGAACACCGCTCATGATCCTCCAAAATTTCAGACCGTTTCATGCTCTTCATATTTTTGACACCTTTTGAAGCTCTTCATATTTTTCACACCTTTTCAGGCTCTTCATGTTTTTCCACACCACTTCCTGCTTCTCATATTTTTCAGATCGTTTCATGCTCCTCATGAATTTCACACCTTTTGAAGCTCTTCATATTTTTCACACATTTTCAGGCTCTTGATGTTATTCAACACTACTTCATGCTACTCCTGTTTTTCAGACCGTTTCATGCTCCTCATATTTTTGACACCTTGAGAAGCTCTTCATATTTTTAACACCTTTTCAGGCTCTTCATGTTTTTGAACACCGCTTAATGCTCCTCCTATATTTCAGACCATTTCATGCTCCTCATTTATTTCACACCTTTTGAAGCTCTTCATATTTTTCACACCTTTTCAGGCTCGTCATGTTTTTGAACACCGCTTCATGCTCCTCCTATTTTTCAGACCATTTCATGCTCCTCATACTTTTCACACCTTTTGAAGCTCTTCATATTTCTCACAGCTTTTCATGCTCTTCGTGTTTTTGAACACCATTTCATGCTCCTCCTATTTTGCAGACCGTTTCTTTCTCCTCATATTTTTGACACCTTTTGAAGCTCTTCATATATTTCACACCTTTTCAGGCTTTTCATTTTTTTCATCACCACTTCATGCTCCTCCTATATTTCAGACCGTTTCATGCTCATCTCATTTTGACATCTTTTGATGCTCTTCATATTTTTCACATCTTTTGAAGCTCTTCATATTTTTCACACTTTTTCAGGCTTTTCATGATTTTCAACACACCTTCATGTTCCTCGTATTTTTCAGACCGTTTCCTGCTCATCTCATTGTTGACACCTTTTGAAGCTCTTCATATTTTTCACATCTTTGGAAGCTCTTCATATTTTTCACACCTTTTCAGTCTCTTCATGATTTTCAACACCCTTTCTTTCTCTTCCTTTTTTCAGACCGTTTCATGCTCCTCATATTTTTGACACGTTTTGAATCACTTCATATTTTTCACACCATTTCAGGCTCTTCATGTTTTTGAACACCGCTTCATGCTCCTCCTATTTTTCAGACCTATTCATGCTCCTCATATTTTTGACAAATTTTGAAGCTCTTCATATTTT
Source organism: Dama dama (assembly GCF_033118175.1). NCBI lineage: Eukaryota > Metazoa > Chordata > Mammalia > Artiodactyla > Cervidae > Dama > Dama dama. Next base: position 1,633,265 of record NW_026870894.1, on the reverse strand, counting down.
TCACACCTTTTCAGGCTCTTCATGTTTTTGAACACAGCTTCACGCTTCTCCTATTTTTCAGACCGTTTCATGCTCCTCATATTTTTGACACCTTTTGAAGGTCTTCATAATTTTCACACCTTTTCAGGCTCTTCATGTTTTTCAACACCACTTCATGCTCCTCGTATTTTTCAGACCGTTTCATTCCCCTAATAGTTTTGACACCTTTTGAAGCTCTTCATATTTTTCACACGTTTTCAGACTCTTCATGTTTTTGAACACCGCTTCATGCTCCTCCTATTTTCCAAACCGTTTCATGCTCCTCATATTTTTGACACCTTTTGAAGCTCTTCATATATTTTACACCTTTTGAAGCTCTTCATATATTTCACACCTTTTCAGGCTCTTCATGTTTTTTAACACAGCTTCATGCTCCTCCCATTTTTCAGACAGTTTCATGCTCCTCATATTATTGACACCTTTTGAATCTCTTCATATTTTTCACACATTTTCAGGCTCTTCATGTTTTTCAACACCGCCTTATGCTCCTCATTTTTTTTAGACATTTTCATGCTCCTCATGTAATTCACACCTTTTGAAGCTCTTTATATTTTTCACACCTTTTCAGGCACTTCATGTTTTTCAACACCACTTCATGCTCCTCCTATTTTTCAGAGCGTTTCATGCTCATCTAATTTTTAACACCTTTTGAAACTCTTCATATATTTCACACCTTTTGAAGCTTTTCATATTTTTCACATTTTTGTAGCTCTTCATATTTTTCACACCTTTTCAGGCTCTTCATGTTTTTCAACACCATTTCATGCTGCTTCTATTTTTCAGACCTTTTCATGCTCCTCATATTTTTCGTACCTTTTGAAGCTCTTCATATTTTTCACACCTTTTCAGGCTCTTCATGTTTTTGAACACAGCTTCATGCTTCTCCTATTTTTCAGACCGTTTCATGCCCCTAATAGTTTTGACACCTTTTGAAGCTCTTCATATTTTTCACACGTTTTCAGACTCTTCATGTTTTTGAACACCGCTTCATGCTCCTCCTATTTTCCAGACCGTTTCATGCTCCTCATATTTTTGACACGTTTTGAAGCTCTTCATATTTTTCACACCTTTTCAGGCTGTTCAGGTTTTTCAACACCACTTCATGCTCCTCCTTTTTTTCAGACCGTTTCATCCTCCTCATATTTTTGACACCTTTAGAAGCTCTTCATTATTTCACAACTTTTCAGGCTCTTCATGTGTTTTAGCACCACTTCATGCTCGTCCTATTTTTCAGACCTTTCATGCTGCTCATACTTTTGACACCTTCTGAAGCTCTTCATATTTTTCACACCTTTTCAGACTCTTCATGTTTTTGATCCCCGTTTCATGCTCCTCCTATTTTTCAGACCATTTCATGCTCCTCATATTTTTGACACTTATTGAAGCTCTTCATATTTTTCACTCCTTTTCAGGCTCTTCATGTTTTTCAACACCACTTCATGGTCCTCCTATTTTTCAGACAGTTTCATGCTCATCTCATTTTTGACACCTTTTGAAGCTTTTAAAATTTTTCACAACATTTCAGGCTCTTCATGTTTTTGAACACCGCTTCATGCTCCTCCTATTTTGCAGAGAGTTTCATGCACCTCATGTATTTCACACCTTTTGAACCTCTTCATATTTTTCACGCATTTTCAGGCTGTTCATGTTTTGCACCACCACTTCATGCTCCTCCTATTTTTCAGACCGTTTCATGCTCATCTCATTTTTGAAACCTTTAGAATCTCTTCATATTTTTCACACCTTTTCTGGCTCTTCATTTTTTTCAACACCACTTCATGCTCCTCCTATTTTTCAGACCGTTTCATGCTCATCTCATTTTTGACAACTTTTCAAACTTTTTATATTTTTCACACCTTATCAGGCTCTTCATGTTTTTGAACACCGCATCAGGCTTCTCCTATTTTTCACACCGTACACTGCTCCTCATATTTTTCACACCTATTGAAGCTCTTCATATTTTTCACACCTTTTCAGACTCTTCATGTTTTTGATCACCGTTTCATGCTCCTCCTATTTTTCAGACCGTTTCATGCTCTTCATATTTTTGACACCTTTTGAAACTCTTCATATTTTTCACACCTTTTGAGGTTCTTCATGTTTTTGCACACCACTTCATGCTTCTCGTATTTTTCAAACCTTTTCATGCTTCTCATGAATTTCACACCTTTTGAAGCTCTTCATATTTTTCACAACGTTTCAGGCTCTTCATGTTTCTGATCACCGTTTCATGCTCCTCCTATCTTTCACACCGTTTCATGCTTCTCATAATTTTGACACCATTTGAAGCTCTTCATATTTTTCACACATTTTCAGGCTCTTCATGTTTTTGAACACTGATCATGATCCTCCAAAATTTCAGACCGTTTCATGCTCTTCATATTTTCGACACCTTTTCAAGCTATTCATATTTTTCACACCTTTTCAGGCACTTCATATTTTTAAACACAGCTTCATGCTCCTCCTATTTTTCAGACCGTTTCATGCTCCTCATATTTTTGACACCTTTTGAAACTCTTCATATTTTTCACACCTTTTCAGGCACTTCTTGTTTTTCAACATCGTTTCATGATCCTCCTATTTTTAAGACCGTTTCATGCTCATCGCATTTTTGACACCTTTTGAAGCTTTTCATATTTTTCACAACTTTTTAGGCTCTTCATGTTTTTGATCACCGTTTCATGCTCCTCCTACTTTTCAGAGAGTTTCATGCTCCTAATATATTTCACTCCTTTTGAAGCTCTTCATATTTTTCACACCTTTTCAGGCTCTTCATGTTTATGAAGACCTTTTCATGCTCCTTCTATTTTTCAGACCATTTCTTGCTCCTCATATTTTTGACACCTTTTGAAGCTCTTCATATTTTTCACACCTTTTCAGGCTCTTCATGTTTTTGAACACCGCTTCATGCTCCTCCTATTTTTCAGACCTATTCATGCTCCTCATATTTTTGACAACTTTTGAAGCTCTTCATATTTTTCACACCTTTTCAGGCTCTTCATGTTTTTGAACACAGCTTCACGCTTCTCCTATTTTTCAGACCGTTTCATGCTCCTCATATTTTTGACACCTTTTGAAGGTCTTCATAATTTTCACACCTTTTCAGGCTCTTCATGTTTTTCAACACCACTTCATGCTCCTCGTATTTTTCAGACCGTTTCATTCCCCTAATAGTTTTGACACCTTTTGAAGCTCTTCATATTTTTCACACGTTTTCAGACTCTTCATGTTTTTGAACACCGCTTCATGCTCCTCCTATTTTCCAGACCGTTTCATGCTCCTCATATTTTTGACACCTTTTGAAGCTCTTCATATATTTTACACCTTTTGAAGCTCTTCATATATTTCACACCTTTTCAGGCTCTTCATGTTTTTGAACACAGCTTCATGCTCCTCCCATTTTTCAGACCGTTTCATGCTCCTCTCATTTCTGACACCTTTTGAAGCTCTTCATATATTTCACACATTTTCAGGCTCTTCATATTTTTCAACACCACTTCATGCTCCTCCTATTTTTCAGAGCGTTTCATGCTCATCTAATTTTTAACACCTTTTGAAACTCTTCATATATTTCACACCTTTTGAAGCTTTTCATATTTTTCACATTTTTGTAGCTCTTCATATTTTTCACACCTTTTCAGGCTCTTCATGTTTTTCAACACCATTTCATGCTGCTTCTATTTTTCAGACCTTTTCATGCTCCTCATATTTTTCGTACCTTTTGAAGCTCTTCATATTTTTCACACCTTTTCAGGCTCTTCATGTTTTTGAACACAGCTTCATGCTTCTCCTATTTTTCAGACCGTTTCATGCCCCTAATAGTTTTGACACCTTTTGAAGCTCTTCATATTTTTCACACGTTTTCAGACTCTTCATGTTTTTGAACACCGCTTCATGCTCCTCCTATTTTCCAGACCGTTTCATGCTCCTCATATTTTTGACACGTTTTGAAGCTCTTCATATTTTTCACACCTTTTCAGGCTGTTCAGGTTTTTCAACACCACTTCATGCTCCTCCTTTTTTTCAGACCGTTTCATCCTCCTCATATTTTTGACACCTTTAGAAGCTCTTCATTATTTCACAACTTTTCAGGCTCTTCATGTGTTTTAGCACCACTTCATGCTCGTCCTATTTTTCAGACCTTTCATGCTGCTCATACTTTTGACACCTTCTGAAGCTCTTCATATTTTTCACACCTTTTCAGACTCTTCATGTTTTTGATCCCCGTTTCATGCTCCTCCTATTTTTCAGACCATTTCATGCTCCTCATATTTTTGACACTTATTGAAGCTCTTCATATTTTTCACTCCTTTTCAGGCTCTTCATGTTTTTCAACACCACTTCATGGTCCTCCTATTTTTCAGACAGTTTCATGCTCATCTCATTTTTGACACCTTTTGAAGCTTTTCAAATTTTTCACAACATTTCAGGCTCTTCATGTTTTGCACCACCACTTCATGCTCCTCCTATTTTTCAGACCGTTTCATGCTCATCTCATTTTTGAAACCTTTAGAATCTCTTCATATTTTTCACACCTTTTCAGGCTCTTCATGTTTTTCAACACCGCTTCATGTTCCTCCTATTTTTCAGACCGTTTCATGCTCATCTCATTTTTGACAACTTTTCAAACTTTTCATATTTTTCACACCTTATCAGACTCTTCATGTTTTTGAACACCGCTCATGATCCACCAAAATTTCAGACCGTTTCATGCTCTTCATATTTTTGACACCTTTTGAAGCTCTTCATATTTTTCACACCTTTTCAGGCTCTTCATGTTTTTCCACACCACTTCATGATTCTCATATTTTTCAGATCTTTTCATGCTCCTCATGAATTTCACACCTTTTGAAGCTCTTCATATTTTTCACATCTTTTCAGGCTCTTGATGGTATTCCACACCACTTCATGCTCCTCCTATTTTTCAGACCGTTTCATGCTCCTCATTAATTTCACAATTTTGAAGCTCTTCATATTTTTCAAACGTTTTCAGGCTGTTCATTTTTTTCAACACCGCTTCTTGCGCCTCCTATTTTTCAGACAGTTTCATGCTCCTCATATTTTTGACACGTTTTGAAGCTCTTCATATTTTTCACACCTTTTCAGGCTCTTCATGATTTTGAACACCGCTTCATGATCCTCCTATTTTACAGACCGGTTCATGCTCTTCATATTTTTGACCCCTTTTGAAGCTCTTCATATTTTATCCACCTTTTCAGGCTCTTCATGTTTTTCAAAACCGATTCATGCTCCCCCTATGTTTCAAACCGTTTCATGCTCCTCATATTTTGACACCTTTTGAAGCTCTTCATATTTTTCACACCTATTCAGTCTCTTCATGTTTTTAAACACCACTTCATGCTCCTCCTATTTTTCAGACCGATTCATGCTCCTCATGTATTTCACACCTTTTGAAGCTCTTCATATTTTACCCACCTTTTCAGGCTCTTCATGTTTTTCAACACCGTTTCATGCTCCTCATGTATTTCCAACCGTTTGAAGCTCTTCATATTTTTCACAACTTTTCAGGCTCTTCATGTTTTTGAACACGGTTTCATGCTCCTCCTATTTTTCAGACCGTTTCATGCTCCTCATATTTTTGACACCTTTTGAAGCTCTTCATATTTTTCACACCTTTTCATGCTCTTCATGTTTTTGAACACCGCTTCATGTTCCTCCTATTTTTCAGACCGGTTCATGCTCCTCATATTTTTGACACCTTTTGAAGCTCTTCATATTTTTCACACCTTTTCATGTTCTTCATGTTTTTCAACACCGCTTCATGCTTCTCCAATTTTTCAGACCGTTTCATGCTCCTCATATTTTTGACACGTTTTGAAGCTCTTCATATTTTACCCACCTTTTCAGGCTCTTCATGTTTTTCAACACCGTTTCATGCTCCTCATGTATTTCCAACCGTTTGAAGCTCTTCATATTTTTCACAACTTTTCAGGCTCTTCATGTTTTTGAACACGGTTTCATGCTCCTCCTATTTTTCAGACCGTTTCATGCTCCTCATATTTTTGACACCTTTTGAAGCTCTTCATATTTTTCACACCTTTTCAGGCTCCCCATGTTTTTCAACACCGCTTCATGCTCGTCCTATTTTCAAGACCGTTTCATGTTCGTCTCATTTTTGACACTTTTGAAGCTCTTCATATTTCTCACAACTTTTAATCTCTTCATGTTTTTCACACGTTTTCAGGCTCTTCATGTTTTTCAACACCGCTTCATGCTCCTCCCATTTTTCAGACCGTTTCATGCTCCTCATATTTTTGACACCTTTTGAAGCTCTTCATATTTTCACACCTTTTCAGGCTCTTCATGCTTTTCAACACCACTTCATGCTCCTCCTATTTTTCAGACCGTTTCATACTCATCTCGCTTTTGACACCTTTTGAAGCTCTTCATATTTTTCACACCTTTTCAGGTTCCCCATGTTTTTCAACACCGCTTCATGCTCGTCCTATTTTCAAGACCGTTTCATGATCGTCTCATTTTTGACACTTTTGAAGCTCTTCATAATTTTCACACCTTTTGAATCTCTTCATATTTCTCAAATGTTTTCACGCTCTTCATGTTTTTCAGCACCCCTTCTTGCTCATCCTATTTTTCAGACCGTTTCATGTTTCTATCATTTCTGACAACTTTTGAAGCTCTTCATATATTTCACACATTTTCAGGCTCTTCATGCTTTTCAACACCACTTCATGCTCCTCCTATTTTTCAGACCGTTTCATGCTCATCTCACTTTTGACACATTTTGAAGTTCTTCATATTTTTCACACCTTTTGAAGCTCTTCATAATTCTCAAACGTTTTCAGGCTCTTCATGTTTTTCAACACCCCTTCTTGCTCATCCTATTTTTCAGACCGTTTCATGCTCATCTCACTTTTGACACATTTTGAAGCTCTTCATTTTTTTCACACCTTTTGAAGCTCTTCATATTTTTCACACCTTTTCAGGCTCTTCATATTTATTACACCGCTTCATGCTGGTCCTATTTTTCAGACCGTTTCATGCTCCTCATATTTTTGACACCTTTTGAAGGTCTTCATATCTTTCACACCTTTTCAGGCTCTTCATGTTTTTTACACCGCTTCATGTTCCTCCTATTTTTCAGACCGTTTCATGCTCCTCCTATTTTTGAAACCTTTTGAAGCTCTTCATATTTTTCACACCTTTTCAGGCTCTTCATGTTTTTGAACACCTTTTCATGCTCCTCCTATTTTTCAAACCGTTTCATGCTCCTCATATTTCTGACACCTTTTGAAGCTCTTCATATTTTTCACACCTTTTGAGGCTCTTCATGTTTTTGAACACCGCTTCATGTTCCTCCTATTTTTCAGACCGTTTCATGCTCCTCATATTTTTAACACCTTTTGAAGCTCTTCATATTTTTCACACCTTTTCAGGGTCTTCATGTTTTTTACACCGCTTCATGCTCCTCCTATTTTTCAGACTGTTTCATGCTCCTCCTATTTTTGACACTTTTTGAAGCTCTTCATATTTTTCAAACGTTTTCAGGCTCTGAATCTTTTTCAACACCGCTTCATGCTCCTCCTATTTTTCAGACCGTTTCATGCTCCTCATATTTTTGACACCTTTTGAAGCTCTTCATATTTTTCACACCTTTTCAGGCTCTTCATGTTTTTCAAAGCCACTTCATGCTTCTCCTATTTTTCAGACCGTTTCTTGCTCCTCTCATTTCTGACACCTTTTGAAGCTCGTCATATATTTCACACATTTTCAGGCTCTTCATGTTTTTCAACACCACTTCATGCTCCTCCTATTTTTCAGACCGTTTCATACTCATCTCGCTTTTGACATATTTTGAAGCTCTTCATATTTTCCACACCTTTTGAAGCTCTTCATATTTTTCAAACGTTTTCAGGCTCTGAATCTTTTTCAACACCGCTTCTTGCTCCTCCTATTTTTCAGACCGTTTCATGCTCCTCATATTTTTGACACCTTTTGAAGCTCTTCATATTTTTCACACCTTTTCAGGCTCTTCATGTTTTCCAAAGCCACTTCATGCTTCTCCTATTTTTCAGACCGTTTCATGCTCCTCTCATTTCTGACACCTTTTGAAGCTCGTCATATATTTCACACATTTTCAGGCTCTTCATGTTTTTCATCACCACTTCATGCTCCTCCTATTTTTCAGACCGTTTCATGCTCCTCCTGTATTTCACACCTTTGAAGCTCTTTATATTTTTCACACTTTTTAGGCTCTTCATGTTTTTGAACAAGATTTCAGGCTCCTCCTATTTTTCGGACTGTTTCATGCTCATCTCATTTTTGACACCTTTTGAAGCTCTTCATAATTTTCACACCTTTTGAATCTCTTCATATTTCTCAAACGTTTTTACGCTCTTCATGTTTTTCAACACCCCTTCTTGCTCATCCTATTTTTCAGACCTTTTCATGTTTCTATCATTTCTGACAACTTTTGAAGCTCTTCATATATTTCACACATTTTCAGGCTCTTCCTGTTTTTCAACACCCCTCATGCTCCTCCTATTTTTCAGACCGTTTCATGCTCATCTCACTTTTGACACATTTTGAAGCTCTTCATATTTTCCACACCTTTTGAAGCTCTTCATATTTTTCACACGTTTTCAGGCTCTTCATTTTTTTCAACACCGCTTCTTGCTCCTCCTATTTTTCAGATCGTTTCATGCTCCTCATATTTTTGACACGTTTTGAAGCTCTTCATATTTTTCACACGTTTTCAGGCTCTTCATGTCTTTGAACACCGTTTCATGCTGCTCCTATTTTTCAGATCTTTTCATGCTCCTCATATTTTTGACACTTTTTGAAGCTCTTCATTTTTTTCACACCTTTTGAAGCTCTTAATATTTTTCACACCTTTTCAGGCTCTTCATGTTTATTACACCGCTTCATGCTGCTCCTATTTTTTAGACCGTTTCATGCTCCTCATATTTCTGACACCTTTTGAAGCTCTTCATATATTCCACACCTTTTGAAGCTCTTCATATTTTTCAAACGTTTTCAGGCTCTTAATCTTTTTCAACACCGCTTCTTGCTCCTCCTATTTTTCAGACCGTTTCATGCTCCTCATATTTTTGACACGTTTTGAAGCTCTTCATATTTTTCACACCTTGTCAGGCTCTTCATGTTTTTGAACACTGTTTCATGCTCCTCCTATTTTTCAGACCGTTTCATGCTCCTCATATTTTTGACACCTTTTGAAGCTCTTCATATTTTTCACACCTTTTCAGGCTCTTCATGTTTTTGAACACCGCTTCATGCTCCTCCTATTTTTCAGACCTATTCATGCTCCTCATATTTTTGACAACTTTTGAAGCTCTTCATATTTTTCACACCTTTTCAGGCTCTTCATGTTTTTGAACACAGCTTCACGCTTCTCCTATTTTTCAGACCGTTTCATGCTCCTCATATTTTTGACACCTTTTGAAGGTCTTCATAATTTTCACACCTTTTCAGGCTCTTCATGTTTTTCAACACCACTTCATGCTCCTCGTATTTTTCAGACCGTTTCATTCCCCTAATAGTTTTGACACCTTTTGAAGCTCTTCATATTTTTCACACGTTTTCAGACTCTTCATGTTTTTGAACACCGCTTCATGCTCCTCCTGTTTTCCAGACCGTTTCATGCTCCTCATATTTTTGACACCTTTTGAAGCTCTTCATATATTTTACACCTTTTGAAGCTCTTCATATATTTCACACCTTTTCAGGCTCTTCATGTTTTTGAACACAGCTTCATGCTCCTCCCATTTTTCAGACAGTTTCATGCTCCTCATATTATTGACACCTTTTGAATCTCTTCATATTTTTCACACATTTTCAGGCTCTTCATGTTTTTCAACACTGCCTTATGCTCCTCATTTTTTTTAGACATTTTCATGCTCCTCATGTAATTCACACCTTTTGAAGCTCTTTATATTTTTCACACCTTTTCAGGCACTTCATGTTTTTCAACACCACTTCCTGCTCCTCCTATTTTTCAGAGCGTTTCATGCTCATCTAATTTTTAACACCTTTTGAAGCTCTTCATATTTTTCACACCTTTTCAGGGTCTTCATGTTTTTTACACCGCTTCATGCTCCTCCTATTTTTCAGACTGTTTCATGCTCCTCCTATTTTTGACACTTTTTGAAGCTCTTCATATTTTTCAAACGTTTTCAGGCTCTGAATCTTTTTCAACACCGCTTCATGCTCCTCCTATTTTTCAGACCGTTTCATGCTCCTCATATTTTTGACACCTTTTGAAGCTCTTCATATTTTTCACACCTTTTCAGGCTCTTCATGTTTTTCAAAGCCACTTCATGCTTCTCCTATTTTTCAGACCGTTTCTTGCTCCTCTCATTTCTGACACCTTTTGAAGCTCGTCATATATTTCACACATTTTCAGGCTCTTCATGTTTTTCAACACCACTTCATGCTCCTCCTATTTTTCAGACCGTTTCATACTCATCTCGCTTTTGACATATTTTGAAGCTCTTCATATTTTCCACACCTTTTGAAGCTCTTCATATTTTTCAAACGTTTTCAGGCTCTGAATCTTTTTCAACACCGCTTCTTGCTCCTCCTATTTTTCAGACCGTTTCATGCTCCTCATATTTTTGACACCTTTTGAAGCTCTTCATATTTTTCACACCTTTTCAGGCTCTTCATGTTTTCCAAAGCCACTTCATGCTTCTCCTATTTTTCAGACCGTTTCATGCTCCTCTCATTTCTGACACCTTTTGAAGCTCGTCATATATTTCACACATTTTCAGGCTCTTCATGTTTTTCATCACCACTTCATGCTCCTCCTATTTTTCAGACCGTTTCATGCTCCTCCTGTATTTCACACCTTTGAAGCTCTTTATATTTTTCACACTTTTTAGGCTCTTCATGTTTTTGAACAAGATTTCAGGCTCCTCCTATTTTTCGGACTGTTTCATGCTCATCTCATTTTTGACACCTTTTGAAGCTCTTCATAATTTTCACACCTTTTGAATCTCTTCATATTTCTCAAACGTTTTTACGCTCTTCATGTTTTTCAACACCCCTTCTTGCTCATCCTATTTTTCAGACCTTTTCATGTTTCTATCATTTCTGACAACTTTTGAAGCTCTTCATATATTTCACACATTTTCAGGCTCTTCCTGTTTTTCAACACCCCTCATGCTCCTCCTATTTTTCAGACCGTTTCATGCTCATCTCACTTTTGACACATTTTGAAGCTCTTCATATTTTCCACACCTTTTGAAGCTCTTCATATTTTTCACACGTTTTCAGGCTCTTCATTTTTTTCAACACCGCTTCTTGCTCCTCCTATTTTTCAGATCGTTTCATGCTCCTCATATTTTTGACACGTTTTGAAGCTCTTCATATTTTTCACACGTTTTCAGGCTCTTCATGTCTTTGAACACCGTTTCATGCTGCTCCTATTTTTCAGATCTTTTCATGCTCCTCATATTTTTGACACTTTTTGAAGCTCTTCATTTTTTTCACACCTTTTGAAGCTCTTAATATTTTTCACACCTTTTCAGGCTCTTCATGTTTATTACACCGCTTCATGCTGCTCCTATTTTTTAGACCGTTTCATGCTCCTCATATTTCTGACACCTTTTGAAGCTCTTCATATATTCCACACCTTTTGAAGCTCTTCATATTTTTCAAACGTTTTCAGGCTCTTAATCTTTTTCAACACCGCTTCTTGCTCCTCCTATTTTTCAGACCGTTTCATGCTCCTCATATTTTTGACACGTTTTGAAGCTCTTCATATTTTTCACACCTTGTCAGGCTCTTCATGTTTTTGAACACTGTTTCATGCTCCTCCTATTTTTCAGACCGTTTCATGCTCCTCATATTTTTGACACCTTTTGAAGCTCTTCATATTTTTCACACCTTTTCAGGCTCTTCATGTTTTTGAACACCGCTTCATGCTCCTCCTATTTTTCAGACCTATTCATGCTCCTCATATTTTTGACAACTTTTGAAGCTCTTCATATTTTTCACACCTTTTCAGGCTCTTCATGTTTTTGAACACAGCTTCACGCTTCTCCTATTTTTCAGACCGTTTCATGCTCCTCATATTTTTGACACCTTTTGAAGGTCTTCATAATTTTCACACCTTTTCAGGCTCTTCATGTTTTTCAACACCACTTCATGCTCCTCGTATTTTTCAGACCGTTTCATTCCCCTAATAGTTTTGACACCTTTTGAAGCTCTTCATATTTTTCACACGTTTTCAGACTCTTCATGTTTTTGAACACCGCTTCATGCTCCTCCTGTTTTCCAGACCGTTTCATGCTCCTCATATTTTTGACACCTTTTGAAGCTCTTCATATATTTTACACCTTTTGAAGCTCTTCATATATTTCACACCTTTTCAGGCTCTTCATGTTTTTGAACACAGCTTCATGCTCCTCCCATTTTTCAGACAGTTTCATGCTCCTCATATTATTGACACCTTTTGAATCTCTTCATATTTTTCACACATTTTCAGGCTCTTCATGTTTTTCAACACTGCCTTATGCTCCTCATTTTTTTTAGACATTTTCATGCTCCTCATGTAATTCACACCTTTTGAAGCTCTTTATATTTTTCACACCTTTTCAGGCACTTCATGTTTTTCAACACCACTTCCTGCTCCTCCTATTTTTCAGAGCGTTTCATGCTCATCTAATTTTTAACACCTTTTGAAACTCTTCATATATTTCACACCTTTTGAAGCTTTTCATATTTTTCACATTTTTGTAGCTCTTCATATTTTTCACACCTTTTCAGGCTCTTCATGTTTTTCAACACCATTTCATGCTGCTTCTATTTTTCAGACCTTTTCATGCTCCTCATATTTTTCGTACCTTTTGAAGCTCTTCATATTTTTCACACCTTTTCAGGCTCTTCATGTTTTTGAACACAGCTTCATGCTTCTCCTATTTTTCAGACCGTTTCATGCCCCTAATAGTTTTGACACCTTTTGAAGCTCTTCATATTTTTCACACGTTTTCAGACTCTTCATGTTTTTGAACACCGCTTCATGCTCCTCCTATTTTCCAGACCGTTTCATGCTCCTCATATTTTTGACACGTTTTGAAGCTCTTCATATTTTTCACACCTTTTCAGGCTGTTCAGGTTTTTCAACACCACTTCATGCTCCTCCTTTTTTTCAGACCGTTTCATCCTCCTCATATTTTTGACACCTTTAGAAGCTCTTCATTATTTCACAACTTTTCAGGCTCTTCATGTGTTTTAGCACCACTTCATGCTCGTCCTATTTTTCAGACCTTTCATGCTGCTCATACTTTTGACACCTTCTGAAGCTCTTCATATTTTTCACACCTTTTCAGACTCTTCATGTTTTTGATCCCCGTTTCATGCTCCTCCTATTTTTCAGACCATTTCATGCTCCTCATATTTTTGACACTTATTGAAGCTCTTCATATTTTTCACTCCTTTTCAGGCTCTTCATGTTTTTCAACACCACTTCATGGTCCTCCTATTTTTCAGACAGTTTCATGCTCATCTCATTTTTGACACCTTTTGAAGCTTTTCAAATTTTTCACAACATTTCAGGCTCTTCATGTTTTGCACCACCACTTCATGCTCCTCCTATTTTTCAGACCGTTTCATGCTCATCTCATTTTTGAAACCTTTAGAATCTCTTCATATTTTTCACACCTTTTCAGGCTCTTCATGTTTTTCAACACCGCTTCATGTTCCTCCTATTTTTCAGACCGTTTCATGCTCATCTCATTTTTGACAACTTTTCAAACTTTTCATATTTTTCACACCTTATCAGGCTCTTCATGTTTTTGAACACCGCTCATGATCCACCAAAATTTCAGACCGTTTCATGCTCTTCATATTTTTGACACCTTTTGAAGCTCTTCATATTTTTCACACCTTTTCAGGCTCTTCATGTTTTTCCACACCACTTCATGCTTCTCATATTTTTCAGATCTTTTCATGCTCCTCATGAATTTCACACCTTTTGAAGCTCTTCATATTTTTCACATCTTTTCAGGCTCTTGATGGTATTCCACACCACTTCATGCTTCTCGTATTTTTCATACCGTTTCATGCTCCTCATTAATTTCACAATTTTGAAGCTCTTCATATTTTTCAAACGTTTTCAGGCTGTTCATTTTTTTCAACACCGCTTCTTGCGCCTCCTATTTTTCAGACAGTTTCATGCTCCTCATATTTTTGACACGTTTTGAAGCTCTTCATATTTTTCACACCTTTTCAGGCTCTTCATGATTTTGAACACCGCTTCATGATCCTCCTATTTTACAGACCGGTTCATGCTCTTCATATTTTTGACCCCTTTTGAAGCTCTTCATATTTTATCCACCTTTTCAGGCTCTTCATGTTTTTCAAAACCGATTCATGCTCCCCCTATGTTTCAAACCGTTTCATGCTCCTCATATTTTGACACCTTTTGAAGCTCTTCATATTTTTCACACCTATTCAGTCTCTTCATGTTTTTAAACACCACTTCATGCTCCTCCTATTTTTCAGACCGATTCATGCTCCTCATGTATTTCACACCTTTTGAAGCTCTTCATATTTTACCCACCTTTTCAGGCTCTTCATGTTTTTCAACACCGTTTCATGCTCCTCATGTATTTCCAACCGTTTGAAGCTCTTCATATTTTTCACAACTTTTCAGGCTCTTCATGTTTTTGAACACGGTTTCATGCTCCTCCTATTTTTCAGACCGTTTCATGCTCCTCATATTTTTGACACCTTTTGAAGCTCTTCATATTTTTCACACCTTTTCATGATCTTCATGTTTTTGAACACCGCTTCATGTTCCTCCTATTTTTCAGACCGGTTCATGCTCCTCATATTTTTGACACCTTTTGAAGCTCTTCATATTTTTCACACCTTTTCATGTTCTTCATGTTTTTCAACACCGCTTCATGCTTCTCCTATTTTTCAGACCGTTTCATGCTCCTCATATTTTTGACACGTTTTGAAGCTCTTCATATTTTACCCACCTTTTCAGGCTCTTCATGTTTTTCAACACCGTTTCATGCTCCTCATGTATTTCCAACCGTTTGAAGCTCTTCATATTTTTCACAACTTTTCAGGCTCTTCATGTTTTTGAACACGGTTTCATGCTCCTCCTATTTTTCAGACCGTTTCATGCTCCTCATATTTTTGACACCTTTTGAAGCTCTTCATATTTTTCACACCTTTTCAGGCTCCCCATGTTTTTCAACACCGCTTCATGCTCGTCCTATTTTCAAGACCGTTTCATGTTCGTCTCATTTTTGACACTTTTGAAGCTCTTCATATTTCTCACAACTTTTAATCTCTTCATGTTTTTCACACGTTTTCAGGCTCTTCATGTTTTTCAACACCGCTTCATGCTCCTCCCATTTTTCAGACCGTTTCATGCTCCTCATATTTTTGACACCTTTTGAAGCTCTTCATATTTTCACACCTTTTCAGGCTCTTCATGCTTTTCAACACCACTTCATGCTCCTCCTATTTTTCAGACCGTTTCATACTCATCTCGCTTTTGACACCTTTTGAAGCTCTTCATATTTTTCACACCTTTTCAGGTTCCCCATGTTTTTCAACACCGCTTCATTCTCGTCCTATTTTCAAGACCGTTTCATGATCGTCTCATTTTTGACACTTTTGAAGCTCTTCATAATTTTCACACCTTTTGAATCTCTTCATATTTCTCAAATGTTTTCACGCTCTTCATGTTTTTCAGCACCCCTTCTTGCTCATCCTATTTTTCAGACCGTTTCATGTTTCTATCATTTCTGACAACTTTTGAAGCTCTTCATATATTTCACACATTTTCAGGCTCTTCATGCTTTTCAACACCACTTCATGCTCCTCCTATTTTTCAGACCGTTTCATGCTCATCTCACTTTTGACACATTTTGAAGCTCTTCATATTTTTCACACCTTTTGAAGCTCTTCATAATTCTCAAACGTTTTCAGGCTCTTCATGTTTTTCAACACCCCTTCTTGCTCATCCTATTTTTCAGACCGTTTCATGCTCATCTCACTTTTGACACATTTTGAAGCTCTTCATTTTTTTCACACCTTTTGAAGCTCTTCATATTTTTCACACCTTTTCAGGCTCTTCATGTTTATTACACCGCTTCATGCTGGTCCTATTTTTCAGACCGTTTCATGCTCCTCATATTTTTGACACCTTTTGAAGGTCTTCATATCTTTCACACCTTTTCAGGCTCTTCATGTTTTTTACACCGCTTCATGTTCCTCCTATTTTTCAGACCGTTTCATGCTCCTCCTATTTTTGAAACCTTTTGAAGCTCTTCATATTTTTCACACCTTTTCAGGCTCTTCATGTTTTTGAACACCTTTTCATGCTCCTCCTATTTTTCAAACCGTTTCATGCTCCTCATATTTCTGACACCTTTTGAAGCTCTTCATATTTTTCACACCTTTTGAGGCTCTTCATGTTTTTGAACACCGCTTCATGTTCCTCCTATTTTTCAGACCGTTTCATGCTCCTCATATTTTTAACACCTTTTGAAGCTCTTCATATTTTTCACACCTTTTCAGGGTCTTCATGTTTTTTACACCGCTTCATGCTCCTCCTATTTTTCAGACTGTTTCATGCTCCTCCTATTTTTGACACTTTTTGAAGCTCTTCATATTTTTCAAACGTTTTCAGGCTCTGAATCTTTTTCAACACCGCTTCATGCTCCTCCTATTTTTCAGACCGTTTCATGCTCCTCATATTTTTGACACCTTTTGAAGCTCTTCATATTTTTCACACCTTTTCAGGCTCTTCATGTTTTTCAAAGCCACTTCATGCTTCTCCTATTTTTCAGACCGTTTCTTGCTCCTCTCATTTCTGACACCTTTTGAAGCTCGTCATATATTTCACACATTTTCAGGCTCTTCATGTTTTTCAACACCACTTCATGCTCCTCCTATTTTTCAGACCGTTTCATACTCATCTCGCTTTTGACATATTTTGAAGCTCTTCATATTTTCCACACCTTTTGAAGCTCTTCATATTTTTCAAACGTTTTCAGGCTCTGAATCTTTTTCAACACCGCTTCTTGCTCCTCCTATTTTTCAGACCGTTTCATGCTCCTCATATTTTTGACACCTTTTGAAGCTCTTCATATTTTTCACACCTTTTCAGGCTCTTCATGTTTTCCAAAGCCACTTCTTGCTTCTCCTATTTTTCAGACCGTTTCATGCTCCTCTCATTTCTGACACCTTTTGAAGCTCGTCATATATTTCACACATTTTCAGGCTCTTCATGTTTTTCAACACCACTTCATGCTCCTCCTATTTTTCAGACCGTTTCATGCTCCTCCTGTATTTCACACCTTTGAAGCTCTTTATATTTTTCACACTTTTTAGGCTCTTCATGTTTTTGAACAAGATTTCAGGCTCCTCCTATTTTTCGGACTGTTTCATGCTCATCTCATTTTTGACACCTTTTGAAGCTCTTCATAATTTTCACACCTTTTGAATCTCTTCATATTTCTCAAACGTTTTTACGCTCTTCATGTTTTTCAACACCCCTTCTTGCTCATCCTATTTTTCAGACCTTTTCATGTTTCTATCATTTCTGACAACTTTTGAAGCTCTTCATATATTTCACACATTTTCAGGCTCTTCCTGTTTTTCAACACCCCTCATGCTCCTCCTATTTTTCAGACCGTTTCATGCTCATCTCACTTTTGACACATTTTGAAGCTCTTCATATTTTCCACACCTTTTGAAGCTCTTCATATTTTTCACACGTTTTCAGGCTCTTCATTTTTTTCAACACCGCTTCTTGCTCCTCCTATTTTTCAGATCGTTTCATGCTCCTCATATTTTTGACACGTTTTGAAGCTCTTCATATTTTTCACACGTTTTCAGGCTCTTCATGTCTTTGAACACCGTTTCATGCTGCTCCTATTTTTCAGATCTTTTCATGCTCCTCATATTTTTGACACTTTTTGAAGCTCTTCATTTTTTTCACACCTTTTGAAGCTCTTAATATTTTTCACACCTTTTCAGGCTCTTCATGTTTATTACACCGCTTCATGCTGCTCCTATTTTTCAGACCGTTTCATGCTCCTCATATTTCTGACACCTTTTGAAGCTCTTCATATATTCCACACCTTTTGAAGCTCTTCATATTTTTCAAACGTTTTCAGGCTCTTAATCTTTTTCAACACCGCTTCTTGCTCCTCCTATTTTTCAGACCGTTTCATGCTCCTCATATTTTTGACACGTTTTGAAGCTCTTCATATTTTTCACACCTTGTCAGGCTCTTCATGTTTTTGAACACTGTTTCATGCTCCTCCTATTTTTCAGACCGTTTCATGCTCCTCATATTTTTGACACCTTTTGAAGCTCTTCATATTTTTCACACCTTTTCAGGCTCTTCATGTTTTTCAAAGCCACTTCATGCTTCTCCTATTTTTCAGACCGTTTCATGCTCCTCTCATTTCTGACACCTTTTGAAGCTCTTCATATATCTCACACATTTTCAGGCTCTTCATGTGTTTCAACACCACTTCATGCTCCTCCTATTTTTCAGACCGTTTCATGCTCCTCATGTATTTCACACCTTTTGAAGCTCTTTATATTTTTCACACCTTTTTAGGCTCTTCATGTTTTTGAACACGATTTCAGGCTCCTCCTATTTTTCAGACTGTTTCATGCTCATCTCATTTTTGACACCTTTTGAAGCTCTTCATATTTTTCACACCTTTTGAATCTCTTCATATTTCTCAAACGTTTTCAGGCTCTTCATGTTTTTCAACACCACTTCTTGCTCATCCTATTTTTCAGACCGTTTCATGTTTCGATCATTTCTGACAACTTTTGAAGCTCTTCATATATTTCACACATTTTCAGGCTCTTCATGTTTTTCAACACCACTTCATGCTCCTCCTATTTTTCAGACCGTTTCATGCTCATCTCACTTTTGACACATTTTGAAGCTCTTCATATTTTCCACACCTTTTGAAGCTCTTCATATTTTTCATATTTTTGAAGCTCTTCATATTTTTCATATTTTTGAAGCTCTTCATATTTTTCAAACGTTTTCAGGCTCTTCATTTTTTTCAACACTGCTTCTTGCTCCTCCTATTTTTGAGATCGTTTCATGCTCCTCATATATTTGACACGTTTTGAAGCTTTTCATATTTTTCACACCTTTTCCGGCTCTTCATGTCTTTGAACACCGTTTCATGCTGCTCCTATTTTTCAGACCGTTTCATGATCCTCATATTTTTGACACTTTTTGAAGCTCTTCATTTTTTTCACACCTTTTGAAACTCTTCATATTTTTCACACCTTTTCAGGCTCTTCATGTTTATTACACCGCTTCATTCTGCTCATATTTTTCAGACCGTTTTATGCTCCTCGTATTTTTCACACCTTTTGAAGCTCTTCATATTTTTCAACCTTTTTAGGCTCTTCATGTTTTTGAACACGGTTTCATGCTCCTCCTATTTTTCAAACTGTGTCATGCTCATCTCATATTTAGCAACTTTTGAAGCTCTTCATATTTTTCACACCTTTTCAAGCTCTTCATATTTCTCAAACTTTTTCAGGCTCTTCATGGTTTTCAACACCCCTTCTTGCTCATCCTTTTTTTCAGACCGTTTCATGCTTCTCTAATTTCTGACACATTTTGAAGCTCTTCATATATTTCACACATTTTCAGGCTCTTCATGTTTTTCAACACCGTTTAATGCTCCTCCTATTTTTCAGACCGTTTCATGCTCCTCATATTTTTGACACCTTTTGAAAATCTTCATATTTTACCCACCTTTTCAGGATCTTCATGTTTTTCAACACCGTTTCATGCTCCTCATGTATTTCCAACCGTTTGAAGCTCTTCATATTTTTCACAACTTTTCAGGCTCTTCATGTTTTTGAACACGGTTTCATGCTCCTCCTATTTTTCAGACCGTTTCATGCTCCTCATGTATTTCACACCTTTTAAAGCTCTTCATATTTTTCACACCTTTTCAGGCTCTTCATGTTTTTGAACACCGTTTCATTCTCCTCCTGTTTTTCAGAGAGTTTCATGCTCCTCATATTTTTGACACATTTTGAAGCTCTTCACATTTTTCACGCCTTTTCAGGCTCCCCATATTTTTCAACACCGCTTCATGCTCCTCCTATTTTTCAGATCTTAACATTCTCCTCATATATTTGACACATTTTGAAGCTCTTCATATTTTTCACAACTTTTCAGGCTCTTCATGTTTTTGAACACCGCTTCATTCTCCTCCTGTTTTTCAGAGAGTTTCATGCTCCTCATATTTTTCACCCTTTTGAAGCTCTTCATAATTTTCACACGTTTTGAAGCTCTTCATATTTTTCACACCTTTTCAGGCTCTTCATGTTTTTGAACACTGTTTCATGCTCCTCCTATTTTTCAGACCATTTCATGTTCCTCATGTATTTCACACCTTTTGCAGCTCCTCATATCTTTCACACCTTTTTAGGCTCTTCATGTTTTTGAACAACGTTTCATGCCCCTCCTATTTTTCAGACCGTTTCATGCTCCTCATATTATTGGCACCTTTTGAAGTTCTTCATATTTTTCACACCTTTTCATGCTCTTCATGTTTTTCAATCCGCTTCATGCTCCTCCTATTTTTCAGACCGTTTCATGCTCCTCTTTTATTTCACAACTTTTGAAGCTCTTCACATTTTTCACACCTTTTCAGGCTCTTCATGTTTTTGAACACCGCTTCATGCTCCTCCTATTTTACAGACCGCTTCATGCTCCTCATATTTATCACACCTTTTGAAGCTCTTCATATTACTCACACCTTTTCAGGCTCTTCATGTTTTTCAACACCACTTCATGCTCCTCCTATTTTTCAGACCGTTTCATGCTCCTCATATTTTTGACACCTTTTGAATCTCTTCATATATTTCACACCTTTGCAGGCTCTTCATGTTTTTGAACACCGCTTCATGCTCCTCCTATTTTTCAGACTGTTTCCTGCTCCGCATGTATTTCACACCTTTTGAAGCTCTTCATATATTTCACACCTTTTGAAACTCTTCATATATTTCACAGCTTTTCAGGCTCTTCATGTTTTTGAACACCGTTTCATTCTCCTACTATTTTTCAGACCGTTTCATGCTCCTCCTTTGTTTCAGACCGTTTCATGCTCCTCATATTTTTGGCACCTTTTGAGTTCTTCATATTTCTCACAACTTTTCAGGTTCTTCATGTTTTTCAACATCGCTTTATGCTCCTCCTTTGTTTCAGACCGTTTCATGCTCCTCTTGTATTTCACAACTTTTGAAGCTCTTCACATTTTTCAAACCTTTTCAGGCTCTTCATGTTTTTCAACACCGCTTCATGCTCCTCCTATTTTTCAGACCGTTTCATGCTCCTCATATTTTTGACCCCTTTTGAAGCTCTTCATATTTTTCACACCTTTTCAGGCTCTTCATGTTTTTGATCACCGTTTCATGCTCCTCCTATTTTTCAGAACGTTTCCTTGTTCTCATATTTTTGACACCTTTTGAACCTCTTCATATTTTTCACACCTTTTCAGGCTCTTCATGTTTTTCAACACCGTTTCATGCTGCTTCTATTTTTCACACCGTTTCATGCTCTCCATATTTTTCACACCTTTTGAAGCTCTTCATATTTTTCACAGCTTTTCAGGCTCTTCATGTTTTTGAACACAGCTTCATGCTCCTCCTATTTTTCAGACCGTTTCATGCTCCTCATATTTTTGACACCTTTTGAAACTCTTCATATTTTTGACGCCTTTTCAGGCTCTTCATGTTTTTGATCACCGTTTCATGCTCCTCCTATTTTTCAGAACGTTTCCTTGTTCTCATATTTTTGACACCTTTTGAACCTCTTCATATTTTTCACACCTTTTCAGGCTCTTCATGTTTTTCAACACCGTTTCATGCTACTTCTATTTTTCACACCGTTTCATGCTCTCCATATTTTTCACACCTTTTGAAGCTCTTCATATTTTTCACAGCTTTTCAGGCTCTTCATGTTTTTGAACACAGCTTCATGCTCCTCCTATTTTTCAGACCGTTTCATGCTCCTCATATTTTTGACACCTTTTGAAACTCTTCATATTTTTGACGCCTTTTCAGGCTCTTCATGTCTTTCAACACCGTTTCATGATCCTCCTATTTTTCAGACCGTTTCGTGCTCATCTCAATTTTGACACCTTTTGAAGCTTTTCATATTTTTCACAACTTTTTAGGCTCTTCATGTTTTTGAACACCACTTCATGCTCCTCCTATTTTTCAGAGAGTTTCATGCTCCTATTGTATTTCACACCTTTTGAAGCTGTTCATATTTTTCACACCTTTTCAGGCTCTTCATGTTTTTCCACACCATTTCATGCTTCTCCTATTTTTCAGCCCGTTTCATGCTCCTCATGTATTTCACACGTTTTGAAGCTCTTCATATTATTCACACCTTTTCAGGCTCTTCATGTTTTTCAACACCATTTCATGCTGCTTCTATTTTTCAGACCGTTTCATGCTCCTCATATTTTTCACACCTTTTGATGCTCTTCATATTTTACACACCTTTTCAGGCTCTTCATGTTTTTGAACACTGCTTCATGATCCTCCTTTTTTTCAGAACATTTCATGCTCTTCATATTTTTGACACCTTTTGAAGCTCTTCATATTTTTCACACCTTTTCAGGCTCTTCATGTTTTTGAACACTGGTTAATGTTCCTCCTATTTTTCAGACCGTTTCATGCTCCTCATGTATTTCACACCTTTTGAAGCTCTTCATATTTTTCACACCTTTTCAGGCTCGTCATGTTTTAATCACCGTTTCATGCTCCTCCTATTTTTCAGACCGTTTCATGCTCCTCATATTTTTGACACCTTTTGAAGCACTTCATATTTTTCACACGTTTTCAGGCTTTTCATGTCTTTCAACACCACTTCATGCTCCTCCTATTTTTCAGACCGTTTCATGCTCCTCATATTTTTGACACCTTTTGAAGCTCTTCATATTTTTCACACCTTTTCAGGCTCTTCATGTTTTTCAACACCGATTCATGCTCCTAATATTTTTCAGACCGTTTCATGCACCTCATATATTTCACACCTTTTGAAACTCTTCATATTTTTCACACCTTTTCAGGCTCTTCATGTTTGTGAACACCGCTTCATGCTCCTCCTATTTTTCAGACCGTTTCATGCTCCTCATGTTTTTGACACCTTTTGAAGTTCTTAATATTTTTCACACCTTTTCAGGCTCTTCATGTTTTTCAACACCGCTTCATGCTCCTAATATTTTTCAGACCGTTTCTTGCACCTCATATATTTCACACCTTTTGAAACTCTTCATATTTTTCACACCTTTTCAGGCTCTTCTTGTTTTTCAAAACCGCTTCATGCTCCTAATATTTTTCAGACCGTTTCTTGCACCTCATATATTTCACACCTTTTGAAACTCTTCATATTTTTCACACGTTTTCAGGCTCTTCATGTTTTTCAACACCGCTTCATTCTCCTCCTATTTTTGAGACCGTTTCATGCTCATCTCATTTTGACACCTTTTGAAGCTCTTCATATTTTTCACACCTTTTGAAGCTCTTCATATTTTTCACAGCTTTTCAGGCACTTCATGTTTTTCAACACCGCTTCATGCTCCTCCTATTTTTCAGACCGTTTCATTCTACTCATATTTTTGAGACCGTTTCATGCTCATCTCATTTTGACACCTTTTGAAGCTCTTCATATTTTTCACACATTTTGAAGCTCTTCATATTTTTCACACGTTTTCAGGCTCTTCATATTTTTCAACACCACTTCATGCTACTCCTATTTTTCAGACCGTTTCATGCTCATCTAATTTTTGACACTTTTTGAAGCTCTTCATATTTTTCACACCTTTTGAAGCTCTTCATATTTTTCACACTTTTTCAGGCTCTTCATGTTTTTCAACACCGCTTCATGCTCCTCCTATGTTTCTGACCGTTTAATCCTCCTCATTTATTTCACACCTTTTGAATCACTTCATATTTTTCACACCTTTTCAGGCTCTTCATGTTTTTGAACACCATTTCATACTCCTCCTATGTTGCAGACCGTTTCATTCTCCTCATATTTTTGACACCTTTTGAAGCTCTTCATATTTTTCACACCTTTTGATGCTCTTCATATTTCTCACAGGTTTTCAGGCTCTTCATGTTTTTCAACACCACTCCATGCTCCTCTTATTTTTCACACCGTTTCGTTCTCCTCATATTTTTCACACCTTTTGAAGCTCCTCATATATTTCCCACCTTTTCAGGCTCTTCCTTTTTTGAACACCACTTAATCCTCCTCCTGTTTTTCAGACTGTTTCATTCTCATCTCATTTTGACACCTTTTGAAGCTCTTCATATATTTCAGACCTTTTGAAGCTCTTCATATTTTTCACAAGTTTTCAGGCTCTTCATGTTTTTCAACACCGCTTCATGCTCCTCCTATTTTTCAGACCGTTTAATGCTCCTCATGTATTTCACACCGTTTGAAGTTCCTCATATTTTTGACACGTTTTGAGGCTTTTCATATTTTTCACACCTTTTCAGGCTCTTCATGTTTTGTAACACCGTTTCATAATCGTCCTATTGTTCAGACCGTTTCATGCTCCTCATATTTTGGACACCTTTTGAAGCTCTTCATAGATTTCACACCTTTTCAGGCTCTTCATGTTTTACAGCACCGCTTAATGATCCTCCTATTTTTCAGACCGTTTAAAGCTCCTCATGTATTTCACACCTTTTGAAGCTCTTCATATTTTTCACACCTTTTCAGGCTCTTCATGTTTTGAACACCGTTTCATGCTCCTCCTATTTTTCAGACCGCTTCATGCTCCTCATATTTTTGACACCTTTTGAAGCTCTTCATATATTTCACACCTTTTCAGGCTCTTCATATTTTTGAACACCGCTTCATGCTCCTCCTATTTTTCAGATTGTTTCATGCTCCTCATATTTTAGACACCTTTTGAAGCTCTTCATATTTTTCACACCTTTTCATGCTCTTGATGATTTTCAACACCGCTTCATTCTCCTCCTGTTTTTCAGACCGTTTCATGCTCATCTCATTTTGACACCTTTTGAAGCTCTTCATATTTTTCACACATTTTCAGGCTCTTCATGATTTTCAACACCGCTTCATGCTCCTCCTATTTTTCAGACCTTTTCATGCTCATCTCTTTTTTCACACCTTTTGAAACTCTTCATATTTTTCACACTTTTTGAAGGTCTTCATATTTTTCACACGTTTTCAGGCTCTTCATGTTTTTCAACACCACTTCATGCTCCTCCTATTTTTCAGACCGTTTCATTCTCCTCATATTTTTGACACATTTGAAGCACTTCATATATTTCACACCTTTTCAGGCTTTTCATTTTTTCAACCCCACTTCATGCTCCTCCTATTTTTCAGACCGGTTCATGCTCATCTCATTTTGACACCTTTAGAAGCTCTTCATATTTTTCACACCTTTTCAGGCCCTTCATATTTTTGAACACGACTTCATGCTCCTCTTATTTTTCAGACCATTTCATGCTCATCTCATTTTTGTCAACTTTTGAAGCTTTGCATATTTTTCCGCATATTTTGAAGCTCTTCATATTTTTCACATTTTTAAGCTCTTCATATTTTTCACACGATTTCAGACTCTTCATGTTTTTCAACACAGGTTCATGCTCCTGTTATTTATCATACCGTTTCATGCTCCTCATATTTTTGACACGTTTTGAGGCTCTTCATATTTTTCACACCTTTTCAGGCTCTTCATGTATTTCAACACCATTTCATGATCCTCCTATTTTTCAGACCGTTTCATGCTCCTGATATATTTGACACCTTTTGAAGCTCTTCATATATTGCACACCTTTTCAGGCTCTTCATATTTTTCAACACCACTTCATGTTCCTCATATTTTTAAGACCGTTTCTTGCTCCTCATATTTTTGACACCTTTAAAAGCTCTTCATATTTTTCACACCTTTTCAGGCTGTTCATGTTTTTCAACAACGCTTCATGCTCCTCCTATTTTTCAGACCGTTTAATCCTCCTCATGTATTTCACACCTTTTGAAGCTCTTCATATTTGTTACACCTTTTCAGGCTATTCATGTTTTTGAACACCGTTTCATGCTCCTCCTATTTTGCAGACCGTTTCATTCTCCTCATATTTTTGACACCTTTTCAAGCTCTTCATATATTTCACACCTTTTCAGGCTTTTCATTTTTTTCAACACCACTTCAAGCTCCTCCTATTTATCAGACTGTTTCATTCTCATCTCATTTTTGACACCTTTTGAAGCTCCTCATGTTTTTCACACATTTTGAAGCTCTTCATATTTTTCATATTTTTGAAGGTCTTCATATTTTCACACCTTTTCAGACTCTTCATGTTTTTCAACACCACTTCATGCTCCTCCTAATTTTCAGACCGTTTCATGCTCCTCATATTTTCACACCTTTTGAAGCTCTTCGTATTTTTCACACCTTTCACGCTCTTCATGTTTTTGAAAATAGCTTCATGCTCCTCCTATTTTTCAGACCGTTTCATGCTCCTCATATTTTTGACACCTTTTGTAGCTCTTCATATTTTTCACACGTTTTCAGGCTCTTCATGTTTTTCAACACCATTTCATTATCCTCCTATATTCATACCGTTTCATACTCCTCATATATTTGACACCTTTTGAAGCTCTTCATATATTTCACACCTTTTCAGGCTCTTAATGTTTTTCAACACCACTTCATGCTCCTCGTATTTTTTAGACCGTTTTATGCTCCTCATATTTTTGACACCTTCAGAAGCTTTTCATATTTTTCACACTTTTCAGGCTCTTCATGTTTTTCAACACCATTTCATGTTCCTCATATTTTTAAGACCGTTTCTTGCTCCTCATATTTTTGACACCTTTAGAAGCTCTTCATATTTTTCACACCTTTTCAGGCTGTTCATGTTTTTCAACAACGCTTCATGCTCCTCCTATTTTTCAGACCGTTTCATTCTCATCTCATTTTTGACACCTTTTGAAGCTCTTCATGTTTTTCACACCTTTTCAGGCTTTTCATTTTTTTCAACACCACTTCATGCTTCTCCTATTTTTCAGAGCGTTTCATGCTCATCTGATTTTGACACCTTTTGAAACTCTTCATATTTTTCACACCTTTTCAGGCTCTTCATGATTTACAACACCGCTTCATGCTCCTCCTATTTTTCAGACCGTTTCATTCTCATCTCATTTTTGACACCTTTTGAAGCTCTTCATGTTTTTCACACCTTTTGAAACTCTTCATATTTTTCATATTTTTGAAAGTCTTCATATTTTCACACCTTTTCAGACTCTTCATGTTTTTCAACACCACTTCATGCTCCTCCTAATTTTCAGACCGTTTCATGCTCCGCATATTTTTGACACCTTTTGTAGCTCTTCATATTTTTCACACCTTTTCAGGATCTTCATGTTTTTCAACACCATTTCATGATCCTCCTATATTTCAGACCGTTTCATACTCCTCTTATATTTGACACCTTTTGAAGCTCTTCATATATTTCACACCTTTTCAGGCTCTTAATGTTTTTCAACACCACTTCATGCTCCTCGTATTTTTAAGACCGTTTTATGCTCCTCATATTTTTGACACGTTTAGAAGCTCTTCATATTTTTTCACATTTTTCAGGCTCTTCATGGTTTTCAACACCGCTTCATGTTCCTCCTGTTTTTGAGACCGTTTATTCCTCCTCATGTATTTCACACCTTTTGAAGCGCTTCATATTTTTCACACCTTTTCAGGCTCTTCATGTTTGAACACCGTTTCTTGCTCCTCCTATTTTGCAGACCGATTCATGCTCCTCATATTTTGGACAATTTTGAAGCTTTTCATATTTTTCACACCTTTTCAGGCTCTTCATGTTTTTCAACACCGCTTCATGTTCCTCCTATTTTTCAGACCGTTTCATGCTCCTCATATTTTGGACTCCTTTTGAAGCTCTTCATATTTTTCACACCTTTTCAGGCTCTTCATGTTTTTCAACACCACTTCATGCTCCTTCTATTTTTCAGAGAGTTTCATGCTCTTCATGTATTTCACACCTTTTGAAGCTCTTCATATTTTTCACACCATTTCAGGCTCTTCATGATTTTCAACACCGCTTCATGCTCCTCCTATTTTTCAGACCTTTTCATGCTCATTTCTTTTTCACACCTTTAGAAGCTCTTCATATTTTTCACACCTTTTCAGGCTCTTCATGATTTTCAACACCGTTTCATGCTCCTCCTATTTTTCAGACCTTTTCATGCTCATCTCTTTTTCACACCTTTAGAAGCTCTTCATATTTTTCACACCTTTTCAGGCTCTTCATGATTTTCAACACCGCTTCATGCTCCTCCTATTTTTCAGACCTTTTCATGCTCATTTCTTTTTTCACACCTTTTCAAGGTCTTCATATTTTTCACACCTTTTGAAGCTCTTCATATTTTTCACACCTTTTCAGGCCCTTCATATTTTTGAACACGACTTCATGCTCCTCTTATTTTTCAGACCGTTTCATGCTCATCTCATTTTTGACACCTTTTGAAGCTTTGCATATTTTTCACATCTTTTGAAGCTCTTCATATTTTTCACATTTTTAAGCTCTTCATATTTTTCACACGATTTCAGACTCTTCATGTTTTTCAACACAGGTTCATGCTCCTGTTATTTATCATACCGTTTCATGCTCCTCATATTTTTCACACGTTTTGAGGCTCTTCATATTTTTCACACATTTTCAGGCTCTTCATGTTTTTCAGCACCATTTCATGATCCTCCTATTTTTCAGAGAGTTTCATGCTCTTCATGTATTTCACACCTTTTGAAGCTCTTCATATTTTTCACACCATTTCAGGCTCTTCATGATTTTCAACACCGCTTCATGCTCCTCCTATTTTTCAGACCTTTTCATGCTCATTTCTTTTTCACACCTTTAGAAGCTCTTCATATTTGTCACAACTTTTCAGGCTCTTCATGATTTTCAACACCGTTTAATGCTCCTCCTATTTTTCAGACCTTTTCATGCTCATCTCTTTTTCACACCTTTAGAAGCTCTTCATATTTTTCACACTTTTTCAGGCTCTTCATGATTTTCAACACCGCTTCATGCTCCTCCTATTTTTCAGACCTTTTCATGCTCATTTCTTTTTTCACACCTTTTCAAGATCTTCATATTTTTCACACCTTTTGAAGCTCTTCATATTTTTCACACCTTTTCAGGCCCTTCATATTTTTGAACACGACTTCATGCTCCTCTTATTTTTCAGACCGTTTCATGCTCATCTCATTTTTGACACATTTTGAAGCTTTGCATATTTTTCACATCTTTTGAAGCTCTTCATATTTTTCACATTTTTAAGCTCTTCATATTTTTCACACGATTTCAGACTCTTCATGTTTTTCAACACAGGTTCATGCTCCTGTTATTTATCATACCGTTTCATGCTCCTCATATTTTTGACACATTTTGAGGCTCTTCATATTTTTCACACCTTTTCAGCCTCTTCATGTTTTTCAGCACCATTTCATGATCCTCCTATTTTTCAGACCGTTTCATGCTCCTCATATATTTGACACCTTTTGAAGCTCTTCATATATTTCACACCTTTTCAGGCTCTTCATGTTTTTCAACACCACTTCATGTTCCTCATATTTTTAAGACCGTTTCTTGCTCCTCATATTTTTGACACCTTTTGAAGCTCTTCATATTTTTCACACCTTTTCAGCCTGTTCATGTTTTTCAACAACGCTTCATGCTCCTCCTATTTTTCAGACCGTTTAATCCTCCTCATGTATTTCACACCTTTTGAAGCTCTTCATATTTGTTACACCTTTTCAGGCTATTCATGTTTTTGAACACCGTTTCATGCTACTCCTTTTTTGCAGACCGTTTCATTCTCCTCATATTTTTGACACCTTTTGAAGCTCTTCATATATTTCAAACCTTTTCAGGCTTTTCATTTTTTTCAACACCACTTCATGCTTCTCCTATTTTTCAGAGCGTTTCATGCTCATCTGATTTTGACACCTTTTGAAGCATTTCATATTTTTCATATTTTGAAGGTCTTCATATTTTCACACCTTTTCAGACTCTTCATGTTTTTCAACACCGCTTCATCCTCCTCCTATTTTTCAGACCGTTTCATTCTCCTCATATTTTTGACACCTTTTGAAACACTTCATATTTTTCACACGTTTTCAGGCTCTTCCTGTTTTTCAACACCGCTTCATGCTCTTCCTATTTTTCAGACCGTTTCATGCTCCTCATATTTTTAACACCTTTTGAAGCTCTTCATATTTTTCACACTTTTTCAGGCTCTTCATGTTTTTCAACACGGCTTCATGCTCTTCATATTTTTCAGAACGTTTCATGCTCCTCATATTTTTGACACCTTTTGAAGCTCTTCATATTTTTCACACCTTTTCAGGCTCTTCATGTTTTTCAACACCGATTCATGCTTCTAATATTTTCAGACCATTTCCTGCACCTCATATATTTCACAACTTTTGAAACTCTTCATATTTTTCACACCTTTTCAGGCTCTTCATGATTTTCAACACCGCTTCATGCTCCTTCTGTTTTTCAGACAGTTTCATGCTCATCTCATTTTTGACACATGAAGCTCTTCATATTTTTCACACCTTTTGAAGCACTTCATATTTTTCATATTTTTGAAGCTCTTCATATTTTCACACTTTTCAGACACTTCATGTTTTTCAACACCGCTTCATGCTCCTGCTATTTTTCAGATCATTTCATGCTCCTCATGTATCTCACACCTTTTGAAGCTCTTCATATATTTCACACCTTTTCAGGGTTTTCTTTTTTTCAACACCACTTCATGCTCTTCCTATTTTTCAGACCTTTTCATGCTCATCTCTTTTTTCACACCTTTTGAAACTCTTCATATTTTTCACACTTTTTTAAGGTCTTCATATTTTTCACACGTTTTCAGGCTCTTCATGTTTTTCAACACCCCTTCATGCTCCTCCTATTTTTCAGACCGTTTCATTCTCCTCATATTTTGACACCTTTGAAGCACTTCATATATTTCACACCTTTTCAGGCTTTTCATTTTTTCAACCCCACTTCATGCTCCTCCTATTTTTCAGACCGGTTCATGCTCATCTCATTTTGATACCTTTTGAAGCTCTTCATATTTCTCATATTTTTGAAGCTCTTCTTATTTTCACACGTTTTCAGACTCTTCATGTTTTTCAGCACCACTTCAAGCTCCTGCAATTTTTCAGTCCGTTTCATGCTCCTCATATTTTTGACACTTTTTGAGGCTTTTACTATTTTTCACACCTTTTCAGGCTCTTCTTGTTTTTGAACACCGTTTCATAATCCTCCTATTTTTCAGACCATTTCTTGCTCCTCATATTTTTCACACCTTTTGAAGCTCTTCATATTTTTCACAACTTTTCAGGCTCTTCATGTTTTTCCACACCACTTCATGCTTCTCCTATTTTTCAGCCCGTTTCATGCTCCTCATGTATTTCACAGCTTTTGAATCTCTTCATGTTTTTCACACCTTTTCAGGCTCTTCATGTTTTTGATCACCGTTTCATGCTCCTCCTATTTTTCAGACCGTTTCATGCTCCTCATATTTTTGACACCTTTTGAATCTCTTCATATATTTCACACTTTTTCAGGCTCTTCATGTTTTTGAACACCAGTTCATGCTCCTCCTATTTTTTAGACCATTTAATGCTCCTCATCTATTTCACACCTTTTGAAACTCTTCATATTTTTCACACCTTTTCAGGCTCTTGATGTTTTTCAACACCGCTTCATTCTCCTCCTCTTTTTCAGAACGTTTCATGCTCCTGATATATTTGACACCTTTTGAAGCTCTTCATATATTTCACACCTTTTCAGGCTCTTCATGTTTTAGAACACCGCTTCATGCTCCTCCTATTTTTCAGACCGTTTAATGCTCCTCATGTATTTCACACCTTTTGAAGCTCTTCATATTTTTCACACCTTTTCAGGCTCTTGATGATTTTCAACACCGCTTCATTCTCCTCCTGTTTTTCAGACCGTTTCATGCTCATCTCATTTTGACACCTTTTGAAGCTCTTCATATTTTTCACACCTTTTGAAACTCTTCATATTTTTCACACCTTTTGACGCTCTTCATATTTTTCACACCTTTTCAGGCTATTGATGATTTTCAACACCGCTTCATGCTCCTCCTATTTTTCAGACCGTTTCATGCTCATCTCATTTTTGATACCTTTTGAAGCTCTTCATATTTGTCACACCTTTTGAAGCTCTTCATATTTTTCATGTTTTTGAATCTCTTCATATTTTCACACCTTTTCAGGCTCTTCATGTTTTTCAACACCACTTCATGCTCCTCCTATTTTTCAGACCGTTTCATGCTCATCTCTTTTTTGATACCTTTTGAAGCTCTTCATATTTGTCACACCTTTTGAAGCTCTTCATATTTTTCATATTTTGAATCTCTTCCTATTTTCACACATTTTCAGGCTCTTCATGTTTTTCAACACCGCTTCATGCTCCTCCTATTTTTCAGACCGTTTCATGCTCATCTCTTTTTGACAACTTTTGAAGCTCTTTATATTTTTCACACCTTTTCAGGCTCTTCATGATTTTCAACATCGCTTCATGCTCCTCCTATTTTTCAGAACTTTTCATGCTCATCTCATTTTTGATACCTTTTGAAGCTCTTCATATTTGTCACACCTTTTGAAGCTCTTCATATTTTTCATATTTTTGAAGCTCTTCATATTTTCACACCTTTCAGGCTCTTCATGTTTTTCAACACCGCTTCATGCTCCTCCTATTTTTCAGACCGTTTCATGCTCATCTCATTTTTGATACCTTTTGAAGCTCTTCATATTTGTCACACCTTTTGAAGCTCTTCATATTTTTCATGTTTTTGAATCTCTTCATATTTTCACACCTTTTCAGGCTCTTCATGTTTTTAAACACCGCTTCATGCTCCTGCTATTTTTCAGACCGTTTCATGCTCCTCTTATTTTTGAAACCTTTTGAAGCTCCTCATATATTTCACACCTTTTGAAGCTCTTCATATATTTAACACTTTTTTAGGCTATTCACGTTTTTCAACTCCACTTCATGCTCCTCCTATTATTCAGACCGTTTCATGCTCCTCATAATTTTGACACCTTTTGAAGCTCTTCATATTTTTCACATGTTTTCAGGCTCTTCATTTTTTTCAACACCAATTCATGCTCCTCCTATTTTTCAGACCTTTTCATGCTGCTCATGTATTTCACACCTCTTGACGCTCTGCATATTTTTCAAACCTTTTCAGGCTCTTCATATTTTTGAACACCGCTTGTTGATCCTCCTATTTTTCAGACCGCTTCATGGTCCTCAAATGTTTGACACTTTTTGTAGCTCTTCATATTTTTCACACCATTTCAGGCTGTTCATGCTTTTCTACACCGCTTCATGATCCTCCTATTTTTCAGACTGTTTCATGCTCATCATACTTTTGACACCTTTTGAAGCTTTTCATGTTTTTGAACATCTTTTCATGCTCCTCCTATATTTCAGAATGTTTCATGCTCCTCATGTATTTCACACCTTTTCAAGCTCTTCATATTTTTCACAACTTTTCAGGCTCTTCATGTCTTTGAACACCGCTTCATGCTCCTTCTATTTTTCAGACCGTTTCATGCTCCTCATATTTTTGACACCTTTTGAAGCTCTTCATATTTTTCACACATTTTCAGTCTCTTCATGTTTTTCAACACCGCTTCAGGCTCCTCCTATTTTTCAGACCGTTTCATGCTCCTCATGTATTTCACACCTTTTGAAGCTCTTCATTTTTTTCACACCTTTTCAGGCTCTTCATGTTTCTGAACATAGTTTCATGCTCCTCGTATTTTTCAGAACGTTTCATGCTCCTCCTATTTTTCAGACTGTTTCATGCTCCTCATGTATTTCACACCTTTTGAAGCTCTTCATACTTTTCACACGTTTTCAGGCTCTTCATGTTTTTGATCACCGTTTCATGCTCCTCCTATTTTTCAGACCGTTTCATGCTCCTCATATTTTTGACACCTTTAGAAGCTCTTCATATTTTTCACACCTTTTCAGGCTCTTCATGTTTTTGATCACCGTTTAATGCTCCTCCTATTTTTCAGACCGTTTCATGCTCCTCATATTTTTGACACCTTTAGAAGCTCTTCATAATTTTCACACCTTTTCAGGCTCTTCATGTTTTTGAAAACCGCTTCATGCTCCTCATATTTTTGTCACCTTTTGAAGCTCTTCATATTTTTCACACCTTTTCAGGCTCTTCATGTTTTTGAACACCGATTCATGCTCTTCCCACTTTTCAGACCATTTAATGTTCCTTATGTATTTCACAGATTTTCAAGCTCATCATATTTTTCACACCTTTTCATGCTCTTCATGTTTTTGAACACCGCTTCATGATGCTCCTATTTTTCAGACCGTTTAATGCTCCTCATATTTTTGACACCTTTTGAAGCTCTTCATATTTTTTACACATTTTCAGGCTCTTAATGTTTTTGAACACCGCTTCATACTCCTCCAGTTTTTCAGACCGTTTCATGCTCCTCATATTTTTCACACTTTTTGAAGCTCTTCATATTTTTCACACCTTTTCAGGCTCGTCATGTTATTGAACACCACTTCATGCTCCTCATATTTTTCAGATCATTTCATGCTCTTCATATTTTTCACACTTTATGAAGCTCTTCATATTTTTCACACCTTTTCAGGCTCTTCATGTTTTTCAACACTGCTTCATGCTCCTCCTATTTTTCAGACCGTTTCATGCTCCTCATGTATTTCACACCTTTCGAAGCTCTTCATATTTTTCACACCTTTTCAGGCTCATCATGTTTTTGAACACCACTTCATGCTCCTCATATTTTTCAGACCGTTTCATGCTCATCTCATTTTTGACACCTTTTGAAGCTCTTCATGTTTTTGAACACTGTTTCATGCTCCTCCTATTTTTCAGAATGTTTCATGCTCCTCATGTATTTCACAACTTTTGAAGCTCTTCATATTTTTCACATCTTTTCAGGCTCTTCATGTTTTTGAACACCGTTTATTGCTCCTCCTATTTTTCCGACTATTTCATGCTCCTCATATTTTTGACTTCTTTTGAATCTCTTCATATGTGTCACACCTTTTCAGGCTCTGCATGTTTTTGAACACCGTTTCATGCTCCTCATATTTTTGTCACCTTTTGAAGCTCTTCATATTTTTCACAACATTTCAGGCTCTTCATGTTTATGAACACCGCTTCATGCTCCTCCTATAATTCAGACGGTTTCATGATCCTCATGTATTTCACTCCTTTTGAAGCTCTTCATATTTTTCACACCTTTTCAGGCTCTTCATGTTTCTCAACACCATTTCATGCTCCTCCTATTTCAGACCGTTTCATGCTCCTCATATTTTTGACACGTTTTGAAACTTTTCATTTTTTTCTCACCTTTTCAGGCTCTTCATGTTTTTCAACAGTGCTTCATTCTCCTCCTATTTTTCAGACCGTTTCATGCTCCTCATATTTTTGACACCTTTTGTAGCTCTTCATATTGTTCACACGTTTTCAGGCTCTTCATGTTTTTCAAAACCGCTTCATGCTCCTCCTATTTTTCAGAACGTTTCATACCTCTCATATTTTTGACACCTTTTGAAGCTCTTCATATTTTTCACAGCTTTTCAGGCTCTTCATGTTTTTGAAAACCCCTTCATGCTCCTCTTCGTTTTCAGGCCGTTTCATACTCCTCATAATTTTGACACCTTTTGAAGCTCTTCATATATTTCACAACTTTTCATGCTTTTCATGTTTATCAACACCACTTCATGCTCCTGCTGTTTTTCAGACCATTTCATGCTCATCTCATTTTTGACACCTGTTGAAGCTCTTCATATTTCTCACACCTTTTGAAGCTCTTCATATATTTCACTCCTTTACTGGCTCTTCATGTTTTTCAACACCGCATCATGCTCCTCCTATTTTTTAGACCGTTTCATGTTCCTCATATATTACACACTTTTTGAAGCTCTTCATGTTTTTCAACATCGCTTCATGCTCCTCCTATTTTTCAGACTGTTTCATGCTCCTCATATATTTGACATCTTTTGAATCTCTTCATAGTTTTCACATCTTTTCAGGCTCTTCATGTTTTTGAAGACCTTTTCATGCTCCTCCTATTTTTCAGACCGTTTCATGCTCCTCATGTATTTCACTCCTTTTGAAGCTCTTCATATTTTTCACACCTTTCCAGGCTCTTCATGTTTTTAAACAACTTTTCATACTCCTCCTATTTCTCAGACCGTTTCATGCTCCTCGTTTTTTTGAAAACTTTTGAAGCTTTTCATATATTTCACACCTTTTCAGGCTCTTCATATTTTTCAACACCGCTTCATGCTCCTCCTATTTTTCAGACCGTTTCATGCTCCTCATATTTTTAACACCTTTTGAAGCTCTTCATATTTCTCACACGTTTTCAGGCTCTTCATGTTTTTGAACACTGATTCATGTTACTCCTATTTTTCAGACCGTTTAATGCTCCTCATATTTTTGACACCTTTTGAAGCTCTTCATATATTTCACACCTTTGAAGCTCTACATATATTTCACACCTTTGAAGCTCTTCATGTATTTGAACACCGTTTCATGCTCCTCCTATTTTTCAGACCGTTTCATGCTCCTCATATTTTTGACACCTTTTGAAGCTCTTCTTTTTTTTTCACACCTTTTTAAGCTCTTCATATATTTCACACCTTTTCAGGCTCTTCATATTTTTCACCACCACTTCATAGTCCTCCTATTTTTCAGACCGTTTCATGCTCATCTCATTTTTGACACCTTTGGAAGCTCTTCATATTTTCACACCTTTTGTAGCTCTTCATATTTTTCACAGCTTTTCAGGCTCTTCAGGTTTTTCAACACCGCTTCAGGCTCCTCCTATTTGTCAGACCGTTTCATGCTCCTCATATTTTTGACACCTTTTGAAGCTCTTCATATTTTTCACACCTTTTCAGGCTCTTCATGTTTTTCAACAACACTTAATGTGCCTCCTATATTTCAGACCGTTTCATGCTCCTCATATTTTTGACACTTTTTGAAGCTCTTCATATTTTTCAAACCTTTTCCGGCTCTTCATGTTTTTCAATACCACATCATGCTCCTCCTATTTTTCAGACCTTTTCATGCTCCTCATATTTTTGACACCTTTTGAAGCTCTTAATATTTTTCATACCTTTTCAGGCTCTTCATGTTTTTCAACAACACTTAATGTGCCTCCTATATTTCAGACCGTTTCATGCTCCTCATATTTTTGACACTTTTTGAAGCTCTTCATATTTTTCAAACCTTTTCCGGCTCTTCATGTTTTTCAACACCACTTCATGCTCCTCCTATTTTTCAGACCTTTTCATGCTCCTCATATTTTTCACACCTTTCGAAACTCTTACTAATTTTCACACCTTTTCAGGCTCTTCATGTTTTTGAACAACGTTTCATGCTCCTCCTATTTTTCAGACCGTTTCATGCTCCTCATATTTTTGACACCTTTTGAAGCTCTTCATAATTTTCACACCTTTTCAGACTCTTCATATTTTTGAACACCGCTTCATGCTCCTCCTATTTTTCAGACCGTTTCATGCTCCTCATATTTTTGAAACCTTTAGAAGCTCTTCATATATTTCACACCTTTTCAGGCTCTTCATATTTTTCACCACCACTTCATAGTCCTCCTATTTTTCAGACCGTTTCATGCTCATCTCATTTTTGATACCTTTGGAAGCTCTTCATATTTTCACACGTTTTGAAGCTCTTCATATTTTTCACACGTTTTCAGGCTCTTCACGTTTTTTAACACCGCTTCATACTCCTCCTATTTTTCAGACCGTTTCATGCTCCTCATATATTTGACACTTTTTAAGGCTCTTCATATTTTGCACACCTTTTCAAGCTGTACATGTTTTTGAACACCACTTCATGTTCCTCCTATTTTTCAGACCGTTTCATGCTCCTCATATTTTTGACACCTTTTGAAGCTCGTCATATTTTTTACACGTTTTCAGGCTCTTCATCTTTTTGAACACTGATTCATGTTACTCCTATTTTTCAGACCGTTTAATGCTCCTCATATTTTTGACACCTTTTGAAGCTCTTCATATATTTCACACCTTTGAAGCTCTTCATATATTTCACACCTTTGAAGCTCTTCATGTATTTGAACACCGTTTCATGCTCCTCCTATTTTTCAGACCGTTTCATGCTCCTCATATTTTTGACACCTTTTGAAGCTCTTCTTTTTTTTCACACCTTTTTAAGCTCTTCATATATTTTCACACCTTTTCAGGCTCTTCATATTTTTCACCACCACTTCATAGTCCTCCTATTTTTCAGACCGTTTCATGCTCATCTCATTTTTGACACCTTTGGAAGCTCTTCATATTTTCACACCTTTTGTAGCTCTTCATATTTTTCACAGCTTTTCAGGCTCTTCATGTTTTTCAACACCGCTTCATGCTCCTCCTATTTTTCAGACTGTTTCATGCTCCTCATATTTTTGACACCTTTTGAAACTCTTCATATTTTTCACACCTTTTCAGGCTCTTCATGTTTTTCAACAACACTTAATGTGCCTCCTATATTTCAGACCGTTTAATGCTCCTCATATTTTTGACACTTTTTGAAGCTCTTCATATTTTTCAAACCTTTTCCGGCTCTTCATGTTTTTCAATACCACTTCATGCTCCTCCTATTTTTCAGACCTTTTCATGCTCCTCATATTTTTGACACCTTTTGAAGCTCTTCATATTTTTCACACCTTTTCAGGCTCTTCATGTTTTTCAACAACACTTAATGTGCCTCCTATATTTCAGACCGTTTCATGCTCCTCATATTTTTCACACCTTTTGAAGCTCTTCATATATTTCAAACGTTTTCAGGCTCTTCATGTTTTTCAACACCGCTTCTTGCTCCTCCTATTTTTCAGACCGTTTCATGCTCCTCATATTTTTGACACCTTTTGAAGCTCTTCATATTTTTCACACCTTTTCAGGCTCTTCATGTTTTTCAACAACACTTAATGTGCCTCCTATATTTCAGACCGTTTCATGCTCCTCATATTTTGCACACCTTTTGAAGCTCTTCATATTTTTCAAACGTTTTCAGGCTCTTCATGTTTTTCAACACCGATTCTTGCTCCTCCTATTTTTCAGACCGTTTCATGCTCCTCATATTTTTGACACCTTTTGAAGCTCTTCATATTTTTCACACCTTTTCAGGCTCTTCTTGTGTTTGAACACCGCTTCATGCACCTCCTATTTTTCACACCTTTTGAAGCTCTTCATATTTTTCACACCGTTTCAGGCTTTTCTTGTGTTTGAACACCGCCTAATGCACCTCCTATATTTCAAACCTTTTGAAGCTCTTCATATTTTACACACCTTTTTAGGCTCTTCATGTTTTAGAACACCGCTTCATGCTCCTCCTATTTTTCAGACCGTTTAATGCTCCTCATATATTTCACACCTTTTGAAGCTCTTCATATTTTTCACACCTTTTCAGGCTCTTCATGTTTTTGAATACAGCTTCATGCTCCTCCTATATTTCAGACCGTTTAATGCTCCTCATATTTTTGACACGTTTTGCAGCTCTTCATATTGTTCACACCTTTTCAGGCTCTTCATGTTTTTGAACACCTTTTCATCTCCTCCTTTTTTTTGACACATTTTGAAGTTCTTCATATTTTTCACGCCTTTTCAGCCTCTTCATGTTTTTCAACACTCTGTCATGCTCTTCCTATTTTTCAGATTGTTTCATGCTCCTCAATGTTTGACAGGTTTTGAAGCTCTTTATATTTTTCACACCTTTTCAGGCTCTTCATGTTTTGAACAACGTTTCATGCTCCTCCTATTTTTCAGAAAATTTCATGCTCCTCATATATTTGAGACCTTTTAAAGCTCTTCATATTTTTCACACCTTTTGAAACTCTTCATATTTTTCACACGTTTTCAGGCTCTTCATGATTTTCAACACCGCTTCTTGCTCCTCCTGTTTTTCAGACCGTTTCATGTTCCTCATATTTTTCACACCTTTTGAAGCTCTTCATATTTTTCACACCTTTTCAGGCTCTTCATGTTTTTGAACACTGTTTCATGCTGCTCCTATTTTTCAGACCGTTTCATGCTCCTCATATTTTTGACACCTTTTGAAGCTCTTCTTCATTTTCACACCTTTTCAGGCTCTTCCGGTTTTTCAACACCACTTCATGTTCCTACTATTTTTCAGACCTTTTCATGCTCCTCATATTTTTACCACCTATTGAAGCTCTTCATATTTTTCACAACTTTTCAGGCTCTTCATGTTTTTCAACACCACTTCATGCTCCTCCTATATTTCTGACCCTTTCATGCTCCACATATTTTTCACGCCTTTTGTAGCTCTTCATATTTTTCACAGATTTTCAGGCTCTTCATGTTTTTCAACACCACTTCATGCTCCTCCTATTTGTCAGACCGTTTCCTGCTCATCTCATTTTTGACACCTTTGAAAGCTCTTCATATTTGTCACACCTTTTTTTTTTTCCTTTTTCTTATTTTTATTATTATTATTATTATTTTTTCTAGTGGGTTTTGTCATACATTGATATGAATCAGCCATGGATTTACATGTATTCCCAATCCCGATCCCCTCTCCCACCTCCCTCTCCACCTGATTCCTCTGGGTCTTCCCAGTGCACCAGGCCGGAGCACTTGTCTCATGCATCCCACCTGGGCTGGTGATCTGTTTCACCATAGATAGTATACATGCTGTTCTTTTGAAATATCCCACCCTCACATTCTCCCACAAAATTCAAAAGTCTGTTCTGTACTTCTGTTTCTCTTTTTCTGTTTTGCATATAGGGTTATCGTTACCATATTTCTAAATTCCATATATATGTGTTAGTATGCTGTAATGTTCTTTATCTTTCTGGCTTACTTCACTCTGTATAATGGGCTCCAGCTTCATCCATCTCATTAGGACTGGTTCAAATGAATTCTTTTTAATGGCTGAGTAATATTCCATGGTGTATATGTACCACAGCTTCCTTATCCATTCATCTGCTGATGGGCATCTAGGTTGCTTCCATGTCCTGGCTATTATAAACAGTGCTGCGATGAACATTGGGGTGCACGTGTCTCTTTCAGATCTGGTTTCCTCAGTGTGTATGCCCAGAAGTGGGATTGCTGGGTCATATGGCAGTTCTATTTCCAGTTTTTTAAGAAATCTCCACACTGTTCTCCATAGCGGCTGTACTAGTTTGCATTCCCACCAACAGTGTAAGAGGGTTCCCTTTTCTCCACACCCTCTCCAGCATTTATTGCTTGTAGACTTTTGGATAGCAGCCATCCTGACTGGCGTGTAATGGTACCTCATTGTGGTTTTGATTTGCATTTCTCTAATAATGAGTGATGTTGAGCATCTTTTCATGTGTTTGTTAGCCATCTGTATGTCTTCTTTGGAGAAATGTCTGTTTAGTTCTTTGGCCCATTTTTTGATTGGGTCATTTATTTTTCTGGAATTGAGCTGCAGGTGTTGCTTGTATATTTTTGAGATTAATCCTTTGTCTGTTTCTTCATTTGCTATTATTTTCTCCCAATCTGAGGGCTGTCTTTTCACCTTACTTATAGTTTCCTTTGTAGTGCAAAAGCTTTTAAGTTTCATTAGGTCCCATTTGTTTAGTTTTGCTTTTATTTCCAATATTCTGGGAGGTGGGTCATAGTGGATCTTGCTTTGATTTATGTCGGAGAGTGTTTTGCCTATGTTCTCCTCTAGGAATTTTATAGTTTCTGGTCTTACATTTAGATCTTTAATCCATTTTGAGTTTATTTTTGTGTATGGTGTTAGAAAGTGTTCTAGTTTCATTCTTTTACAAGTGGTTGACCAGTTTTCCCAGCACCACTTGTTAAAGAGGTTGTCTTTTTTCCATTGTATATCCTTGCCTCCTTTGTCAAAGATAAGGTGTCCATAAAACTCTCCAAAAAGCAGGAATAGAAGGAACATACCTCAACATAATAAAAGCTATATATGACAAACCCACAGCAAGCATCACCCTCAATGGTGAAAAATTGAAGGCATTTCCCCTGAAATCAGGAACAAGACAAGGGTGCCCACTCTCACCACTACTATTCAACATAGTGTTGGAAGTGCTGGCCACAGCAATCAGAGCAGAAAAAGAAGTAAAAGGAATCCACATAGGAAAAGAAGAAGTGAAACTCTCACTGTTTGCAGATGACATGATCCTCTACATAGAAAACCCTAAAGACTCTACCAGAAAATTACTAGAGCTAATCAATGAGTATAGTAAAGTTGCAGGATATAAAATTAACACACAGAAATCCCTTGCATTCCTATATACTAACAATGAAAAACCAGACAGAGAAATTAAGGAAACAATACCATTCACCATTGCAACAAAAAGAATAAAATACTTAGGAGTATATCTACCTAAAGAAACAAAGGACCTATACATAGAAAACTATAAAACACTGATGAAAGAAATCAAAGAGGACACAAACAGATGGAGAAACATACCGTGTTCATGGATTGGAAGAATCAATATTGTCAAAATGGCTATTCTACCCAAAGCAGTCTATAGATTCAATGCAATCCCTATCAAGCTACCAACGGTATTTCTCACAGAACTAGACCAAAGAATTTCACAATTTGTATGGAAATACAAAAAACCTCGAATAGCCAAAGTAATCTTGAGAAAGAAGAATGGAACTGGAGGAATCAACCTGCCTGACTTCAGACTCTACTACAAAGCCACAGTCATCAAGACAGTATGGTACTGGCACAAAGACAGAAATATAGATCAATGGAACAGAATAGAAAGCCCAGAGATAAATCCACGAACCTATGGACACCTTATCTTTTCACACCTTTTGAAGCTCTTCATATTTTTCACACGTTTTCAGGCTCTTCATGTTTTTCAACAGTGCTTCATGCTCCTCCTAATTTTCAGACCGTTTCATGCTCCTCATATTTTTGACACCTTTTGAAGCTCTTCATATTTTTCACACCTTTTCAGGCTCTTCATGTTTTTGACGACCGCTTCTTGCTCCTCCTACTTTTCAGACCGTTTCATGCTCCTCATATTTTTGAAACCTTTTGAAGCTCATCATATTTTTCACACCTTTTCAGGCTCTTCATGTTTTTGAACACCGTTTCAAGCCCCTCCTATTTTTCAGACCGTTTCATGCTCCTCATATTTTTGACACCTTTTGAACCTCCTCATTTTTTCAGAACTTTTGAAGCTCTTCATGTTTTTCCACATCATTCCATGCTGCCTCTATTTTTCAGACCGTTTCATGCTACTCCTATTTTTCAAACCGTTTCATTCTCCTCATATTTTTGACACCTTTTGAAGCTCTTCATGTCTTTCAACATCGTTTCAGCTGCTCCTTTTTTTCAGACCGTTTCATGATACTCTTATTTTTCAGACCGTTTCATGCTCCTCATATTTTTGACACTTTTGAAGCTCTTCATGTCTTTCAACACTGTTTCATGCTGCTCCTATTTTTCAGACCGTTTCATGTTCCTCATATTTTTCACACCTTTTGAAGCTGTTCATATTTTTCAAAACTTTTCAGGTTCTTCATGTTTTGGATGACTGCTTCATGCTCCCCCTATTTTTCAGACCGTTTCATGCTCCTCATATATTTGACACCTTGTGAAGCTCTTCCTATTTTTCACACCTTTTCAGGCTCTTCTTGTTTTTCAACATCGTTTCATGCTCCTCCTATTTTTCATGCCGATTCAGGCTCCTCATGTATTTCACACCTTTTCAAGCTCTTCATATTTTTCACACCTTTTCAGGCTCTTCATGTTTTTGAACACCGTTTCATGCTCC
Source organism: Dama dama (assembly GCF_033118175.1). Classification (NCBI taxonomy): domain Eukaryota; kingdom Metazoa; phylum Chordata; class Mammalia; order Artiodactyla; family Cervidae; genus Dama; species Dama dama. The sequence continues at coordinate 1,589,310 of NW_026870894.1, read as the reverse complement.
TCCTATTTTTCAGACCGTTTCATGCTCCTCATATTTTTGACAAGTTTTGAAGCTCATCATATTTTTCACACCTTTTCAGGCTCTTCATGTTTTTCAGCACAGTTTGATGCTCCTCCTATTTTTCAGACCGTTTCATGCTCCTCATATTTTTGACATCTTTTGAAACTCTTCATATATTTCACACCTGTTCAGGCTCTTCATGTTTTTCAACACCACTTCATGCTCCTCCTTTTTTCAGACCGCTTCATGCTCATCTCATGTTTGACACATTTTGAAGCTGTTCATATTTTTCATATCTTTTGAAGCTCTTCATATATTTTACACGTTTTCAGGCTCCTCATGTTTTTGAACACCGCTTCTTATTTCTCCTATTTTTCAGACCGTTTCATGCTCCTCATATTTTTCACACGTTTTGAAGCTCTTCACGTTTTTCACATTTTTAAAGGCTCTTCATGTTTTTCAACACCGCTTCATGATCCTCCAATTTTTCAGACCGTTTCATGCTCGTCATAATTTTGACACGTGTTGAGGCTCTTCATATTTTTAACAGCATTTCAGGCTCTTCATGATTTAGAACACCATTTCATTCTCCCCCTATTTTTCAGACCGTTTCATGCTCCTCATATTTTTCACACCTTTTGAAGCTTTTCATATTTTTCACACCTTTTCAGGCTCTTCATGTTTTTCAACACCGCTTTATGCTCCTCCTATTTTTTAGACCGTTTCATGCTCCTCATATTTTTCACACCTTTTGAAGCTCTTCATATTTTTCACACCTTTTCAGGCTCTTCATGTTTTTGAACACCGCTTCATGCTCCTCCTGTTTTTCAGTTCGTTTCATGTTCCTCATATTTTTGACACCTTTTGAAGCTCTTCATATTTTTCACACCTTTTCAGACTCTTCATGTTTTTCAATACCACTTCATGCACCTCCTATTTTTCAGATCGTTTCATGCTCCTCATATTTTTGACACCTTTTGAAGCTCTTCATGTTTTTCACACCTTTTCAGACTCTTCATGTTTTTCAATACCACTTCATGCACCTCCTATTTTTCAGATCGTTTCATGCTCCTCATATTTTTGACACCTTTTCAAGCTCCTCATATATATCACACCTTTTCAGGCTCTTCATGTTTTTCAACACAACTTCATGCTCCTCCTATTTTTCAGATCGTTTCATGCTCCTCATATTTTTGACACCTTTTCAAGCTACTCATATATATCACACCTTTTCAGGCTCTTCATGTTTTTCAACACAACTTCATGCTCCTCCTATTTTTCAGACCGTTTCATGTTCATCTCATTTTTGCCACCTTTTGAAGCTCTTCATATTTTTCACACATTTTGAAGCTCTTCATATTTTTCACACGTTTTCAGGCTCTTCATGTTTTTCAACACTGCCTCATGCTCCTCCTATTTTTTACAGACCGTTTCATGCTCCTCATATTTTTGACACCTTTTGAAGCTCTTCATATTTTTCAAACCTTTTCAGGCTCTTCATGTTTTCGAACTTTGTTTCATGCTCCTCCAATTTTCAAATCGTTTCATGATCCTCATGTATTTCACACCTTTGAACCTCCTCATATTTTTCACACCTTTTCATGCTCTTCAAGTTTTTCAACATCACTTCATGCTCCTACTTTTTTGCAGACCGTTTCATGCTCCTCATATTTTTGACACCTTTTGAAGCTCTTCATATACTTCAAACCTTTTCAGTGTCTTCATTTTTTTGACCACCACTTCATGCTCCTCCTATTTTTCAGAACGTTTCATGCTCATCTCATGTTTGACACATTTTGAAGCTCTTCATATTTTTCATATTTTTGAAGCTCTTCATTTTTTAACGCGTTTTCAGACTCTTCCTGTTTTTCAACACCGCTTCATGCTCCTGCTATTTTTCAGAACGTTTCATGCTCCTCTTATTTTTGACAGGTTTTGAGGCTTTTCATATTTTTTACACCTATTCAGGCTCTTCATGTTTTTGAACACCGTTTCATAATCCTCCTATTTTCAGACCGTTTCATGCTCCTCATATTTTTGACACGTTTTGAAGCTCTTCATATTTTTCACACCTTTTCAGGCTCTTCATTTTTTTCAACACCACTTCACGCTCCTTCTATTTTTCAGACCGTTTCATGCTCATCTCATTTTTGACAACTTTTGAAGTTCTTTATATTTTTCACACCTTTTGAAGCTCTTCTTATTTTTCACACGTTTTCAGGCTCTTCATGTTTTTCAACACCGCCTCATGCTCCTCCTATTTTTCAGAACTTTTCATGCAGCTCATATTTTTCACACCTTTTGAAGTTCTTCATAATTTTCACACCTTTTCAGGCTCTTTATGTTTTTGTACACCGATTCATGCTCCTCCTGTTTTTCAGACCGTTTCATACTCCTCATATTTTTGACACCTTTTCAAGCTCTTCATATTTTTCACACCTTTTCAGGCTCTTCATGTTTTTCTACACCGCTTCATGCTCCTCCTATTTTTCAGACCGTTTAATGCTCCTCACGTATTTCACACCTTTTGAAGCTCCTCATATTTTTCACACCTTTTGAGGCTCTTCATATTTTTCATATTTTTGAAGCTTTTCATATTTTCACACGGTTTCAGACTCTTCATGTTTTTCAACACCGCTTCATGCTCCTGATATTTTTCAGATCGTTTCATGCTCCTCATATTTTTGACACGTTTTGAGGCTTTTCATATTTTTCACACGTTTCAGGCTCTTCATGTTTTGTAACACCGTTTCATAATCCTCCTATTGTTCAGACCGTTACAAGCTCCTCATATTTTTGACACCTTTTGAAGCTCTTCATATTTGTCACACCTTTTCAGGCTCTTCATGTTTTTCAACACCGCTTCATTCTCCTCCTATTTTTCAGAAGGTTTCATGCTCCTCATATTTTTGACACCTTTTGAAGCTCTTCATATATTTCACACCTTTTCAGGCTCTTCATGTTTTAGAACACCGCTTCATGCTCCTCCTATTTTTCAGACCGTTTAATGCTCCTCACGTTTTTGACACCTTTTGTAGCTCTTCATATATTTCACACTTTTTCAGGATCTTTATGTTTTTCAACAACACTTCATGCTCCTCCTATTTTTAAGACCGCTTCATGCTCATCTCATTTTTCACACTTTTGAAACTGTTCATATATTTCACACCTTTTGAAGCTCTTCATATTTTTACAAGTTTTCAGGTTCTTCATGTTTTTCAACACCGCTTCATGCTCCTCCTATTTTTCAGACTATTTCATGCTCCACATATTTTTCACACGTTTTGAAGCTCTTCATATTTTTCACACTTTCTTCAGGCTCTTTATGTTTTTGAACACCGCTTCATTCTGCTCCTATATTTCACATCTTTAGAAGCTCGTCATATATTTCACACCTTTTCAGGCTCTTCATGTTTTGAACACCGTTTCATGCTCCTCCTATTTTTTAGACCGTTTCATGCTCCTCATAATTTTGACACCTTTTGAAGATCTTCATATTTTCACAACTTTTCAGGCTCTTCATGTTTTTCAGCACCGCTTCATTCTCCTCCTATTTTTCAGTCCATTTCATGCTCCTCATATTTTTGACACCTGTTGAAGCTCTTCATATTTTTCCACCTTTTCAGCTCTTCAAGTTTTTCAGCAACACTTCATGCTCCTCCTATATTTCAGAGCGTTTCATGCTCCTCATATTTTTGACACCTTTTGAAGCTCTTCATATTTTTCACACCTTTTCAGGCTCTTCGTGTTTTTGAACACCGCTTCATGCTCCTCTTATTTTTCAGACCGTTTCATGCTCCTCATATTTTTGACACCTTTTGAAGCTTTTCATATTTTTCACACCTCTTCAGGCTCTTCATTTTTTTCAACACCACTTCATGCTCCTCCTATTTTTCAGACCGTTTCAGGCTCATCTAATGTTTGACACCATTTGAAGCTCTTCATATTTTTCACACCTTTTGAAGCTCTTCATATTTTTCACACGTTTTCAGGCTCTTCATGTTTTTCATCACCGCTTCATTCTCCTCCTATTTTTCAGACCGTTTCTTGCTCCTCATATTTTTGACACTTTTTGAAGCTCTTCATATTTTTCACACCTTTTGAAGCTCTTCATATTTTTCACACGTTTTCAGGCTCTTCATGTTTTTCAACACCGCTTCATGCTCCTCCTATGTTTCAGACCGTTTAATCCTCCTCATGTATTTCACACCTTTTGAAACTCTTCATATTTTTCACACCTTTTCAGGCTCTTCATGTTTTTGAACACCGCTTCATGCTCCTCGTATTTTTCAGACCGTTTCATGCTCATTTCATTTTTTACACCTTTTGAAGCTCTTCATATTTTTCACACATTTTGAAGCTCTTCATATTTTTCATATTTTTGAAGCTCTTCATTTTTTAACACGTTTTCAGACTCTTCCTGTTTTTCAACACCGCTTCATGCTCCTGCTATTTTTCAGAACGTTTCATGCTCCTCATATTTTTGACAGGTTTTGAGGCTTTTCATATTTTTTACACCTATTCAGGCTCTTCATGTTTTTGAACACCGTTTCATAATCCTCCTATTTTCAGACCGTTTCATGCTCCTCATATTTTTGACACCTTTTGAAGCTCTTCATATTTTTCACACCTTTTCAGGCTCTTCATTTTTTTCAACACCACTTCACGCTCCTTCTATTTTTCAGACCGTTTCATGCTCATCTCATTTTTGACAACTTTTGAAGTTCTTTGTATTTTTCACACCTTTTGAAGCTCTTCATATTTTTCACACGTTTTCAGGCTCTTCATGTTTTTCAACACCGCCTCATGCTACTCCTATTTTTCAGAACTTTTCATACTCCTCATATTTTTGACACCTTTTGAAGCTCTTCATATTTTTCACACCTTTTCAGGCTCTTCATGTTTTTCTACACCGCTTCATGCTCCTCCTATTTTTCAGACCGTTTAATGCTCCTCACGTATTTCACACCTTTTGAAGCTCCTCATATTTTTCACACCTTTTGAGGCTCTTCATATTTTTCATATTTTTGAAGCTTTTCATATTTTCACACGGTTTCAGACTCTTCATGTTTTTCAACACCGCTTCATGCTCCTGATATTTTTCAGATCGTTTCATGCTCCTCATATTTTTGACACGTTTTGAGGCTTTTCATATTTTTCACACGTTTTCAGGCTCTTCATGTTTTGTAACACCGTTTCATAATCCTCCTATTGTTCAGACCGTTACAAGCTCCTCATATTTTTGACACCTTTTGAAGCTCTTCATATTTGTCACACCTTTTCAGGCTCTTCATGTTTTTCAACACCGCTTCATTCTCCTCCTATTTTTCAGACCGTTTCATTCTCCTCGTATTTTTGACACCTTTTGAAGCTCTTCATATATTTCACACCTTTTCAGGCTCTTCATGTTTTAGAACACCGCTTCATGCTCCTCCTATTTTTCAGACCGTTTAATGCTCCTCATGTATTTCACACCTTTTGAAGCTCTTCATATATTTCACACCTTTTCAGGCTGTTCATATTTTTGAACACAGCTTCATGCTCCTCCTATTTTTTAGAGCGTTTCATGCTCCTCATGTATTTCACACCTTTTGAAGCTCTTCATATTTTTCACATCTTTTCAGGCTCTTCATATTTTTGAACACCGTTTCATGCTTCTCTTATTTTTCAGACCATTTCTTGTTCCTCATATTTATGACACCTTTTGAAGCTCTTCATATTTTTCACACCTTTTGAAGCTGTTCATATTTTTCACACCATTTGAAGCTTTTCATATTTTTCACACGTTTTCATGTTCTTCATGTTTTTCAACACCGCTTCATGCTCCTGCTAATTTTCAGACCCTTTCATGCTCCACATATTTTTGACACGTTTTGAAGCTCTTCATGTTTTTCACACCTTTTCAGACTCTTCATGTCTTTCAACACCGTTTCATGCTCCTCCTATTTTTCAGACCGTTTAATGCTCCTCACGTTTTTGACACCTTTTGTAGCTCTTCATATATTTCACACTTTTTCAGGATCTTTATGTTTTTCAAAAACACTTCATGCTCCTCCTATTTTTAAGACCGCTTCATGCTCATCTCATTTTCGACACCTTTTGAAGCTCTTCATATTTTTCACACCTTTTGAAACTATTCATATTTTTCACACGTTTTCAGGCTCTTCATGTTTTTCAACACCGCTTCATGCTCCTCCTATTTTTCAGACCGTTTCAAGCTCCTCATATTTTTGACACCTTTTGAAGCTCTTCATATTTTCACATCTTTTGAAGCTCTTCATATTTTTCACACCTTTTCAGGCTCTTCAAGTTTTTGATGACAGTTTCAGGCTCCTCCTATATTTCAGACCGTTTCATGCTCCTCATATTTTTGACACCTTTTGAAGTTCTTCATATTTTTCACACCTTTTCAGGCTCTTCATGTTTTTGAACACCGCTTCATGATCCTCATATTTTTCAGACCATTTCATGCTCTTCATATTTTGACACCTCTTGAAGCTCTTCATATTTTTCACACCTTTTTGGGCTCTTCATGTTTTTCCACACCACTTCATTCTTCTCCTATATTTCAGACCATTTCATGCTCCTCATGAATTTCACACCTTTTGAAGCTCTTCATATTTTTCACCCCTTTTGAGGCTCTTCATGTTTTTCAACACCGTTTCATGCTGCTTCTCTATTTCAGACATTTTCATGCTCTTCATATTTTTCACACCTTTTGAAGCTCCTCATATTTTTCACACCTTTTCATGCTTTTCATGTTTTTGAACACAGCTTCATGCTCCTCCTATTTTTCAGACCGTTTCATGCTCATATCATTTTTGACACCTTTTGAAGCTCTTCATATTTTTCACAAGTTCTCTGGCTCCTCATGTTTTTCAATACCGCTTCATGCTCCTCCTATTTTTCAGACCGTTTCATGCCTCTCATATTTTTGACACCTTTTGAGGCTCTTCATATTTTTCACACATTTTCAAGCTCTTCATGTTTTTCAACACCGTGTCATGCTCCTGCTATTTTTCAGACCGTTTCATGCTCCTCATATTTTTGACACCTTTTGAAGTTTTTCATATTTTTCACACCTTTTCAGGCTGTTCATTTTTTTCAACACTACTTCTTGCTCCTCCAAATTTTCAGACCGTTTCATACTCATCTAATTTTTGACACCTTTTGAAGCTCTTCATATTTTTCACACCTTTTGAAGCTCTTCATATTTTCACACCTTTTCAGGCTCTTCATGTTTTTGAACACCGCTTCATGCTTCTTCTATTTTTCAGAGAGTTTCATGCTCCTCATGTCTTTCTCAACTTTTGAAGCTCTTCATATTTTTCACACCTTTTCAGGCTCTTCATGTTTTTCCACACCGCTTCATGCTTCTCCTTTTTTTCAGCCCGTTTCATGCTCCTCATGTATTTCACACATTTTGAAGCTCTTCATTATTCTCACACCCTTTCAGGCTCTTCATGTTTTTCAACACCACTTCTTGCTCCTCCTATTTTTCAGACCGTTTCATGCTCCTCATATTTTTGACACCTTTTGAAGCTCTCTTAATATTCACACCCTTTCAGGCTCTTCATGTTTTTCAACACCACTTTATGCTCCTCCTATTTTTCAGACCGTTTCATGCTCCTAATATTTTTGACACCTTTTGAAGCTCTTCATATTTTTCACACCTTTTCAGGCTCTTCATGTTTTTGAACAACGCTTCATGCTTCTCCTATTTTTCAGCCCGTTTCATGCTCCTCATGTATTTCACACCTTTTGAAGCTCTTCATATTTTTCACTCCTTTTCAGGCTCTTCACGTTTTGATCACCATTTCATGCTCCTCTTATTTTTCAGACCGTTTCATGCTCATATCATTTTTGACACCTTCTGAAGCTCTTCATATATTTCACACATTTTCAGCTCCTCATATTTTTCACACTTTTTCACTCTCTCTAGGTTTTTGAACACCGCTTCATGTTCCTCCTATTTTTGAGACCGTTTCATGCTCATCACATTTTTGACACCTTTTGAAGCTCTTCATATTTTTCACACCTTTTCAGGCTTTTCATGTTTTTCAACACCGCTTCATGCTCCTCCAGATTTGCAGACCGTTTCATGCTCCTCATATTTTTCACACCTTTTGAAGCTCTTCATATTTTTCACACCTTTTCAGGCTTTTCATGTTTTTGAACACCGCTTCATGCTCCTCCTATTATTCAGACTGTTTCATGCTCCTCATATTTTTGACACTTTTTGAAGCTCTTCATATTTGTCTCACCTTTTCATGCTCTTCATGTTTTTGAACACCGCTTCATGCTCCTGCTATATTTCAGACCGTTTCATGCTCCTAATATTTTTGACATCTTTTGAAGCTTTTCATATTTTTCACACCTTTTCAGTCTCTTCATGTTTTTCAAAAACGCTTCTTGCTCCTCCTATTTTTCAGACCGTTTCATGCTCATCTCATTTTTGACACCTTTGAAGCTCTTCATATTTTTCACAACTTTTGAAGCTCTTCATATTTTTCACACGTTTTCAGGCTCTTCATGTTTTTGAACACCGCTTCTTGCGACTCCTATTTTTCTGACCGTTTCATGCTCCTCATATTTTTGACACCTTTTGAAGCTCATCATATTTTTCACACCTTTTCAGGCTTTTCATGTTTTTCAACACCTCTTCATGCTCCTCCTATTTTTCAGACCGTTTCATGCTCCTCATATTTTTGACACCTTTTAATGCTCTTCATATTTTTCACACCTTTTCAGGCTCTTCATGTTTTTCAACACGGCTTCATGCTCCTCCTATTTTTCAGACTGTTTCATGCTCCTCATATTTTTGACACCTTTTGACGCTCTTCATATATTTCACACCTTTTCAAGCTCTTCATGTTTTTGAACACCGATTCATGCTCCTCCTATTTTTCACACCGTTTCATGCTCCTCTCATTATTGACACATTTCGAAGATATTCATATTTTTCACACCTTTGGAAGCTCTTCATATTTTTCACACATTATCAGGCTTTTCATGTTTTCAACACCGCTTCATACTCCTCCTTTTTTTCAGACCGTTTCATGCTCCTCATATTTTTGACACCTTTTAATGCTGTTCATATTTTACACACCTTTTCAGGCTCTGCATGTTTTTCAACACGGCTTCATGCTCCTCCTATTTTTCAGACTGTTTCATGCTCCTCATATTTTTGACACCTTTTGAAGCTCTTCATATATTTCACACCTTTTCAAGCTCTTCATGTTTTTGAACACCGATTCATGCTCCTCCTATTTTTCATACAGTTTCATGCTCCTCCTATTTTTCACACCGTTTCATGCTCCTCTCATTAATGACTCATTTCGAAGATATTCATATTTTTCACACCTTTGGAAGCTCTTCATATTTTTCACACATTTTCAGGCTTTTCATGTTTTCAACACCGCTTCATACTCCTCCTTTTTTTCAGACCGTTTCATGCTCCTCATATTTTTGACACCTTTTAATGCTCTTCATATTTTTCACACCTTTTCAGGCTCTTCATGTTTTTCAATACCGCTTCATGCTCCTCCTATTTTTCAGACTGTTTCATGCTCCTCATATTTTTGACACCTTTTGAAGCTCTTCATATATTTCACACCTTTTCAAGCTCTTCATGTTTTTGAACACTGCTCAATGCTCCTCTTATTTTTCAGACCGTTTCATGCTCCTCGTATTTTTCAGACCGTTTCAGGGTGTCCATGTTTTTGAACACAACTTCATTCTCCTCCTATATTTCAGACAGTTTCATGCTCCTCATATTTTTGACATGTTTTGAAGCTCTTCCTATTTTTCACACCTTTTCAGGCTCTTCATATTTTTGAACACAGCTTCATGCTCCTCCTATTTTTCAGAGAGTTTCATGCTCCTAATATTTTTGACACCTTTTGAAGCTCTTCATATTTTTCACACTTTTTCAAGCTCTTCTTTTTTTTTCAACACCGTTTCATGCTCCTCCTATTTTTCAGCCCGTTTCATGCTCCTCATAGTTTTGACACCTTTTGAAGCTCTTCATATATTCACACCTTTACAGGCTATTCACGATTTTCAACACCACTTCATGCTCCTCCTATTTTTCAGAGAGTTTCATGCTCGTCATGTATTTCACACCTTTTGAAGCTTTTCATATTTTTCACACCTTTTGAAGCTCTTCATATATTTCACACCTTTAGAGGCTATTCATGTTTTCAATACCACTTCATGCTACTCATATTTTTCAAAACGTATCATGCTCCTCCTATTTTTTACACCTTGTGAAGCTTTACATATTTTTCACACCTTTCAGGTTCTTCATGTTTTTCAAGACCACATCATGCTGCTCGTATTTTTCAGACGGTTTCATGCTCCTCATATTTTGACACCTTTTGAAACTCTTCATATATATCACTCCTTTTCAGTCTCTTCATTTTTTGAACACCACTTCATGCTTCTCCTATTTTTCAGACTGTTTCATGCTCATCACATTTTTGACACCTTTTGAAGCTTTTCAGATTTTTCACACCTTTTCAGGCTCTTCATGTTTTTCAACACCACTTCAAGCTCCTCCAGGTTTGCAGACCATTTCATGCTCCTCATATTTTTCACACCTTTTGAAGCTCTTCATATTTTTCACACCTTTTCAGGCTTTTCATGTTTTTGAACACCGCTTCATGCTCCTCCTATTTTTCAGACCGTTTCATGCTCCTCATATTTTTGACACCTTTTGAAGCTCTTCATATTTTTCTCACCTTTTCAGGCTCTTCATGTTTTTGAACACCGCTTCATGCTCCTGCTATATTTCAGACCGTTTCATGCTCCACATATTTTTGACATCTTTTGAAGCTTTTCATATTTTTCACACCTTTTCAGTCTCTTCATGTTTTTCAAAAACGCTTCTTGCTCCTCCTATTTTTCAGACCGTTTCATGCTCATCTCATTTTTGACACGTTTTGAAGCTCTTCATATTTTTCACAACTTTTGAAGCTCTTCATATTTTTCACACGTTTTCAGGCTCTTCATGTTTTCAACACAGCTTCTTGTGACTCCTATTTTTCAGATCGTTTCATGCTCCTCATATTTTTGACACCTTTTGAAGCTCTTCATATTTTTCACACCTTTTCAGGCTTTTCATGTTTTTCAACACCGCTTCATGCTCCTCCAGGGTTGCAGACCGTTTCATGCTCCTCATATATTTGACACCTTTTGAAGCTCTTCATATTTTTCACACCTTTTCAGGCTCTTCATGTTTTTGAACACCGCTTCATGATCCTCCTATATTTCAGACCGTTTCATGCTCCTCATATTTTTGACATCTTTTGAAGCTTTTCATATTTTTCACAACTTTTAGGCTCTTCATGTTTTTCAACACCACTTCATGCTCCTCCAGGTTTGCAGACCGTTTCATGCTCCTCATATTTTTCACACCTTTTGAAGCTCTTCATATTTTTCACACCTTTTCAGGCTTTTCATGTTTTTGAACACCGCTTCATGCTCCTCCTATTTTTCAGACCGTTTCATGCTCCTCATATTTTTGACACCTTTTGAAGCTCATCATATTTTTCACACCTTTTCAGGCTTTTCATGTTTTTCAACACCGCTTCATGCTCCTCCTATTTTTCAGACCGTTTCATGCTCCTCATATTTTTGACAACTTTTGAAGCTCTTCATATTTTTCACACCTTTTCAGCTCTTCATGTTTGTCAACACCACTTCATGCTCCTCCTATTTTTCAGACCGTTTCATTCTCCTCATATAATTGACACCTTTTGAAGCTCTTCATATATTTCACACATTTTCAGGCTCTTCATCTTTTTGCACACCGCTTCATGCTCCTCCTATTTTTCACACCATTTCATGCTCCTCTCATTATTGACACATTTCGAAGATATTCATATTTTTCACACCTTTGGAAGCTCTTCATATTTTTCACACATTTTCAGGCTTTTCATGTTTTCAACACCGCTTCATACTCCACCTTTTTTTCAGACCGTTTCATGCTCGTCATATTTTTGACACCTTTTATTGCTCTTCATATTTTTCACACCTTTTCAGGCTCTTCGTGTTTTTCAACAACGCTTCATGCTCCTCCTATTTTTCAGACTGTTTCATGCTCCTCATATTTTTGACACCTTTTGAAGCTCTTCATATTTTTCAAATCTTTTCAGGCTCTTCATGTTTTTCAACCGTGTTTCATGTTCCTCCTATTTTTCAGATCGTTTCATGCTCCTCATATTTTTGACACCTTTTGAAGATCTTAATATTTTTCACACCTTTTCAGTCTCTTCATGTTTTTGAACACCATTTCATGCTCCTCCTTTTTTTGACACATTTTGAAGGTCTTCATAATTTTCTCACCTTTTCAGGCTCTTCATGTTTTTCAACACCGCTTCATGCTCCTCCTATTTTTCAGACCGTTTCATGCTCCTCATATTTTTGACACTTTTTGAAGCTCTTCATGTTTGTCTCACCTTTTCAGGCTCTTCATGTTTTTGAACACCGCTTCATGCTCCTGCTATATTTCAGACCGTTTCATGCTCCTAATATTTTTGACATCTTTTGAAGCTTTTCATATTTTTCACACCTTTTCAGTCTCTTCATGTTTTTCAAAAACGCTTCTTGCTCCTCCTATTTTTCAGACCGTTTCATGCTCATCTCATTTTTGACACCTTTTGAAGCTCTTCATATTTTTCACAGCTTTTGAAGCTCTTCATATTTTTCACACGTTTTCAGGCTCTTCATGATTTTGAACACCGCTCCTTGCGACTCCTATTTTTCAGACCGTTTCATGCTCCTCATATTTTTGACACCTTTTGAAGCTCATCATATTTTTCACACCTTTTCAGGCTTTTCATGTTTTTCAACACCGCTTCATGCTCCTCCTATTTTTCAGACCGTTTCATGCTCCTCATATTTTTGACACCTTTTGAAGCTCTTCATATTTTTCACAGCTTTTGAAGCTCTTCATATTTTTCACACGTTTTCAGGCTCTTCATGATTTTGAACACCGCTTCTTGCGACTCCTATTTTTCAGACTGTTTCATGCTCATCACATTTTTGACACCTTTTGAAGCTTTTCAGATTTTTCACACCTTTTCAGGCTCTTCATGTTTTTCAACACCACTTCAAGCTCCTCCAGGTTTGCAGACCGTTTCATGCTCCTCATATTTTTCACACCTTTTGAAGCTCTTCATATTTTTCACACCTTTTCAGGCTTTTCATGTTTTTGAACACCGCTTCATGCTCCTCCTATTTTTCAGACCGTTTCATGCTCCTCATATTTTTGACACCTTTTGAAGCTCTTCATATTTTTCTCACCTTTTCAGGCTCTTCATGTTTTTGAACACCGCTTCATGCTCCTGCTATATTTCAGACCGTTTCATGCTCCACATATTTTTGACATCTTTTGAAGCTTTTCATATTTTTCACACCTTTTCAGTCTCTTCATGTTTTTCAAAAATGCTTCTTGTTCCTCCTATTTTTGAGACCGTTTCATGCTCATCTCATTTTTGACACGTTTTGAAGCTCTTCATATTTTTCACAACTTTTGAAGCTCTTCATATTTTTCACACGTTTTCAGGCTCTTCATGTTTTCAACACAGCTTCTTGTGACTCCTATTTTTCAGATCGTTTCATGCTCCTCATATTTTTGACACCTTTTGAAGCTCTTCATATTTTTCACACCTTTTCAGGCTTTTCATGTTTTTCAATACCGCTTCATGCTCCTCCAGGGTTGCAGACCGTTTCATGCTCTTCATATTTTTGACACCTTTTGAAGCTCTTCATATTTTTCACACATTTTCAGGCTCTTCATGTTTTTGAACACCGCTTCATGATCCTCCTATATTTCAGACCGTTTCATGCTCCTCATATTTTTGACATCTTTTGAAGCTTTTCATATTTTTCACACCTTTTAGGCTCTTCATGTTTTTCAACACCACTTCATGCTCCTCCAGGTTTGCAGACCGTTTCATGCTCCTCATATTTTTCACACCTTTTGAAGCTCTTCATATTTTTCACACCTTTTCAGGCTCTTCATGGTTTTCAACCGTGTTTCATGTTCCTCCTATTTTTCAGATCGTTTCATGCTCCTCATATTTTTGACACCTTTTGAAGATCTTAATATTTTTCACACCTTTTCAGGCTCTTCATGTTTTTGAACACCATTTCATGCTCCTCCTTTTTTTTGACACATTTTGAAGGTCTTCATAATTTTCTCACCTTTTCAGGCTCTTCATGTTTTTCAACACCGTTTCATGCTCCTCCTATTTTTCAGACCGTTTCATGCTCCTCATGATTTTGACACCGTTGAAGCTCTTCATATTTTTCACACCTTTTCAGGCTTCTCATGTTTTTGAACACCGCTTCATGCTCCTCATATTTTTCAGATCGTTTCATGCTCCTCATATTTTTGACACCTTTTGACGCTCTTCATATTTTTCACACCTTTTCAGGCTCTTCATGTTTTTGAACACCACTTCATGCTTCTACTATTTTCAGACCGTTTAATGCTCCTCATGTATTTCACACCTTTTTACGCTCTTCATATTTTTCACACCTTTTCAGGCTCTTCATGTTTTTCAACACCGTTTCATGCTCCTCCCATATTTCAGACCGTTTCATGCTCCTCATATTTTTGACACCTTCTGAAGATCTTCATATTTTTCACACCTTTTCAGACTCTTCATGTTTTTGATCACCGTTTCATGCTCCTCCTAATTTTCAGACCGTTTCATGCTCCTCATATTTTTGACACCTTTTGAAGCTCTTCACATTTTTCACACCTTTTCAGGTTCTTCATGTTTTTCAACACCGCTTCCTGATCCTCCTATATTTCAGACCGTTTCATGCTCCTCATATTTTTGACACGTTTTGACGCTCTTCATATTTTTCATACATTTTCAGGCTCTTCATGTTTTTGAAAACTGCTTCATGCTACTCATATTTTTCAGATCGTTTCATGCTCCTCATATTTTTGACACCTTTGAAGCTCTTCACATTTTTCACACCTTTTCTGGCTCCTCATGTTTTTGAACACCGGTTCATGCTCCTCATATTTTTCAGATCGTTTCATGCTCCTCATATTTTTGCCACCTTGTGACGCTCTTCATATTTTTCATATCTTTTTAAGCTCTTCGTATTTTTCACACGTTTTCAGTCTCTTCATGTTTTTCAACACCGTTTCATGCTCCTTTTATTTTTCAGACCGTTTCATGCTGTTCATATTTTTCACACCTTTTGAAGCTCTTCATATTTTTCACACCTTTTCAGGCTCTTCATGTTTTTGAACACCGTTTCATGCTCCTCCTATTTTTCAGACCGTTTCATGCTCCTCATATTTTTAACACCTTTTGAAGCTCTTCAAATTTTTCACACCTTTTCAGGCTCTTCATGTTTTTCAACACTACTTCTTGCTCCTACTATTTTCAGACCGTTTTATGCTCCTCGTATTTTTCACACCTTTTAAAGCTCTTCATATTTTTCACACCTTTTCAAGCTCTCATGTTTTTGAACACAGCTTCATGCTCCTCCTATTTTTCAGACCGTTTCATGCTCCTCATGTATTTCACACCTTCTGAAGCTCTTCATATTTTTCACACTTTTTCAGGCTCTTCATGTTTTGAACACCGCTTCCTGATGCTCCTATTTCTCACACCTTTTGAAGCTCTTCACATTTTTCACACCTTTTCAGGCTCTTCATGTTTTTGAACACCACTTCATGCTCCTCCTATTTTTCAGATCGTTTCATGCTCCTCATATTTTTGACCCCTTTTGAAGATCTTCATGTTTTTCACACCTTTTCAGGCTCTTCATGTTTTTCAACACCACTTCATGCTCCTCCTATATTTCAGACCGTTTCATGTTCCTCATATTTTTGACACCTTTTGTAGCTCTTAATATATTTCACACCTTTTAAGGCTCTTCATGTTTCTCAACAACACTTCATGCTCCTCGGATTTTTCAGACCGGTTCATGCTCCTCATATTTTTGACACCTTTTGAAGCTCTTCATATATTTCACACCTTTTCAGGCTCTTCATGTTTTTCAACAACACTTCATGCTCCTCTTATTTTTCAGACCGCTTCATGCTCATCTCATTTTTGAGAACTTTTGAAGCTCTTCAAATTTTTCACACCTTTTGAATCTCCTCATATTTTTCACACGTTTTCAGGCTCTTTATGTTTTTCAACACCACTTCATGCTCCTCCTATTTTTCAGACCTTTTCATGCTCCTCATATTTTTCACACCTTTCGAAGCTCTTACTAATTTTCACACCTTTTCAGGCTCTTCATGTTTTTGAACAACGTTTCATGCTCCTCCTATTTTTCAGACCGTTTCATGCTCCTCATATTTTTCACACCTTTTGAAGCTCTTCTTATTTTTCACACCTTTTCAGGCTCTTCATGGTTTTCAACAGCGCTTCATGCTCCTCCAATTTTTCAGACCGCTTCATTATCATCTCATTTTTGACACCTTTTGAAGCTCTTCATATATTTCACACCTTTTCAGACTCTTCTTGTTTTTCAACACAGTTTCTTGCTCCTCCTATTTTTCACACCGTTTCATGCTCCTCATATTTTTAACACCTTTTGACGCTCTTCATATTTTTCACACCTTTTCAGGCTCTTCATGTTTTTCAACACCGCTTCTTGCTCCTACTATTTTCAGACCGTTTTATGCTCCTCGTATTTTTCACACCTTTTAAAGCTCTTCATATTTTTCACACCTTTTCAAGCTCTCATGTTTTTGAACACAGCTTCATGCTCCTCCTATTTTTCAGACCGTTTCATGCTCCTCATGTATTTCACACCTTCTGAAGCTCTTCATATTTTTCACACTTTTTCAGGCTCTTCATGTTTTGAACACCGCTTCCTGATGCTCCTATTTCTCACACCTTCTGAAGCTCTTCATATTTTTCACACTTTTTCAGGCTCTTCATGTTTTGAACACCGCTTCCTGATGCTCCTATTTCTCACACCTTTTGACGCTCTTCATATTTTTCACACCTTTGCAGGCTCTTCATGTTTTTGAACACTGCTTCATGCTCCTGATATTTTTCAGATCCTTTCAGGCTCCTCATATTTTTGACACCTTTTGACGCTCTTCATATTTTTCATACCTTTTTAAGCTCTTCGTATTTTTCACACGTTTTCAGTCTCTTCATGTTTTTCAACACCGTTTCATGCTCCTCATATTTTTCAGACCGTTTCATGCTCTTCATATTTTTCACACCTTTTGAAGCTCTTCATATTTTTCACACCTTTTCAGGCTCTTCATGTTTCTGAACACCGTTTCATGCTCCTCCTATTTTTCAGACTGTTGCATGCTCCTCATAATTTTAACACATTTTGAAGCTCTTCATATTTTTCACACCTTTTCAGGCTCTTCATGTTTTTCAACACCGCTTCATGCTCCTACTGTTTTTCAGACCGTTTTATGCTCCTCGTATTTTTCACACCTTTTAAAGCTCTTCATCTTTTTCACATCTTTTCAAGCTCTCATGTTTTGAACACACCTTCATGCTCCTCCTATTTTTCAGACCGTTACATGCTCCTCATGTATTTCACACCTTTTGAAGCTCTTCCTATTTTTCACACCTTATCAGGCTCTACATATATTTGAAAAACTTTTCATGCTCCTCCTATTTTTCAGACCGTTTCATGCTCCACATATTTCTGTCAGCTTTGAAGCTTCTCATATTTTTCACACTTTTTGAGGCTCGTCATGTTTTTGAACACCGCTTCATGCTCCTCATATTTTTCAGATCGTTTCATCTCCTCATATTTTTGACACCTTTTGCCTCTCTTCATAATTTTCACACCTTTTCAGGCTCTTCATGTTTTTGAACACTGCTTCATGCTTCTACTATTTTCAGACCGTTTAATGCTCCTCATGTATTTCACACCTTTTGACACTCTTCATACTTTTCACACCTTTTCAGTCTCTTCATGTTTTTCAACACCACTTCATGCTTCTCTTATTTTTCAGACCGTTTCATGTTCCTCATAATTTTGAGACCTTTTGAAGCTCTTCATATTTTTCACACCTTTTCAGGCTCTTCATGTTTTTCAACACCGCCTCATTCTCCTCCTATTTTTCAGACCGTTTCATGCTCATCTCATTTTTGACACCTTTTGAAGCTCTTCATATTTTTCACACCTTTTCAGGCTCTTCATGTTTTTCAACACCATTTCATGATCCTCCTATTTTTAAGACCTTTTCATGCTCATCTCATTTTTGACACCTTTTGAAGCATTTCATATTTTTCACAACTTTTCAGGCTCTTCATGTTTTTGAACTCCGCTTCAGGCTCCTCTTATTTTTCAGAGAGTTTCATGCTCCTCATGTATTTCACAACTTTTGAAGCTCTTCATATTTTTCACACCTTTTCAGACTCTTCATGTTTTTCCACACCACTTCATGCTTCTCCTATTTTTCAGCCCGTTACATGCTCCTCATGTATTTCACACCTTTGGAGGCTCTTCATATTTTTCACACGTTTTCAGGCTCTTCATGTCTTTCATCACGATTTCATGCTCCTCCTATTTATCAGATCGTGTCTTGCTCCTCATATTTTTGACACTTTTTGTAGCTATTCATATTTTTCACAACTTTTCAGGCTCTTCATGTCTTTCAACACCACTTCATGCTCCTCTTATTTTTCAGGCCGTATCATTGTCCTCATATATTTGACACTTTTAGAAGCTCTTCATATTTTTCACACCTTTTCAGGCTCTTCATGATTTCAACACCGCTACATGCTCGTCCTATTTTTCAGACCGATTCATGCTCCTCATATTTTTGACACCTTTTGAAGCTCTTCATATTTTTCACACCTTTTCAGGCTCTTCATGTTTTTCAACACCGCTTCATGCTCCTGCTATTTTTCAGACCGTTTCATACTCCTCATATTTTTGACACGTTTTGAGGCTCTTCATATTTTTCAAACCTGTTCAGGTTCTTCATGTTTTTGAACACCGCTTCATACTCCTCCTATTTTTCAGACCGTTTCATGCTCCTCATGTATTTCACAGCTTTTGAATCTCTTCATATTTTACACACCTTTTCAGGCTCTTCATGTTTTTCACAACCACTTCATGCTCCTCCTATTTTTCAGACCGTTTCATGCACTTCTCATTGTTTACACCTGTTGAAACTCTTCATATTTTTCACAGCTTTTCAGTCTCACCATGTTTTTCAACACCACTTCATGCTTCTCTTATTTTTCAGAAGGTTTCATGCTCATCTCATTTTTGACACCTTTGAAGCTCTTCATATTTTTCACACCTTTTGAATCTCTTCATATTTTTCACACGTTTTCAGGCTCTTCATGTTTTTCAACACCGTTTTAATCTGCTTCTATTTTCCAGACCGTTTCATGCTCCTCATATTTTTCACACCTTTTGAAGCTCTTCATATTTTTCACACCTTTTCAGGCTCTTCATGTTTTTGAACACAGCTTCATGCTCCTCGTATTTTTCAGACCTTTTCATCCTCCTCGTATTTATCAGACCTTTTCATGCTTCTCGTATTTTTCACACCTTTTCATGCTCCTCGTATTTTTCACACTTTTTCATTCTCCTCGTATTTTTCACACCTTTATATGCTCTTTGTATTTTTCACACCTTTTCATGCTCTTCCTGTTTTTCACACCTTTTCATGCTCTTCGTGTTTTTCACTCCTTTTAATGCTCTTCATATTTTTCAGGCCTTTTCATGCTCTTGATATTTTCCACACCTTTTCATGCTCTCCATGTTTTTCACACCGTTTCTTGCTCTTCGTGTTTTTCACACATTTCATGCTCCTATTTTTCACACTTTTCATGCTCTTCATATTTTCCACACCTTTTCATGCTCCTCGTATTTTTCACACTTTTTCATGCTCCTCATATTTTTCAAACCTTTTCATGCTCTTCGAATTTTTCATTCATTTTCATGCTCTTCGTGTTTTTCACACCTTTTCTTGCTCCACATATTTTTCACACGTTTACATGCTCTTCATATTTTACACAACTTCTCATGCTCTTCTTATTTTTCAGAACTTTTCATTCTCTTCATGCTCTTCGTATTTTCAGACCTATTCATGCTCCTCCTATTTTTCAGACCTTTTCATGCTCTTCGTATTTTTCACTCCTCTTCATGCTCCTCGTATTTTTCAGACCTTTTCATGCTCCACATATTTTTCACACGTTTACATGCTCTTCATATTTTACACAACTTCTCATGCTCTTCTTATTTTTTAAACCTTTCTTGCTCTTCTTATTTTTCACACCGTTAGATGCTCTTCATATTTTTCACACCTTGTCATTCTTTTCAATTTTTCACACCTTTTCATGCTCTTCGTATTTTTTAAACCTTTTCTTACTCTTCATATTTTACACAACTTTTCATGCTCTTCATATTTTTCAGAACTTTTCATTCTCTTCATGCTCTTCGTATTTTCAGACCTATTCATGCTCCTCCTATTTTTCAGACCTTTTCATGCTCTTCGTATTTTTCACTCCTCTTCATGCTCCTCGTATTTTTCAGACCTTTTCATGCTCCACATATTTTTCACACGTTTACATGCTCTTCATATTTTACACAACTTCTCATGCTCTTCTTATTTTTTAAACCTTTTCTTGCTCTTCTTATTTTTCACACCGTTAGATGCTCTTCATATTTTTCACACCTTGTCATGCTTTTCAATTTTTCACACCTTTTCATGCTCTTCGTATTTTTTAAACCTTTTCTTGCTCTTCATATTTTACACAACTTTTCATGCTCTTCATATTTTTCAGAACTTTTCATTCTCTTCATGCTCTTCGTATTTTCAGACCTATTCATGCTCCTCCTATTTTTCAGACCTTTTCATGCTCTTCGTATTTTTCACTCCTCTTCATGCTCCTCGTATTTTTCAAACCTTTTCATGCTCCGCGTATTTTTCAGACCTTTTCATGCTCTTCATATCTTTCACACCATTTCATTAACCTCATATTATTCACAACTTTTCATGCTCTTCATATTTTACACACCGTTCAGGCTATTCGTATGTTTCACACCTTTAATGCACTTCGTATTTTTCACAAATTTTCATGCTCTTCGTATTTTTCACACCTTTTCAGGTTCTTCGAAATTTTTCACACCTTTTTATGCTCTTCATATTTTTCACACCTTTTCATCCTCTTCTCTTTTTTCACACCGTTTCATGCTCTACTTATTTTTCACACCTTGTCATGCACTTCATATTTTTAACATCTTTTAATGCTCTTCGTATTTGTCCCATGTTTTCAAGCTCTTCGTATTTTTCAGACCTTTTCATGCTCTTCGTATTTTTCACACTTTTTCATGCTCCTCATATTTTTCACACCTTTTCATGCTCTTCGTATTTTTCACACCTTTTCATGCTCATGTTTTTCACTCCTTTTAATGCTCTTCATATTTTTCAGGCCTTTTCACGCTCTTGATATTTTTCACACCTTTTCATGCTCTCTGTGTTTTTCACACCTTTTCTTGCTCTACGTGTTTTTCACACGTTTTCATGCTCCTCATATTTTTCACACCATTTCATGCTCTTCATATTTTCACACCGTTTCATGCTAGTCATATTTTGGACACCTTTTCATGCTCCTAATATTTTTCAGACCTTTTAATGCTCCTCGTGTTTTTCAGACGTATTCACGCTCCTCGTATTTTTCAGACATTCTGGCCCCTCGTATTTTTCAGACCTTTTCATGCTCCTCATATTTTCAGACCTTTTCATGCTCCTCATATTTTTCAAACCGTTTCATGCTCCTCATATTTATCACACCGTTTCGTGCTCCTTGTGTTTTACAGACATTTTCATGCTTCTCGTATTTTTCAGAACTTTTCATGCTCCTCGTGTTTTTCAGACCTTTTCATGCTCCTCGTATTTTTCACACATTTTCATACTCCTCGTATTTTTCACACCTTATCACGCTCATCGTATTTTTCAGACATTAAGGCCCCTCGTATTTTTCAGACCTTTCCATGCTCATCGTATTTTTCATACCTTTTCATGATCCTCATATTTTTCACACCTTTTCATGCTCTTCATATTTTTCACACCGTTTCATGCTCTTCATGTTTCCACACTGTTTCATGCTCCTCATATTTTTCAGATATTTTCAAGCTCCTCATATTTTCCAGACCTTTTCATGCTCCTCATAATTTTCACAACTTTTCATGCTCCTTGTAGTTTTCAGACCTTTTCATGCTCCTCATATTTTTCACACCTTTCATGTTCTTCATATTTTTCACACCGTTTCATGCTCTTTATATTTTCACACTGTTTCATGCTCCTCATATTTTTGACACCTTTTCATGCTCCTCTTATTTTTCAGACCTTTTCATGCTCGTCATATTTTTCAGACCTTTTCAGGCTCCCCGTATTTTTCATACCTTTCTTGGTCCTCGTATTTTTCAGAACGATTCATGCTTCTCGTATTTTTCACACCTTTTCTTGTTCCTCGTATTTTTCACACCTTTTCATGCTCTTCGTGTTTTTCACTCCTTTTAATGCTCTTCATATTTTTCAGGCCTTTTCACGCTCTTGATATTTTACACACCTTTTCATGCTCTCCATGTTTTTCACACCTTTTCTTGCTCTTCGTGTTTTCCACACCTTTTCATGCTCCTGATATTTCTTCACAGCACTTCATGCTCTTCATATTTTCACAGCATTTCATGCTAGTCATATTTTTGACACCTTTTTATGCTCCTCATATTTTTCAGACCTTTTCATGCTCCTCGTATTTTTCAGACCTTTTCACGCTCCTCGTATTTTTCAGACATTCAGGCCCCTCATATTTTTCAGACATTTTCATGCTCCTCGTGTTTTTCAGACCTTTTCATGCTCCTCGTATTTTTAACACATTTTCATATTCCTCCGATTTTTCACACCTTTTCACGCTCCTCGTATTTTTCAGACATTAAGGCCCCTCGTATTTTTCAGACCTTTTCATGCTCCTCGTATTTTTCACACCTTTTCATGCTCCTCATATTGTTCACAACTTTTCATGCTCTTCATATTTTTCACATCTTTTCATGCTTTTCATATTTTTCATACCTTTTCATGCTCCTCGTATTTTTCAGACCTTTTCATGCTCCCTGTATTTTCATACCTTTCATGGTCCTCGTATTTTTCAGACCGTTTCATGCTTCTCGAATTTTTCACACCTTTTCATGCTCTTCCTGTTTTTCACACCTTTTCATGCTCTTCGTGTTTTTCACTCCTTTTCTTGCTCTTCGTGTTTCCACACCTTGTCCTGCTCCTCATATTCTTCACACCATTTCATGCTCTTCATATTTTCACAGCATTTCATGCTAGTCATATTTTTGACACCTTTTCATGCTCCTCATATTTTTCAGACATTTTCATGCTCCTCGGGTTTTTCAGACCTTTTCACGCTCCTCGTATTTTTCAGACATTCAGGCCCCTCGTATTTTTCAGACATTTTCATGCTCCTCGTGTTTTTCAGAACTTTTCATGCTCCTCATATTTTTCACACATTTTCATATTCCTCCTATTTTTCACACCTTTTCACGCTCCTCGTATTTTTCAGACATTAAGGCCCCTCGTATTTTTCAGACCTTTTCATGCTCCTCGTATTTTTCACACCTTTTCATGCTCCTCATATTGTTCACAACTTTTCATGCTCTTCATATTTTTCACATCGTTTCATGCTCCTCATATTTTTCATACCGTTTCATGCTCCTCATATTTTTCACATCTTTTTATGTTCGTCATATATTTGATACGATTTAAAGCTCTTCATATTTTTCATACCATTTCATGCTCTTCATATTTTCACAACGTTTCATGCTCCTCATATTTTTCAGACCGTTTCATGTTCCTCATATATTTCACACATTTTCATGCTCCTCATATTTTTGACACCTTTTCATGATCCTCGTATTTTTCACACCTTTTCATGCTCCTCATATTTTTCACAACTTTTCATGCTCCTCATATTTTTCAAACCTTTTCATGCTCCTCTTATTTTTCACACATTTTCATGCTCTTGTGGTTTTCACTCCTTTTCATGCTCCTCGTATTTTTCAGACCTTTTCATGCTCCTTGTAATTTTCAGACCTTTTCATGCTCCTCGTATTATATAGACCTTTTCATGCTCCTAGTATTTTTCAGACATTTTCATGCTCCTCGTATTTTTCAGACCTTTTTTTGCTCCTCGTATTTTTACACCTTTTCATGCTCCTCGTATTTTTCAGACCTTTTCATGCTCCTCGTATTTTACAGAGATTTTCATGCTCCTCGTATTTTTCAGAACTTTTCGTTCTCCTCGTATTTTCAGACCTTTTCGTGTTCCTCGAATTTTTCACACCTTTTCATGCTCCTCATGTTTTCCACACCTTTCATGCTCTTCATATTTTTCACACAGTTTCATGCTCATGATATTTTCACACCGTTTCATGCTCCTCATATTTTTGATAACTTTTCATGCTCCTCTTATTTTTCACACCTTTTCATGCTCCTCATATTTTTCAGACCTTTTCATGCTCCCTGTATCTTTCATACCTTTCATGGTCCTCATATTTTTCAGACCGTTTCATGCTTCTCGTATTATTCACACCTTTTCATGCTCTTCCTCTTTTTCACACCTTTTCATGCTCTTCGTGTTTTTCACTCCTTTTAATGCTCTTCATGTCTTTCAGGCCTTTTCACGCTCTTGATATTTTTCTCACCTTTTCATGCTCTCCGTGTTTTTCACACCTTTTCTTGCTCTTCGTGTTTTCCACACCTTTTCATGCTCCTCATATTTCTTCACACCATTTCATGCTCTTCATATTTTCACACCATTTCATGCTAGTCATATTTTTGACACCTTTTCATGCTCCTCATATTTTTCAGACCTTTTCATGCTCCTCGTGTTTTTCAGACTTTTTCACGCTCCTCATATTTTTCAGATATTCAGGCCCCTCATATTTTTCAGACATTTTCATGGTCCTCGTATTTTTCAGACCATTTCATGCTCCCTGTATTTTTCATACCTTTCATGCTCCTCGTATTTTTCAGACCTTTTCATGCTCCCTGTATTTTTCATACCTTTCATGGTCTTCATATTTTTCAGACCTTTTCATGCTCCTCGTGTTTTTCAGACCTTTTCACGCTCCTCGTATTTTTCAGACATTTAGGCACCTCGTATTTTTCAGACATTTTCATGCTCCTCGTGTTTTTCAGAACTTTTCATGCTCTTCGTATTTTTCACACATTTTCATATTCCTCCTATTTTTCACACCTTTTCACGCTCCTCGTATTTTTCAGACATTAAGGCCCTCGTATTTTTCAGACATTTTCATGCTCCTCGTATTTTTCACACCTTTTCATGCTCCTCATTTTGTTCACAACTTTTCATGCTCTTCATATTTTTCACATCGTTTCATGCTCCTCATATTTTTCATACCGTTTCATGCTCCTCATATTTTTCACATCTTTTTATGTTCGTCAGATATTTGATACGATTTAAAGCTCTTCATATTTTTCATACCATTTCATGCTCTTCATATTTTCACAACGTTTCATGCTCCTCATATTTTTCAGACCGTTTCATGTTCCTCATATATTTCACACCTTTTCATGCTCCTCATATTTTTGACACATTTTCATGATCCTCGTCTTTTTCAGACCGTTTCATGCTTCTCGTATTTTTCACACCTTTTCATGCTCCTCGTATTTTTCACAACTTTTCATGCTCCTCGTATTTTTCAAACCTTTTCATGCTCCTCGTATTTTTCACACATTTTCATGCTCTTGTTTTTTTTCACACCTTTTCATGCTCCTCGCATTTTTCAGACCTTTTCATGCTCCTTGTAATTTTCAGACCTTTTCATGCTCCTCGTATTATATAGACCTTTTCATGCTCCGAGTATTTTTCAGACCTTTTCATGCTCCTCGTATTTTTCAGACCTTTTTTTGCTCCTCGTATTTTTACACCTTTTCATGCTCCTTGTATTTTTAAGACCGTTTCATGCTCCTCGTATTTTTCAGACCTTTTCATGCTCCTCGTATTTTACAGAGCTTTTCATGCTCCTCGTATTTTTCAGAACTTTTCGTGCTCCTCGTATTTTCAGACCTTTTCATGCTCCTCGAATTTTTCACACCTTTTCTTGCTCCTCGTATTTTTCACACCTTTTCATGCTCCTCATGTTTTCCACACCTTTCATGCTCTTCATATTTTTCACAGCGTTTCATGCTCTTCATATTTTCACACCGTTTCATCCTCCTCATATTTTTGAGACGTTTTCATGCTCCTCATGTTTTTCACACATTTTCATGCTCCTCGTATTTTCCAGACCTTTTCATGCTCCTCGTATTTTCCAGACCTATTCATGCTCCCCGTATTTTTCAGACCTTTTCATTTTTCTCGTATTTTTGACATCTTTTCATGCTCCTCGTAATTTTCAGACCATTTCATGCTCCTCATATTTTTCAGACCTTTTCATTCTCCTAGTATTTTTCCGATCTTTTCCTGCTCCTTGTACTTTTCAGACCTTTTCATGCTCCTCATATTTCTCACACCTTTCATGCTCTTCATATTTTTCACACGGTTTCATGCTCATGATATTTATACACCGTTTCATGCTCCTCATATTTTTGATAACATTTCATGCTCCTCTTATTTTTCACACCTTTTCATGCTTCCCGTATTTTCCAGACCTTTTCATGCTCCTCGTATTTTTCAGACATTTACATGCTCCTCGTGTTTTTCAGACCTTTTCATGCTCCTCGTATTTTTCACACATTTTCATATTCCTCCTATTATTCACACCTTTTCACGCTCCTTGTATTTTTCAGACATTAAGGCCCCTCGTACTTTTCACACCTTTTCATGCTCCTCATATTGTTCACACCTTTTCTTGCTCTTCATATTTTTCACATCTTTTAATGCTCCTCATATTTTTCATACCTTTTCATGCTCCTTGTATTTTTCAGACCTTTTCATGCTCCCTGTATTTTTCATACCTTTCATGGTCCTCGTATTTTTCAGACCGTTTCATGCTTCTCATATTTTTCACACCTTTTCATGCTCTTCCTGTTTTTCACACCTTTTCATGCTCTTCGTGTTTTTCACTCCTTTTAATGCTCTTCATACTTTTCAGGACTTTTCACGCTCTTGATATTTTTCTCACCTTTTCATGCTCTCCGTGTTTTTCACACCTTTTCTTGCTCTTCGTGTTTTCCACACCTTTTCCTGCTCCTCATATTTCTTCACACCATTTCATGCTCTTCATATTTTCACAGCATTTCATTCTAGTCATATTTTTGACACCTTTTCATGCTCCTCATATTTTTCAGACCTTTTCATGCTCCTCGTGTTTTTCAGACCTTTTCACGCTCCTCGTATTTTTCAGACATTCAGGCCCCTCGTATTTTTCAGAACTTTTCATGGTCCTCGTATTTTTCAGACCTTTTCATGCTCCTCGTATTTTTCACACATTTTCATATTCCTCGTATTTTTCACACCTTTTCACGCTCCTCGTATTTTTCAGACATTAAGGCCCCTCGTATTTTTCAGACCTTTTCATGCTCCTCGTATTTTTCACACCTTTTCATGCTCCTCATATTGTTCACAACTTTTCATGCTCTTCATATTTTTCACATCTTTTCATGCTCCTCATATTTTTCATACCGTTTCATGATCCTCATATATTTCACACCTTTTCATGCTTCTCATATTTTTGACACCTTTTCATGATCCTTGTATTTTTCAGACTGTTTCATGCTTCTCATATTTTTCACACCTTTTCATGCTCCTCGTATTTTTCACAACTTTTCATGCTCATCGTATTTTTCATACCTTTTCATGATCCTCATATTTTTCACACCTTTTAATGCTCTTCATATTTTTCAGGCCGTTTCATGCTCCTCATATGTTTCACACCTTTTCATGCTCTTCATATTTTTCACACCGTTTCATGCTCTTCATGTTTCCATACTGTTTCATGCTCCTCATATTTTTCAGATATTTTCATGCTCCTCGTATTTTCCAGACCTTTTCATGCTCCTCGTACTTTTCACAACTTTTCATGCTCCTTGTACTTTTCAGACCTTTTCATGCTCCTCATATTTCTCACACCTTTCATGCTCTTCATATTTTTCACACCGTTTCATGCTCTTTATATTTTCACACCGTTTCATGCTCCTCATATTTTTGATACCGTTTCATACTCCTCTTATTTTTCAGACCTTTTCATGCTCCTCGTATTTTTCAGACCTTTTCATGCTCCCCGTATTTTTCATACCTTTCATGGTCCTCGTATTTTACAGAACGATTCATGCTCCCCGTATTTTTCATACCTTTCATGGTCCTCGTATTTTTCAGACCTTTTCATGCTCCTCGTATTTTTCACACCTTTTCATGCTCCTCGTATTTTTCACACCTTTTCATGCTCCTCATATTTCACAACTTTTCATGCTCTTCATATTTTTTACATATTTTCATGCTCCTCATTTTTCTCATAGCATTTCATGCTCCTCATATTTTTCACATCTTTTCATGATCCTCATGTTTTTGACACGTTTTAAACGTCTTCATATTTTCACACCGTTTCATGCTCCTCACGTTTTTTAGACCTTTTCATGCTCTTCATATTTTTCAGACCTTTATATGCTCCTCGTATTTTTCACACCTTTTCATGCTTCTAGTATTTTACAGAGCTTTTCATGATCCTTGTATTTTTCACACCTTTTCATGCTCCTTGTATTTTTCACACCTTTTCATGCTACTCGTATTTTTCAGACCTTTTCATGCTCCCCATATTTTCAGACCTTTTCATGCTCCTACTATTTTTCACACCTTTTTATGCTACTCGTATTTTTCACACCTTTTCATGCTCCTCGTATTTTTCAGACATTTTCATGCTCCTCGTATTTTTCAGACCTTTTCATGCTCCTCATATTGTTCACAACTTTTCATGCTCTTCATATTTTTCACATCTTTTCATGCTCCTCATATTTTTCATACCGTTTCATGATCCTCATATATTTCACACCGTTTCATGCTTCTCATATTTTTGACACCTTTTCATGATCCTTGTATTTTTCAGACTGTTTCATGCTTCTCATATTTTTCACACCTTTTCATGCTCCTCGTATTTTTCACAACTTTTCATGCTCATCGTATTTTTCATACCTTTTCATGATCCTCATATTTTTCACACCTTTTAATGCTCTTCATATTTTTCAGGCCGTTTCATGCTCCTCATATGTTTCACACCTTTTCATGCTCTTCATATTTTTCACACCGTTTCATGCTCTTCATGTTTCCATACTGTTTCATGCTCCTCATATTTTTCAGATATTTTCATGCTCCTCGTATTTTCCAGACCTTTTCATGCTCCTCGTACTTTTCACAACTTTTCATGCTCCTTGTACTTTTCAGACCTTTTCATGCTCCTCATATTTCTCACACCTTTCATGCTCTTCATATTTTTCACACCGTTTCATGCTCTTTATATTTTCACACCGTTTCATGCTCCTCATATTTTTGATACCGTTTCATACTCCTCTTATTTTTCAGACCTTTTCATGCTCCTCGTATTTTTCAGACCTTTTCATGCTCCCCGTATTTTTCATACCTTTCATGGTCCTCGTATTTTACAGAACGATTCATGCTCCCCGTATTTTTCATACCTTTCATGGTCCTCGTATTTTTCAGACCTTTTCATGCTCCTCGTATTTTTCACACCTTTTCATGCTCCTCGTATTTTTCACACCTTTTCATGCTCCTCATATTTCACAACTTTTCATGCTCTTCATATTTTTTACATATTTTCATGCTCCTCATTTTTCTCATAGCATTTCATGCTCCTCATATTTTTCACATCTTTTCATGGTCCTCATGTTTTTGACACGTTTTAAACGTCTTCATATTTTCACACCGTTTCATGCTCCTCACGTTTTTTAGACCTTTTCATGCTCCTCATATTTTTCAGACCTTTATATGCTCCTCGTATTTTTCACACCTTTTCATGCTCTAGTATTTTACAGAGCTTTTCATGATCCTTGTATTTTTCACACCTTTTCATGCTCCTTGTATTTTTCACACCTTTTCATGCTACTCGTATTTTTCAGACCTTTTCATGCTCCCCATATTTTCAGACCTTTTCATGCTCCTACTATTTTTCACACCTTTTTATGCTACTCGTATTTTTCACACCTTTTCATGCTCCTCGTATTTTTCAGACATTTTCATGCTCCTCGTATTTTTCAGACCTTTTCATGCTCCTCGTATTTTTCAGACCTTTTCATGCTCCTCGTATTTTTCACACCTTTTCATGCTCCTCGTATTTTTCAGACCTTTTCATGCTCCTACTATTTTTCACACCTTTTCATGCTCCTCACATTTTCACACATTTTCATGCTCTTCGTATTTTTCACACATTTTCATGCTCTTTGTATTTTTCAGACATTTTCATGCTCTTGGTAATTTTTCACACCTTTTCATGCTCTTCATATATTTCACACCTTTTCATGCTCTTCGTATTTTTCACACCTTTTCCTGCTCTTCATATTTTTCACACCGTTTCATGCTCTTCATATTTTTCACACCTTTTCATGCTCTTCATGTTTTTCACACGTTTTCATGCTTTTCATATTTTTCACACAGTTTCATGCTTTTCATATTTTTCACACAGTTTCATGCTCTTCATATTTTTCACACCTTTTCATGCTCTTTGTATATTTCACACCTTTTCATGCACTTCGTATGTTTCACACCTTATCATGCTCCTCATATTATTCACACCTGTTCATGCTCCTCGTGTTTTTCAGAACTTTTCATGCTCCTCATATTTTTCAGACCTTTTCATGCTCCTCGTATTTTTCACACCTTTTCATGCTCCTTGTATTTTTCACACCTTTTCATGCTCCTTGTAATTTTCAGACCTTTTCATGCTCTTCATATTTTTCAAAACATTTCATGCTTTCGCATTTTTCACACCGTTTCATGCTCTGCATATTTTTCACACCTTTTCATGCACTTCGTACTTTTCAAACCTTTTCATGCTCTTTGTATTTTTCACAACTTTTCATTCTTTTCATAATTTTGCACACCTTTTCATGGTCTTCATATATTTCACACCAGTCATGCTCTTCGTATTTTTCACACTTTTTCAAGCTCTTCATACTTTTCAAACCGTTTCATGCTCTTCATATTTTTCACATCTTTTCATGCTCTTCATATTTTTCACACCGTTTCATGCTCTTCATATTTTTCACACCTTTTCATGGTCTTCATTTTTACACCGTCTCATGCTCCTCATATTTTTCACACGTTTCATGCTCTTCATATTTTTACACCGTTTCATGCTCCTCCTATTTTTCACACATTTTCATGTTCTTTGTATTTTTCAGACATTTTCAAGCTCTTGGTAATTTTTCACACCTTTTCATGCTTTTCGTAATTTTTCACACCTGTAAATGCTCTTCGTATATTTCACACCTTTTCATGTTCCTCATATTTCTCACACAGTTTCATGCTCTTCATATTATTCACACCTTTTCATGCTCTTCATATTTTTCACACTTTTTCATGCTTTTCATATTTTTCACACAGTTTCATGCTCTTCATAATTTTCACACCTTTTCATGCTCTTCATATTTTTCACTCCGTTCTATGCTCCTCATATTTTCAGACCATTTTATGATCCTCATATTTTCACACCTTTTCATGCTCCTCATATTTTCACACCTTTTCATGCTCTTTGTATTTTTCACACATTTTCATGCTTTTCATATTTTTCATACAGTTTCATGCTCTTCATAATTTTCACACCTTTTCTTGCTCTTCATATTTTTCACTCCGTTCTATGCTCCTCATATTTTCAGACCTTTTCATGCTCCTCATATTTTCACACCTTTTCATGCTCTTTGTATTTTTCACACATTTTCATGCTCTTTGTATTTTTCAGACATTTTCATGCTCTTGGTAATTTTTCACACCTTTTCATGCTTTTCATAATTTTTCACACCTTTTCATGCTCTTCATATATTTCACACCTTTTCTTGCTCTTCGTATTTTTCACACCGTTTCATGCTCTTCATATTTTTCACACAGTTTCATGCTCTTCATATTTTTCACACCTTTTCATGCTCTTCATATTTTTCACACGTTTTCATGCTTTTCATATTTTTCACACAGTTTCATGCTTTTCATATTTTTCACACCTTTTCATGCTCTTCGTATTTTTCCCACCTTTTCATGCTCTTCATATTTTTCAAACCTTTTCATGCTTTTTGAATTTTTCATACATTTTCATGGTCTTCGTGTTTTTCACACATTTTCATGCTCTTTGTATTTTTTACACTTTTTCATGGTCCTCATATTTTTCAAACCTTTTCATGCTCATCATAGTTTTCACAGCTTTTCATGGTCCTCGTATATTTCAGACCTTTTCGTGCTCCTCGGATTTTTCACACCTTTTCATCCTCTTCGAATTTTTCACACATTTTCATGCACTTCGTTTTATCCACAACTTTTCATGCTGCTAGTGTTTTTCACACCATTTCATGCTCTTCATATTTTTCAGACCGTTTCTTGCTCTTCATATTTTTCACACCTTTTCATGCTCTTCATATTTTTCACACGTTTTCATGCTTTTCATATTTTTCACACAGTTTCATGCTTTTCATATTTTTCACACCTTTTCATGCTCTTCGTATTTTTCCCACCTTTTCATGCTCTTCATATTTTTCAAACCTTTTCATGCTTTTTGAATTTTTCATACATTTTCATGGTCTTCGTGTTTTTCACACATTTTCATGCTCTTCGTATTTTTTACACTTTTTCATGGTCCTCATATTTTTCAAACCTTTTCATGCTCATCATAGTTTTCACAGCTTTTCATGGTCCTCGTATATTTCAGACCTTTTCGTGCTCCTCGGATTTTTCACACCTTTTCATCCTCTTCGAATTTTTCACACATTTTCATGCACTTCGTTTTATCCACAACTTTTCATGCTGCTAGTGTTTTTCACACCATTTCATGCTCTTCATATTTTTCAGACCGTTTCTTGCTCCTCATATTTATCACACCTTTCTATGCTCTTCATAATTTTCAC
The DNA here is from genome assembly GCF_033118175.1 of Dama dama. Taxonomy (NCBI): domain Eukaryota; kingdom Metazoa; phylum Chordata; class Mammalia; order Artiodactyla; family Cervidae; genus Dama; species Dama dama. The sequence goes on along the minus strand of NW_026870894.1, from coordinate 1,556,237 downwards.
ACCGTTTCATGCTCTTCATTTATTCACACCTTTTCAGGCTCCTCATATTTTTGAGACCTTTTCATGCTCTTCGTATTTTTCACACTTTTTAATGCTCCTCCTGTTTTCCAGACCTTTTCATGCTCCTCGTATTTTTCAGACCTTTTCATGCTCCTCGTATTTTTGACACCTTTTCATGGTCCTCATATTTTTCAGACCTTTTCATGCTCCTCATATTTTTCACACCTGTTCATTCTCCTAGAATTTTTCAGATCTTTTCATGCTCCTCGTATTTTTCAGACCTTTTCATGCTCCTCGTATTTTTGACACCTTTTCATGGTCCTCATATTTTTCACACCTTTTCATGCTCCTCGTATTTTTCCACACATTTTCATGCTCTTCGTGTTTTTCACACCTATTCATGCTCCTCGTGTTTTTCACACCTTTTCATGCTCCTCATATTTTTCAAACCTTTCCATGCTCCTCATGTTTTCCAGACCTTTTCATGCTCCTCGGATTTTTCACACCTTTTCATGCTCCTCGTTTTTTTCACACATGTTCATGCTCTTCGTGTTTTTCACACCTATTCATGCTCCTCGTGTTTTTCACACCTTTTCATGCTCCTCGTATTTTTCACACCTTTTCATGCTCTTCGTATTTTTCAACCCTTTTCATGCTCTTTGAATTTTTCATACAATTTCATGCTCTTCGTGTTTTTCACACATTTTCATGCTCTTCGTGTTTTTCACACAGTTTCATGCTCTTCGTGTTTTTTACACTCTTTCATGGTCCTCATATTTTTCAAACCTTTTCGTGCTCTTAGTATTTTTCACACCTTTTCATGGTCCTCGTATATTTCAGACCTTTTTGTGCTCCTCGCATTTTTCACACCTTTTCATGCTCTTCGAATTTTTCACACATTCATGCACTTCGTTTTATCCACAACTTTTCATGCTGCTCGTGTTTTTCACACCATTTCATGCTCTTCCTATTTTTCAGACCGTTTCATGCTCCTCCTATTTATCACACCTTTCCATGCTCTTCATAATTTTCACACCGTTTCATGCTCTTCATATTTTCACACCGTTTCATGCTCTTCATATTTTTCAGACCTTCTCATGCTCCTCGTATTTTGCCCACCGTTTCACGTTCTTCGTGTTTTCACACCATTTCAAGCCCTTTGTATTTTTCACACCTTTTCGTGCTCTTCATATTGTTCACACCTTTTCATGCTCCAAGTAATTTTTAGACCTTTTCATGCTCCTCGTGTTTTTCAGAACTTTTCATGCTCCTCGTATTTTTCAGACCTTTTCATGCTCCTCGTATTTTTCAGACCTTTTCATGCTCCTCGTATTTTGCCCACCGTTTCACGTTCTTCGTGTTTTCACACCATTTCAAGCCCTTTGTATTTTTCACACCTTTTCGTGCTCTTCATATTGTTCACACCTTTTCATGCTCCAAGTAATTTTTAGACCTTTTCATGCTCCTCGTGTTTTTCAGAACTTTTCATGCTCCTCGTATTTTTCAGACCTTTTCATGCTCCTCGTATTTTTCAGACCTTTTCATGCTCCTCGTATTTTTCAGACCTTTACATGCTCCTCGTATTTTTCACACATTTTCATGCTCTTCGTGTTTTTCACACCTATTCATGCTCCTTGTGTTTTTAACATCTTTTCATGCTCCTCGTGTTTTGCAGAGCTTTTCATGCTCCTCGTATTTTTCAGACCTTTTAATGTTCCTCGTATTTTTGACACCTTTTCATGCTCCTCATATTTTTCAGAACTTTTCATGCTCCTGGTATTTTTCAGACCTTTTCACGCTCCTTGTATTTTTCAGACCTTTTCGGGCTCCTCCTATTTTCAGGCCTTTTCATGCTCCTCGTATGTTTCACACCTTTTCATGCTCCTCATATATTTCACAACTTTTTATGCTCTTCATATTTTTTACATATTTCATGCTCCTCATATTTTTCATACCATTTCATGCTACTCATATTTTTCACATCTTTTCATGCTCCTCATATTTTTGACACCTTTTAAAGGTCATCATATTTTTCTACCGTTTCATGCTCTTGATATTTTCACACGGTTTCATGCTCCTCGTATTTTTCAGACCTTTTCATGCTCCTACTAGTTTTCCCACCTTTTCATGCTCCTCATATTTTTCGCACATTTTCTTTCTCATCGTATTTTTCACACCTTTTCATGCTCCTCGTATTTGTGACACCTTTAATGCTCCTCGTATTTTTCACACCTTTATATGCTCTTCGTATTTTCAATCCTTTTCATGCTCTTCGAATTTTTCACACATTTTCATGCACTTCGTGTTTTCCACATTTTTTCATGCTGCTCGTGTTTTTCACACCATTTCATGCTCTTCATATTTTTAACACCGTTTCATGCTCTTCATATTTTCACACCGTTTCATGCTCCTCATATTTTTCACACCTTTTCATGCTCCTCGTATTTTTCACACCCATTCATGATCCTTGTATTTTTCAGACCTTTTCATGCTCTTCATATTTTTCACACCTTTTCATGCTCCTCATATTTTTGAAACCTTTTCATGTTCCTCATATTAATCACACCGTTTCATACTCCTCATATTTTTCACACCTTTTCATGTTCCTCGTATTTTTCAAACCTTTTCATGCTCCTCATATTTTTCAGACATTTTCATGCTCCTAGTATTGTTCACACCTTTTCATGCTCCTCGTTTTTTTCACACCTTTTCATATTCCTCGTATTTTTCACACCTATTCATGCTCCTTGTATTTTTCAGACCTTTTCGTGCTCTTCATATTTTTCACAGCATTTCATGCTTTCGCATTTTAACACCGCTTCATGCTCCTCGTATTTTTCACACCTTGTCATGCACTTTGTATTTTTCAAACCTTTTCATGCTCTTTGTATTTTCACAACTTTTCATGCTTTTCATAATTTTTCACACCTTTTCATTGTCTTCGTATATTTCACACCAGTCATGCTCTTTGTATTTTTCACACCTTTTCAAGCTCTTCATACTTTTAAAACCATTTCATGCTCTTCATATTTTTCACAACTTTTCATGCTCTTCATATTTTTTACATATTTCATGCTTCTCATATTTTTCATACCATTTCTTGCTCCTCATATTTTTCACATCTTTTCATGCTCCTCATATTTTTGACACCTTTTGAAGTCTTCATATTTTTCACACCGTTTCATGCTCTTTATATTTTCACACCGTTTCATGTTCCTCGTATTTTTCAGACCTTTTCATGCTCTTACTATTTTTCCCACCTTTTCATGCTCCTTGTATTTTTAGCAGATTTTCTTTCTCATCGTATTTTTCACACCTTTTCATGCTCCTCATATTTTTCACACCTTTTCATATTCTCATATTTTTCAGATCATTTCATGCTTCTCGTATTTTTCAGACATTTTCGTGCTCCTAGTATTTTTCACACGTTTTCATGCACCTCGTATTTTTCACACCTTTTCATGCTCTTCGTAGTGTTCACACCTTTTCATGCTCCTCATATTTTTCAGACCTCTTCGTGATTCTCGTATTTGCAGACCTTTTCGTACTCGTATTTTTCACACCTTTTCATGCTCCTCATATATTTCACAACTTTTCATGGTCTTCATATTATTGACATATTTTAATGCTCCTCATATTTTTCACATCTTTTCATGCTCCTCATATTTTTGACACGTTTAAAAGGTCTTCATATTTTTCACACCGTTTCATGATCTTCATATTTTCACACCGTTTCATGCTCCTCAAATTTTTTAGACCTTTTCATGCTCCTCATATTTTTCAGACCTTTATATGCTCCTCGTATTTTTCACACCTTTTCATGCTCCTCGTGTTTTTCACACCTTTTCATGCTCCTATTATTTTTCACACCTTCTCATGCTCCTCGTATTTTTCACACCTTTTCATGCTCCTTGTATTTTTCACACCTCTTCATGGTCTTCGTATTTTTCACACCTTTTCATGCTCCTCATATTTTTCAGACCTTTTCATGCTTCTCATATTTTTCACACCTTGTCATGCTACTCGTATTTTTTAGAACTTTTCATGGTCCTCGTATATTTCAGACCTTTTCGTGCTCCTCGGATTTTTCACATCTTTTCATGCTCTTTGTGTTTTTCAAACCTTTTCATGCTCTTCGAATTTTTATACATTTTCATGCTCTTCGTGTTTTTCACACATTTTCATGCTATTCGTGTTTTTCACACTTTTTCATGCTCCTCATATATTTCACACCTTTTCATGCTCCTCGTATTTTTCACACCTTTTCATGCTCCTCGTATTTTTCTGACCTTTATATGCTCCTCATATTTTATAGACCTTTTCATGCTCAACTCATTTTTCAGACCTTTTCATAGTCCTCATACTTTCAAACCTTTTCGTGCTCCTCGTATTTTTCACACCTTTTCATGCTCCATGTATTTTTCACACCGTTTCATGCTCCTCATATATTTCACAACTTTTCATGCTCTTCATATTTTTGATACATTTTCATGCTCCTCCTATTTTTCATACCCTTTCATGCTCCTCATATTTTTCACATCTTTTCATGGTCCTCATATTTCTGACATGTTTTAAAGGTCTTCATGTTTTTCACACCATTTCATGCTCTTTATATTTTCACACCGTTTCATGCTCCTCACATTATTTAGACCGTTTCATGCTCCTCATATTTTTCAGACATTTATATGCTCCTCGTATTTTTCACACCTTTTCATGCTCCTCGTATTTTACAGAGCTTTTCATGCTCCTTGTTTTTCTCACACCTTTTAATGCTCTACGTATTTTTCACAACTTTTCATGGTCCTCGTATTTTTCAGACCTTTTCATGCTCCTACTATTTTTCACACCTTTTCATGCTCCTCGTATTTTACAGAGCTTTTCATGCTCCTTGTTTTTCTCACACCTTTTAATGCTCTACGTATTTTTCACAACTTTTCATGGTCCTCATATTTTTCAGACCTTTTCATGCTCCTACTATTTTTCACACCTTTTCATGCTCCTCGTATTTTTCACACCTTTAATGCTCCTCGTATATTTCACACCTTTACATGCTCTTCGTATTTTGCAAACCTTTTCATGCTCTTCAAATTTTTCACACATTTACATGCACTTCGTGTTTTCCACAACTTTTCATGCTGCTCGTGTTTTTCACACCATTTCATGCTCTTCATATTTTTCAGACCGTTTCATGCTCCTCAAATTTTTCACACCTTTCCATGCTTCTCGTATTTTTCAAACTTTTTCATGCTCCTGTATTTTTCACACTGTTTCCTGCTCTTCATGTTTTTCACACCTATTCATGCTCCTCGGGTTTTTCACAGCTTTTCATGCTCCTCTTTTTTTTCACATCTTTTCATGCTCCTCGTATTTTTCACACCTTTTCATGCTCCTTATATTTTTCACACCTTTTCAGGCTCCTTATATTTTTGAGACCTTTTCATGCTCTTCGTATTTTTCACATCTTTTTATGCTCCTCCTGTTTTCCAGACCTTTTCATGCTCCTCGTATTTTTCAGACCTTTTCTTGCTCCTCGTATTTTTGACACCTTTTCATGCTCCTCGTATTTTTCAGACCTTTTCATGCTCTTTGTATTTTTCACAGCATTTCATGCTTTCGCATTTTTCACACCGTTTCATGCTCCTCATATTTTTCACACCTTTTCATGCACTTTGAATTTTCAAACCTTTTCATGCTCTTTGTATTTTTCACAACTTCATGCTCCTCGTGTTTTCCAGACCTTTTTATGCTCCTTATATTTTTCACACCTTTTCATGCTCCTCCTATTTTTCACACCTCTTCATGCTCCATATATTTTTCACACCTTTTCATACTCCTCGTATTTTTCACACCTTTTCATGCTTCTTATATTTTTCACACCTTTTCAGGCTCCTCGTATTTTTCACACCTTTTCAGGCTCCTCATATTTTTGAGAACTTTTCATGCTCTTCATATTTTTCACACCTTTTTATACTCCTCCTGTTTTCCAGACCTTTTCATGCTCCTCGTATTTTTCAGACCTTTTCATGCTCCTCGTTTTTTTCAGACCTTGTCATGCTCCTCGTATTTTTCAGACCTTTTCATACTCCTAGTATTTTTCAGATCTTTTCATGCCTCTCGTATTTTTCAGACCTTTACATGGTCCTCGTATATTTCAGACCTTTTCGTTCTTCTCGGATTATTCACACCTTTTCAGGCTCCTCATATTTTTGAGACCTTTTCATCCTGTTCGTGTTTTCACACCTTTTCAAGCTCTTTGTATTTTTCACACTTTTTCGTGCTCTTCATATTGTTCACATCTTTTCATGCTCCAAGTATTTTTTAGACCTTTTCATGCTCCTCGTGTTTTTCAGAACTTTTCATGCTTCTCGTATTTTTCAGACCTTTTCATGCTCCTCGTATTTTTCACAGCTTTTCATTCTCCTCGTATTTTTCAGACCTTTTCATGCTCCTCGTATTTTTCACACATTTTCATGCTCTTCGTGTTTTTCACACCTATTCATGCTCCTTATGTTTTTAACACCTTTTCATGCTCCCTATATTTTTCACACCTTTTCAGGCTCCTCATATTTTTGAGACCTTTTCATGTTCTTCGTGTTTTCACACCTTTTCAAGCTCTTTGTATTTTTCACACTTTTTCGTGCTCTTCATATTGTTCACACCTTTTCATGCTCCACGTATTTTTTAGACCTTCTCATGCTCCTTGCGTTTTTCAGAACTTTTCATGCTTCTCGTATTTTTCAGACCTTTTCATGCTCCTCATATTTTTCAGACCTTTTCATGCTCCTCGTGTTTTGCAGACCTTTTCATGCTCCTCGTGTTTTTCAGACCTTTTCATGCTCCTCGTATTTTTGACACCTATTCATGCTCCTCATATTTTTCAGAACTTTTCATGCTCCTGGTATTTTTCAGACCTTTTCATGCTCCTCGTATTTTTCAGACCTTTTCATTCCCCTCCTATTTTCAGACCTTTTTTGCTCCTCATATTTTTCATACCATTTCATGCTACTCATATTTTTCACATCTTTTCATGCTCCTCATATTTTTGACACCTTTTAAAGGTCTTCATATTTTTCACACCGTTTCATGCTCTTTATATTTTCACACCGTTTCATGTTGCTTGTATTTTTCAGACCTTTTCATGCTCCTACTCTTTTTCCTACCTTTTCATGCTCCTCGTATTTTTCTCACATTTCCTTTCACATCGTATTTTTCACAGCTTTTCATGCTCCTCATATTTTTCACACCTTTTCATGCTCCTCGTATTTTTCACACCTATTCATGCTCCTTGTATTTTTCAGACCTTTTCATGCTCCTCGTATTTTTCACACCTTTTCATGCTCCTCGTATTTTTCTGACCTTTATATGCTCCTCATATTTTATAGACCTTTTCATGCTCAACTCATTTTTCAGACCTTTTCATAGTCCTCATACTTTCAAACCTTTTCGTGCTCCTCGTATTTTTCACACCTTTTCATGCTCCATGTATTTTTCACACCGTTTCATGCTCCTCATATATTTCACAACTTTTCATGCTCTTCATATTTTTGATACATTTTCATGCTCCTCCTATTTTTCATACCCTTTCATGCTCCTCATATTTTTCACATCTTTTCATGGTCCTCATATTTCTGACATGTTTTAAAGGTCTTCATGTTTTTCACACCATTTCATGCTCTTTATATTTTCACACCGTTTCATGCTCCTCACATTATTTAGACCGTTTCATGCTCCTCATATTTTTCAGACATTTATATGCTCCTCGTATTTTTCACACCTTTTCATGCTCCTCGTATTTTACAGAGCTTTTCATGCTCCTTGTTTTTCTCACACCTTTTAATGCTCTACGTATTTTTCACAACTTTTCATGGTCCTCGTATTTTTCAGACCTTTTCATGCTCCTACTATTTTTCACACCTTTTCATGCTCCTCGTATTTTACAGAGCTTTTCATGCTCCTTGTTTTTCTCACACCTTTTAATGCTCTACGTATTTTTCACAACTTTTCAGGCTCCTCATATTTTTGAGACCTTTTCATGCTCTTCGTATTTTTCACATCTTTTTATGCTCCTCCTGTTTTCCAGACCTTTTCATGCTCCTCGTATTTTTCAGACCTTTTCTTGCTCCTCGTATTTTTGACACCTTTTCATGCTCCTCGTATTTTTCAGACCTTTTCATGCTCTTTGTATTTTTCACAGCATTTCATGCTTTCGCATTTTTCACACCGTTTCATGCTCCTCATATTTTTCACACCTTTTCATGCACTTTGAATTTTCAAACCTTTTCATGCTCTTTGTATTTTTCACAACTTCATGCTCCTCGTGTTTTCCAGACCTTTTTATGCTCCTTATATTTTTCACACCTTTTCATGCTCCTCCTATTTTTCACACCTCTTCATGCTCCATATATTTTTCACACCTTTTCATACTCCTCGTATTTTTCACACCTTTTCATGCTTCTTATATTTTTCACACCTTTTCAGGCTCCTCGTATTTTTCACACCTTTTCAGGCTCCTCATATTTTTGAGAACTTTTCATGCTCTTCATATTTTTCACACCTTTTTATACTCCTCCTGTTTTCCAGACCTTTTCATGCTCCTCGTATTTTTCAGACCTTTTCATGCTCCTCGTTTTTTTCAGACCTTGTCATGCTCCTCGTATTTTTCAGACCTTTTCATACTCCTAGTATTTTTCAGATCTTTTCATGCCTCTCGTATTTTTCAGACCTTTACATGGTCCTCGTATATTTCAGACCTTTTCGTTCTTCTCGGATTATTCACACCTTTTCAGGCTCCTCATATTTTTGAGACCTTTTCATCCTGTTCGTGTTTTCACACCTTTTCAAGCTCTTTGTATTTTTCACACTTTTTCGTGCTCTTCATATTGTTCACATCTTTTCATGCTCCAAGTATTTTTTAGACCTTTTCATGCTCCTCGTGTTTTTCAGAACTTTTCATGCTTCTCGTATTTTTCAGACCTTTTCATGCTCCTCGTATTTTTCACAGCTTTTCATTCTCCTCGTATTTTTCAGACCTTTTCATGCTCCTCGTATTTTTCACACATTTTCATGCTCTTCGTGTTTTTCACACCTATTCATGCTCCTTATGTTTTTAACACCTTTTCATGCTCCCTATATTTTTCACACCTTTTCAGGCTCCTCATATTTTTGAGACCTTTTCATGTTCTTCGTGTTTTCACACCTTTTCAAGCTCTTTGTATTTTTCACACTTTTTCGTGCTCTTCATATTGTTCACACCTTTTCATGCTCCACGTATTTTTTAGACCTTCTCATGCTCCTTGCGTTTTTCAGAACTTTTCATGCTTCTCGTATTTTTCAGACCTTTTCATGCTCCTCATATTTTTCAGACCTTTTCATGCTCCTCGTGTTTTGCAGACCTTTTCATGCTCCTCGTGTTTTTCAGACCTTTTCATGCTCCTCGTATTTTTGACACCTATTCATGCTCCTCATATTTTTCAGAACTTTTCATGCTCCTGGTATTTTTCAGACCTTTTCATGCTCCTCGTATTTTTCAGACCTTTTCATTCCCCTCCTATTTTCAGACCTTTTTTGCTCCTCATATTTTTCATACCATTTCATGCTACTCATATTTTTCACATCTTTTCATGCTCCTCATATTTTTGACACCTTTTAAAGGTCTTCATATTTTTCACACCGTTTCATGCTCTTTATATTTTCACACCGTTTCATGTTGCTTGTATTTTTCAGACCTTTTCATGCTCCTACTCTTTTTCCTACGTTTTCATGCTCCTCATATTTTTCTCACATTTCCTTTCACATCGTATTTTTCACAGCTTTTCATGCTCCTCATATTTTTCACACCTTTTCATGCTCCTCGTATTTTTCACACCTATTCATGCTCCTTGTATTTTTCAGACATTTTCATGCTCCTAGTATTGTTCACACCTTTTCATGCTCCTCGTTTTTTTCACACCTTTTCATATTCCTCGTATTTTTCACACCTATTCATGCTCCTTGTATTTTTCAGACCTTTTCATGCTCTTCATATTTTTCACAGCATTTCATGCTTTCGCATTTTTAACACCGTTTCAAGCTCCTCGTATTTTTCACACCTTGTCATGCACTTTGTATTTTTCAAACCTTTTCATGCTCTTTGTATTTTTTGCAACTTTTCATGCTTTTCATAATTTTTCACACCTTTTCATTGTCTTCGTATATTTCACACCAGTCATGCTCTTTGTATTTTTCACACCTTTTCAAGCTCTTCATACTTTTAAAACCATTTCATGCTCTTCATATTTTTCACAACTTTTCATGCTCTTCATATTTTTTACATATTTCATGCTTCTCATATTTTTCATACCATTTCATGCTCCTCATATTTTTCACATCTTTTCATGCTCCTCATATTTTTGACACCTTTTGAAGTCTTCATATTTTTCACACCGTTTCATGCTCTTTATATTTTCACACCGTTTCATGTTCCTTGTATTTTTCAGACCTTTTCATGCTCCTACTATTTTTCCCACCTGTTCTTGCTCCTTGTATTTTTAGCACATTTTCTTTCTCATCGTATTTTTCACACCTTTTCATGCTCCTCGTATTTTTCACACCTTTAATGCTCCTCGTATTTTTCACACCTTTACATGCTGTTCGTATTTTTCAAACCTTTTCATGCTCTTCGAATTTTTCACACATTTCATGCACTTCGTGTTTTCCACATATTTTCTTGCTGCTCATGTTTTTCACACCGTTTCATGCTCTTCATATTTTTAACACCGTTTCATGCTCTTCATTTTTTCACACCGTTTCATGCTCCTCATATTTTTCACACCTTTTCATGCTTCTCATATTTTTAAGATCTTTTCATGCTTCTCGTATTTTTCAGACATTTTCATGCTCCTAGTATTTTTCACACGTTTTCATGCACCTCGTAGTTTTCACACCTTTTCATGCTCCTCATATTTTTCAGACCTTTTCGTGCTCCTCATATTTGCAGACCTTTTCGTACTCCTCATATTTTTCACACCTTTTCATGCTCATCATATATTTCACAACTTTTCATGCTCTTCATATTATTGACATATTTTAATGCTCCTCATATTTTTCACATCTTTTCATGCTCCTCATATTTTTGACACGTTTAAAAGGTCTTCATATTTTTCACACCGTTTCATGATCTTCATATTTTCACACCATTTCATGCTCCTCAAATTTTTTAGACTTTTTCATGCTCCTCATATTTTTCAGACCTTTATATGCTCCTCGTATTTTTCACACCTTTTCATGCTCCTCGTGTTTTTCACACCTTTTCATGCTCCTCGTATTTTTTTCAGACCTTTTCATGCTCCTGTTTTTTTCACACATTTTCATGCTCCTCGTATTTTTCACACCTTTTCATGCTTCTCGTATTTTTCAGCCTTTTTCATGCTCCTACTATTGTTCACACCTTTTCATTCTCTTCGTATTTTTCGCACATTTTCTTTCTCATCGTATTTTTCACACCTTTTCATGCTCCTTGTATTTTTCACACCTTTTCATGCTCTTCGTATTTTTCACACCTTTTCATGCTCCTCGTATTTTTCAGACCTTTTCATGCTTCTCGTATTTTTCACACCTTGTCACGCTACTCGTATTTTTTAAAACTTTTCATGGTCGTCGTATATTTCAGACCTTTTCGTGCTTCTCGGATTTTTCATATCTTTTCATGCTCCTCGTATTTTTCAGCCCTTTTCATGCTCCTACTATTGTTCACACCTTTTCATGCTCTTCGTATTTTTCGCACATTTTCTTTCTCATCGTATTTTTCACACCATTTCATACTCCTCATATTTTTCACACCTTTTCATGCTCCTCGTATTTTTCAAACCTTTTCATGCTCCTCGTTTTTTTCAGACATTTTCATGCTCCTAGTATTGTTCACACCTTTTCATGCTCCTCGTATTTTTCACACCTATTAATGCTCCTTGTATTTTTCAGACCTTTTCATGCTCTTCGTATTTTTCACAGCATTTCATGCTTTCACATATTTCACACCGTTTCATGCTCCTCGTATTTTTCACATGTTTTCATGCACTTTGTATTTTTCAAACCTTTTCATGCTCTTTGTATTTTTCACAACTTTTCATGCTTTTCATAATTTTTCACACCTTTTCATTGTCTTCGTATATTTCACACCAGTCATGCTCTTTGTATTTTTCACACCTTTTCAAGCTCTTCATACTTTTAAAACCATTTCATGCTCTTCATATTTTTCACAACTTTTCATGCTCTTCATATTTTTTACATATTTCATTCTCCTCATATTTTTCATACCATTTCATGCTCCTCTTATTTTTCACATCTTTTCATGCTCCTCATATTTTTGACACCTTTTAAAGGTCTTCATATTTTTCACACCCTTTCATGCTCTTTATATTTTCACACCGTTTCATGTTCCTCATATTTTTCAGACCTTTTCATGCTCCTACTAGTTTTCCCACCTTTTCATGCTCCTTGTGTTTTTAGCAGATTTTCTTTCTCATCGTATTTTTCACACCTTTTCATGCCAGTCGTATTTTTTAGAACTTTTCATGGTCCTCGTATATTTCAGACCTTTTCGTGCTCCTCGGATTTTTCACATCTTTTCATGCTCCTCGTATTTTACAGACCTTTTCATGCTCCTCGTATTGTTCCCACCTTTTCATGCTCTTTGTGTTTTTCAAACCTTTTCATGCTCTTCGAATTTTTATACATTTTCATGCTCTTCGTGTTTTTCACACATTTTCATGCTATTCGTGTTTTTTACACTTTTTCATGCTCCTCATATATTTCACACCTTTTCATGCTCCTCGTATTTTTCACACCTTTTCATGCTCCTCGTATTTTTCACAGCATTTCATGCTTTCGCATTTTTCACACCATTGCATGCTCCTCGTATTTTTCACACCTTTTCATGCACTTCGTATTTTTCAAACCTTTTCATTCTCTTTGTATTTTTCACAACTTTTCATGCATTTCATAATTTTTCAGACCTTTTCATGGTCTTCGTAGATTTCACACCAGTCATGCTCTTCGTATTTTTCACACCTTTTCAAGCTCTTCGTACTTTTCAAACCGTTTCTTGCTCTTCATATTTTTCACATATTTTCATGCTCTAAATATTTTTCACATCTCTTCATGCGCTTCATATTTTTCACATCTTTTCATCCTCTTCATATTTTTCACAACTTTTCATGCTCTTCATATTTTTTACATATTTCATGCTCCTCATATTTTTCATACCATTTCATGCTCCTCATATTTTTCATATCTTTTCATGCTCCTCATATTTTTGACACCTTTTAAAGGTCTTCATATTTTCACACCGTTTCATGCTCTTTATATTTTCACACCGTTTCATGTTCCTCGTATTTTTCAGACCTTTTCATGCTCCTACTAGTTTTCCCACCTTTTCATGCTCCTTGTGTTTTTAGCAGATTTTCTTTCTCATCGTATTTTTCACACCTTTTCATGCTCCTCGTATATTTCACACCTTTAATGCTCCTCGTATTTTTCACACCTTTACATGCTCTTCGTATTTTTCAAACCTTTTCATGCTCTTCGAATTTTTCACACATTTTCATGCAATTCGTGTTTTCCACATTTTTTCATGCTGCTCGTGTTTTTCACAACGTTTCATGCTCTTCATATTTCTAACACCGTTTCATGCTCTTCATATTGCTCACACCTTTTCATGCTCCACATATTTTTCAGACCCTTCATGCTCCTCGTGTTTTTCAGAACTTTTCATGCTCCTCATATTTTTCAGACCTTTTCATGCTCCTCGTATTTTTTAGACCTTTTCATGCTCCTCGTGTTTTTCAGAACTTTTCATGCTCTTCGTATTTTTCACACCGTTTCATGCTCCTCGTATTTTTCACACCTTTTCATGCACTTTGTATTTTTCCAACCTTTTCATGCTCTTTGTATTTTTCACAACTTTTCACGCTCTTCATACTTTTCAAACCATTTCATGCTCTTCATATTTTCACATCTTTTCATGCTCTTCATATTTCACACACCGTTTCATGCTCTTCATATTTTTCACAACTTTTCATGCTCTTCATATTTTTTACATATTTCATGCTTCTCATATTTTTCATACCATTTCATGCTCCTCATATTTTTCACATCTTTTCATGCTCCTCATATTTTTGACACCTTTTAAAGGTCTTCATATTTTTCACACCGTTTCATGTTCCTCGTATTTTTCAGACCTTTTCATGCTCCTACTATTTTTCCCACCTTTTCATGCGCCTCGTATTTTTAGCACATTTTCTTTCTCATCGTATTTTTCACACATTTTCATGCTCCTCGTATTTTTCACACCTTTAATTCTCCTCGTATTTTTCACACCTTTAAATGCTCTTCGTATTTTTCAAACCTTTTCATGCTCTTCATATTTTTCACACATTTTCATGCACTTCGTTGTTTTCACACCTTTTCATTCTCCTCATATTTTCAGACCTTTTCATACTCCTCATATTTGCAGACATTTTCGTACTCCTCGTGTTTTTCACACCATTTCATGCTCCTCATATATTTCACAACTTTTCATGCTCTTCATATTATTGACATATTTTAATGCTCCTCATATTTTTCCCATCTTTTCATGCTCCTCATATTTTTGACACGTTTAAAAGGTCTTCATATTTTTCACACTGTTTCATGATCTTCATATTTTCACACCGTTTCATGCTCTTCAAATTTTTTAGACCTTTTCATGCTCCTGTTTTTTTCACACCTTTTCATGCTCCTCGCATTTTTCACACCTTTTCATGCTCCTCGTATTTTTCGCACATTTTCTTTCTCATCGTATTTTTCACACCTTTTCATGCTCCTTGTATTTTTCACACCTTTTCATGCTCTTCGTACTTTTCACACCTTTTCATGCTCTTCGTATTTTTCCCACCTTGTCATGCCAGTCGTATTTTTTAGAACTTTTCATGGTCCTCGTATATTTCAGACCTTTACATGCTCCTCGGATTTTTCACATCTTTTCATGCTCCTCGTATTTTACAGACCTTTTCATGCTCCTTGTATTGTTCCCACCTTTTCATGCTCTTCGTGTTTTTCAAACCTTTTCATGCTCTTCGAATTTTTATACATTTTCATGCTCTTCGTGTTTTTCACACATTTTCATGCTCTTCGTGTTTTTTACAATTTTTCATGCTCCTCATATATTTCACACCTTTTCATGCTCCTCGTATTTTTCACACCTTTTCATGCTCCTCCTATTTTTCATACCGTTTCATGCTCCTTATATTTTTCACATCTTTTCATGGTCCTCATATTTCTGACACGTTTTTAAGGTCTTCATGTTTTTCACACCGTTTCATGCTCTTTATATTTTCACACCGTTTCACGCTCCTCACATTTTTTAGACCGTTTCATGCTCCTCATATTTTTCAGACCTTTATATGCTCCTCGTATTTTTCACACCTTTTCATGCTCCTCGTATTTTACAGAGCTTTTCATGCTCCTTGTTTTTCTCACACCTTTTAATGCTCTACTTATTTTTCACAACTTTTCATGGTCCTCATATTTTTCAGAGCTTTTCATGCTCCTACTATTTTTCACACCTTTTCATGCTCCTCGTATTTTTCACACCTTTAATGCTCCTCGTATATTTCACACCTTTACATGCTCTTCGTATTTTTCACACCTTTAATGCTCCTCGTATATTTCACACCTTTACATGCTCTTCGAATTTTTCACACATTTACATGCACTTCGTGTTTTCCACAACTTTTCATGCTGGTCATGATTTTCACACCATTTCATGCTCTTCATATTTTTCAGACCTTTTCATGCTCCTCAAATTTTTCACACCTTTCCATGCTCCTCGTATTTTTCGTACCTTTTCATGCTCCTGTATTTTTCACACTGTTTCATGCTTTTCATGTTTTTCACACCTATTCATGCTCCTCGTGTTTTTCACAGCTTTTCATGCTCCTTTTATTTTTCACATATTTTCATGCTCCTCGTATTTTTCACACCTTTTCATGCTCCTTATATTTTTCACACCTTTTCATGCTCCTCGTATTTTTCACACCTTTTCATGCACTTTATGTTTTTCCACACCGTTTCCTGCTCCTCCTATTTTTCAGACCGTTTCATGCTCCTCATATTTTTGATACCTTTTGAAGCTCTTCATATTTTTCACACCTTTTCATATTCCTCCTATTTTGCAGACCGTTTCATGTTCCTCCTATTTTTCAGACCTTTTCATGCTCCTCATATTTTTGACACCTTTTGAAGCTCTTAATGTTTTTCAACATCGTTTCATGCTCCTCCTATTTTTCAGACCGTTTCATGCTTCTCATTTTTTGACACCTTTTGAAGCTCTTCATGTTTTTCAACACCGTTACATGCTCCTTCATATTTTTCAGACCGTTTCATGCTCCTCCTATTTTTGACAGCTTTTGAAGCTCTTCATGTATTTCACACCTTTTCAGGCTCTTCATGTTTTTAAACACCACTTCATGCTCCTCCTATTTTTCAGACCGTTTCATGCTCCTCATATATTTCACAGGTTTGGAGCTCTTCATATTTTTCACACCTTTTAGGCCCTGCATGTTTTTCAACACAATTTCATGCTCCTTATATTTTCAGACCATTTCATGCTCCTCTTTTTTTTGAGACCGTTTCATGCTCCTCATATTTTTGACAACTTTTGAAGCTTTTCATATTATTCACACCTTTTCAGGCTCTTCATGTTCTCAACATCGTTTCATGCTCCTCTGATTTTTCAGACCGTTTCATGCTCCTCATATTTTTCAGACCGTTACATGCTCCTCATATTTTTGACACATTTTGAAGCTCTAAATGTTTTTCAACACAGTTTCATGCTCCTCCTATTTTACAGACGGTTTCATGCTCCTCCTATTTTTCAGACCGTTTCATGCCCCTTATATTTTTGACACCTTTTGAAGCTCTTGATATTTTTCACACCTTTTCAGGCTCTTCATGTTTTTCATCACCATTTCATGCTACTCCTATATTTCAGACCGTTTCATGCTTCTCATATTTTTGACATCTTTTGAAGCTCTACACATATTTCACACCTTTTCATGCTCTTCATGTTTTTCAACACCGTTTCATGCTCCTCCTATCTTTCAGACCGTTTCTTGCTCCTCATATTTTTGACACCTTTTGAAGCTCTTCATGTTTTTCAACACCGTTTCATGCTTCTCATATTTTTCAGAACGTTTCATGCTCCTCATATTTTTTACACCTATTGAACCTCTTCATATTTTTCACACCTTTTCATGCTCTAAATATTTTTCACATCTCTTCATGTGCTCCATATTTTTCACACCGTTTCATGGGCTTCATTTTTACACCGTTTCATGCTCCTCATATTTTTCACACCATTTCATGCTCTTCGTATTTTTCACACATTTTCATGCTCTTTGTATTTTTCAGACATTTTCATTCTCTTGGTAATTTTTCACACCTTTTTATGCTCTTCGTATATTTCACACCTTTTCATGCTCTTCGTATTTTTCACACCTTTTGATGTTCCTCATATTTTTGAAACCGTTTCATGCTCCTCATATTTATCACACCGTTTCATACTCCGCATATTTTTCACACCTTTTCATGCTCATCGTATTTTTCAGACATTTTCATGCTCCTAGTATTGTTCACACCTTTTCATGCTCCTCGTATCTTTCACACCTTTTCATGCTCCTCGTATTTTTCACACCTTTTCATGCTCCGCGTATTTTTCAGACCTTTTCCTGCTCCTCGTATTTTTCACAGCATTTCATGCTTTCGCATTTTTCACACCGTTTCATGCTCCTCGTATTTTTCACACCTTTTCATGCACTTTGTATTTTTCAAACCTTTTCATGCTCTTTGTATTTTTCACAACTTTTCATGCTTTTCATAATTTTTCACACCTTTTCATTGTCTTCGTATATTTCACACCCATCATGCTCTTTGTATTTTTCACACCTTTTCAAGCTTTTCATACTTTTCAAACCATTTCATGCTCTTCATATTTTTAACATCTTTTCATCCTCTTCATATTTTTCACAAATTTTCATGCTCTTCATATTTTTTACATATTTCATGCTCCTCATATTTTTCATACCATTTCATGCTCCTCATATTTTTCACATCTTTTCATGCTCCTCATATTTTTGACACCTTTTAAAGGTCTTCATATTTTTCACACCGTTTCATGCTCTTTATATTTTCACACCGTTTCATTTTCCTCGTATTTTTCACACCTTTAAATGCTCCTACTATTTTTCCCACCTTTTCATGCTCCTTGTATTTTTAGCACATTTTCTTTCTCATCGTATTTTTCACACCTTTTCATGCTCCTCGTATTTTTCACACCTTTAATGCTCCTCGTATTTTTCACACCTTTACATGCTCTTCGTGTTTTTCAAACCTTTTAATGCTCTTCGAATTTTTCACACATTTGCATGCACTTCGTGTTTTCCACATTGTTTCATGCTGCTCATGTTTTTCACACCGTTTCATGCTCTTCATATTTTTAACATCGTTTCATGCTCTTCATATTGTTCACACCTTTTCATGCTCCACGTACTTTTCAGACCTGTTCATGCTCCTCGTGTTTTTCAGAACTTTTCATGCTCCTCGTATTTTTCAGACCATTTCATGCTCCTCGTGTTTTTCAGAACTTTTCATGCTCCTCGTATTTTTCAGACCTTTTCATGCTCCTCGTGTTTTTCAGAACTTTTCATGCTCCTCGTATTTTTCAGACCTTTTCATGCTCCTCGTGTTTTTCAGAACTTTTCATGCTCCTCGTATTTTTCACACCGTTTCATGCTCCTCGTATTTTTCACACCTTTTCATGCACTTTGTATTTTTCAAACCTTTTCATGCTCTTTGTATTTTTCACAACCTTTCATGCTTTTCATAATTTTTCACATCTTTTCATTGTCTTCGTATATTTCACACCACTCATACTCTTTGTATTTTGCACAACTTTTCATGCTCTTTATACTTTTCAAACCATTTCATGCTCTTCATATTTTTCACAACTTTTCATGCTCTTCATATTTTTTACATATTTCATGCTTCTCATATTTTTCATACCATTTCATGATCCTCATGTTTTTCACATCTTTTCATACTCCTCATATTTTTGACACCTTTTAAAGGTCTTCATATTTTTCACACCGTTTCATGCTCTTTATATTTTCACACAGTTTCATGTTCCTCGTATTTTTCAGACTTTTTCATGCTCCTACTATTTTTCCCACCTTTTCATGCTCCTCGTATTTTTAGCACATTTTCTTTCTCATCGTATTTTTCACACCTTTTCATGCTCCTCGTATTTTTCACACCTTTAATTCTCCGTATTTTTCACACCCTTACCTGCTCTTCGTATTTTTCAAACCTTTTCATGCTCTTCGAATTTTTCACACATTATCATGCACTTCGTGTTTTCCACATTTTTTCTTGCTGCTCGTGTTTTTCACACCGTTTCATGCTCTTCATATTTTTAACACCGTTTCATGCTCTTCATAATTTCACACCGTTTCATGCTCCTCATATTTTTCACACCTTTTCATGCTTCTCATATTTTTCAGATCTTTTCATGCTTCTCGTATTTTTCAGACATTTTCATGCTCCTAGTATTTTTCACACGTTTTCATGCACCTCGTATTTTTCACACCTTTTCATGCTCTTTGTAGTTTTCACACCTTTTCATGTTCCTCATATTTTTCACACCTTTTCATGCTCCTACTATTTTTCCCACCTTTTCATGCTCCTCGTATTTTTAGCACATTTTCTTTCTCATTGCATTTTTCACACCTTTTCATGCTCCTCGTATTTTTCACACCTTTAATTCTCCGTATTTTTCACACCTTTACATGCTCTTCGTATTTTTCAAACCTTTTCCTGCTCTTCGAATTTTTCACACCTTTTCATGCTCTTTGTAGTTTTCACACCTTTTCATGTTCCTCATATTTTTCAGACCTTTTCATGCTCCTACTATTTTTCCCACCTTTTCATGCTCCTCGTATTTTTAGCACATTTTCTTTCTCATTGCATTTTTCACACCTTTTCATGCTCCTCATATTTTTCAGACCTTTTCGTACTCCTCTTATTTGCAGACCTTTTCGTACTCCTCGTGTTTTTCACACCTTTTCATGCTCCTCATATATTTCACAACTTTTCATGCTCTTCATATAATTGACATATTTTAATGCTCCTCATATTTTTCACATCTTTTCATGCTCCTCATATATTTGACACGTTTAAAAGGTCTTCATATTTTTCACACTGTTTCATGATCTTCATATTTTCACACCATTTCATCCTCCTCAAATTTTTTAGACCTTTTCATGCTCCTGTTTTTTTCACACCTTTTCATGCTCCTTGTATTTTTCAGACCTTTTCATGCTCCTACTATTGTTCACACCTTTTCATGCTCCTCATATTTTTCACACCTTTTCATGCTCTTCATATTTTTCCCACCTTGTCATGCCAGTCGTATTTTTTAGAACTTTTCATGGTCCTCGTATATTTCAGACCTTTTCGTGCTCCTCGGATTTTTCACATCTTTTCATGCTCCTCGTATTTTACAAACCTTTTCATGCTCCTTGTATTGTTCCCACCTTTTCATGCTCTTCGTGTTTTTCAAACCTTTTCATGCTCTTCGAATTTTTATACATTTTCATGCTCTTCGTGTTTTTCACACATTTTCATGCTCTTCGTGTTTTTTACAATTTTTCATGCTCCTCATATATTTCACACCTTTTCATGCTCCTCATATTTTTCACACCTTTTCATGCTCCTCGTATTTTTCTGACCTTTACATGATCCTCATATTTTTCAGACCTTTTCAGGGTCCTCGTACTTTCAGACCTTTTTGTGCTCCTCGTATTTTTCACACCTTTTCATGCTCCTCATATATTTCACAACTTTTCATGCTCTTCATATTTTTGACACATTTTCATGCTCCTCCTATTTTTCATACCGTTTCATGCTCCTCATATTTTTCACATCTTTTCATGGTCCTCATATTTCTGACACGTTTTAAAGGTCTTCATGTTTTTCACACCGTTTCATGCTCTTTCTATTTTCACGCAGTTTCATGCTCCTCACATTTTTTAGACCGTTTCACGCTCCTCATATTTTTAGACCTTTATATGCTCCTCGTATTTTTCACACCTTTTCATGCTCCTCGTATTTTACAGAGCTTTTCATGCTCTTTGTTTTTCTCACACCTTTTAATGCTCTACGTATTTTTCACAACTTTTCATGGTCCTCGTATTTTTCAGACCTTTTCATGCTCCTACTATTTTTCACACCTTTTCATGCTCCTCGTAATTTTCACACCTTTAATGCTCCTCGTATATTTCACACCTTTACATGCTCTTCGTATTTTGCAAACCTTTTCATGCTCTTCGAATTTTTCACACATTTACATGCACTTCGTGTTTTCCACAACTTTTCATGCTGCTCGTGTTTTTCACACCATTTCATGCTCTTCATATTTTTCAGACCGTTTCATGCTCCTCAAATTTTTCACACCTTTCCATGCTCCTCGTATTTTTCGTACCTTTTCATGCTCCTGTATTTTTCACACTGTTTCATGCTTTTCATGTTTTTCACACCTATTCATGCTCCTCGTTTTTTTCACAACTTTTCATGCTCCTCTTATTTTTCACACCTTTTCATGCTCCTCGTATTTTTCACACCTTTTCATGCTCTTAATGTTTTTCCACACCGTTTCATGCTCCTCTATATTTCAGACCGTTTCATGCTCCTCATATTCTTTACACCTTTTGAAGCTCTTCATTTATTTTACACATTTTCAGGCTCTTCATGTTTTTCAACACCGTTTCCTGCTCCTCCCATTTTTCAGACCTTTTCATGCTCCTCATATTTTTGACACCTTTTGAAGCTCTTCATATTTTTCACACCTTTTCATGCTACTCCTATTTTGCAGACCGTTTCATGCTCCTCCTATTTTTCAGACCGTTTCATGCTCCTCATATTTTTGACACCTTTTGAAGCTCTTAATGTTTTTCAACATCGTTTCATGTTCCTCCTATTTTTCAGACCGTTTCATGCTTCTCATTTTTTGACACCTTTTGAAGCTCTTCATATTTTTCAACACCATTTCATGCTCCTCCTATTTTGCAGACTGTTTCATTGTCCTCATATTTTTCAGACCGTTTCATGCTCCTCATATTTTTGAAACCTTTTGAAGCTCTTCACGTTTTTCAACACCGTTTCATGCTCCTCCTATTTTTCAGAGCGTTTCATGCTCCTCCTATTTTTCAGAGTGTTTCATGCTCCTCCTATTTTTCAGACCATTTCATGCTCCTCTATTTATCAGACCGTTTCATGTTCCTCATTTTTGACATTCTTTGAAGCTCTTCATATTTTTCACACCTTTTCATGCTCTTCATGTTTTTCAACATCCTTTCATGCTCCTCATATTTTTCAGATCGTATCGTTGTCCTCATGTTCTTAACACCTTTTGAAGCTCTTCATATTTGTCACACCTTTTCATGCTCTTCAAGTTTTTCAACACCGTTTCATGCTCATGATATTTTTCAGACAGTTTCATGCTCCTCATATTTTTGACACCTTTTGAAGCTATTCATATTTTTCACACCTTATCATGCTCTTCAGGTTTTTCAACACCGTTTCATGCTCCTCCTATTTTACAGACCGTTTCATGCTCCTCATATTTTTGACAACTTTTGAAGCTCTTCATGTTTTTGAACACCGTTTCATGCTACTAATATTTTGCAGACTGTTTCAAGCTCCTCATATTTTTCAGACCGTTTCATCCTCCTCAAATTTTTGACACTTTTTGAAGCTCTTCATGTTTTTCAAAACCGTTTAATGCTCCGCCTATTTACCAGACCGTTTCATGCTCCTCCTATTATCAGACAGTTTCATGCACCTCATATTTTGGACACTTTTTGAAGCTCTTCATATTTTTCACAGCTTTTCAGTCTCTTCATGTTTTTCAACATAGTTTCATGCTCCTCCGATTTTTCAGACCGTTTCATGCTCCACATATTTTTGACACCTTTTGAAGCTCTTCATATATTTCTCCACTGTTTCATGCTCCTCCTATTTTTCAGACCGTTTCATGCTCCTCCTATTTTTCAGACAGTTTCGTGCTCCTCATATTTTTCAGACCGTTTCATGCTCCTCGTATAATTGAAACCTTTTGAAGCTCTTCATATTTTACACACCTCTTAGGCCCTTCATGTTTTTCAACACAATTTCATGCTCCTCCTATTTTTCAGACTGTTTCATGCTCCTCCTATTTTTCAGACCATTTCATGCTCCTCCTATATTTAAAACCGTTTCATCCTCCTCATATTTTTGACACCTTTTGAAGCTCTTCATATTATTCACACCTTTTCAGGCTCTTTATGTTCTCAACACCTTTTCATGCTCCTCCTATTTTTCAGACCGTTTCATGCTCCTCATATTTTTCACACCTTTTTAAGCTCCTCATATTTTTTACACCTTTTTAAGCTCTTCATATTTTTACACCTTTTCAGGCTCTTCATGTTTTTGAACACCGCTTCATGCTCCTCCTATTTTTCAGACAGTTTCATGCTCCTCATATTTTTCACACCTTATTAAGCTCTTCATATTTTTTACACCTTTTCAGGCTCTTCATGTTTTTCAATTCCGCTTCATGCTCCTCCTATTTTTCAGACTGTTTCATGCTCCTAATTTTTTTACTCGTTTTGAAGCTATTCATATTTTTCACACCTTTTCAGGCTCTTCATGTTTTTCAACACCGCTTCATGCACCTCCAATTTATCACACCGTTTCATCCTCCTAATTTTTTTGACACGCTTTGTAGCTTTTCATATTTTTCAAACCTTTTCATGCTCTACATGTTTTTGAACACCGTTCATGCTCCTCCTATTTTTCAGAAGGTTTAATGCTCCTCATATTTTTGACACCTTTTGAAGCTATTCATATTTTTCACATCTTTTCAGGTTCATTTTTTTGAACACCGCTTCATGCTCCTCCTATTTTTCAGACAGTTTCATGCTCCTCATATTTTTCACACATTTTAAGCTCTTCATATTTTTTACACCTTTTCAAGCTCTTCATGTTTTTAAACACCACTTCATCCTCCTCCTATTTTGCAGAGAGTTTCATGCTCCTCATGTTTTTTTACTAGTTTTGAAGCTATTCATATTTTTCACACCTTTTCAGGCTCTTCATGTTTTTCAACAGCGTTTCATGCTCCTCCTATTTTCCAGACGGTTTCACGCTCCTCATATTTTTGAAAACCTTTTGAAGCTCTTCATATTTTTCCCACCTTTTCATGCTCTTCATGTTTTTCAACACTACTTCATGCTCCTCCTATTTTTCAGCCCGTTTCATGCTCCTCATATTTTTAACACCTTTTGAAGCTCTTCATATTTTTCACACCTTTTGAGGCTCTTGATGTTTTTCAACACCACTTCATTCTCCTCCTATTTTACATACCGTTTCATGCTCCTCATATTTTTGACTCCTTTTGAAGTTCTTCATATATTTCACACCATTTCAGGCTCTTCATGTTTTTCAACACCACTTCATGCTCCTCCTATTTTTCAGACCGTTTCATGCTCCTCTCATTTCTGACACGTTTTGAAGGTCTTCATATTTTTCACACCTTTTGAAGCTCTTCATATTTTTCACAAGTTTTCAGGCTTTTCATGTTTTTCAACACCGCTTCATGCTCCTCCTATTTTTCAGACCGTTTCATGCTCCTCAGATTTTTGACACCTTTTGAAGCTCTTCATATTTTTCACACCTTTTCAGGCTCTTTATGTTTTTCAACACAATTTTATGCCCCTACTATTTTCCAGACCGTTTCATGCTCCTCATATTTTTGACACCGTTTGATGCTCTTCATATTTTTCTCACCTTTTCAGGCTCTTCATATTTTTGAACACCGCTTCATGCTCTTCCTATTTTTCAGACCGTTTCATGCTCCTCAGATTTTTGACACCTTTGGAAGCTCTTCATATATTTGAAACCTTTTCAGGCTCTTCATGTTTTTCAACACCGCTTCATGCTCCTCCTATTTTTCAAAGCGTTTCATGCTCCTTATATATTTCACACATTTTGAAATTCTGCATATTTTTCACACCTTTTCAGGCTCTTGATGTTTTTGAACACCACTTCATGCTCCTCCTATTTTTCAGACCGTTTCCTGCTCCTCATATTTTTGACACCTTTTGAAGCTCTTCATATTTTTCACACCTTTTCAGGCTCTTCGTGTTTTTGAAAACCGCTTCATGCTCCTCCTATTTTTCAGACTGTTCCATGCTCCTCATAATTTTGACACGTTTTGAAGTTCTTCATATTTTTCACACATTTTCATCCTCTTCATCTTTTTAAAAACGGTTTCATGCTCATCCTGTTTTTCAGGCTGTTTCATGCTCCTCATATTTTTGACACCTTTTTAAGCTCTTCATATATTTCAAACCTTTTCAGGCTCTTCAAGTTTTTCATCACCACTTCATGCTCCTCCTATTTTTCAGTCGTTTCATGCTTCTCATATATTTAAAAACTCTAGAAGCTCTTCATATATTTCAAACCTTTTCAGGCTTTTCAAGTTTTTCAACACCGCTTCATGCTCCTCCTATTTTTCAGGCTGTTTCATGCTCCTCATATTTTTGACACCTTTTTAAGCTCTTCATATTTTTCACAACTTTTCGGCTCTTCATGTTTTTGAGGACCGCTTCATTCTCCGCCTATATTTCTAACCGTTTCATGCTCCTCATATATTTGAGATCTTTTGAAGCTCTTCATATTTTTCACACCTTTTCAGGCACTTCATGTTTTTAAACACCGCTTCATGCTCCTCCTATTTTTCAGACCGTTTCATGCTCCTGATATTTATGACACCTTTTGAAACTCTTCATATATTTCACACCTTTTTAGGCTCTTAATGTTTTTCAGCACCTCTTCATGCTCCTCCTATTTTTCATTCGTTTCATGCTTCTCATATTTTTGACACCTTTTGAAGCTCTTCATATTTTTCACACCTTTTCAGGCTCTTCATGTCTTTGAGAACCGCTTCATGCTCCTCCTATTTTTCAGACCGTTTCATGTTCCGCATATTTTTGACACGTTTGAAGCTCTTCATATATTTCAAAACTTTTCATGCTCTTCATGTTTTTCAACACGGCTTCATGCTCCTCCTCTGTTTCAGCCTGTTTCATACTCCTCATATTTTTGACACCTTTTGAAGCTCCTCATATTTTTCACACCTTTTCAGGCTCTTCATGTTTTTGACCACCGCTTCATGCTTCTCCTATTTTTCAGACCGTTTCCTGCTCCTCATATTTTTGACACCTTTTGAAGCTCTTCATATTTTTCACACATTTTCCTGCTTTTCATTTTTTTCAAAATCGTTGCATGGTCATCCTATTTTTCAGGCTGTTTCATGCTCCTCATATTTTTGACACCTTTTGAAGCTCTTCATATTTTTCACCCCTTTTCATGCTCTGCATGTTTTTCAACACCGCTTCATGCTTCTCCTATTTTTCAGTCGTTTCATGCTTCTCATATTTTTAACACCTTTAGAAGCTCTTCAGGTTTTTCACACCTTTTCAGGCTCTTGATGTTTTTGACCACCGCTTCGTGCTCCTCCTATTTTTCAGACCGTTTCATGCTCCACATATTTTTGAGATCTTTAGAAGCTTTTCATATTTTTCACACCTTTTCAGGCTCTTCATGTTTTTTAACACCGCTTCATGCTCCTACTATTTTTCAGACCGTTTCATGCTCCTCATATTTTTGACATCTTTTGAAGCTCTTCATTTATTTCACACTTTTTCAGGCTCTTCATGTTTTTAAAAACCGGTTCATGCTCCTCCTATTTTTGAGACCGTTTCATGCTTCTCATATTTTTGACACCCTTTGAAATTCTTCATATTTTTCACACCTTTTCATGCTCTTCATTTTTTTAAACACCGCTTCATGCTCCTCCTATTTTTCAGACTGTTTCATGCTCCTCATATCCTTGAGACCTTTTGAAGCTGTTCATATTTTTCACATCTTTTCATGATCTTCATGTTTTTGACGACTGCTTCATGCTCCTCCTATTTTTCAGTCCGTTTCTTGCTCCTCATATTTTTGACAACTTTTGAAGCTCTTCATATATTTCACACCTTTCCATGCTCTTCATGTTTTTCAACACCACTTCAAGCTCCTCCTATTTTTCTGTCGTTTCATGCTTCTCATATTTTTGACTCCTTTTGAAGCTCTTCATATTTTTGACACCTTTTGAAGCTCTTCATATTTTTCACACCTTTTCATGCTCTTCATCGTTTTCAAAACCGATTCATTCTCATCGTATTTTTCGGACTGTTTAATGCTCCTCATATTTTTGACACCTTTTGAAGCTCTTCATATTTTTCACACCTTTTGAAGCTCTTCATATTTTTCACACTTTTTCAGGCTCTTCATGATTTGCAAAACCTTTTCATGCTCATCATATTTTTCAGAACGTTTCATGCTCCTCATATTTTTGACACCTTTTGAAGCTCTTCATATTTTTCACACCTTTTCAGGCTCTTCATGTTTTGAACACCACTTCATGCTCCTCCTATTTTTCAGACCGTTTCATGCTCCTCATATTTTTGACACCTTTTGAGGCTTTTCATATTTTTCACAAATTTTCAGTCTCTTCATGTTTTTGCACACCGCTTCATGCTCCTCCTATTTAGCAGACCATTTCATGCTCCTCATTTTTTTGACACCTTTTGAAGCTCTTCATATATTTCACACCTTTTCAGGCTCTTCATGTTTTTGAACACCGCTTCATGCTCCTCCTATTTTTCAGACCGTTTCATGCTCATCTCATTTATGACACCTTTTGAAGCTCTTCATATTTTTCACACCTTTTGAAGCTCTTCATATTTTTCACACTTTTTCCGGCTCGTCATGATTTGCAAAACCTTTTCATGCTCCTCCTATTTTTCAGACCGTTTCATGCTCCTCATATTTTTGACACCTTTTGAAGCTCTTCATATTTTTCACACCTTTTCAGGCTCTTCATGTTTTGAACACCGCTTCATGCTCCTCCTATTTTTCATACCATTTCATGCTCCTCATATTTTTGACACCTTTTGAAGCTCTTCATGTTTTTCACATCTTTTCAGGCTCTTCATGTTTTTGAACATCGCTTCATGCTCCTCGTATTTTTCAGACCGTTTCATCCTCCTCATGTATTTCACACCATTTGAAGCTCTTCATACTTTTCACATCTTTTCAGGCTCTTCATGTTTTTGCACACCGCTTCATGCTCCTCCTATTTTTCAGACCGTTTTATGCTCCTCATATTTTTGACACCTTTTGAAGATCTTCTTATTATTCACACCTTTTCAGGCTCTTCATGTTTCTGCACACCGCTTCATGCTCCTCGTATTTTTCAGACCGTTTCATGCTCCTCATGTATTTCACACCTTTTGAAGCTCTTCATATTTTTCACAACTTTTCAGGCTCTTCATGTTTTTGAACACCACTTCATGCTCCTACTATTTTCAGACCGTTTCATGCTCCTCGTGTATTTCACACCTTTTGAAGCTCTTCATATTTTTCACACCTTTTTAGGCTCTTCATGTTTTTCAACAACACTTCATGCTCCTCCTGTTTTTCAGACCGTTTCATGCTCCTCATATTTTTGACACCTTTTGAAGCTCTTCATATTTTTCACACCTTTTCAGGCTCTTCATGTTTTTCAACACCACTTCATGCTCTTCCTTTTTTTCAGACCATTTCAACCTCCTCATATTTTTGACAGCATTTGAAGCTATTCATATTTTTCACACCTTTTAAGGCTCTTCATGTTTTTCAACATTGTTTCATGCTCCTCATGTTTTTCAGACCGTTTCAATCTCCTCATATTATTGACACTTTTTGAAGCTGCTCATATTTTTCACACCTTTTGAAGCTGTTCATATATTTCACAACTTTTCAAACACATCATGTTTTCCAACACCACCTCATGCTCCTCCTATTTTTCACTCCGTTTCATCTCATCTTATTTTCGACACCTTTGGAAGCTCTTCATATTTTTCACACCTTTTGAAGCTCTTCATATTTTTCACACGTTGTCAGGCTCTTCATGTTTTTCAACATCGCTTCATGCTCCTCCTAAATTTCAGACCGTTTCATTCTCCTCATATTTTTCCCACATTTGAAGCTCTTCATATTTTTCACACTTTTTCAGGCTCTTCATGATTTGCAAAACCTTTTCATGCTCATCATATTTTTCGGAACGTTTCATGCTCTTCATATTTTTTTTTTTTTCTTTTTTAATTTTTATTATTATTATTTTTTTTTCCCAGTGGGTTTTGTCATACATTGATATGAATCAGCCATGGATTTACATGTATTCCCAATCCCGATCCCCCCTCCCACCTCCCTCTCCACCCGATTCCTCTGGGTCTTCCCAGTGCACCAGGCCCAAGCACTTGTCTCGTGCATCCCACTTGGGCTGGTGATCTGTTTCACCATAGATAGTATACATGCTGTTCTTTTCAAATATCCCACCCTCACATTCTCCCACAAAGTTCAAAAGTCTGTTCTGTGTTTCTGTGTCTCTTTTTCTGTTCTGCATATAGGGTTATTGTTATCACCTTTCTAAATTCCATATACATGTGTCAGTATGCTGTAATGTTCTTTATCTTTCTGGCTTACTTCACTCTGTATAATGGGCTCCAGCTTCATCCATCTCATTAGGACTGGTTCAAATGAATTCTTTTTAATGGCTGAGTAATATTCCATGGTGTATATGTACCACAGCTTCCTTATCCATTCATCTGCTGATGGGCATCTAGGTTGCTTCCATGTCCTGGCTATTATAAACAGTGCTGCGATGAACCAGAGATAAATCCACGAACCTATGGACACCTTATTTTTGACAAAGGAGGCAAGGATATACAATGGAAAAAAGACAACCTCTTTAACAAGTGCTGCTGGGAAAACTGGTCAACCACTTGTAAAAGAATGAAACTAGAACACTTTCCTCATATTTTTGACACCTTTTGAAGCTCTTCATATTTTTCACACCATTTCAGGCTCTTCATGTTTTTCAACACCACGTCATTCTCCTCCTATTTTTCAGACCGTTTATTGCTCCTCATATTTTTCACACCTTGTGAAGCTCTTCATATTTTTCACACCTTTTCAGGCTCTTCATGTTTCTGAACACCATTTCATGCTCCTCCTATTTTACACACCGTTTCATGCTCCTCATATATTTCACACCTTTTGAAGCTCTTCATATATTTCACACCTTTTCAGGCTCTTCATGTTTTTGAACACCGCTTCATGCTCCTTCTATGTTTAAGATCGTTTCATGATCCTCATATTTTGACACCTTTTGAAGGTCTTCATATTTTTTCACACCTTTTCAGGCTCTTCATGTTTTTCAACACCGCTTCATGCTCCTCCTTTTTTTCAGCCCGTTTCATGCTCTTCATATTTTTGACACTTTTTGAAGCTCTTCATATTTTTCACACCTTTCAGGCTCTTCATGTTTTAGAACACCGTTTCATGCTCCTCCTATTTTTCATACCATTTCATGCTCCTCATATTTTTGACACCTTTTAAGCTCTTCATATTTTTCACAGATTTTCAGGCTCTTCAAGTTTTTGAACACCGCTTCATGCTACTCCTATTTTTCAGACCGTTATAGCCTCCTCATATTTTTGACACCATTTGAAGCTCTTCATATTTTTCACACCTTTTCAGGGTCTTCATGTTTTTGAACACCGCTTCATGCTACTCCTATTTTTCAGACCATTTCATGTTCCTCATATTTTTGACACCTTTTAAGCTCTTCATATTTTTAACACATTTTCAGGCTCTTCATGTTTTTCAACACCGCTTCATGCTACTGGTATTTTTCAGACCGTTTCATGCTCGTCATAATTTTGACACGTTTTAAAGCCCTTCATATTTTTCACACCTTTCAGACTTTTCATGTTTTTGAACACCGTTTCATGCTCCTCCTATATTTCAGACCATTTCATGCTCCTCATAATTTTGACACCTTTTAAGCTCTTCATATTTTTAACACATTTTCAGGCTCTTCAAGATTTGGAACACCGCTTCATGCTACTCCTATTTTAGACACCATTTGAAGCTCTTCATATTTTTCACACCATTTCAGGCTCTTCATGTTTCTGAACACCGTTTCATGCTCCTCATATTTTTACATGTTTTGAAACTCTTCATATTTTTCACACCTTTTCAGTCGCTTCAGGTTTTCAACACCGTTTCATGCTCCTAATATTTTTCAGACCGTTTCATGCTCCTCATATTTTTGACACTTTTTGAACCTCTTCATAATTTTCACACCTTGTCAGGCTCTTCATGTTTTTGAACACCGCTTCATGCTCGACATACTTTTAAGACCGTTTCATGCTCCTCATATTTTTCACACATTTTCAGGCTCTTCATGTTTTTGAACACCATTTCATGCTTCTCATATTTATGACACCTTTTGAAGCTCTTCATGTATTTCACTCCTCTTCAGGCTCTTCGTGGTTTTCAACACCATTACATGCTCCTCCTATTTTTCAGACCATTTCATGCTCCTCATATTTTTGACACCTTTTGAAGCTCTTCATATTTTTCAAACCTTTTCAGGCTCTCCATGTTTTTCAGCACCATTTGATGCTCCTCCTATTTTCAGACTGTTTCATGCTCCTAATATTTTTCACACCTTTTCAGGCTATTCATTTTTTTCAACTTCACTTCATGCTCCTCCTATTTTTCAGACCGTTTCATGTTCCTCCTATTTGTGACACTTTTGAATCTCTTCATATATTTCACACGTTTCCAGGCTCTTCATGTTTTTCAACACTGCTTCATGCTCCTCCTATTTTTGAGACCGTATCATGCTCCTCATATTTTTGACACATTTTGAAGCTCTTCATGTTTTTCAACTCCGCTTCATGCTCCTTCTATTTTTGACACCTTTTGAAGCTCTTCATATTTTTCACACATTTTCAGGCTCTTCATGTTTTTCAACACCGTTTCATGCTCCTCCTATTTTTAAGACCGTTTCATGCTTCTTATATTTTTGACACCTTTTGAAGCTCTTCATATATTTCACACCTTTTCAGGCTCTTCATGTTTTTCAACACCGCTTCATGCTCCTCCTATTTTTCAGACCATGTCATGCTCCTCATATTTTTGACACCTTTTGAAGCTCTTCATATATTTCACACCTTTTCAGGCTCTTCATGATTTTCAACACCTCTTCTTACTCCTCCTATTCTTCAGACCTTTTCATGCTCCTCATATTTTTGACACCTTTTGAAGCTCTTCATTTATTTCACACCTTTTCAGGCTCTTCATGTTTTTCAACACCTTTCATGCTCCTCCTATTTTTCAGACCGTTTCATTCTCCTCATATTTTTTACACCTATTGAAACTCTTCATATTTTTCACACCTTTTGAAGCTCTTCATGTTTTCACACGTTTTCAGGCTCTTCATGTTTTTCAACACCGCTTCATGCTCCTCCTATTTTTCACACCATTTCATGCTCCTCATATTTTTGAAACCTTTTAAGCTTTCATATTTTTAACACATTTTCAGGCTCTTCAAGTTTTTGAACACCGCTTCATGCTACTCCTATTTATGAAAACTTTTGAAGCTCTTCATATTTTTCAATCCTTTTCATGCTCTTCATGTTTTTCAACACCGTTTCATGCTCCTCGTATTTTTCAGACCGGTTCATGCTCGTCATAATTTTGACAAGTTTTGAAGCTCTTCATGTTTTCACACATTTTCAGGCTCTTCATGTTTTTCAACACCGCTTCATGCTACTCGTATTTTTCAGACCGTTTCATGCTCGTCATAATTTTGACACGTTTTGAAGCCCTTCATATTTTTCACACCTTTCAGACTCTTCATGTTTTTGAACACCGTTTCATGCTCCTCCTATTTTTCAGACCATTTCATGCTCCTCATAATTTTGACACCTTTTAAGCTCTTCATATTTTTAACACATTTTCAGGCTCTTCAAGATTTGGAACACCGCTTCATGCTACTCCTATTTTAGACACCATTTGAAGCTCTTCATATTTTTCACACCTTTTCAGGCTCTTCATGTTTTTCAACATCGATTCATGCTCGTCCTATTTTTCAGACCGTTTCATGCTCCTCATATTTTTAAAACCTTTTGAAGCTCTTCATGTTTTTCACACCTTTGCAGGCTCTTCATGTTTTGAACACCGCTTGATGCTCCTCCTATTTTTCAGATCGTTTCATGCTCCTCATATTTTTGACACCTTTTGAAGCTCTTCATATTTTTCACACCTTTTCAGGCTCTTCATGTTTTGAACACCGCCTCATGCTCCTCCTATTTTTCAGACCGCTTCATGCTCCTCATATTTTTGACACCTTTTGAAGCTCTTCATATATTTCACCCCTTTTCAGGCTCTTCATGATTTTGAACAGCGCTTCGTGCTCCTCCTATTTTTCAGACCGTTTCATGCTTCTCATATTTTTGCTACGTTTTGAAGGCTTCATATTATTCACACCTTTCACGCTCTTCATGTTTTTGAACACCCTTCCATGCTCAACCTATTTTTCAGACCATTTCATGTTCCTCATATTTCTGAAACCTTTTAATCTCTTCATATTTTTAACACATTTTCAGGCTCTTCAAGTTTTTGAACACCGCTTCATGCTACTCCTATTTTTCACACCTTTTGAAGCTCTTCATATTTGTCAATCCTTTTCATGCTCTTCATGTTTTTCAACACCGTTTCATGCTCCTCCTATTTTTCAGCCCGGTTCATGCTCCTCAAATTTTTGACACATTTTGAAGCTCTTGATATTTTTCACACATTTTCAGGCTCTTCATGTTTTTCAACAACGTTTGATGCTCCTCCTATTTTTAAGACTGTTTCATGCTCCTCCTATTTTTGACACATTTTTGAAGCTCTTGATATTTTTCACACGTTTTCAGGCTCTTCATGTTTTTCAACACCGCTTCATGCTCCTCCTATTTTTAAGATCATTTCATGATCCTCATACTTTGACACCTTTTGAAGGTCTTCATATTTTTTCACACCTTTTCAGGCTCTTCATGTTTTTCAACACCGCTTCATGCTCCTCCTATTTTTCAGCCCGTTTCATGCTCTTCATATTTTTGACACCTTTTGAAGCTCTTCATATTTTTCACACCTTTCAGGCTCTTCATGTTTTAGAACACCGTTTCATGCTCCTCCTATTTTTCAGACCATTTCATGCTCCTCATATTTTTGACACCTTTTGAAGCTCTTCATATTTTTCAAACCTTTTCAGGCTCTCCATGTTTTTCAGCACCATTTGATGCTCCTCCTATTTTCAGACTGTTTCATGCTCCTAATATTTTTCACACCTTTTCAGGCTATTCATTTTTTTCAACTTCACTTCATGCTCCTCCTATTTTTCAGACCGTTTCATGTTCCTCCTATTTGTGACACTTTTGAATCTCTTCATATATTTCACACCTTTCCAGGCTCTTCATGTTTTTCTACACTGCTTCATGCTCCTCCTATTTTTGAGACCCTATCATGCTCCTCATATTTTTGACACATTTTGAAGCTCTTCATGTTTTTCAACTCCGCTTCATGCTCCTTCTATTTTTGACACCTTTTGAAGCTCTTCATATTTTTCACACATTTTCAGGCTCTTCATGTTTTTCAACACCGTTTCATGCTCCTCCTATTTTTAAGACCGTTTCATGCTTCTTATATTTTTGACACCTTTTGAAGCTCTTCATATATTTCACACCTTTTCAGGCTCTTCATGTTTTTCAACACCGCTTCATGCTCCTCCTATTTTTCAGACCATGTCATGCTCCTCATATTTTTGACACCTTTTGAAGCTCTTCATATATTTCACACCTTTTCAGGCTCTTCATGTTTTTCAACACCTCTTCTTACTCCTCCTATTCTTCAGACCTTTTCATGCTCCTCATATTTTTGACACCTTTTGAAGCTCTTCATTTATTTCACACCTTTTCAGGCTCTTCATGTTTTTCAACACCTTTCATGCTCCTCCTATTTTTCAGACCGTTTCATTCTCCTCATATTTTTTACACCTATTGAAACTCTTCATATTTTTCACACCTTTTGAAGCTCTTCATGTTTTCACACGTTTTCAGGCTCTTCATGTTTTTCAACACCGCTTCATGCTCCTCCTATTTTTCACACCATTTCATGCTCCTCATATTTTTGAAACCTTTTAAGCTTTCATATTTTTAACACATTTTCAGGCTCTTCAAGTTTTTGAACACCGCTTCATGCTACTCCTATTTATGAAAACTTTTGAAGCTCTTCATATTTTTCAATCCTTTTCATGCTCTTCATGTTTTTCAACACCGTTTCATGCTCCTCGTATTTTTCAGACCGGTTCATGCTCGTCATAATTTTGACAAGTTTTGAAGCTCTTCATGTTTTCACACATTTTCATGCTCTTCATGTTTTTCAACACCGCTTCATGCTACTCGTATTTTTCAGACCGTTTCATGCTCGTCATAATTTTGACACGTTTTGAAGCCCTTCATATTTTTCACACCTTTCAGACTCTTCATGTTTTTGAACACCGTTTCATGCTCCTCCTATTTTTCAGACCATTTCATGCTCCTCATAATTTTGACACCTTTTAAGCTCTTCATATTTTTAACACATTTTCAGGCTCTTCAAGATTTGGAACACCGCTTCATGCTACTCCTATTTTAGACACCATTTGAAGCTCTTCATATTTTTCACACCTTTTCAGGCTCTTCATGTTTTTCAACATCGATTCATGCTCGTCCTATTTTTCAGACCGTTTCATGCTCCTCATATTTTTAAAACCTTTTGAAGCTCTTCATGTTTTTCACACCTTTGCAGGCTCTTCATGTTTTAGAACACCGTTTCATGCTCCTCCTATTTTTAAGATCATTTCATGATCCTCATATTTTGACACCTTTTGAAGGTCTTCATATTTTTTCACACCTTTTCAGGCTCTTCATGTTTTTCAACACCGCTTCATGCTCCTCCTATTTTTCAGCCCGTTTCATGCTCTTCATATTTTTGACACCTTTTGAAGCTCTTCATATTTTTCACACCTTTCAGGCTCTTCATGTTTTAGAACACCGTTTCATGCTCCTCCTATTTTTCAGACCATTTCATGCTCCTCATGTTTTTGACACCTTTTAAGCTCTTCATATTTTTCACAGATTTTCAGGCTCTTCAAGTTTTTGAACACCGCTTCATGCTACTCCTATTTTTCAGACCGTTATAGCCTCCTCATATTTTTGACACCATTTGAAGCTCTTCATATTTTTCACACCTTTTCAGGGTCTTCATGTTT
Organism: Dama dama; assembly: GCF_033118175.1. Classification (NCBI taxonomy): domain Eukaryota; kingdom Metazoa; phylum Chordata; class Mammalia; order Artiodactyla; family Cervidae; genus Dama; species Dama dama. The sequence goes on along the minus strand of NW_026870894.1, from coordinate 1,519,891 downwards.
TTGAACACCGCTTCATGCTCCTCCTAATTTTCAGACCATTTCATGTTCCTCATATTTTTGTCACGTTTAAGCTCTTCATATTTTTAACACATTTTCAGGCTCTTCATGTTTTTCAACACCGCTTCATGTTACTGGTATTTTTCAGACCGTTTCATGCTCGTCATAATTTTGACACGTTTTGAAGCCCTTCATATTTTTCACACCTTTCAGACTCTTCATGTTTTTGAACACCGTTTCATGCTCCTCCTATATTTCAGACCATTTCATGCTCCTCATAATTTTGACACCTTTTAAGCTCTTCATATTTTTAACACATTTTCAGGCTCTTCAAGGTTTGGAACACCGCTTCATGCTACTCCTATTTTAGACACCATTTGAAGCTCTTCATATTTTTCACACCATTTCAGGCTCTTCATGTTTCTGAACACCGTTTCATGCTCCTCATATTTTTACATGTTTTGAAACTCTTCATATTTTTCACACCTTTTCAGGCGCTTCAGGTTTTCAACACCGTTTCATGCTCCTAATATTTTTCAGACCGTTTCATGCTCCTCATATTTTTGACACCTTTTGAAGCTCTTCATATTTTTCACACCTTTTCAGTATCTTCAAGTTTTTGAACGCTGCTTCATGTTCCTCATATTATTCACACCTTCTGAAGCTCTTCATATCTTTCACACATTTTCAGGCTCTTCATGTTTTTCAACACCACTTTATGCTCCTCCTATTTTTCAGACCGTTTCATGCTCCTCATATTTTTGACACCTTTTGAAGCTCTTCATATTTTACACACCTTTTCGGGCTCTTCATGTCTTTGAACACGACTTCATTCTCGCCTTTTTTTCAGACCGTTTCATGCTCCTCATATTTTTCACACCTTTTCAGGCTCTTAATGATTTTGAACTCCGTTTCATTTTCCTCCTATTTTTCAGACCGTTTCATGCTCCTCATATTTTTGACACCTGTTGAAGCGCTTCATATTTTTAACATGTTTTCAGGATCTTCATGTTTTGAACACCATTTCATGCTCCTCCTATTTTTCAGACCGTTTCATGCTCTTCATGTTTTTCAAGACCGTTTCATGCTCCTCCTATTTTTCAGACCGTTTCATGCACCTCATATTTTCACACGTGTTGAAGCTCTTCAAATTTTGCACTCCTTTTCAGGCTCTTCATGTTTTTGAACACCGTTTCATGCTCCTCCTATTTTTAAGACCGTTTCATGCTTCTTATATTTTTGACACCTTTTGAAGCTCTTCATATATTTCACACCTTTTCAGGCTCTTCATGTTTTTCAACACCGCTTCATGCTCCTCCTATGTTTCAGACCGTTTCATGCTCCTCATATTTTTTCACCTTTTGAAGCTCTTCATATGTTTCACACATTTTCAGACCCTTCATGTTTTTCAACACCGCTTTATGCTGCACCTATTTTTCAGAACAGTTTCATGCTCCTCCTATTTTTGACACTTTTTGAACCTCTTCATAATTTTCACACCTTGTGAGGCTCTTCATGTTTTTGAACACCGTTTCATGCTCCACATATTTTTAAGACCGTTTCATGCTCCTCATATTTTTCACACATTTTCAGGCTCTTCATGTTTTTGAACACCATTTCATGCTTCTCATATTTATGACACCTTTTGAAGCTCTTCATGTATTTCACTCCTCTTCAGGCTCTTCGTGGTTTTCAACACCATTACATGCTCCTCCTATTTTTCAGACCATTTCATGCTCCTCATATTTTTGACACCTTTTGAAGCTCTTCATATTTTTCAAACCTTTTCAGGCTCTCCATGTTTTTCAGCACCATTTGATGCTCCTCCTATTTTCAGACTGTTTCATGCTCCTAATATTTTTCACACCTTTTCAGGCTATTCATTTTTTTCAACTTCACTTCATGCTCCTCCTATTTTTCAGACCGTTTCATGTTCCTCCTATTTGTGACACTTTTGAATCTCTTCATATATTTCACACGTTTCCAGGCTCTTCATGTTTTTCAACACTGCTTCATGCTCCTCCTATTTTTGAGACCGTATCATGCTCCTCATATTTTTGACACATTTTGAAGCTCTTCATGTTTTTCAACTCCGCTTCATGCTCCTTCTATTTTTGACACCTTTTGAAGCTCTTCATATTTTTCACACATTTTCAGGCTCTTCATGTTTTTCAACACCGTTTCATGCTCCTCCTATTTTTAAGACCGTTTCATGCTTCTTATATTTTTGACACCTTTTCAAGCTCTTCATATATTTCACACCTTTTCAGGCTCTTCATGTTTTTCAACACCGCTTCATGCTCCTCCTATTTTTCAGACCATGTCATGCTCCTCATATTTTTGACACCTTTTGAAGCTCTTCATATATTTCACACCTTTTCAGGCTCTTCATGTTTTTCAACACCTCTTCTTACTCCTCCTATTCTTCAGACCTTTTCATGCTCCTCATATTTTTGACACCTTTTCAGGCTCTTCATGTTTTTCAACACCTTTCATGCTCCTCCTATTTTTCAGACCGTTTCATTCTCCTCATATTTTTTACACCTATTGAAACTCTTCATATTTTTCACACCTTTTGAAGCTCTTCATGTTTTCACACGTTTTCAGGCTCTTCATGTTTTTCAACACCGCTTCATGCTCCTCCTATTTTTCACACCATTTCATGCTCCTCATAATTTTGACACTTTTTAAGCTCTTCATATTTTTAACACATTTTCAGGCTCTTCAAGATTTGGAACACCGCTTCATGCTACTCCTATTTTAGACACCATTTGAAGCTCTTCATATTTTTCACACCATTTCAGGCTCTTCATGTTTCTGAACACCGTTTCATGCTCCTCATATTTTTACATGTTTTGAAACTCTTCATATTTTTCACACCTTTTCAGGCGCTTCAGGTTTTCAACACCGTTTCATGCTCCTAATATTTTTCAGACCGTTTCATGCTCCTCATATTTTTGACACCTTTTGAAGCTCTTCATATTTTTCACACCTTTTCAGTATCTTCAAGTTTTTGAACGCCGCTTCATGTTCCTCATATTATTCACACCTTCTGAAGCTCTTCATATTTTTCACACATTTTCAGGCTCTTCATGTTTTTCAGCACCACTTCATGCTCCTCCTATTTTTCAGACCGTTTCATGCTCCTCATATTTTTGACACCTTTTGAAGCTCTTCATATTTTACACACCTTTTCGGGCTCTTCATGTCTTTGAACACGACTTCATTCTCGCCTTTTTTTCAGACCGTTTCATGCTCCTCATATTGTTCACACCTTTTCAGGCTCTTAATGATTTTGAACACCGTTTCATTTTCCTCCTATTTTTCAGACCGTTTCATGCTCCTCATATTTTTGACACCTTTTGAAGCGCTTCTTATTTTTCACATGTTTTCAGGATCTTCATGTTTTTGAACACCATTTCATGCTCCTCCTATTTTTCAGACCGTTTCATGTTCTTCATGTTTTTCAAGACCGTTTCATGCTCCTCCTATTTTTCAGACCGTTTCATGCACCTCATATTTTCACACGTGTTGAAGCTCTTCAAATTTTGCACACCTTTTCAGGCTCTTCAAGTTTTTGAACACCGTTTCATGCTACTCCTATTTGACACCTTTTGAAGCTCTTCATATTTTTCACACGTTTTCATGCTCTTCATGTTTTTCAACACCGTTTCATGCTCCTTCTATTTTCAGACTGTTTCATGCTCCTCATATTTTTGACACCTTTTCAGGCTCTTAATGATTTTGAACACCGTTTCATACTCCTCTTATTTTTCAGACAGTTTCATGCTCCTCATATATTTGACACCTTTTGAAGCTCTTCATATTTTTCACACCTTTTCGGGCTCTTCATGTTTTTGAACACCATCTCATGCGCCTCCTATTTTTCAGACCGTTTCATGCTCCTTATATTTTGACACCTTTTTAATCTCTTCATATATTTCACACCTTCATGCTCTTCATGTTGTTCAACACCGTTTCATACTCCTCTTATTTTTCAGAATGTTTCATGCTCCTCATATTTTGACACCTTTTGAAGCTCTTCATATTTTTCACATCTTTTCAGTATCTTCAAGTTTTTGAACACCGTTTCATGCTCCTCCTATTTTTCAGACCGTTTCCTGCTCCTCATATTTTTGACAACTTTTGGAGCTCTTCATATTTTTCACACCTTTTCAGGCTCTGCATGTTTTGAATACTCCTTCATGCTCCTCCTATGTTTCAGACCGTTTCATGCTCCTCATATTTTTTCACCTTTTGAAGCTCTTCATATGTTTCACACATTTTCAGACCCTTCATGTTTTTCAACACCGCTTTATGCTGCACCTATTTTTCAGAACAGTTTCATGCTCCTCATATTTTTGACACTTTTTGAACCTCTTCATAATTTTCACACCTTGTCAGGCTCTTCATGTTTTTGAACACCGCTTCATGCTCCACATACTTTTAAGACCGTTTCATGCTCCTCATATTTTTCACACATTTTCAGGCTCTTCATGTTTTTGAACACCATTTCATGCTTCTCATATTTATGACACCTTTTGAAGCTCTTCATGTATTTCACTCCTCTTCAGGCTCTTCGTGGTTTTCAACACCATTACATGCTCCTCCTATTTTTCAGACCATTTCATGCTCCTCATATTTTTGACACCTTTTGAAGCTCTTCATATTTTTCAAACCTTTTCAGGCTCTCCATGTTTTTCAGCACCATTTGATGCTCCTCCTATTTTCAGACTGTTTCATGCTCCTAATATTTTTCACACCTTTTCAGGCTATTCATTTTTTTCAACTTCACTTCATGCTCCTCCTATTTTTCAGACCGTTTCATGTTCCTCCTATTTGTGACACTTTTGAATCTCTTCATATATTTCACACGTTTCCAGGCTCTTCATGTTTTTCAACACTGCTTCATGCTCCTCCTATTTTTGAGACCGTATCATGCTCCTCATATTTTTGACACATTTTGAAGCTCTTCATGTTTTTCAACTCCGCTTCATGCTCCTTCTATTTTTGACACCTTTTGAAGCTCTTCATATTTTTCACACATTTTCAGGCTCTTCATGTTTTTCAACACCGTTTCATGCTCCTCCTATTTTTAAGACCGTTTCATGCTTCTTATATTTTTGACACCTTTTGAAGCTCTTCATATATTTCACACCTTTTCAGGCTCTTCATGTTTTTCAACACCGCTTCATGCTCCTCCTATTTTTCAGACCATGTCATGCTCCTCATATTTTTGACACCTTTTGAAGCTCTTCATATATTTCACACCTTTTCAGGCTCTTCATGTTTTTCAACACCTCTTCTTACTCCTCCTATTCTTCAGACCTTTTCATGCTCCTCATATTTTTGACACCTTTTGAAGCTCTTCATTTATTTCACACCTTTTCAGGCTCTTCATGTTTTTCAACACCTTTCATGCTCCTCCTATTTTTCAGACCGTTTCATTCTCCTCATATTTTTTACACCTATTGAAACTCTTCATATTTTTCACACCTTTTGAAGCTCTTCATGTTTTCACACGTTTTCAGGCTCTTCATGTTTTTCAACACCGCTTCATGCTCCTCCTATTTTTCACACCATTTCATGCTCCTCATATTTTTGAAACCTTTTAAGCTTTCATATTTTTAACACATTTTCAGGCTCTTCAAGTTTTTGAACACCGCTTCATGCTACTCCTATTTATGAAAACTTTTGAAGCTCTTCATATTTTTCAATCCTTTTCATGCTCTTCATGTTTTTCAACACCGTTTCATGCTCCTCGTATTTTTCAGACCGGTTCATGCTCGTCATAATTTTGACAAGTTTTGAAGCTCTTCATGTTTTCACACATTTTCAGGCTCTTCATGTTTTTCAACACCGCTTCATGCTACTCGTATTTTTCAGACCGTTTCATGCTCGTCATAATTTTGACACGTTTTGAAGCCCTTCATATTTTTCACACCTTTCAGACTCTTCATGTTTTTGAACACCGTTTCATGCTCCTCCTATTTTTCAGACCATTTCATGCTCCTCATAATTTTGACACCTTTTAAGCTCTTCATATTTTTAACACATTTTCAGGCTCTTCAAGATTTGGAACACCGCTTCATGCTACTCCTATTTTAGACACCATTTGAAGCTCTTCATATTTTTCACACCTTTTCAGGCTCTTCATGTTTTTCAACATCGATTCATGCTCGTCCTATTTTTCAGACCGTTTCATGCTCCTCATATTTTTAAAACCTTTTGAAGCTCTTCATGTTTTTCACACCTTTGCAGGCTCTTCATGTTTTGAACACCGCTTGATGCTCCTCATATTTTTCAGATCGTTTCATGCTCCTCATATTTTTGACACCTTTTGAAGCTCTTCATATTTTTCACACCTTTTCAGGCTCTTCATGTTTTGAACACCGCCTCATGCTCCTCCTATTTTTCAGACCGCTTCATGCTCCTCATATTTTTGACACCTTTTGAAGCTCTTCATATATTTCACCCCTTTTCAGGCTCTTCATGTTTTGAACACCGCTTCATGCTACTCCTATTTTTCAGACCGTTATAGCCTCCTCATATTTTTGACACCATTTGAAGCTCTTCATATTTTTCACACCTTTTCAGGGTCTTCATGTTTTTCAACACCGCTTCATGCTCCTCCTAATTTTCAAACCATTTCATGTTCCTCATATTTTTGACACCTTTTAAGCTCTTCATATTTTTAACACATTTTCAGTCTCTTCATGTTTTTCAACACCGCTTCATGCTACTGGTATTTTTCAGACCGTTTCATGCTCGTCATAATTTTGACACGTTTTGAAGCCCTTCATATTTTTCACACCTTTCAGACTCTTCATGTTTTTGAACACCGTTTCATGCTCCTCCTATATTTCAGACCATTTCATGCTCCTCATAATTTTGACACCTTTTAAGCTCTTCATATTTTTAACACATTTTCAGGCTCTTCAAGATTTCGAACACCGCTTCATGCTACTCCTATTTTAGACACCATTTGAAGCTCTTCATATTTTTCACACCATTTCAGGCTCTTCATGTTTCTGAACACCGTTTCATGCTCCTCATATTTTACATGTTTTGAAACTCTTCATATTTTTCACACCTTTTCAGGCGCTTCAGGTTTTCAACACCGTTTCATGCTCCTAATATTTTTCAGACCGTTTCATGCTCCTCATATTTTTGACACCTTTTGAAGCTCTTCATATTTTTCACACCTTTTCAGTATCTTCAAGTTTTTGAACGCCGCTTCATGTTCCTCATATTATTCACACCTTCTGAAGCTCTTCATATTTTTCACACATTTTCAGGCTCTTCATGTTTTTCAACACCACTTTATGCTCCTCCTATTTTTCAGACCGTTTCATGCTCCTCATATTTTTGACACCTTTTGAAGCTCTTCATATTTTACACACCTTTTCGGGCTCTTCATGTCTTTGAACACGACTTCATTCTCGCCTTTTTTTCAGACCGTTTCATGCTCCTCATATTTTTCACACCTTTTCAGGCTCTTAATGATTTTGAACACCGTTTCATTTTCCTCCTATTTTTCAGACCGTTTCATGCTCCTCATATTTTTGACACCTTTTGAAGCGCTTCATATTTTTCACATGTTTTCAGGATCTTCATGTTTTGAACACCATTTCATGCTCCTCCTATTTTTCAGACCGTTTCATGCTCTTCATGTTTTTCAAGACCGTTTCATGCTCCTCCTATTTTTCAGACTGTTTCATGCACCTCATATTTTCACACGTGTTGAAGCTCTTCAAATTTTGCACTCCTTTTCAGGCTCTTCATGTTTTTGAACACCGTTTCATGCTCCTCCTATTTTTAAGACCGTTTCATGCTTCTTATATTTTTGACACCTTTTGAAGCTCTTCATATATTTCACACCTTTTCAGGCTCTTCATGTTTTTCAACACCGCTTCATGCTCCTCCTATTTTTCAGACCATGTCATGCTCCTCATATTTTTGACACCTTTTGAAGCTCTTCATATATTTCACACCTTTTCAGGATCTTCATGTTTTTGAACAACGCTTCATGCTCCTACTATGTTTCAGATCGTTTCATGCTCCTCATATTTTTGACACTTTTTGAAGCTCTTCATATATTTTACACCTATTCAGGCTCTTCATGTTTTTCACACCTTTTCAGGCTCTTCATGTTTTGCAACACCCCTTCATGCTCTTCCTATTTTTCGGACCGTTTGAAACTCCTCCTATTTTGACACGTTTTTAAGTTCTTCATATTTTTCACACCATTTCAGGTTCTTCATGTTTTTGAACGCCGTTTCATGCTCCTCATATTTTTCAGACTGTTTCATGATCCTCATATTTTTGACACCATTTGAAGCTCTTCATATATTTCACACATTTTCAGGCTCTTCATGTTTTTCACACCTTTTCAGGCTCTTCATGTTTTGCAACACCGCTTCATGCTCCTCCTATTTTTCAGACCGTTTCATGCTCCTCATATTTTTGACAATTTTGAAGCTCTTCATATATTTCACACCTTTTCAGGCTCTTCATGTTTTTCCTCACCGCTTCTTACTCCTCCTATTCTTCAGACCTTTTCATGCTCCTCATATTTTTGACACCTTTTGAAGCTCTTCATATATTTCAAACCTTTTCAGGCTCTTCATGTTTTTCAACACCTTTCATGCTCCTCCTATTTTTCAGACCGTTTCATTCTCCTCATATTTTTTACACCTATTGAAACTCTTCATATGTTTCACACCTTTTGAAGCTCTTCATGTTTTCACACGTTTTCAGGCTCTTCATGTTTTTCAACACCGCTTCATGCTCCTCCTATTTTTCACACCATTTCATGCTCCTCATATTTTTGAAACCTTTTAAGCTTTCATATTTTTAACACATTTTCAGGCTCTTCAAGTTTTTGAACACCGCTTCATGCTACTCCTATTTTTCAGACCGTTATAGCCTCCTCATATTTTTGACACCATTTGAAGCTCTTCATATTTTTCACACCTTTTCAGGGTCTTCATGTTTTTGAACACCGCTTCATTCTCCTCCTAATTTTCAGACCATTTCATGTTCCTCATATTTTTGACACCTTTTAAGCTCTTCATATTTTTAACACATTTTCAGGCTCTTCATGTTTTTCAACACTGCTTCATGCTACTCGTATTTTTCAGACCATTTCATGCTCGTCATAATTTTGACACGTTTTGAAGCCCTTCATATTTTTCACACCATTCAGACTCTTCATGTTTTTGAACACCGTTTCATGCTCCTCCTATTTTTCAGACCATTTCATGCTCCTCATAATTTTGACACCTTTTAAGCTCTTCTTATTTTTAGCACAGTTTCAGGCTCTTCAAGATTTTGAACACCGCTTCATGCTACTCCTATTTTAGACACCATTTGAAGCTGTTCATATTTTTCACACCTTTTCAGGCTCTTCATGTTTTTCAACATCGATTCATGCTCGTCCCATTTTTCAGACCGTTTCATGCTCCTCATATTTTTAAAACCTTTTGAAGCTCTTCATGTTTTTCACACCTTTGCAGGCTCTTCATGTTTTTGAACACCGCTTGATGCTCCTCCTATTTTTCAGATCGTTTCATGCTCCTCATATTTTTGACACCTTTTGAAGCTCTTCATATTTTTCACACCTCTTCAGGCTCTTCATGTTTTGAACACCACTTCATGCTCCTCCTATTTTTCAGACCGCTTCATGCTCCTCATATTTTTGACATCTTTTGAAGCTCTTCATATATTTCACCTGTTTTCAGGCTCTTCATGATTTTGAACAGCGCTTCATGCTCCTCCTATTTTTCAGACCGTTTCATGCTCCTCATATTTTTGCTACGTTTTGAAGGCTTCATATTATTCACACCTTTCAGGCTCTTCATGTTTTTGAACACCCTTCCATGCTCAACCTATTTTTCAGACCATTTCATGTTCCTCATATTTTTGAAACCTTTTAAGCTCTTCATATTTTTAACACATTTTCAGGCTCTTCAAGTTTTTGAACACCGCTTCATGCTACTCCTATTTTTCACACCTATTGAAGCTATTCATATATTTCACACTTTTTCAAGCTCTTCATGTGTTTGAACACCGCTTCATGCCTCTCCTATTTATCACATCTTTTGAAGCTCTTCATATATTTCACACCTTTTCAAGCTCTTCATGTTTTTGAACACCGCTTCATTCTACTCCTATTTTTCAGAACTTTTCATGCTCCTCATATTTTTGACACCTTTTGAAGCTCTTCATATATTTCACACCTTTTCAGGCTCTTCATATTTTTCAACACCACATCATGCTCCTCCTATTTTTCAGACCCTTTCATGCTCCTCATATTTTTGACACCTTTTGAAGCTCTTCATATTTTTCACACCTTTTCAGGCTCTTCATGTTTTTGAACACCGCTCATGCTCCTCCTATTTTTCAGACCGTTTCTTGCTCCTCATATATTTCACACTCTTTGAAGCTCTTCATATTTTTCATACCTTTTCAGGCTCTAAATATTTTTGAACACCGCTTCATGCTCCTTCTATTTTTCAGAACGATTCATGCTCCTCATATTTTTGAAACCTTTTGAAGCTCTTCATATTTTCATACCTTTTGAAGCTCTTCATATTTTTCACACGTTTTCAGGCTCTTCATGTTTTTCAACACCTCTTCATGCTCCTCCTATTTTTCAGACCGATTCATGCTCCTCATATTTTTCAAACCTTTTGAAGCTCTTCATATTTTTCAAACATTTCATGCTCTTCATGTTTTTCAACACTGTTTCATGCTCTTCCGATTTTTCAGACTGTTTCATGCTCCTCATATTTTTGACACCTTTTGAAGCTCTTCATATTTTTCACACCTTTTGAAGCTCTTCATATTTTTCACACAATTTCAGGCTCTTCATGTTTTTCAAAACCGCCTCATGCTCCTCCTATTTTTCAGACCGATTCATGCTCCTCATATTTTTCACACCTTTTGAAGCTCTTCATATTTTTCACACCTTTTCAGGCTCTTCATGTTTCTAAACACGACTTCATGCCCCTCATATTTTTCAGACCATTTCATGCTTCTCATATTGCAGACACCTTTTAAGCTCTTCATATTTTTCTCACCTTTTCAGGCTCTTCATGATTTTGAACAGCGTTTCATGCTCCTCTTATTTTTCAGAACGTTTCATGCTACTCCTGTTTTTGATACGTTTTGAAGCTCTTCATGTTTTTCAAACCGTTTCATGCTCTTCATGTTTTTCAACACCTCCTCATGCTCCTCCTATTTTTCAGACTGTTTCATGCTCCTCATATTTTTGACACCTTTTGAAGCTCTTCATATTTTTAACGCCTTTTCAGGCTCTTCATGTTTTTCAACACCGCTTCATGCTGCTCCTATTTTTCAGACCGTTTCCTGCTCCTCATATTTTTGACACCTTTTGAAGCTCTTCATATATTTCAAACCTTTTCAGGCTCTTCTTGTTTTTGAACGCAGCTTCATGTTCCTCATATTTTTCAAATTCTTTCATGCTCCTCATTTTTTTGACACCTTTTGAAGCTGTTCCTATTTTTCACAAGTTTTCATGCTCATCATGTTTTTGAACACCGTTTCTTCCTCCTCCTAAATTTCAGACCGTTTCATGCTCCTCATATTTTTGACACCTTTTGAAGCTCTTCATATTTTTGACACCTTTTGAAGCTCTTCATATATTTCAATCCTTTTCAGGCTCTTCTTGTTTTTGAACGCAGCTTCATGTTCCTCATATTTTTCAAATTCTTTCATGCTCCTCATATTTTTGACACCTTTTGAAGCTGTTCCTATTTTTCACACCTTTTGAAGCTCTTCATATTTTTCAAACGTTTTCAGGCTCTTCATGTTTTTCAACACCGCTTCATGCTCCTCCTATTTTTCAGACCGTTTCATGCTTCTCATAATTTTGACAGCTTTTAATCTCTTCATATTTTTCGCACCTTTTCAGGATCTTCAAGTTTTTGAACACCGTTTCATGCTTCTGCTATTTTTCACACGTTTTGAATCTCTTCATATTTTTCAAACAGTTTCATGCTCTTGATGTTTTTCAACACAGTTTCATGCTCCTCCTATTTTTCAGACCGTTTCATGGTCCTCGTATTTTTGACACCTTTTGAAGCTCTTCATATTTATCACACCTTTTCAGGCTCTTCATGTTTTTCAACACCGCTTCATTCTCCTCCTATATTTCAGACCGTTTCATGCTCCTCATATTTTTGACACCTTTTGAAGCTCTTCATATTTTTCAACCCTTTTCTGGCTCTTCATGTTTTTAAAAACCGCTTCATGTTCCTCCTATTTTTCAGACTGTTTCATTCTCCTCATAATTTTGACACGTTTTGAAGCCTTTCATGTTTTTCACACCTTTCAGGCTCTTCATGTTTTTGAACACAATTTCATGCTCCTCCTATTTTTCAGACCATTTCATGCTCTTCATATTTTTGACACCTTTTAAGCTCTTCATATTTTTCACAGATTTTCAGGCTCTTCAAGTTTTTGAACACCGCTTCATGCTCCTCCTATATTTCAGAACGTTTCATGCTCCTCATATTTTTGACACCTTTTGAAGTCTTCATATATTTCACACCTTTTCAGTCTCTTCATGGTTTTGAACACAGTTTCATGGTCCTCCAATTTTTCAGACCATTTCATGCTCCTCATATTTTTCACTCCTTTTGAGGCTGTACAAATTTTTCACACCTTTTCAGGATCTACATATTTTTCAACACCGTTTGATTCTCCTCCTATATTTGAGACCGTTTCAAGCTCCTCATAATTTTGACACCTTTTGAGGCTCTTCATATTTTTCACACCTTTTCAGGCTCTTCATGTTTTCGAAAAACGTTTCATGCTCCTCCTATATTTCAGAACGTTTCATGCTCATCATATTTTTGACACCTTTTGAAGTCTTCATATATTTCACACCTTTTCAGTCTCTTCATGGTTTTGAACACCGTTTCATGCTCCTCCTATTTTTCAGACCGTTTCATGCTCCTCATATGTTTGACACCTTTTGAAACTTTTCATATTTTCACACCTTTTGAAGCTCTTCATATTTTTTACACCTTTTGAAGATCTTCATATTTTTCACACTTTTTCAGGCTCTTCATGTTTTTGAACACCGCTTCATGATCCTCCTATTTTTCAGACCGTTTCATGCTCCTCATATTTTTGACACCTTTTGAAGCTCTTCATATTTTTCAAACTTTTTGAACCTCTTCATATTTTTCACACCTTTTCAGGCTCTTCATGTTTTGCAACACTGCTTCATGCTCCTCCTATTTTTCAGACCATGTCATGCTCCTCATATTTTTGACACCTTTTGAAGCTCTTCATATTTTTCACTCCTTTTCAGACTCTTCATGTTTTTCAACACCGTTTCATGCTCCTCCTATTTTTAAGACCGTTTTATGCTTCTTATATTTTTGACACCTTTTGAAGCTCTTAATATATTTCACACCTTTTCAGGCTCTTCATGTTTTTCAACACCGATTCATGCTCCTCCTATTTTTCAGACCATGTCATGCTCCTCATATTTTTGACACCTTTTGAAGCTCTTCATATATTTCACACCTTTGCATGCTCTTCATGTTTTTGAACAACGCTTCATGCTCCTACTAAGTTTGAGATCGTTTCATGCTCCTCATATTTTTGACACTTTTTGAAGCTCTTCATATTTTTTACACCTTTTCAGGCTCTTCATGTTTTTCACACCTTTTCAGGCTCGTCATGTTTTGCAACACCCCTTCATGCTCTTCCTATTTTTCGGACCCTTTGAAACTCCTCCTATTTTTGACACGTTTTTAAATTCTTCATATTTTTCACACCTTTTCAGGCTCTTCATGTTTTTGAACACCGTTTCATGCTCCTCCTATTTTTCAGACTGTTTCATGCTCCTCATATTTTTGACACCTTTTGAAGCTCTTCATGTTTTTCACACTTTTTCAGGCTCTTCATGTTTTTGGACACCACTTCTTCCCCCTGATTTTTTCACAAGGTTTCTTCCTTCTCATATTTTTGACACCTTTTGAAGCTCTTCATATTTTTCACACCTTTTCATGCTCTTCATTTTTTTCAACACCGATTCATGCTCCTCCTGTTTTGCAGACCGTTTCAGGCTCCTCATATATTTCACACCTTTTCATGCTTTTCATATGTTTCACACCTTTTCAGGCTCTTCATGTTTTTGAACACCGTTTCATGCTCCTCCTATTTTTCAGACCGTTTCATGCTCCTCATATTTTTGACACCTTTTGAAGCTCTTCATATTTTTCACACCTTTTCAGTATCTTCAAGTTTTTGAACACCGCTTCATGCACCTCATAAATTCACACGTTTTGAAGCTCTTCAAATTTTGCACACCTTTTCAGGCTCTTCATGTTTTTGAACACCGTTTCATGCTACTCCTATTTGACACCTTTTGAAGCTCTTCATATTTTTCACACCTTTTCATGCTCTTCATGTTTTTCAACACCGTTTCCTGCTCCTCCTATTTTCACACTGTTTCATGCTCCTCATATTTTTGACACCTTTTGAAGCTCTTCTTATTTTTCACACCTTTTCTGGCTTTTCATGTTTTTCAACACCGCTTCATGCTCCTCCTATTTTTCAGACCGTTTCATTCTCATTATATTATTGACAAGTTTTGAAGCTCTTCATATTTTTAACACCTTTTCAGGCTCTTCATGTTTTTGAAGACCGTTTCATGCTCCCCCTAATATTCAGAGCGTTTTATGCTCCTCATATTTTTGACACCTTATGAAGCTCTTCATATATTTCACACCTTTTCAGGCTGTTTATGTTTTTTAACACCGCATCATGCTGCTCCTATTTTTCAGACCGTTTCATGCTCCTCATATATTTGACACGTTTTGAAATTCTTCATATATTTCACAACTTTTCAGACTCTTCTTTTTTTCAACACCGATTCTTGCTCCTCCTATTTTTCAGACCGTTTCATGTTCCTCATATTTTTGACAACTTTTGAAGTGCTTCATGTTTTTCACACCTTTTCAGGCTCTTCACTTTTCAACACCGCTTCATGCTCCTCCTATTATTCAGACCGTATCATGCTCCTCATACTTTTGAAAACTTTTGAAGCTCTTCATATATTTCACACCTTTTCAGGATCTTCATGTTTTGCAACACCGTTTCATGCTCCTCCTATTTTTCAGACCGTTTCATGCTCCTCCTATTTTCAGACAGTTTCATGCTCCTCATATATTTGACTCCTTTTGAAGCTCTTCATATTATTCACACCTTTTCAGGCTCTTCATGTTTTTCAACACCACTTCATGCTCTTCCTATTTTTCAAACTGTTTCATGCTCCTCCTATTTTTGACACCTTTTGAAGCTCTTCATATATTTCACACCTTTTCAGGCTCTTCATGTTTTTCAACACCGCTTCATGCTCCTCCTATTTTTCAGACCGTTTCATGCTCCTTATATTTTTGACTTCTTTTGAAGCTCTTCATATATTTCACTCCTTTTTAGGCTCTTCGTGTTTTTCAACACCGTTTCTTGCTCCTCCTATTTTTCAGAACGCTTCATGCTCCTCATATTTTTGACACATTTTGTAGCTCTTCATATATTTCACACCTTTTCAGGCTCTTCATATTTTTCAACACCGCTTCATGCTCTTCCTATTTTTAAGACAGTTTCATGCGCATCATAAATTTGAAACCTTATGAAGCTCTTCATATTTTTCACACATTTTCAGTCTCTTCATGTTTTTCCACACCGTTTCAGGATGCTCCTATTTTTCAGACCGATTCATGCTCCTCATATTCTTGACACCTTTTGAAGCTCTTCATATTTTTCACACCATTTCAGGCTCTTCATGTTTCTGAACTCCGTTTCATGCTCCTCATATTTTTACATATTTTGAAACTCTTCATATTTTTCACACCTTTTCAGGCTCTTCATATTTTTCAACACCGCTTCATGCTCCTCCTATTTTTCAGACCGTTTCATGCTTCTTATATTTTTGACTTCTTTTGAAGCTCTTCATATATTTCACTCCTTTTTAGGCTCTTCGTGTTTTTCAACACCGTTTCATGCTCCTCCTATTTTTCAGAACGCTTCATGCTCCTCATATTTTTGACACATTTTGTAGCTCTTCATATATTTCACATCTTTTCAGGCTCTTCATGTTTTTCAAAACCGATTCATGCTCTTCCTATTTTTAAGACAGTTTCATGCGCATCATAATTTTGAAACCTTTTGAAGCTCTTCATATTTTTCACACATTTTCAGTCTCTTCATGTTTTTCCACACCGTTTCAGGCTGCTCCTATTTTTCAGACCGTTGCATGCTCCTTATATATTTGACACCTTTTGAAGCTCCTCATATTTTTCACTCCTTTTTAGGCTCTTCGTGTTTTTCAACACCGTTTCATGCTCCTAATATTTTTCAGTCCGTTTCATGCTCCTCATATTTTTGACACCTTTTGAAGCTCTTCATATTTTTCACACCTTTTCAGGCTCTTAATGATTTTGAACACCGTTTCATTTTCCTCCTATTTTTCAGACCGTTTCATGCTCCTCATATTTTTGACACCTTTTGAAGCTCTTCATATTTTTCACACCTTTTCAGTATCTTCAAGTTTTTGAACACCGCTTCATGCTCCTCATATTATTCACACCTTCTGAAGCTCTTCATATTTTTGACAACTTTTCAAGCTCCTCATGTTTTTCAACACAACTTCATGCTCCTCCTATTTTTCAGAACGTTTCATGCTCCTCATATTTTTCACAGCTTTTCAGGCTCTTAATGATTTTGAACACCGTTTCATTTTCCTCCTATTTTTCAGACCGTTTCATGCTCCTCATATTTTTCACAGCTTTTCAGGCTCTTCATGTTTTTAAACACCGTTTCATGCTCCTCCTATATTTCATACCGTTTCATGCTCCTCATATTTTTGCCACATTTTGAAGCTCTTCATATTTTTCACACCTGTTCAGTATCTTCAATTTTTTGATAACCGCTTCATGCTTCTCATATTTTTCACACCTTCTGAAGCTCTTCATATTTTTCACACCTTTTCAGGCTCTTAATGATTTTGAACACCGTTTCATTTTCCTCCTATTTTTCAGACCGTTTCATGCTCCTCATATTTTTGACACCTTTTGAAGCGCTTCATATTTTTCACATGTTTTCAGGATCTTCATGTTTTTGAACACCATTTCATGCTCCTCCTATTTTTCAGAACGTTTCATGCTCTTCATGTTTTTCAAGACCGTTTCATGCTCCTCCTATTTTTCAGACCGTTTCATGCACCTCATATTTTCACACGTTTTGAAGCTCTTCAAATTTTGCACATCTTTTCAGGCTCTTCATGTTTTTGAACACCGTTTCATGCTACTCCTATTTGAAACCTTTTGAAGCTCTTCATATTTTTCACACCTTTTCATGCTCTTCATGTTTTTCAACACCGTTTCATGCTCCTCCTATTTTCAGACTGTTTCATGCTCCTCATATTTTTGACACCTTTTCAGGCTCTTAATGATTTTGAACACCGATTCATACTCCTCTTATTTTTCAGACAGTTTCATGCTCCTCATATATTTGACACCTTTTGAAGCTCTTCATATTTTTCACACCTTTTCTGGCTCTTCATGTTTTTGAACACCACTTCATGCGCCTCCTATTTTTCAGACCGTTTCATGCTCCTCATATTTTGACACCTTTTTAATCTCTTCATATTTTTCACACCTTTTCATGCTCTTCATGTTGTTCAACACCGTTTCATACTCCTCTTATTTTTCAGAATGTTTCGTGCTCCTCATATTTTGACACCTTTTGATGCTCTTCATATTTTTCACATCTTTTTAGTATCTTCAAGTTTTTGAACACCGTTTCATGCTCCTCCTATTTTTCAGACCGTTTCGTGCTCCTCATATTTTTGACAACTTTTGGAGCTCTTCATATTTTTCACACCTTTTCACGCTCTGCATGTTTTGAACACTCCTTCATGCTCCTCCTAAGTTTCAGACCGTTTCATGCTCCTCATATTTTTTCACCTTTTGAAGCTCTTCATATGTTTCACACATTTTCAGACCCTTCATGTTTTTCAACACCGCTTTATGCTGCACCTATTTTTCAGAACAGTTTCATGCTCCTCATATTTTTGACACTTTTTGAACCTCTTCATATTTTTCACACCTTGTCAGGCTCTTCATGTTTTTGAACACCGCTTCATGCTCCACATATTTTTAAGACCGTTTCATGCTCCTCATATTTTTCACACATTTTCAGGCTCTTCATGTTTTTGAACACCATTTCATGCTTCTCATATTTATGACACCTTTTGAAGCTCTTCATGTATTTCACTCCTCTTCAGGCTCTTCGTGGTTTTCAACACCATTACATGCTCCTCCTATTTTTCAGACCATTTCATGCTCCTCATATTTTTGACACCTTTTGAAGCTCTTCATATTTTTCAAACCTTTTCAGGCTCTCCATGTTTTTCAGCACCATTTGATGCTCCTCCTATTTTCAGACTGTTTCATGCTCCTAATATTTTTCACACCTTTTCAGGCTATTCATTTTTTTCAACTCCACTTCATGCTCCTCCTATTTTTCAGACCGTTTCATGTTCCTCCTATTTGTGACACTTTTGAATCTCTTCATATATTTCACACCTTTCCAGGCTCTTCATGTTTTTCAACACAGCTTCATGCTCCTCCTATTTTTGAGACCGTATCATGCTCCTCATATTTTTGACACATTTTGAAGCTCTTCATGTTTTTCAACTCCGCTTCATGCTCCTTCTATTTTTGACACCTTTTGAAGCTCTTCATATTTTTCACACATTTTCAGGCTCTTCATGTTTTTCAACACCGCATCATGCTCCTCCTATTTTTAAAACCGTTTCATGCTTCTTATATTTTTGACACCTTTTGAAGCTCTTCATATATTTCACACCTTTTCAGGCTCTTCATGTTTTTCAACACCGCATCATGCTCCTCCTATTTTTCAGACCATGTCATGCTCCTCATATTTTTGACACCTTTTGAAGCTCTTCATATATTTCACACCTTTTCAGGCTCTTCATGTTTTTGAACAACGCTGCATGCTCCTACTATGTTTCAGATCGTTTCATGCTCCTCATATTTTTGACACTTTTTGAAGCTCTTCATATTTTTTACACCTTTTCAGACTCTTCATGTTTTTCACACCTTTTCAGGCTCTTCATGTTTTGCAACACCCCTTCATGCTCTTCCTATTTTTCGGACCCTTTGAAACTCCTCCTATTTTTGACACGTTTTTAAGTTCTTCATATTTTTCACACCATTTCAGGTTCTTCATGTTTTTGAACGCCGTTTCATGCTCCTCATATTTTTCAGACTGTTTCATGATCCTCATATTTTTGACACCATTTGAAGCTCTTCATATATTTCACACATTTTCAGGCTCTTCATGTTTTTCACACCTTTTCAGGCTCTTCATGTTTTGCAACACCGCTTCATGCTCCTCCTATTTTTCAGACCGTTTCATGCTCTTCATATTTTTGACAATTTTGAAGCTCTTCATGTATTTCACACCTTTTCAGGCTCTTCATGTTTTTCAACACCGCTTCTTACTCCTCCTATTCTTCAGACCTTTTCATGCTCCTCATATTTTTGAAACCTTTTGAAGCTCTTCATATATTTCACACCTTTTCAGGCTCCTCATGTTTTTCAACACCGCGTCATGCTCCTCCTGTTTTTCAGACCGTTTCATGCTCCTCATATTTTTGACACCTTTTGAAGCTCTTCTTATTTTTCACACCTTTTCAGGCTTTTCATGTTTTTCAACACCGCTTCATGCTCCTCCTATTTTTCAGACCGTTTCATTCTCGTTATATTATTGACAAGTTTTGAAGCTCTTCATATTTTTAACACCTTTTCAGGCTCTTCATGTTTTTGAAGACCGTTTCATGCTCCCCCTAATATTCAGAGCGTTTTATGCTCCTCATATTTTTGACACCTTTTGAAGCTCTTCATATATTTCACACCTTTTCAGGCTGTTTATGTTTTCTAACACCGCTTCATGGAGCTCCTATTTTTCAGACCATTTCATGCTCCTCATATATTTGACACGTTTTGAAGTTCTTTATATATTTCACAACTTTTCAGGCTCTTCTTTTTGTCAACACCGATTCTTGCTCCTCCTATTTTTCAGATCGTTTCATGTTCCTCATATTTTTGACAACTTTTGAAGCGCTTCATATTTTTCACACCTTTTCAGGCTCTTCACTTTTCAACACCGCTTCATGCTCCTCCGATTTTTCAGACCGTATCATGCTCCTCATACATTTGAAAACTTTTGAAGCTCTTCATATATTTCACACCTTTTCAGGATCTTCATGTTTTGCAACACCGTTTCATGCTCCTCCTATTTTTCAGACCGTTTCATGCTCCTCCTATTTTTCAGACAGTTTCATGCTCCTCATATATTTGACTCCTTTTGAAGCTCTTCATATTATTCACACCTTTTCAGGCTCTTCATGTTTTTCAACACCACTTCATGCTCTTCCTATTTTTCAAACTGCTTCATGCTCCTCCGATTTTGACACCTTTTGAACCTCTTCGTATATTTCACACCTTTTCAGGCTCTTCATGTTTTTCAACACCGCTTCATGCTCCTCCTATTTTTCAGACCGTTTCATGCTCCTTATATTTTTGACTTCTTTTGAAGCTCTTCATATATTTCACTCATTTTTAGGCTCTTCGTGTTTTTCAACACCGTTTCATGATCCTCCTATTTTTCAGAACTCTTCATGCTCCTCATATTTTTGACACCTTTTGAAGCTCTTCATATTTTTCACTCCTTTTTAGGCTCTTCGTCTTATTCAACACCGTTTCATGCTCCTCCTATTTTTCAGAACGCTTCATGCTCCTCATATTTTTGACACCTTTTGAAGCTCTTCATATTTTTCACACCATTTCAGGCTCTTCATGTTTCTGAACACCGTTTCATGCTCCTCATATTTTTACATGTTTTGAAACTCTTCATATTTTTCACACCTTTTCAGGCTCTTCATATTTTTCAAAACCGCTTCATGCTCCTCCTATTTTTCAGACCGTTTCATGCTTCTTATATTTTTGACTTCTTTTGAAGCTCTTCATATATTTCACTCCTTTTTAGGCTCTTCATGTTTTTCAACACCGCTTCATGCTCTTCCTATTTTTAAGACAGTTTCATGCGCATCATAATTTTGAAAACTTTTGAAGCTCTTCATATTTTTCACACATTTTCAGTCTCTTCATGTTTTTCCACACCGTTTCAGGCTGCTCCTATTTTTCAGACCGTTTCATGCTCCTTAAATATTTGACACCTTTTGAAGCTCCTCATATTTTTCACTCCTTTTTAGGCTCTTAATGATTTTGAACACCGTTTCATTTTCCTCCTATTTTTCAGACCGTTTCATGCTCCTCATATTTTTGACACCTTTTGAAGCTCTTCATATTTTTCACACCTTTTCAGTATCTTCAAGTTTTTGAACACCGCTTCATGCTCCTCATATTATTCACACCTTCTGAAGCTCTTCATATTTTTCACAACTTTTCAGGCTCTTCATGTTTTTCAACACCACTTCATGCTCCTCCTATTTTTCAGACCGTTTCATGCTCCTCATATTTTTAACAGCTTTTCAGCCTCTTAATGATTTTGAACACCGTTTCATTTTCCTCCTATTTTTCAGACCGTTTCATGCTCCTCATATTTTTCACAGCTTTTCAGGCTCTTCATGTTTTTGAACACCGTTTCATGCTCCTCATATATTTCATACCGTTTCATGCTCCTCATATTTTTGCCACTTTTTGAAGCTCTTCATATTTTTCACACCTTTTCATGCTCTTCATGTTTTTCAACACCGTTTCATGCTCCTCCTATTTTCAGACTGTTTCCTGCTCCTCATATTTTTGACACCTTTTGAAGCTCTTCATATTTTTCACACCTTTTCAGGCTCTTAATGATTTTGAACACCGTTTCATTTTCCTCCTATTTTTCAGACCGTTTCATGCTCCTCATATTTTTGACACCTTTTGAAGCTCTTCATATTTTTCACACCTTTTCAGTATCTTCAAGTTTTTGAACACCGCTTCATGCTCCTCATATTATTCACACCTTCTGAAGCTCTTCATATTTTTCACAACTTTTCAGGCTCTTCATGTTTTTCAACACCACTTCATGCTCCTCCTATTTTTCAGACCGTTTCATGCTCCTCATATTTTTCACAGCTTTTCAGCCTCTTAATGATTTTGAACACCGTTTCATTTTCCTCCTATTTTTCAAACCGTTTCATGCTCCTCATATTTTTCACAGCTTTTCAGGCTCTTCATGTTTTTGAACACCGTTTCATGCTCCTCCTATTTTTCATACCGTTTCATGCTCCTCATATTTTTGCCACTTTTTGAAGCTCTTCATATTTTTCACACCTTTTCATGATCTTCATGTTTTTCAACACCGTTTCATGCTCCTCCTATTTTCAGACTGTTTCCTGCTCCTCATATTTTTGACACCTTTTCAGGCTCTTAATGACTTTGAACACCGTTTCATACTCCTCTTATTTTTCAGACAGTTTCATGCTCCTCATATATTTGACACCTTTTGAAGCTCTTCATATTTTTAACACCTTTTCGGGCACTTCATGTTTTTGAACACTACTTCATGCGCCTCCTATTTTTCAGACCGTTTCATGCTCCTCATATTTTTTCACCTTTTGAAGCTCTTCATATGTTTCACACATTTTCAGACCCTTCATGTTTTTCAACACCGCTTTATGCTGCACCTATTTTTCAGAACAGTTTCATGCTCCTCATATTTTTGACACTTTTTGAACCTCTTCATATTTTTCACACCTTGTCAGGCTCTTCATGTTTTTGAACACCGCTTCATGCTCCACATATTTTTAAGACCGTTTCATGCTCCTAATATTTTTCACACATTTTCAGGCTCTTCATGTTTTTGAACACCATTTCATGCTTCTCATATTTATGACACCTTTTGAAGCTCTTCATGTATTTCACTCCTCTTCAGGCTCTTCGTGGTTTTCAACACCATTACATGCTCCTCCTATTTTTCAGACCATTTCATGCTCCTCATATTTTTGACACCTTTTGAAGCTCTTCATATTTTTCAAACCTTTTCAGGCTCTCCATGTTTTTCAGCACCATTTGATGCTCCTCCTATTTTCAGACTGTTTCATGCTCCTAATATTTTTCACACCTTTTCAGGCTATTCATTTTTTTCAACTCCACTTCATCCTCCTCCTATTTTTCAGACCGTTTCATGTTCCTCCTATTTGTGACACTTTTGAATCTCTTCATATATTTCACACCTTTCCAGGCTCTTCATGTTTTTGAACACCGCTTCATGCTCCTCCTATTTTTGAGACCGTATCATGCTCCTCATATTTTTGACACATTTTGAAGCTCTTCATGTTTTTCAACTCCGCTTCATGCTCCTTCTATTTTTGACACCTTTTGAAGCTCTTCATATTTTTCACTCCTTTTTAGGCTCTTCGTCTTATTCAACACCGTTTCATGCTCCTCCTATTTTTCAGAACGCTTCATGCTCCTCATATTTTTGACACCTTTTGAAGCTCTTCATATTTTTCACACCATTTTAGGCTCTTCATGTTTCTGAACACCGTTTCATGCTCCTCATATTTTTACATGTTTTGAAACTCTTCATATTTTTCACACCTTTTCAGGCTCTTCATATTTTTCAACACCGCTTCATGCTCCTCCTATTTTTCAGACCGTTTCATGCTTCTTATATTTTTGACTTCTTTTGAAGCTCTTCATATATTTCACTCCTTTTTAGGCTCTTCATGTTTTTCAACACCGCTTCATGCTCTTCCTATTTTTAAGACAGTTTCATGCGCATCATAATTTTGAAACCTTTTGAAACTCTTCATATTTTTCACACATTTTCAGTCTCTTCATGTTTTTCCACACCGTTTCAGGCTGCTCCTATTTTTCAGACCGTTTCATGCTCCTTTTATATTTGACACCTTTTGAAGCTCCTCATATTTTTCACTCCTTTTTAGGCTCTTCGTGTTTTTCAACACCGTTTCATGCTCCTAATATTTTTCAGACCGTTTCATGCTCCTCATATTTTTGACACCTTTTGAAGCTCTTCATATTTTTCACACCTTTTCAGGCTCTTAATGATTTTGAACACCGTTTCATTTTCCTCCTATTTTTCAGACCGTTTCATGCTCCTCATATTTTTCACAGCTTTTCAGGCTCTTCATGTGTTTGAACACCGTTTCATGCTCCTCCTATTTTTCATACCGTTTCATGCTCTTCATGTTTTTCAACACCGTTTCATGCTCCTCCTATTTTCAGACTGTTTCCTGCTCCTCATATTTTTGACACCTTTTCAGGCTCTTAATGACTTTGAACACCGTTTCATATTCCTCTTATTTTTCAGACAGTTTCATGCTCCTCATATATTTGACACCTTTTGAAGCTCTTCATATTTTTAACACCTTTTCGGGCACTTCATGTTTTTGAACACTACTTCATGCGCCTCCTATTTTTCAGACCCTTTCATGCTCCTCATATTTTTTCACCTTTTGAAGCTCTTCATATGTTTCACACATTTTCAGACCCTTCATGTTTTTCAACACCGCTTTATGCTGCACCTATTTTTCAGAACAGTTTCATGCTCCTCATATTTTTGACACTTTTTGAACCTCTTCATATTTTTCACACCTTGTCAGGCTCTTCATGTTTTTGAACACCGATTCATGCTCCACATATTTTTAAGACCGTTTCATGCTCCTCATATTTTTCACACATTTTCAGGCTCTTCATGTTTTTGAACACCATTTCATGCTTCTCATATTTATGACACCTTTTGAAGCTCTTCATGTATTTCACTCCTCTTCAGGCTCTTCGTGGTTTTCAACACCATTACATGCTCCTCCTATTTTTCAGACCATTTCATGCTCCTCATATTTTTGACACCTTTTGAAGCTCTTCATATTTTTCAAACCTTTTCAGGCTCTCCATGTTTTTCAGCACCATTTGATGCTCCTCCTATTTTCAGACTGTTTCATGCTCCTAATATTTTTCACACCTTTTCAGGCTATTCATTTTTTTCAACTCCACTTCATGCTCCTCCTATTTTTCAGACCGTTTCATGTTCCTCCTATTTGTGACACTTTTGAATCTCTTCATATATTTCACACCTTTCCAGGCTCTTCATGTTTTTCAACACCGCTTCATGCTCCTCCTATTTTTGAGACCGTATCATGCTCCTCATATTTTTGACACATTATGAAGCTTTTCATATATTTCACACCTTTTCAGTCTCTTCATGTTTTTCACACCTTTTCAGGCTCTTCATGTTCTTGAACACCTTTTCATGCTCCTCCTATTTTTCAGACAATTTCATGCTCCTCATATTTCTGACACCTTTTGAAGCTCTTCATATTTTTCACACCTTTTCAGCCTCTTCATGTTTTTCAACACCGCCTCATGCTCCTCCTATTTTTCAGAGCGTTTCATGCTCCTCCTATTTTTGACGCCTTTTGAAGCTCTTCATATATTTCACACCTTTTCAGGCTCTTTCAAGTTTTTCACACCGCTTCATGCTCCTCCTATTTTTCAGACGTTTTCATGCTCCTCATATTTTTGACACCTTTCGAAGCTCTTCATATTTTTCACACATTTTCATGCGCTTCATGTTTTTCAACACCACTTCTTGCTCCACCTATTTTTCAGATCGTTTCATGCTCCTCATATTTTTATACCTTTTGAAGCTCTTCCTATATTTCACACCTTTTGAGGCTCTTCATGTTTTTGACACCTTTTCAGGCTATTCGTGTTTTTCACAACTTTTCAGACTCTTCATGATTTTCAACACCACTTCATGCTCCTCCTATTTTTCAGACCGTTTCATGCTCCTCATATTTTTGACACCTATTGAAGCTCTTCATATATTTCACACCTTTTGAGGCTCTTCATCTTTTTCACACCTTTTCAGGCTCTTCATGTTTTTCACACCTTTTCAGGCTCTTCATGTTTTTCAACACCGTTTCATGCTCCTTCTATTTTTCAGACTGTATCATGCTCCTCATATTTTTGACACCCTTGAAGCTCTTCATATATTTCACACCTTTTCAGGCTCTTCATGGTTTTGAACACCGCTTCATGCTCCTCCTATTTTTCAGACTGTTTCATACTCCTCATATTTATGACACGTTTTGAAGCTTTTCATATATTTCACACCTTTTCAGCCTCTTCATGTATTTCAACACCACTCATGCTCTTCCTATTTTTCAGACCGTTTCATGCTCCTCATATTTTTGACACCTTTTGAAGCTCTTAATATTTTTCACACCTTTTCAGGCTCTTCATGTTTTTCAACACCGTTTCATGCTCCTCCTATTTTTCAGACCGTTTCATTCTCCTCATATTTTTTACACCTTTTGAAGCTCTTCATATTTTTCACTCCTATTCAGGCTCTTCATGTTTTTGAACATCGTTTCATGCTACTCCTATTTTTGACACCTTTTGATGGTCTTCATATTTTCACACCTTTTCAGTCTCTTCATGTTTTTCAATACCACTGCCTTCTCCACCTATTTTTCAGATCGTTTCTTGCTCCTCATATTTTTGCAACTTTTGAAGCTCTTCAAATTTTTCACACCTTTTGAACCTCTTCATACATTTCACACCTTTTCAGGCTCTTCATGTTTGTCACACCTTTTCAGGCTCTTCATGTTTTTCAACACCGCTTCATGCTCCTCCTATTTTTCAGACCGTTTCATGCTCCTCATATTTTTGATACCGTTTGAAGCTCTTCATATATTTCACACCTGTTGAGGCTCTTCATGTTTTTCACACCTTTTCAGGCTCTTCATGATTTTCAAAACTATTCAGGCTCTTCATGTTTTTCAACACCGCTTCATGCTCCTCCAATTTTTCAGAACGTTTCAGGCTCCTCATATTTTTGACAGCTATTGAAGTGCTTCATATATTTCACACCTTTTCAGGCTCTTCATGCTTTTCAACACCGCATCATGCTCCTCCTATATTTCAGAGCGTTTCATGGTCCTCAAATTTTTGACATCTTTTGAAGCTCTTCGTTTATTTCACACCTTTTCAGGAATCATGTTTTTCAAAACGGCTTCATGCTCCTCCTATTTTTCAGACCGTTTCATGCTCCTCATATTTTTCACACCTTTTGAAGCTCTTCATGTTTTCACACGTTTTCAGGCTCTTCATGTTTTTCAACACCGCTTCATGCTCCTCCTATTTTTCACACCATTTCATGCTCCTCATATTTTTGAAACCTTTTAAGCTTTCATATTTTTAACACATTTTCAGGCTCTTCAAGTTTTTGAACACCGCTTCATGCTACTCCTATTTTTCAGACCGTTATAGCCTCCTCATATTTTTGACACCATTTGAAGCTCTTCATATTTTTCACACCTTTTCAGGGTCTTCATGTTTTTGAACACCGCTTCATTCTCCTCCTAATTTTCAGACCATTTCATGTTCCTCATATTTTTGACACCTTTTAAGCTCTTCATATTTTTAACACATTTTCAGGCTCTTCATGTTTTTCAACACTGCTTCATGCTACTCGTATTTTTCAGACCATTTCATGCTCGTCATAATTTTGACACGTTTTGAAGCCCTTCATATTTTTCACACCATTCAGACTCTTCATGTTTTTGAACACCGTTTCATGCTCCTCCTATTTTTCAGACCATTTCATGCTCCTCATAATTTTGACACCTTTTAAGCTCTTCTTATTTTTAACACAGTTTCAGGCTCTTCAAGATTTTGAACACCGCTTCATGCTACTCCTATTTTAGACACCATTTGAAGCTGTTCATATTTTTCACACCTTTTCAGGCTCTTCATGGTTTTCAACATCGATTCATGCTCGTCCCATTTTTCAGACCGTTTCATGCTCCTCATATTTTTAAAACCTTTTGAAGCTCTTCATGTTTTTCACACCTTTGCAGGCTCTTCATGTTTTTGAACACCGCTTGATGCTCCTCCTATTTTTCAGATCGTTTCATGCTCCTCATATTTTTGACACCTTTTGAAGCTCTTCATATTTTTCACACCTTTTCAGGCTCTTCATGTTTTGAACACCACTTCATGCTCCTCCTATTTTTCAGACCGCTTCATGCTCCTCATATTTTTGACATCTTTTGAAGCTCTTCATATATTTCACCTGTTTTCAGGCTCTTCATGATTTTGAACAGCGCTTCATGCTCCTCCTATTTTTCAGACCGTTTCATGCTCCTCATATTTTTGCTACGTTTTGAAGGCTTCATATTATTCACACCTTTCAGGCTCTTCATGTTTTTGAACACCCTTCCATGCTCAACCTATTTTTCAGACCATTTCATGTTCCTCATATTTTTGAAACCTTTTAAGCTCTTCATATTTTTAACACATTTTCAGGCTCTTCAAGTTTTTGAACACCGCTTCATGCTACTCCTATTTTTCACACCTATTGAAGCTATTCATATATTTCACACTTTTTCAAGCTCTTCATGTGTTTGAACACCGCTTCATGCTTCTCCTATTTATCACATCTTTTGAAGCTCTTCATATATTTCACACCTTTTCAAGCTCTTCATGTTTTTGAACACCGCTTCATTCTACTCCTATTTTTCAGAACTTTTCATGCTCCTCATATTTTTGACACCTTTTGAAGCTCTTCATATATTTCACACCTTTTCAGGCTCTTCATATTTTTCAACACCACATCATGCTCCTCCTATTTTTCAGACCCTTTCATGCTCCTCATATTTTTGACACCTTTTGAAGCTCTTCATATTTTTCACACCTTTTCAGGCTCTTCATGTTTTTGAACACCGCTCATGCTCCTCCTATTTTTCAGACCGTTTCTTGCTCCTCATATATTTCACACTCTTTGAAGCTCTTCATATTTTTCATACCTTTTCAGGTCTAAATATTTTTGAACACCGCTTCATGCTCCTTCTATTTTTCAGAACGATTCATGCTCCTCATATTTTTGAAACCTTTTGAAGCTCTTCATATTTTCATACCTTTTGAAGCTCTTCATATTTTTCACACGTTTTCAGGCTCTTCATGTTTTTCAACACCTCTTCATGCTCCTCCTATTTTTCAGACCGATTCATGCTCCTCATATTTTTCAAACCTTTTGAAGCTCTTCATATTTTTCAAACATTTCATGCTCTTCATGTTTTTCAACACTGTTTCATGCTCTTCCGATTTTTCAGACTGTTTCATGCTCCTCATATTTTTGACACCTTTTGAAGCTCTTCATATTTTTCACACCTTTTGAAGCTCTTCATATTTTTCACACAATTTCAGGCTCTTCATGTTTTTCAAAACCGCCTCATGCTCCTCCTATTTTTCAGACCGATTCATGCTCCTCATATTTTTCACACCTTTTGAAGCTCTTCATATTTTTCACACCTTTTCAGGCTCTTCATGTTTCTAAACACGACTTCATGCCCCTCATATTTTTCAGACCATTTCATGCTTCTCATATTGCAGACACCTTTTAAGCTCTTCATATTTTTCTCACCTTTTCAGGCTCTTCATGATTTTGAACAGCGTTTCATGCTCCTCTTATTTTTCAGAACGTTTCATGCTACTCCTGTTTTTGATACGTTTTGAAGCTCTTCATGTTTTTCAAACCGTTTCATGCTCTTCATGTTTTTCAACACCTCCTCATGCTCCTCCTATTTTTCAGACTGTTTCATGCTCCTCATATTTTTGACACCTTTTGAAGCTCTTCATATTTTTAACGCCTTTTAAGGCTCTTCTTGTTTTTCAACACCGCTTCATGCTGCTCCTATTTTTCAGACCGTTTCCTGCTCCTCATATTTTTGACACCTTTTGAAGCTCTTCATATATTTCAAACCTTTTCAGGCTCTTCTTGTTTTTGAACGCAGCTTCATGTTCCTCATATTTTTCAAATTCTTTCATGCTCCTCATTTTTTTGACACCTTTTGAAGCTGTTCCTATTTTTCACAAGTTTTCATGCTCATCATGTTTTTGAACACCGTTTCTTCCTCCTCCTAAATTTCAGACCGTTTCATGCTCCTCATATTTTTGACACCTTTTGAAGCTCTTCATATTTTTGACACCTTTTGAAGCTCTTCATATATTTCAATCCTTTTCAGGCTCTTCTTGTTTTTGAACGCAGCTTCATGTTCCTCATATTTTTCAAATTCTTTCATGCTCCTCATATTTTTGACACCTTTTGAAGCTGTTCCTATTTTTCACACCTTTTGAAGCTCTTCATATTTTTCAAACGTTTTCAGGCTCTTCATGTTTTTCAACACCGCTTCATGCTCCTCCTATTTTTCAGACCGTTTCATGCTTCTCATAATTTTGACAGCTTTTAATCTCTTCATATTTTTCGCACCTTTTCAGGATCTTCAAGTTTTTGAACACCGTTTCATGCTTCTGCTATTTTTCACACGTTTTGAATCTCTTCATATTTTTCAAACAGTTTCATGCTCTTGATGTTTTTCAACACAGTTTCATGCTCCTCCTATTTTTCAGACCGTTTCATGGTCCTCGTATTTTTGACACCTTTTGAAGCTCTTCATATTTATCACACCTTTTCAGGCTCTTCATGTTTTTCAACACCGCTTCATTCTCCTCCTATATTTCAGACCGTTTCATGCTCCTCATATTTTTGACACCTTTTGAAGCTCTTCATATTTTTCAACCCTTTTCAGGCTCTTCATGTTTTTAAAAACCGCTTCATGTTCCTCCTATTTTTCAGACTGTTTCATTCTCCTCATAATTTTGACACGTTTTGAAGCCTTTCATGTTTTTCACACCTTTCAGGCTCTTCATGTTTTTGAACACAATTTCATGCTCCTCCTATTTTTCAGACCATTTCATGCTCTTCATATTTTTGACACCTTTTAAGCTCTTCATATTTTTCACAGATTTTCAGGCTCTTCAAGTTTTTGAACACCGCTTCATGCTCCTCCTATATTTCAGAACGTTTCATGCTCCTCATATTTTTGACACCTTTTGAAGTCTTCATATATTTCACACCTTTTCAGTCTCTTCATGGTTTTGAACACAGTTTCATGGTCCTCCTATTTTTCAGACCATTTCATGCTCCTCATATTTTTCACTCCTTTTGAGGCTGTACAAATTTTTCACACCTTTTCAGGATCTACATATTTTTCAACACCGTTTGATTCTCCTCCTATATTTGAGACCGTTTCAAGCTCCTCATAATTTTGACACCTTTTGAGGCTCTTCATATTTTTCACACCTTTTCAGGCTCTTCATGTTTTCGAAAAACGTTTCATGCTCCTCCTATATTTCAGAACGTTTCATGCTCATCATATTTTTGACACCTTTTGAAGTCTTCATATATTTCACACCTTTTCAGTCTCTTCATGGTTTTGAACACCGTTTCATGCTCCTCCTATTTTTCAGACCGTTTCATGCTCCTCATATGTTTGACACCTTTTGAAACTTTTCATATTTTCACACCTTTTGAAGCTCTTCATATTTTTTACACCTTTTGAAGATCTTCATATTTTTCACACTTTTTCAGGCTCTTCATGTTTTTGAACACCGCTTCATGATCCTCCTATTTTTCAGACCGTTTCATGCTCCTCATATTTTTGACACCTTTTGAAGCTCTTCATATTTTTCACACCTTTTCAGGCTCTTCATGTTTTGCAACACTGCTTCATGCTCCTCCTATTTTTAAGACCGTTTTATGCTTCTTATATTTTTGACACCTTTTGAAGCTCTTCATATTTTTCACTCCTTTTCAGACTCTTCATGTTTTTCAACACCGTTTCATGCTCCTCCTATTTTTAAGACCGTTTTATGCTTCTTATATTTTTGACACCTTTTGAAGCTCTTAATATATTTCACACCTTTTCAGGCTCTTCATGTTTTTCAACACCGATTCATGCTCCTCCTATTTTTCAGACCATGTCATGCTCCTCATATTTTTGACACCTTTTGAGGCTCTTCATATATTTCACACCTTTGCATGCTCTTCATGTTTTTGAACAACGCTTCATGCTCCTACTAAGTTTGAGATCGTTTCATGCTCCTCATATTTTTGACACTTTTTGAAGCTCTTCATATTTTTTACACCTTTTCAGGCTCTTCATGTTTTTCACACCTTTTCAGGCTCGTCATGTTTTGCAACACCCCTTCATGCTCTTCCTATTTTTCGGACCCTTTGAAACTCCTCCTATTTTTGACACGTTTTTAAATTCTTCATATTTTTCACACCTTTTCAGGCTCTTCATGTTTTTGAACACCGTTTCATGCTCCTCCTATTTTTCAGACTGTTTCATGCTCCTCATATTTTTGACACCTTTTGAAGCTTTTCATGTTTTTCACACTTTTTCAGGCTCTTCATGTTTTTGGACACCACTTCTTCCCCCTGATTTTTTCACAAGGTTTCTTCCTTCTCATATTTTTGACACCTTTTGAAGCTCTTCATATATTTCACACCTTTTCAAGCTCTTCATGTTTTTGAACACCGCTTCATTCTACTCCTATTTTTCAGAACTTTTCATGCTCCTCATATTTTTGACACCTTTTGAAGCTCTTCATATATTTCACACCTTTTCAGGCTCTTCATATTTTTCAACACCACATCATGCTCCTCCTATTTTTCAGACCGTTTCATGCTCCTCATATTTTTGACACCTTTTGAAGCTCTTCATATTTTTCACACCTTTTCAGGCTCTTCATGTTTTTGAACACCGCTCATGCTCCTCCTATTTTTCAGACCGTTTCTTGCTCCTCATATATTTCACACTCTTTGAAGCTCTTCATATTTTTCATACCTTTTCAGGCTCTAAATATTTTTGAACACCGCTTCATGCTCCTTCTATTTTTCAGAACGATTCATGCTCCTCATATTTTTGAAACCTTTTGAAGCTCTTCATATTTTCATACCTTTTGAAGCTCTTCATATTTTTCACACGTTTTCAGGCTCTTCATGTTTTTCAACACCTCTTCATGCTCCTCCTATTTTTCAGACCGATTCATGCTCCTCATATTTTTCAAACCTTTTGAAGCTCTTCATATTTTTCAAACATTTCATGCTCTTCATGTTTTTCAACACTGTTTCATGCTCTTCCGATTTTTCAGACTGTTTCATGCTCCTCATATTTTTGACACCTTTTGAAGCTCTTCATATTTTTCACACCTTTTGAAGCTCTTCATATTTTTCACACAATTTCAGGCTCTTCATGTTTTTCAAAACCGCCTCATGCTCCTCCTATTTTTCAGACCGATTCATGCTCCTCATATTTTTCACACCTTTTGAAGCTCTTCATATTTTTCACACCTTTTCAGGCTCTTCATGTTTCTAAACACGACTTCATGCCCCTCATATTTTTCAGACCATTTCATGCTTCTCATATTGCAGACACCTTTTAAGCTCTTCATATTTTTCTCACCTTTTCAGGCTCTTCATGATTTTGAACAGCGTTTCATGCTCCTCTTATTTTTCAGAACGTTTCATGCTACTCCTGTTTTTGATACGTTTTGAAGCTCTTCATGTTTTTCAAACCGTTTCATGCTCTTCATGTTTTTCAACACCTCCTCATGCTCCTCCTATTTTTCAGACTGTTTCATGCTCCTCATATTTTTGACACCTTTTGAAGCTCTTCATATTTTTAACGCCTTTTAAGGCTCTTCTTGTTTTTCAACACCGCTTCATGCTGCTCCTATTTTTCAGACCGTTTCCTGCTCCTCATATTTTTGACACCTTTTGAAGCTCTTCATATATTTCAAACCTTTTCAGGCTCTTCTTGTTTTTGAACGCAGCTTCATGTTCCTCATATTTTTCAAATTCTTTCATGCTCCTCATTTTTTTGACACCTTTTGAAGCTGTTCCTATTTTTCACAAGTTTTCATGCTCATCATGTTTTTGAACACCGTTTCTTCCTCCTCCTAAATTTCAGACCGTTTCATGCTCCTCATATTTTTGACACCTTTTGAAGCTCTTCATATTTTTGACACCTTTTGAAGCTCTTCATATATTTCAATCCTTTTCAGGCTCTTCTTGTTTTTGAACGCAGCTTCATGTTCCTCATATTTTTCAAATTCTTTCATGCTCCTCATATTTTTGACACCTTTTGAAGCTGTTCCTCTTTTTCACACCTTTTGAAGCTCTTCATATTTTTCAAACGTTTTCAGGCTCTTCATGTTTTTCAACACCGCTTCATGCTCCTCCTATTTTTCAGACCGTTTCATGCTTCTCATAATTTTGACAGCTTTTAATCTCTTCATATTTTTCGCACCTTTTCAGGATCTTCAAGTTTTTGAACACCGTTTCATGCTTCTGCTATTTTTCACACGTTTTGAATCTCTTCATATTTTTCAAACAGTTTCATGCTCTTGATGTTTTTCAACACAGTTTCATGCTCCTCCTATTTTTCAGACCGTTTCATGGTCCTCGTATTTTTGACACCTTTTGAAGCTCTTCATATTTATCACACCTTTTCAGGCTCTTCATGTTTTTCAACACCGCTTCATTCTCCTCCTATATTTCAGACCGTTT
The DNA here is from genome assembly GCF_033118175.1 of Dama dama. Lineage (NCBI taxonomy): Eukaryota > Metazoa > Chordata > Mammalia > Artiodactyla > Cervidae > Dama > Dama dama. The sequence goes on along the minus strand of NW_026870894.1, from coordinate 1,485,370 downwards.
CATGCTCCTCATATTTTTGACACCTTTTGAAGCTCTTCATATTTTTCAACCCTTTTCAGGCTCTTCATGTTTTTAAAAACCGCTTCATGTTCCTCCTATTTTTCAGACTGTTTCATTCTCCTCATAATTTTGACACGTTTTGAAGCCTTTCATGTTTTTCACACCTTTCAGGCTCTTCATGTTTTTGAACACAATTTCATGCTCCTCCTATTTTTCAGACCATTTCATGCTCTTCATATTTTTGACACCTTTTAAGCTCTTCATATTTTTCACAGATTTTCAGGCTCTTCAAGTTTTTGAACACCGCTTCATGCTCCTCCTATATTTCAGAACGTTTCATGCTCCTCATATTTTTGACACCTTTTGAAGTCTTCATATATTTCACACCTTTTCAGTCTCTTCATGGTTTTGAACACAGTTTCATGGTCCTCCTATTTTTCAGACCATTTCATGCTCCTCATATTTTTCACTCCTTTTGAGGCTGTACAAATTTTTCACACCTTTTCAGGATCTACATATTTTTCAACACCGTTTGATTCTCCTCCTATATTTGAGACCGTTTCAAGCTCCTCATAATTTTGACACCTTTTGAGGCTCTTCATATTTTTCACACCTTTTCAGGCTCTTCATGTTTTCGAAAAACGTTTCATGCTCCTCCTATATTTCAGAACGTTTCATGCTCATCATATTTTTGACACCTTTTGAAGTCTTCATATATTTCACACCTTTTCAGTCTCTTCATGGTTTTGAACACCGTTTCATGCTCCTCCTATTTTTCAGACCGTTTCATGCTCCTCATATGTTTGACACCTTTTGAAACTTTTCATATTTTCACACCTTTTGAAGCTCTTCATATTTTTTACACCTTTTGAAGATCTTCATATTTTTCACACTTTTTCAGGCTCTTCATGTTTTTGAACACCGCTTCATGATCCTCCTATTTTTCAGACCGTTTCATGCTCCTCATATTTTTGACACCTTTTGAAGCTCTTCATATTTTTCACACCTTTTCAGGCTCTTCATGTTTTGCAACACTGCTTCATGCTCCTCCTATTTTTAAGACCGTTTTATGCTTCTTATATTTTTGACACCTTTTGAAGCTCTTCATATTTTTCACTCCTTTTCAGACTCTTCATGTTTTTCAACACCGTTTCATGCTCCTCCTATTTTTAAGACCGTTTTATGCTTCTTATATTTTTGACACCTTTTGAAGCTCTTAATATATTTCACACCTTTTCAGGCTCTTCATGTTTTTCAACACCGATTCATGCTCCTCCTATTTTTCAGACCATGTCATGCTCCTCATATTTTTGACACCTTTTGAGGCTCTTCATATATTTCACACCTTTGCATGCTCTTCATGTTTTTGAACAACGCTTCATGCTCCTACTAAGTTTGAGATCGTTTCATGCTCCTCATATTTTTGACACTTTTTGAAGCTCTTCATATTTTTTACACCTTTTCAGGCTCTTCATGTTTTTCACACCTTTTCAGGCTCGTCATGTTTTGCAACACCCCTTCATGCTCTTCCTATTTTTCGGACCCTTTGAAACTCCTCCTATTTTTGACACGTTTTTAAATTCTTCATATTTTTCACACCTTTTCAGGCTCTTCATGTTTTTGAACACCGTTTCATGCTCCTCCTATTTTTCAGACTGTTTCATGCTCCTCATATTTTTGACACCTTTTGAAGCTTTTCATGTTTTTCACACTTTTTCAGGCTCTTCATGTTTTTGGACACCACTTCTTCCCCCTGATTTTTTCACAAGGTTTCTTCCTTCTCATATTTTTGACACCTTTTGAAGCTCTTCATATATTTCACACCTTTTCAAGCTCTTCATGTTTTTGAACACCGCTTCATTCTACTCCTATTTTTCAGAACTTTTCATGCTCCTCATATTTTTGACACCTTTTGAAGCTCTTCATATATTTCACACCTTTTCAGGCTCTTCATATTTTTCAACACCACATCATGCTCCTCCTATTTTTCAGACCGTTTCATGCTCCTCATATTTTTGACACCTTTTGAAGCTCTTCATATTTTTCACACCTTTTCAGGCTCTTCATGTTTTTGAACACCGCTCATGCTCCTCCTATTTTTCAGACCGTTTCTTGCTCCTCATATATTTCACACTCTTTGAAGCTCTTCATATTTTTCATACCTTTTCAGGCTCTAAATATTTTTGAACACCGCTTCATGCTCCTTCTATTTTTCAGAACGATTCATGCTCCTCATATTTTTGAAACCTTTTGAAGCTCTTCATATTTTCATACCTTTTGAAGCTCTTCATATTTTTCACACGTTTTCAGGCTCTTCATGTTTTTCAACACCTCTTCATGCTCCTCCTATTTTTCAGACCGATTCATGCTCCTCATATTTTTCAAACCTTTTGAAGCTCTTCATATTTTTCAAACATTTCATGCTCTTCATGTTTTTCAACACTGTTTCATGCTCTTCCGATTTTTCAGACTGTTTCATGCTCCTCATATTTTTGACACCTTTTGAAGCTCTTCATATTTTTCACACCTTTTGAAGCTCTTCATATTTTTCACACAATTTCAGGCTCTTCATGTTTTTCAAAACCGCCTCATGCTCCTCCTATTTTTCAGACCGATTCATGCTCCTCATATTTTTCACACCTTTTGAAGCTCTTCATATTTTTCACACCTTTTCAGGCTCTTCATGTTTCTAAACACGACTTCATGCCCCTCATATTTTTCAGACCATTTCATGCTTCTCATATTGCAGACACCTTTTAAGCTCTTCATATTTTTCTCACCTTTTCAGGCTCTTCATGATTTTGAACAGCGTTTCATGCTCCTCTTATTTTTCAGAACGTTTCATGCTACTCCTGTTTTTGATACGTTTTGAAGCTCTTCATGTTTTTCAAACCGTTTCATGCTCTTCATGTTTTTCAACACCTCCTCATGCTCCTCCTATTTTTCAGACTGTTTCATGCTCCTCATATTTTTGACACCTTTTGAAGCTCTTCATATTTTTAACGCCTTTTAAGGCTCTTCTTGTTTTTCAACACCGCTTCATGCTGCTCCTATTTTTCAGACCGTTTCCTGCTCCTCATATTTTTGACACCTTTTGAAGCTCTTCATATATTTCAAACCTTTTCAGGCTCTTCTTGTTTTTGAACGCAGCTTCATGTTCCTCATATTTTTCAAATTCTTTCATGCTCCTCATTTTTTTGACACCTTTTGAAGCTGTTCCTATTTTTCACAAGTTTTCATGCTCATCATGTTTTTGAACACCGTTTCTTCCTCCTCCTAAATTTCAGACCGTTTCATGCTCCTCATATTTTTGACACCTTTTGAAGCTCTTCATATTTTTGACACCTTTTGAAGCTCTTCATATATTTCAATCCTTTTCAGGCTCTTCTTGTTTTTGAACGCAGCTTCATGTTCCTCATATTTTTCAAATTCTTTCATGCTCCTCATATTTTTGACACCTTTTGAAGCTGTTCCTCTTTTTCACACCTTTTGAAGCTCTTCATATTTTTCAAACGTTTTCAGGCTCTTCATGTTTTTCAACACCGCTTCATGCTCCTCCTATTTTTCAGACCGTTTCATGCTTCTCATAATTTTGACAGCTTTTAATCTCTTCATATTTTTCGCACCTTTTCAGGATCTTCAAGTTTTTGAACACCGTTTCATGCTTCTGCTATTTTTCACACGTTTTGAATCTCTTCATATTTTTCAAACAGTTTCATGCTCTTGATGTTTTTCAACACAGTTTCATGCTCCTCCTATTTTTCAGACCGTTTCATGGTCCTCGTATTTTTGACACCTTTTGAAGCTCTTCATATTTATCACACCTTTTCAGGCTCTTCATGTTTTTCAACACCGCTTCATTCTCCTCCTATATTTCAGACCGTTTCATGCTCCTCATATTTTTGACACCTTTTGAAGCTCTTCATATTTTTCAACCCTTTTCAGGCTCTTCATGTTTTTAAAAACCGCTTCATGTTCCTCCTATTTTTCAGACTGTTTCATTCTCCTCATAATTTTGACACGTTTTGAAGCCTTTCATGTTTTTCACACCTTTCAGGCTCTTCATGTTTTTGAACACAATTTCATGCTCCTCCTATTTTTCAGACCATTTCATGCTCTTCATATTTTTGACACCTTTTAAGCTCTTCATATTTTTCACAGATTTTCAGGCTCTTCAAGTTTTTGAACACCGCTTCATGCTCCTCCTATATTTCAGAACGTTTCATGCTCCTCATATTTTTGACACCTTTTGAAGTCTTCATATATTTCACACCTTTTCAGTCTCTTCATGGTTTTGAACACAGTTTCATGGTCCTCCTATTTTTCAGACCATTTCATGCTCCTCATATTTTTCACTCCTTTTGAGGCTGTACAAATTTTTCACACCTTTTCAGGATCTACATATTTTTCAACACCGTTTGATTCTCCTCCTATATTTGAGACCGTTTCAAGCTCCTCATAATTTTGACACCTTTTGAGGCTCTTCATATTTTTCACACCTTTTCAGGCTCTTCATGTTTTCGAAAAACGTTTCATGCTCCTCCTATATTTCAGAACGTTTCATGCTCATCATATTTTTGACACCTTTTGAAGTCTTCATATATTTCACACCTTTTCAGTCTCTTCATGGTTTTGAACACCGTTTCATGCTCCTCCTATTTTTCAGACCGTTTCATGCTCCTCATATGTTTGACACCTTTTGAAACTTTTCATATTTTCACACCTTTTGAAGCTCTTCATATTTTTTACACCCTTTGAAGATCTTCATATTTTTCACACTTTTTCAGGCTCTTCATGTTTTTGAACACCGCTTCATGATCCTCCTATTTTTCAGACCGTTTCATGCTCCTCATATTTTTGACACCTTTTGAAGCTCTTCATATTTTTCAAACTTTTTGAACCTCTTCATATTTTTCACACCTTTTCAGGCTCTTCATGTTTTGCAACACTGCTTCATGCTCCTCCTATTTTTCAGACCATGTCATGCTCCTCATATTTTTGACACCTTTTGAAGCTCTTCATATTTTTCACTCCTTTTCAGACTCTTCATGTTTTTCAACACCGTTTCATGCTCCTCCTATTTTTAAGACCGTTTTATGCTTCTTATATTTTTGACACCTTTTGAAGCTCTTAATATATTTCACACCTTTTCAGGCTCTTCATGTTTTTCAACACCGATTCATGCTCCTCCTATTTTTCAGACCATGTCATGCTCCTCATATTTTTGACACCTTTTGAAGCTCTTCATATATTTCACACCTTTGCATGCTCTTCATGTTTTTGAACAACGCTTCATGCTCCTACTAAGTTTGAGATCGTTTCATGCTCCTCATATTTTTGACACTTTTTGAAGCTCTTCATATTTTTTACACCTTTTCAGGCTCTTCATGTTTTTCACACCTTTTCAGGCTCGTCATGTTTTGCAACACCCCTTCATGCTCTTCCTATTTTTCGGACCCTTTGAAACTCCTCCTATTTTTGACACGTTTTTAAATTCTTCATATTTTTCACACCTTTTCAGGCTCTTCATGTTTTTGAACACCGTTTCATGCTCCTCCTATTTTTCAGACTGTTTCATGCTCCTCATATTTTTGACACCTTTTGAAGCTCTTCATGTTTTTCACACTTTTTCAGGCTCTTCATGTTTTTGGACACCACTTCTTCCCCCTGATTTTTTCACAAGGTTTCTTCCTTCTCATATTTTTGACACCTTTTGAAGCTCTTCATATTTTTCACACCTTTTCATGCTCTTCATTTTTTTCAACACCGATTCATGCTCCTCCTGTTTTGCAGACCGTTTCAGGCTCCTCATATATTTCACACCTTTTCATGCTTTTCATATGTTTCACACCTTTTCAGGCTCTTCATGTTTTTGAACACCGTTTCATGCTCCTCCTATTTTTCAGACCGTTTCATGCTCCTCATATTTTTGACACCTTTTGAAGCTCTTCATATTTTTCACACCTTTTCAGGCTCTTCATGTTTTTGAAGACTGTTTCATGCTCCTCCTAATCTTCAGAACGTTTCATGCTCCTCATATTTTTGACACATTTTGAAGCTCTTCATATATTTCACAACTTTTCAGGCTGTTTATGTTTTTCAACACCGCTTCATGCTGCTCCTATTTTTCAGACCGTTTCATGCTCCTCATATATTTGACACATTTTGAAGCTCTTCATATATTTCACAACTTTTCAAGCTCTTCTTTTTTTCAACACCGATTCTTGCTCCTCCTATTTTTCAGACCGTTTCATGTTCCTCATATTTTTGACACCTTTTGAACCTCTTCATATATTTCACACTTTTTCAGGCTCTTCATGTTTTTGAACACCGTTTCACGCTCCTGCTATTTTTCAGACCGTTTCATGCTCCTTATATATTTGACACCTTTTGAAGCTCTTCATATATTTCACACTTTTTCAGGCTCTTCATGTTTCTGAACACCGTTTCATGCTCCTCATATTTTTACATGTTTTGAAACTCTTCATATTTTTCACATCTTTTCAGCCGCTTCAGGTTTTCAACACCGTTTCATGCTCCTAATATTTTTCAGACCGTTTCATGCTCCTCATATTTTTGACACCTTTTGAAGCTCTTCATATTTTTCACACCTTTTCAGTATCTTCAAGTTTTTGAACACCGCTTCATGCACCTCATGAATTCACACGTTTTGAAGCTCTTCAAATTTTGCACACCTTTTCAGGCTCTTCATGTTTTTGAACACCGTTTCATGCTACTCCTATTTGACACCTTTTGAAGCTCTTCATATTTTTCACACCTTTTCATGCTCTTCATGTTTTTCAACACCGTTTCCTGCTCCTCCTATTTTCAGACTGTTTCATGCTCCTCATATTTTTGACACCTTTTGAAGCTCTTCTTATTTTTCACACCTTTTCTGGCTTTTCATGTTTTTCAACACCGCTTCATGCTCCTCCTATTTTTCAGACCGTTTCATTCTCATTATATTATTGACAAGTTTTGAAGCTCTTCATATTTTTAACACCTTTTCAGGCTCTTCATGTTTTTGAAGACCGTTTCATGCTCCCCCTAATATTCAGAGCGTTTTATGCTCCTCATATTTTTGACACCTTATGAAGCTCTTCATATATTTCAAACCTTTTCAGGCTGTTTATGTTTTTTAACACCGCATCATGCTGCTCCTATTTTTCAGACCGTTTCATGCTCCTCATATATTTGACACGTTTTGAAATTCTTCATATATTTCACAACTTTTCAGACTCTTCTTTTTTTCAACACCGATTCTTGCTCCTCCTATTTTTCAGACCGTTTCATGTTCCTCATATTTTTGACAACTTTTGAAGCGCTTCATGTTTTTCACACCTTTTCAGGCTCTTCACTTTTCAACACCGCTTCATGCTCCTCCTATTATTCAGACCGTATCATGCTCCTCATACTTTTGAAAACTTTTGAAGCTCTTCATATATTTCACACCTTTTCAGGATCTTCATGTTTTGCAACACCGTTTCATGCTCCTCCTATTTTTCAGACCGTTTCATGCTCCTTATATTTTTGACTTCTTTTGAAGCTCTTCATATATTTCACTCCTTTTTAGGCTCTTCGTGTTTTTCAACACCGTTTCTTGCTCCTCCTATTTTTCAGAACGCTTCATGCTCCTCATATTTTTGACACATTTTGTAACTCTTCATATATTTCACACCTTTTCAGGCTCTTCATATTTTTCAACACCGCTTCATGCTCTTCCTATTTTTAAGACAGTTTCATGTGCATCATAAATTTGAAACCTTATGAAGCTCTTCATATTTTTCACACATTTTCAGTCTCTTCATGTTTTTCCACACCGTTTCAGGATGCTCCTATTTTTCAGACCGATTCATGCTCCTCATATTCTTGACACCTTTTGAAGCTCTTCATATTTTTCACACCATTTCAGGCTCTTCATGTTTCTGAACTCCGTTTCATGCTCCTCATATTTTTACATATTTTGAAACTCTTCATATTTTTCACACCTTTTCAGGCTCTTCATATTTTTCAACACCGCTTCATGCTCCTCCTATTTTTCAGACCGTTTCATGCTTCTTATATTTTTGACTTCTTTTGAAGCTCTTCATATATTTCACTCCTTTTTAGGCTCTTCGTGTTTTTCAACACCGTTTCATGCTCCTCCTATTTTTCAGAACGCTTCATGCTCCTCATATTTTTGACACATTTTGTAGCTCTTCATATATTTCACACCTTTTCAGGCTCTTCATGTTTTTCAAAACCGATTCATGCTCTTCCTATTTTTAAGACAGTTTCATGCGCATCATAATTTTGAAACCTTTTGAAGCTCTTCATATTTTTCACACATTTTCAGTCTCTTCATGTTTTTCCACACCGTTTCAGGCTGCTCCTATTTTTCAGACCGTTGCATGCTCCTTATATATTTGACACCTTTTGAAGCTCCTCATATTTTTCACTCCTTTTTAGGCTCTTCGTGTTTTTCAACACCGTTTCATGCTCCTAATATTTTTCAGTCCGTTTCATGCTCCTCATATTTTTGACACCTTTTGAAGCTCTTCATATTTTTCACACCTTTTCAGGCTCTTAATGATTTTGAACACCGTTTCATTTTCCTCCTATTTTTCAGACCGTTTCATGCTCCTCATATTTTTGACACCTTTTGAAGCTCTTCATATTTTTCACACCTTTTCAGTATCTTCAAGTTTTTGAACACCGCTTCATGCTCCTCATATTATTCACACCTTCTGAAGCTCTTCATATTTTTGACAACTTTTCAGGCTCTTCATGTTTTTCAACACAACTTCATGCTCCTCCTATTTTTCAGAACGTTTCATGCTCCTCATATTTTTCACAGCTTTTCAGGCTCTTAATGATTTTGAACACCGTTTCATTTTCCTCCTATTTTTCAGACCGTTTCATGCTCCTCATATTTTTCACAACTTTTCAGGCTCTTCATGTTTTTAAACACCGTTTCATGCTCCTCCTATATTTCATACCGTTTCATGCTCCTCATATTTTTGCCACATTTTGAAGCTCTTCATATTTTTCACACCTGTTCAGTATCTTCAAGTTTTTGATAACCGCTTCATGCTTCTCATATTTTTCACACCTTCTGAAGCTCTTCATATTTTTCACACCTTTTCAGGCTCTTAATGATTTTGAACACCGTTTCATTTTCCTCCTATTTTTCAGACCGTTTCATGCTCCTCATATTTTTGACACCTTTTGAAGCGCTTCATATTTTTCACATGTTTTCAGGATCTTCATGTTTTTGAACACCATTTCATGCTCCTCCTATTTTTCAGAACGTTTCATGCTCTTCATGTTTTTCAAGACCGTTTCATGCTCCTCCTATTTTTCAGACCGTTTCATGCACCTCATATTTTCACACGTTTTGAAGCTCTTCAAATTTTGCACATCTTTTCAGGCTCTTCATGTTTTTGAACACCGTTTCATGCTACTCCTATTTGAAACCTTTTGAAGCTCTTCATATTTTTCACACCTTTTCATGCTCTTCATGTTTTTCAACACCGTTTCATGCTCCTCCTATTTTCAGACTGTTTCATGCTCCTCATATTTTTGACACCTTTTCAGGCTCTTAATGATTTTGAACACCGATTCATACTCCTCTTATTTTTCAGACAGTTTCATGCTCCTCATATATTTGACACCTTTTGAAGCTCTTCATATTTTTCACACCTTTTCTGGCTCTTCATGTTTTTGAACACCACTTCATGCGCCTCCTATTTTTCAGACCGTTTCATGCTCCTCATATTTTGACACCTTTTTAATCTCTTCATATTTTTCACACCTTTTCATGCTCTTCATGTTGTTCAACACCGTTTCATACTCCTCTTATTTTTCAGAATGTTTCGTGCTCCTCATATTTTGACACCTTTTGATGCTCTTCATATTTTTCACATCTTTTTAGTATCTTCAAGTTTTTGAACACCGTTTCATGCTCCTCCTATTTTTCAGACCGTTTCGTGCTCCTCATATTTTTGACAACTTTTGGAGCTCTTCATATTTTTCACACCTTTTCACGCTCTGCATGTTTTGAACACTCCTTCATGCTCCTCCTAAGTTTCAGACCGTTTCATGCTCCTCATATTTTTTCACCTTTTGAAGCTCTTCATATGTTTCACACATTTTCAGACCCTTCATGTTTTTCAACACCGCTTTATGCTGCACCTATTTTTCAGAACAGTTTCATGCTCCTCATATTTTTGACACTTTTTGAACCTCTTCATATTTTTCACACCTTGTCAGGCTCTTCATGTTTTTGAACACCGCTTCATGCTCCACATATTTTTAAGACCGTTTCATGCTCCTCATATTTTTCACACATTTTCAGGCTCTTCATGTTTTTGAACACCATTTCATGCTTCTCATATTTATGACACCTTTTGAAGCTCTTCATGTATTTCACTCCTCTTCAGGCTCTTCGTGGTTTTCAACACCATTACATGCTCCTCCTATTTTTCAGACCATTTCATGCTCCTCATATTTTTGCCACCTTTTGAAGCTCTTCATATTTTTCAAACCTTTTCAGGCTCTCCATGTTTTTCAGCACCATTTGATGCTCCTCCTATTTTCAGACTGTTTCATGCTCCTAATATTTTTCACACCTTTTCAGGCTATTCATTTTTTTCAACTCCACTTCATGCTCCTCCTATTTTTCAGACCGTTTCATGTTCCTCCTATTTGTGACACTTTTGAATCTCTTCATATATTTCACACCTTTCCAGGCTCTTCATGTTTTTCAACACAGCTTCATGCTCCTCCTATTTTTGAGACCGTATCATGCTCCTCATATTTTTGACACATTTTGAAGCTCTTCATGTTTTTCAACTCCGCTTCATGCTCCTTCTATTTTTGACACCTTTTGAAGCTCTTCATATTTTTCACACATTTTCAGGCTCTTCATGTTTTTCAACACCGTTACATGCTCCTCCTATTTTTAAAACCGTTTCATGCTTCTTATATTTTTGACACCTTTTGAAGCTCTTCATATATTTCACACCTTTTCAGGCTCTTCATGTTTTTCAACACCGCATCATGCTCCTCCTATTTTTCAGACCATGTCATGCTCCTCATATTTTTGACACCTTTTGAAGCTCTTCATATATTTCACACCTTTTCAGGCTCTTCATGTTTTTGAACAACGCTGCATGCTCCTACTATGTTTCAGATCGTTTCATGCTCCTCATATTTTTGACACTTTTTGAAGCTCTTCATATTTTTTACACCTTTTCAGACTCTTCATGTTTTTCACACCTTTTCAGGCTCTTCATGTTTTGCAACACCCCTTCATGCTCTTCCTATTTTTCGGACCCTTTGAAACTCCTCCTATTTTTGACACGTTTTTAAGTTCTTCATATTTTTCACACCATTTCAGGTTCTTCATGTTTTTGAACGCCGTTTCATGCTCCTCATATTTTTCAGACTGTTTCATGATCCTCATATTTTTGACACCATTTGAAGCTCTTCATATATTTCACACATTTTCAGGCTCTTCATGTTTTTCACACCTTTTCAGGCTCTTCATGTTTTGCAACACCGCTTCATGCTCCTCCTATTTTTCAGACCGTTTCATGCTCTTCATATTTTTGACAATTTTGAAGCTCTTCATGTATTTCACACCTTTTCAGGCTCTTCATGTTTTTCAACACCGCTTCTTACTCCTCCTATTCTTCAGACCTTTTCATGCTCCTCATATTTTTGAAACCTTTTGAAGCTCTTCATATATTTCACACCTTTTCAGGCTCCTCATGTTTTTCAACACCGCGTCATGCTCCTCCTGTTTTTCAGACCGTTTCATGCTCCTCATATTTTTGACACCTTTTGAAGCTCTTCTTATTTTTCACACCTTTTCAGGCTTTTCATGTTTTTCAACACCGCTTCATGCTCCTCCTATTTTTCAGACCGTTTCATTCTCGTTATATTATTGACAAGTTTTGAAGCTCTTCATATTTTTAACACCTTTTCAGGCTCTTCATGTTTTTGAAGACCGTTTCATGCTCCCCCTAATATTCAGAGCGTTTTATGCTCCTCATATTTTTGACACCTTTTGAAGCTCTTCATATATTTCACACCTTTTCAGGCTGTTTATGTTTTCTAACACCGCTTCATGGAGCTCCTATTTTTCAGACCATTTCATGCTCCTCATATATTTGACACGTTTTGAAGTTCTTTATATATTTCACAACTTTTCAGGCTCTTCTTTTTGTCAACACCGATTCTTGCTCCTCCTATTTTTCAGATCGTTTCATGTTCCTCATATTTTTGACAACTTTTGAAGCGCTTCATGTTTTTCACACCTTTTCAGGCTCTTCACTTTTCAACACCGCTTCATGCTCCTCCGATTTTTCAGACCGTATCATGCTCCTCATACATTTGAAAACTTTTGAAGCTCTTCATATATTTCACACCTTTTCAGGATCTTCATGTTTTGCAACACCGTTTCATGCTCCTCCTATTTTTCAGACCGTTTCATGCTCCTCCTATTTTTCAGACAGTTTCATGCTCCTCATATATTTGACTCCTTTTGAAGCTCTTCATATTATTCACACCTTTTCAGGCTCTTCATGTTTTTCAACACCACTTCATGCTCTTCCTATTTTTCAAACTGTTTCATGCTCCTCCGATTTTGACACCTTTTGAACCTCTTCGTATATTTCACACCTTTTCAGGCTCTTCATGTTTTTCAACACCGCTTCATGCTCCTCCTATTTTTCAGACCGTTTCATGCTCCTTATATTTTTGACTTCTTTTGAAGCTCTTCATATATTTCACTCATTTTTAGGCTCTTCGTGTTTTTCAACACCGTTTCATGCTCCTCCTATTTTTCAGAACTCTTCATGCTCCTCATATTTTTGACACCTTTTGAAGCTCTTCATATTTTTCACTCCTTTTTAGGCTCTTCGTCTTATTCAACACCGTTTCATGCTCCTCCTATTTTTCAGAACGCTTCATGCTCCTCATATTTTTGACACCTTTTGAAGCTCTTCATATTTTTCACACCATTTCAGGCTCTTCATGTTTCTGAACACCGTTTCATGCTCCTCATATTTTTACATGTTTTGAAACTCTTCATATTTTTCACACCTTTTCAGGCTCTTCATATTTTTCAAAACCGCTTCATGCTCCTCCTATTTTTCAGACCGTTTCATGCTTCTTATATTTTTGACTTCTTTTGAAGCTCTTCATATATTTCACTCCTTTTTAGGCTCTTCATGTTTTTCAACACCGCTTCATGCTCTTCCTATTTTTAAGACAGTTTCATGCGCATCATAATTTTGAAAACTTTTGAAGCTCTTCATATTTTTCACACATTTTCAGTCTCTTCATGTTTTTCCACACCGTTTCAGGCTGCTCCTATTTTTCAGACCGTTTCATGCTCCTTAAATATTTGACACCTTTTGAAGCTCCTCATATTTTTCACTCCTTTTTAGGCTCTTAATGATTTTGAACACCGTTTCATTTTCCTCCTATTTTTCAGACCGTTTCATGCTCCTCATATTTTTGACACCTTTTGAAGCTCTTCATATTTTTCACACCTTTTCAGTATCTTCAAGTTTTTGAACACCGCTTCATGCTCCTCATATTATTCACACCTTCTGAAGCTCTTCATATTTTTCACAACTTTTCAGGCTCTTCATGTTTTTCAACACCACTTCATGCTCCTCCTATTTTTCAGACCGTTTCATGCTCCTCATATTTTTCACAGCTTTTCAGCCTCTTAATGATTTTGAACACCGTTTCATTTTCCTCCTATTTTTCAGACCGTTTCATGCTCCTCATATTTTTCACAGCTTTTCAGGCTCTTCATGTTTTTGAACACCGTTTCATGCTCCTCCTATTTTTCAGACCGTTTCATGCTCCTTAAATATTTGACACCTTTTGAAGCTCTTCATATTTTTAACACCTTTTCGGGCACTTCATGTTTTTGAACACTACTTCATGCGCCTCCTATTTTTCAGACCGTTTCATGCTCCTCATATTTTTTCACCTTTTGAAGCTCTTCATATGTTTCACACATTTTCAGACCCTTCATGTTTTTCAACACCGCTTTATGCTGCACCTATTTTTCAGAACAGTTTCATGCTCCTCATATTTTTGACACTTTTTGAACCTCTTCATATTTTTCACACCTTGTCAGGCTCTTCATGTTTTTGAACACCGCTTCATGCTCCACATATTTTTAAGACCGTTTCATGCTCCTCATATTTTTCACACATTTTCAGGCTCTTCATGTTTTTGAACACCATTTCATGCTTCTCATATTTATGACACCTTTTGAAGCTCTTCATGTATTTCACTCCTCTTCAGGCTCTTCGTGGTTTTCAACACCATTACATGCTCCTCCTATTTTTCAGACCATTTCATGCTCCTCATATTTTTGACACCTTTTGAAGCTCTTCATATTTTTCAAACCTTTTCAGGCTCTCCATGTTTTTCAGCACCATTTGATGCTCCTCCTATTTTCAGACTGTTTCATGCTCCTAATATTTTTCACACCTTTTCAGGCTATTCATTTTTTTCAACTCCACTTCATGCTCCTCCTATTTTTCAGACCGTTTCATGTTCCTCCTATTTGTGACACTTTTGAATCTCTTCATATATTTCACACCTTTCCAGGCTCTTCATGTTTTTGAACACCGCTTCATGCTCCTCCTATTTTTGAGACCGTATCATGCTCCTCATATTTTTGACACATTTTGAAGCTCTTCATGTTTTTCAACTCCGCTTCATGCTCCTTCTATTTTTCACACCTTTTGAAGCTCTTCATATTTTTCACTCCTTTTTAGGCTCTTCGTCTTATTCAACACCGTTTCATGCTCCTCCTATTTTTCAGAACGCTTCATGCTCCTCATATTTTTGACACCTTTTGAAGCTCTTCATATTTTTCACACCATTTTAGGCTCTTCATGTTTCTGAACACCGTTTCATGCTCCTCATATTTTTACATGTTTTGAAACTCTTCATATTTTTCACACCTTTTCAGGCTCTTCATATTTTTCAACACCGCTTCATGCTCCTCCTATTTTTCAGACCGTTTCATGCTTCTTATATTTTTGACTTCTTTTGAAGCTCTTCATATATTTCACTCCTTTTTAGGCTCTTCATGTTTTTCAACACCGCTTCATGCTCTTCCTATTTTTAAGACAGTTTCATGCGCATCATAATTTTGAAACCTTTTGAAGCTCTTCATATTTTTCACACATTTTCAGTCTCTTCATGTTTTTCCACACCGTTTCAGGCTGCTCCTATTTTTCAGACCGTTTCATGCTCCTTTTATATTTGACACCTTTTGAAGCTCCTCATATTTTTCACTCCTTTTTAGGCTCTTCGTGTTTTTCAACACCGTTTCATGCTCCTAATATTTTTCAGACCGTTTCATGCTCCTCATATTTTTGACACCTTTTGAAGCTCTTCATATTTTTCACACCTTTTCAGGCTCTTAATGATTTTGAACACCGTTTCATTTTCCTCCTATTTTTCAGACCGTTTCATGCTCCTCATATTTTTCACAGCTTTTCAGGCTCTTCATGTGTTTGAACACCGTTTCATGCTCCTCCTATTTTTCATACCGTTTCATGCTCCTCATATTTTTGCCACTTTTTGAAGCTCTTCATATTTTTCACACCTTTTCATGCTCTTCATGTTTTTCAACACCGTTTCATGCTCCTCCTATTTTCAGACTGTTTCCTGCTCCTCATATTTTTGACACCTTTTCAGGCTCTTAATGACTTTGAACACCGTTTCATATTCCTCTTATTTTTCAGACAGTTTCATGCTCCTCATATATTTGACACCTTTTGAAGCTCTTCATATTTTTAACACCTTTTCGGGCACTTCATGTTTTTGAACACTACTTCATGCGCCTCCTATTTTTCAGACCGTTTCATGCTCCTCATATTTTTTCACCTTTTGAAGCTCTTCATATGTTTCACACATTTTCAGACCCTTCATGTTTTTCAACACCGCTTTATGCTGCACCTATTTTTCAGAACAGTTTCATGCTCCTCATATTTTTGACACTTTTTGAACCTCTTCATATTTTTCACACCTTGTCAGGCTCTTCATGTTTTTGAACACCGATTCATGCTCCACATATTTTTAAGACCGTTTCATGCTCCTCATATTTTTCACACATTTTCAGGCTCTTCATGTTTTTGAACACCATTTCATGCTTCTCATATTTATGACACCTTTTGAAGCTCTTCATGTATTTCACTCCTCTTCAGGCTCTTCGTGGTTTTCAACACCATTACATGCTCCTCCTATTTTTCAGACCATTTCATGCTCCTCATATTTTTGACACCTTTTGAAGCTCTTCATATTTTTCAAACCTTTTCAGGCTCTCCATGTTTTTCAGCACCATTTGATGCTCCTCCTATTTTCAGACTGTTTCATGCTCCTAATATTTTTCACACCTTTTCAGGCTATTCATTTTTTTCAACTCCACTTCATGCTCCTCCTATTTTTCAGACCGTTTCATGTTCCTCCTATTTGTGACACTTTTGAATCTCTTCATATATTTCACACCTTTCCAGGCTCTTCATGTTTTTCAACACCGCTTCATGCTCCTCCTATTTTTGAGACCGTATCATGCTCCTCATATTTTTGACACATTTTGAAGCTCTTCATGTTTTTCAACTCCGCTTCATGCTCCTTCTATTTTTGACACCTTTTGAAGCTCTTCATATTTTTCACACATTTTCAGGCTCTTCATGTTTTTCAACACCGTTACATGCTCCTCCTATTTTTAAAACCGTTTCATGCTTCTTATATTTTTGACACCTTTTGAAGCTCTTCATATATTTCACACCTTTTCAGGCTCTTCATGTTTTTCAACACCGCATCATGCTCCTCCTATTTTTCAGACCATGTCATGCTCCTCATATTTTTGACACCTTTTGAAGCTCTTCATATATTTCACACCTTTTCAGGCTCTTCATGTTTTTGAACAATGCTGCATGCTCCTACTATGTTTCAGATCGTTTCATGCTCCTCATATTTTTGACACTTTTTGAAGCTCTTCATATTTTTTACACCTTTTCAGGGTCTTCATGTTTTGCAACACCCCTTCATGCTCTTCCTATTTTTCGGACCCTTTGAAACTCCTCCTATTTTTGACACGTTTTTAAGTTCTTCATATTTTTCACACCATTTCAGGTTCTTCATGTTTTTGAACGCCGTTTCATGCTCCTCATATTTTTAGACTGTTTCATGATCCTCATATTTTTGACACCATTTGAAGCTCTTCATATATTTCACACATTTTCAGGCTCTTCATGTTTTTCACACCTTTTCAGGCTCTTCATGTTTTGCAACACCGCTTCATGCTCCTCCTATTTTTCAGACCGTTTCATCCTCTTCATATTTTTGACAATTTTGAAGTTCTTCATGTATTTCACACCTTTTCAGGCTCTTCATGTTTTTCAACACCGCTTCTTACTCCTCCTATTCTTCAGACCTTTTCATGCTCCTCATATTTTTGAAACCTTTTGAAGCTCTTCATATATTTCACACCTTTTCAGGCTCCTCATGTTTTTCAACACCGCGTCATGCTCCTCCTGTTTTTCAGACCGTTTCATGCTCCTCATATTTTTGACACCTTTTGAAGCTCTTCTTATTTTTCACACCTTTTCAGGCTTTTCATGTTTTTCAACACCGCTTCATGCTCCTCCTATTTTTCAGACCGTTTCATTCTCATTATATTATTGACAAGTTTTGAAGCTCTTCATATTTTTAACACCTTTTCGGGCTCTTCATGTTTTTGAAGACCGTTTCATGCTACCCCTAATATTCAGAGCGTTTTATGCTCCTCATATTTTTGACACCTTTTGAAGCTCTTCATATATTTCACACCTTTTCAGGCTGTTTATGTGTTTTAACACCGCTTCATGCTGCTCCTATTTTTCAGACCGTTTCATGCTCCTCATATATTTGACACGTTTTGAAGTTCTTCA
This sequence comes from Dama dama, assembly GCF_033118175.1. NCBI lineage: Eukaryota > Metazoa > Chordata > Mammalia > Artiodactyla > Cervidae > Dama > Dama dama. The sequence goes on along the minus strand of NW_026870894.1, from coordinate 1,467,410 downwards.
TATATTTCACAACTTTTCAGGCTCTTCTTTTTTTCAACACCGATTCTTGCTCCTCCTATTTTTCAGACCGTTTCATGTTCCTCATATTTTTGATAACTTTTGAAGCGCTTCATGTTTTTCACACCTTTTCAGGCTCTTCACTTTTAAACACCGCTTCATGCTCCTCCTATTTTTCAGACCGTATCATGCTCCTCATACTTTTGAAAACTTTTGAAGCTCTTCATATATTTCACACCTTTTCAGGCTCTTCATGTTTTGCAACACCGTTTCATGCTCCTCCTATTTTTCAGACCGTTTCATGCTCCTCCTATTTTTCAGACAGTTTCATGCTCCTCATATATTTGACTCCTTTTGAAGCTCTTCATATTATTCACACCTTTTCAGGCTCTTCATGTTTTTCAACACCACTTCATGCTCTTCCTATTTTTCAAACTGTTTCATGCTCCTCCTATTTTTGACACCTTTTGAACCTCTTCATATATTTCACACGTTTTCAGGCTCTTCATGTTTTTCAACACCGTTTCATGCTCCTCCTATTTTTCAGAACGCTTCATGCTCCTCATATTTTTGACTTCTTTTGAAGCTCTTCATATATTTCACTCCTTTTTAGGATCTTCGTGTTTTTCAACACCGTTTCATGCTCCTCCTATTTTTCAGACCGTTTCATGCTCCTCATAATTTTGACACCTTTTGAAGCTCATCATATATTTCACTTCTTTTCAGGATCTTCATGTTTTTCAACACCGCTTCATGCTCCTCATATTTTTGACACATTATGAAGCTTTTCATATATTTCACACCTTTTCAGTCTCTTCATGTTTTTCACACCTTTTCAGGCTCTTCATGTTCTTGAACACCTTTTCATGCTCCTCCTATTTTTCAGACAATTTCATGCTCCTCATATTTCTGACACCTTTTGAAGCTCTTCATATTTTTCACACCTTTTCAGCCTCTTCATGTTTTTCAACACCGCCTCATGCTCCTCCTATTTTTCAGAGCGTTTCATGCTCCTCCTATTTTTGACGCCTTTTGAAGCTCTTCATATATTTCACACCTTTTCAGGCTCTTTCAAGTTTTTCACACCGCTTCATGCTCCTCCTATTTTTCAGACGTTTTCATGCTCCTCATATTTTTGACACCTTTCGAAGCTCTTCATATTTTTCACACATTTTCATGCGCTTCATGTTTTTCAACACCACTTCTTGCTCCACCTATTTTTCAGATCGTTTCATGCTCCTCATATTTTTATACCTTTTGAAGCTCTTCATATATTTCACACCTTTTGAGGCTCTTCATGTTTTTGACACCTTTTCAGGCTATTCGTGTTTTTCACAACTTTTCAGACTCTTCATGATTTTCAACACCGCTTCATGCTCCTCCTATTTTTCAGACCGTTTCATGCTCCTCATATTTTTGACACCTTTTGAAGCTCTTCATATATTTCACACCTTTTGAGGCTCTTCATCTTTTTCACACCTTTTCAGGCTCTTCATGTTTTTCACACCTTTTCAGGCTCTTCATGTTTTTCAACACCGTTTCATGCTCCTTCTATTTTTCAGACTGTATCATGCTCCTCATATTTTTGACACCCTTGAAGCTCTTCATATATTTCACACCTTTTCAGGCTCTTCATGGTTTTGAACACCGCTTCATGCTCCTCCTATTTTTCAGACTGTTTCATACTCCTCATATTTATGACACGTTTTGAAGCTTTTCATATATTTCACACCTTTTCAGCCTCTTCATGTATTTCAACACCACTCATGCTCTTCCTATTTTTCAGACCGTTTCATGCTCCTCATATTTTTGACACCTTTTGAAGCTCTTAATATTTTTCACACCTTTTCAGGCTCTTCATGTTTTTCAACACCGTTTCATGCTCCTCCTATTTTTCAGACCGTTTCATTCTCCTCATATTTTTTACACCTTTTGAAGCTCTTCATATTTTTCACTCCTATTCAGGCTCTTCATGTTTTTGAACATCGTTTCATGCTACTCCTATTTTTGACACCTTTTGATGGTCTTCATATTTTCACACCTTTTCAGTCTCTTCATGTTTTTCAATACCACTGCCTTCTCCACCTATTTTTCAGATCGTTTCTTGCTCCTCATATTTTTGCAACTTTTGAAGCTCTTCAAATTTTTCACACCTTTTGAACCTCTTCATATATTTCACACCTTTTCAGGCTCTTCATGTTTGTCACCCCTTTTCAGGCTCTTCATGTTTTTCAACACCGCTTCATGCTCCTCCTATTTTTCAGACCGTTTCATGCTCCTCATATTTTTGATACCGTTTGAAGCTCTTCATATATTTCACACCTGTTGAGGCTCTTCATGTTTTTCACACCTTTTCAGGCTCTTCATGATTTTCACAACTATTCAGGCTCTTCATGTTTTTCAACACCGCTTCATGCTCCTCCAATTTTTCAGAACGTTTCAGGCTCCTCATATTTTTGACAGCTATTGAAGTGCTTCATATATTTCACACCTTTTCAGGCTCTTCATGCTTTTCAACACCGCATCATGCTCCTCCTATATTTCAGAGCGTTTCATGGTCCTCAAATTTTTGACATCTTTTGAAGCTCTTCGTTTATTTCACACCTTTTCAGGAATCATGTTTTTCAAAACGGCTTCATGCTCCTCCTATTTTTCAGACCTTTTCATGCTCCTCATATTTTTCACACCTTTTGAAGCTCTTCATATTTTTCACACCTTTTCAGCCTCTTCATGTTTTTCAACACCGCCTCATGCTCCTCCTATTTTTCAGAGCGTTTCATGCTCCTCCTATTTTTGACGCCTTTTGAAGCTCTTCATATATTTCACACCTTTTCAGGCTCTTTCAAGTTTTTGACACCGCTTCATGCTCCTCCTATTTTTCAGACGTTTTCTTGCTCCTCATATTTTTGACACATTTCGAAACTCTTCATATTTTTCACACATTTTCATGCGCTTCATGTTTTCAACACCACTTCTTGCTCCACCTATTTTTCAGATCGTTTCATGCTCCTCATATTTTTATACCTTTTGAAGCTCTTCATATACTTTACACATTTTCAGGCTCTTCAGGTTTTTCAACACAACATTATGCTCCTTTTTTTTTTTTTTCAGACCTTTTCATGCTCGTCATATTTTTGACACCTTTTTAAGCTCTTCATTTATTTCACACATTTTCAGGCTCTTCATGTTTTTCAATATCACTTCATGCTCCTCTTTTTTTTTCAGACCTTTTCATGCTCCTCATATTTTTCACACCTTTTGAAGCTCTTCATATTTTTCACACCTTTTCAGGCTCTTCATGGTTTTGAACACCGCTTCCTGCTCCTCCTATTTTTCAGACTGTTTCATGCTCCTCATATTTTGACACCTTCTGAAGCTCTTCATATTTTTCACACCTTTTCAGGCTCTTCATGTTTTTCAACACCGCTTCCTTCTCCTCCTATTTTTCAGACCGTTTCATGCTTCTCATGTATTTCACATCTTTTGAAGCTCTTCATATTTTTCACATGTTTTGAAGCTCTTCATGTTTTTGAAACGTTTTCAGGCTCTTCATGTTTTTGAACAACGCTTCATGCTCCTCCTATTTTTCAGACCGTTTCATGCTCCTCAAATTTTTTACACATTTTGAAGCTTTTCATATTTTTCACACCTTTTCATGCTCTTCGTGTTTTTGACCACCGCTTCATGCTCCTCCTATTTTTGAGACCGTTTCATGCTCCTCATATTTTTGACACCTTTTGAAGCTCTTCATATTTTTCACACCTGTTCAGGTTCTTCATGTTTTTGAACACCGCTTCATGCTCCTCCTATTTGTCAGACCGATTCATGCTCTTCATATTTTTGAAACCTTTTGAAGCTTTTCATATTTTTCACACCTTTTCAGGGTTTCATGTTTTGAACACCGCTTCATGCTCCTCCTATTTTTCAGACTGTTTTATGCTCCTCATATATTTCACACCTTTTGAAGCTCTTCAGATATTTCACACCTTTACATGCTCTTCATGTTGTTTAACACCGCTTTTTGCTCCTCTATTTTTGAGATAGTTTCATGTTCCTCCTATTGTTCAGACCGTTTCATGCTCCTCATATTTTTGACACCTTTTGAAGCTCTTCATATTTTTCACACCTTTTCAGGCTCTTCATGTTTTTAAACACCGCTTCATTCTCCTCCTATTTTTCAGAGCTTTTCATCCTCCTCATATTTTTGACACCTTTTGAAGCTCTTCATATTTTTCACAGTGTTTCAGGCTCTTCATGTTTTGGACCACCGCTTCATGCTGCTCCTTTTTTTCAGACCGTTTCATGCTCCTCATAATTTTGACACCTTTTGAAGCTCTTCATATTTTTCACACCTTTTCAGGCTCTTCATGTTTTTCAAACCTCTTCATGCTCCTCCTATTTCTCGATCGTTTCATGCTTCTCATATTTTTGACACCTTTTGAAGCTCTTCATAATTTTCACACCTTTTCATTCTATTCATCTTTTTCAAAACCTTTTCATGCTTATCCAATTTTTCAGGTTGTTTCATGCTTCTCATATTTTTGACACCTTTTGAAGCTCTTCCTGTTTTTCACACCTTTTCAGGCTCTTCATGTTTTTAAACACCGCTTCATGCTCCTCCTATTTTTCAGACCGTTTCATGCTCCTCATATATGTGACACCTTTTGAAGTTCTTCATATATTTCACACCTTTGCATGCTCTTCATATTTTTCACAACCATGTCATGCTCATCCTATTTTTCAGACCGTTTCATGCTCCTCATATGTTTGACTACTTTTGAAGCTCTTCATATTTTTCACACCTTTTCATGCTCTTCTTCTTTTTGACCACCGCTTCATGCTACTCCTATTTTTCAGACCGTTTCATGCTCCTCATATTTTAGACACCTTTTGAAGCTCTTCATATTCTTCACACCTTTTCATGCTCTTCATGTTTTTCAACACTGGTTCATGCTCCTCCTATTTTTCAGACCGCTTCATGTTCCTTCTATTTTTCAGACCGCTTTATGCTCCTCATTTTTCAGACCATATCATGCTCATCTCATTTTTGACAACGTTTGAAGCTCTTCATATTTTTGACACCTTTTGAAGCTCTTCATATTTTTCACACGTTTTCAGGCTCTTCATGTTTTTCAACACCGCTTCATGCTCATAATATTTTGAAAAACGTTTCATGCTCATCTCATTTTTGACACCTTTTCATGCTCTTCATATTTTCCACACCTTTTGAAGCTCTTCATATGTTTCACACGTTTTCAGGCTCTTCATGTTTTTCAACACCGCTTCATGCCCTCCTATATTTCAGACCGTTTCATGCTCATCTAATTTTTGACACCTTTTGAAGCTTTTCATATTTTTCACACCTTTTCAGGCTCTTCATGTTTTTGAACACCGTTTCATGCTCCTCCTATTTTTCAGACCGTTTCGTTCTCCTCATATTTTTGACACGTTTTGAAGCTCTTCATATTTTTCACACCTTTTCAGGCTCTTCATGTTTTTCAACACCGCTTCATGCCCTACTATATGTCAGACCGTTTCATGCTCATCTAATTTTTGACACCTTTTGAAGCTCTTCATATTTTTCACACCTTTTGAAGCTCTTCATATTTTTCACACTTTTTCAGGCTCTTCATGTTTTTCAACACCGTTTCATGCTGCTTCTATTTTTCAGACCGTTTCATGCTCCTCATATTTTTGACACCTTTTGAAGCTCTCAATATTTTTCACACCTTTTCAGGCTCTTCATGTTTTTGAACAACGCTTCATGCTCCTCCTATTTTTCAGACCGTTTCATGCTCCTCAAATTTTTTACACATTTTGAAGCTTTTCATATTTTTCACACCTTTTCATGCTCTTCGTGTTTTTGACCACCGCTTCATGCTCCTCCTATTTTTGAGACCGTTTCATGCTCCTCATATTTTTGACACCTTTTGAAGCTCTTCATATTTTTCACACCTGTTCAGGTTCTTCATGTTTTTGAACACTGCTTCATGCTCCTCCTATTTGTCAGACCGATTCATGCTCTTCATATTTTTGAAACCTTTTGAAGCTTTTCATATTTTTCACACCTTTTCAGGGTTTCATGTTTTGAACACCGCTTCATGCTCCTCCTATTTTTCAGACTGTTTTATGCTCCTCATATATTTCACACCTTTTGAAGCTCTTCAGATATTTCACACCTTTACAGGCTCTTCATGTTGTTTAACACCGCTTTTTGCTCCTCTATTTTTGAGATAGTTTCATGTTCCTCCTATTGTTCAGACCGTTTCATGCTCCTCATATTTTTGACACCTTTTGAAGCTCTTCATATTTTTCACACCTTTTCAGGCTCTTCATGTTTTTAAACACCGCTTCATTCTCCTCCTATTTTTCAGAGCTTTTCATCCTCCTCATATTTTTGACACCTTTTGAAGCTCTTCATATTTTTCACAGTGTTTCAGGCTCTTCATGTTTTGGACCACCGCTTCATGCTGCTCCTTTTTTTCAGACCGTTTCATGCTCCTCATAATTTTGACACCTTTTGAAGCTCTTCATATTTTTCACACCTTTTCAGGCTCTTCATGTTTTTCAAACCTCTTCATGCTCCTCCTATTTCTCGATCGTTTCATGCTTCTCATATTTTTGACACCTTTTGAAGCTCTTCATAATTTTCACACCTTTTCATTCTATTCATCTTTTTCAAAACCTTTTCATGCTTATCCAATTTTCAGGTTGTTTCATGCTTCTCATATTTTTGACACCTTTTGAAGCTCTTCCTGTTTTTCACACCTTTTCAGGCTCTTCATGTTTTTAAACACCGCTTCATGCTCCTCCTATTTTTCAGACCGTTTCATGCTCCTCATATATGTGACACCTTTTGAAGTTCTTCATATATTTCACACCTTTTCATGCTCTTCATATTTTTCACAACCATGTCATGCTACTCCTATTTTTCAGACCGTTTCATGCTCCTCATATTTTTGACACCTTTTGAAGCTCTTCATATTCTTCACACCTTTTCATGCTCTTCATGTTTTTCAACACTGGTTCATGCTCCTCCTATTTTTCAGACCACTTCATGTTCCTTCTATTTTTCAGACCGCTTTATGCTCCTCATTTTTCAGACCATATCATGCTCATCTCATTTTTGACAACGTTTGAAGCTCTTCATATTTTTGACACCTTTTGAAGCTCTTCATAATTTTCACACGTTTTCAGGCTCTTCATGTTTTTCAACACCGCTTCATGCTCATAATATTTTGAAAAACGTTTCATGCTCATCTCATTTTTGACACCTTTTCATGCTCTTCATATTTTCCACACCTTTTGAAGCTCTTCATATGTTTCACACGTTTTCAGGCTCTTCATGTTTTTCAACACTGTTTCATGATCCTCCTATTTTTCAGACCGTTTCATTCTCATTGCATTTTTGACAACTTTTGAAGCTCTTCATATTTTCCACACCTTTTGAAGCTCTTCATATATTATACACATTTTAGGTTCTTCATGTTTTTCAACACCACTTCATGTTCCTCCTATTATTCAGACCATTTCATTCTCTTCGCATTTTTGACACGTTTTGAAGCTCTTAATATTTTTCACACCTTTTGAAGCTCTTCATATTTTTCACACGTTTTCAGGCTCTTCATGTTTTTCAACACTGCTTCATGCTCCTCTTGTTTTTCAGACCGTTTCAAGCTCCTCATGCACTTCACACCTTTTGAAGCTCTTCATATTTTTCACATCTTTTCAGGCTCTTCATGTTTTTCCACACCGCTTCATGATCCTCCTATTTTTCAGACCGTTTCCTGCTCCTCATAATTTTCACACTTTTTGAAGCTCTTCATATTTTTCACACCTTTTCAGGCTCTTCATGTTTTTCAACACTGCTTCATGCTCCTCCTATTTTTCAGACCGTTTCATCCTCCTCATGTATTTCACACCTTTTGAAGCTCTTCATATTTTTCACACCTTTTCATGCTCTTCATGTTTTTCAACACCGCTTCATGCTCCTACTATTTTTCACACTGTTTCATGCTCCTCATATTTTTGACACCTTTTAAAGCTCTTCGTATATTTCACACCATTTCAGGCTCTTCATGTTTTTCAACACCACTACATGCTTCTCGTATATTTCAGACTGTTTCATACTCATCTCTTTTTTTACACCTTTTAAGCTCTTCATATGTTTCACACCTTTTGAAGCTCTTCATGTTTTTCAACACCGCTTCATGCTCCTCCTATTTTTCAGACCGTTTCATGCTCCTCATATATTTGACACCTTTTGAAGCTCTTCATATTTTTCACAACTTTTCAGGCTCTTCATGTTTTGAACACCGCTTCTTGCTCCTCCTATTTTACAGACCTTTTCATTCTCCTCATGTATTTCAACCTTTTGAAGCTCTTCCTATTTTTCACAACTTTTCAGGCTCTTCATGTTTTACAACAATGCATCATGCTCCTCCTATTTTTCTGACTGTTTCATGCTCCTCATATTTTTGACACCTTTTGATGCTCTTCATATTTTTAACACCTTTTCAAGCTCTTCATGTTTTTCAACACCTTTCATGCTCCTCCTATTTTTCAGACCATTTAATGCACTTCATGTATTTCACGTCTTTTGAAGCTCTTCATATTTTTCACACCTTTTCAGGCTCTTCATGTTTTTGAACACAGCTTAATGCTCCTCCTATTTTTCAGACCGTTTCATGCTCCTCATATTTAACACGTTTTGAAGCTCTTCAGTTATTCCACACCTTTTCAGGCTCTTCATGATTTTAAACAGCGCTTCATGTTCCTCCTATTTTTCAGTCGTTTCATGCTTCTCATATTTTTGACACCTTTTGAAGCGCTTCATATGTTTCACACCTTTTCATGTGCTTCATCTTTTCAAAACCGTTTCATGCTCATCCTATTTTTCAAGCTGTTTCCTGCACCTCATATATTTGACACCTTTTGAAGCTCTTCATATTTTTCACACCTTTTCACGCTCCTAATGTTTTTCAACACCGCTTCATGATCCTCCTATTTTTCAGACAGTTTCATGCTCCTCATGTATTTCACACCTTTTGAAGCTCTTCATATTTTTCACACCTTTTCAGGCTCTTCATATTTTTGAACACAGCTTCATGCTCCTCCTATTTTTCAGATCGTTTCATGCTTCTCCTATTTTCCGACCGTTTCTTGCTCCTCATATATTTGACACCTTTTGAAGCTCTTCATATTTTTCACACCCTTTCACGCTCCTAATGTTTTTCAACACCGCTTCATGCTCCTCCTATTTTCCAGAACGTTTCATGCTCCACATATTTTTGACACCTTTAGAAGCTCTTCATGTTTTTCACACCTTTTCAGGCTCTTCATGTTTTTCAACACCGCTTCATGCTCCTCCTATTTTTCAGTCCGTATTATGCTGTTCACATTTTTGTAACCCTTGAAGCTCTTCATATTTTTCACAAATTTTCAGGCTCTTCATGTTTTTGAACCCCGCTTCAATGCTCATCCTATTTTTCAGAACATTTCATGCTCCTCATAGTTTTTGACACGTTTTGTAGCTCTTCATATTTTCCACAACTTTTCAGGCTCTTCATGTTTTTGAACACCGCTTCATGCTCCTCCTATTTTACTGACTGTTTCAGTCTCCTCCTGTATTTCACACCATTTGAAGCTCTTCATATTTTTCACACCTTTTCAGGCTCTTCATGGTTTTGAACACCGCTTCATGCTCCTCCTATTTTTCAGACCGTTTCATGCTCCTCATATTTTTGACACGATTTGAAGCTCTTCATATTTTTCACACCTTTTCAGGCTCTTCATGTTTTTCAACACCGCTTCATGCTCCTCCTATTTATCAGACCGTTTCATGCCCCTCATTTATTTCACACCTTTGGAAGCTCTTCATAATTTTCACACCTTTTCAGGCTCTTCATGTTTTTCTACACCGTTTCATGCTTCCCCTATTTTCAGACCGTTTCATGCTCCTCATATTTTTGACACCTTTTGAAGCTCCTCATATTTTTCACACCTTTTGAAGCTCTTCATATTTTTCACACCTTTTGAAGTTCTTCATATTTCTCACACGTTTTCAGGCTCTTCATGTTTGAACACCGCTTCATGCTCCTCCTATTCTTCAGAACGCTTCATGCTCCTCCTATTTTTCAGACCGCTTCATGCTCCTCATATTTTTCAGACTGCTTCATGCTCCTCATATTTTTGACACCTTTTGAAGCTCTTCATATTTTTGAAACCTTTTGAAGCTCTTCATATTTTTCACACCTTTTGAAGTTCTTCATATTTCTCACACGTTTTCAGGCTCTTCATGTTTTTCAACACCGCTTCATGCTCCTCCGATTTTTCAGACCGTTTCATGCTCCTCATATTTTTGACACCTTTTGAAGCTCTTCATATTTTTCACACCTTTTGAAGTTCTTCATATATTTCACACCTTTTCAGGCTCTTCATTTTTTTGAACACCACTTCATGCTCATCCTATTTTTCAGACCGTTTCATGCTCATCTCATTTTTGATACCTTTTGAAGCTCTTCATATTTTTCACACCTTTTGAAGCTCTTCATATTTTTCACACGTTTTCAGGCTCTTCATGTTTTTCAACACCACTTCATGCTTCTCCTATTTTCAGACCGTTTCATGCTCCTCATATTTTGACACCTTTTGAAGCTCTTCATATATTTCACAGCTTTTCAGGCTCTTCTTATTATTGAACACCCCTTCATGCTCCTCATATTTTTCAGACCGTTTCATGCTCCTCATATTTTTGACACCATTTGAAGCCCTTCATATTTTTCACATATTTTCAGGCTCTTCATGTTTTTGAACACCGTTTCATGCTCCTCCTATTTTGTAGACCGATTCATGTTCTTCATGTATTTCACACCTTTTGAAGCTCTTCATATTTTTCACACGTTTTCAGGCTCTTCATCTTTTTCAACACCACTTAATGCTCCTCGTATTTTTCAGACCGTTTCATGCTCCTCATGTATTTCACACATTTTGAAGCTCTTCATATTTTTCACACCTTTTCAGGCTCTTCATCTTTTTCAACACCGCTTCATGCTCCTCCTATTTTTCAGACCGTTTCATGCTAATCTCATTATTGACACCTATTGAAGCTCTTCATATTTTTCCAACCTTTTGAAGCTCTTCATATTTTTCACACCTTTTCAAGCTCTTCCTGTTTTTGAACACCGTTTCATGCTCCTCCTATTTTTCAGACTGTTTCATGCTCCTCATATTTTGACACCTTTTGAAGCTCTTCATATTTTCCACACCTTTTCTGGCTCCTCATGTTTTTGAAAACCGCTTCATTCTCCTCCTATTTTTCAGATCGTTTCATGCTCTTCATATTTTTGACACCTTTGGAAGCTCTTCATATTTGTCACAGCTTTTCAGGCTCTTCATGTTTTTCAGCACCGCATCATGATCCTCCTCTTTTCAGACCGTTTCATGCTCCTCATATTTGACACCTTTTGAAGCTCTTCATATTTTTCACACCTTTTCAGGCTCTTCATGTTTTTGAACACCGTATCATGCCTCTCTAATTTTTCACACGGTTTCATGCTCCTCATATTTTTCACACCTTCTCAAGCTCTTCATATTTTTGACACGTTTTGAGGCTCTTCATATTTTTCAGCCCTTTTCAGTCTCTTCATGTTTTTGAACACCGTTTCATGCTACTCACATTTTTGACACATTTTGAAGCTCTTCATATTTTTCACACCTTTTCAGCCTCCTCATGTTTTTGAACACCGCTTCATGCTCCTCCTATTTTTCAGTCCGTTTCATGGTCCTCATGTATTTCCCACTTTTGAAGCTCTTCAAATTTTTCACACCTTTTGACGCTCTTCATTTTTTTCAACATCGCCTCATGCTCCTCCTCTTATTCAGACCATTTCATGCCCCTCATATATTTGACACCTTTTGAAGCTCTTCATATTTTTCACACCATTTCAGGCTCTTCAAGTTTTTGAACACTGCTTCATGCTCTTCCTATTTTTCAGATCGTTTCATGCTCCTCATGTATTTCACAGATTTTTAAGCTTTTCATATTTTTCACACCTTTTCAGGCTCCTCATGTTTTTCAACACCACTATATGCTTCTCCTATTTTTCAGACCGTTTCATGCTCCTCATATTTTTCACAACTTTTGAAGCTCTTCATATTTTTCACATCTTTTGAAGCTCTTTATATTTTTCACACATTTTCAGGCTCTTCATGTTTTTCAACACCCCTTCTTGCTCCTCCTATTTTTCACACCGTTTCATGCTCCTCATATTTTTGACACCTTTTGAAGCTCTTCATATTTCTCACACCTTTTCAGGCTCTTCATGTTTTTGAACACCGCTTCTTGCTCCTCCTATATTTCAGACCGTTTCATGCTCCTCATATTTTTCACACCTTTTGAAGCTCTTCATATTTTTCACACCTCTTCTGGCTCTTCATGTTTTTGAACACCGCTTCATGCTCCTCCTATTTTTCAGACCATTTAATCCTCCTCATGTATTTCACAACTTTTGAAGCTCTTCATATTTTTCACACCTTTTCATGCTCTTCATGTTTTTGAACACCAATTCATGCTCCTCCTATTTTGCAGACCCTTTCATTCTCCTCATATTTTTGAAACCTTTTGAAACTCTTCATATATTTCACTCCATTTCAGGCTTTTCATTTTTTTCAACACCATTTCATGCACCTCCTATTTTTTAGACCGTTTCAAGCTCATCTCATTTTGACACCTTTTGAAGCTCTTCATATTTTTCACGCGTTTTCAGTCTCTTCATGATTTTCAACACCGCTTCATGCTCCTCGTATTTTTCAGACCGTTTCATGCTCCTCATATTTTTGACACCTTTAGAACCTCTTAATATTTTACACACCTTTTCAGGCTCTTTTTTTTTTTCAACACCGCTTCATACTCCTCTTTTTCAGACCGTTTCATGCTCCTCATATATTTGACACCTTTTGAAGCTCTTCATATTTCTCACACCTTTTCAGGTTCTTCATGTTTTTCAACACCGCTTCATTCTCCTACTATTTTTCAGAGCGTTTCATGCTCATCTCATTTTTGACACCTTTTAAAGCTCTTCATATTTTTCACATCTTTTGAAGCTCTTCGTATTTTTCACACGTTTTCAGGCTCTACATGCTTTTCAACACTGCTTCTTGCTCCTCCTATTTTTCAGACCGTTTCATGCTCATCTCATTTTTGACACCTTTTGAAGCTCTTCATATTTTTCACACCTTTTGAAGCTCTTCATATTTTTCACATCTTTTGAAGCTCTTCGTATTTTTCACACGTTTTCAGGCTCTTCATGTTTTTGAACACCGTTTCATGCTCCTCCTATTTTTCAGACCGTTTCATGCTCCTCATATTTTTGACAACTTTTGGAACTCCTCATATTTTTCACACCTTTTCAGGCTCTTCATGTTTTAGAACACGGTTTCATGCTCCTCCTATTTTTCAGACCGTTTCATGCTCCTCATACTTTTCACACCTTTTGAAGCTCTTCATATTTTTGAACACCGCTTCATGCACCTCCTCTTTTTCAGACCGTTTCATGCTCCTCATATTTTTCACAACTTTTGAAGCTCTTCATATTTTCACACCTTTTCAGGCTTCATGTTTTTGAAAACCGTTTCATGCTCCTCCTGTTTTTCAAACCATTTCATGCTCCTCATATTTTTGACACCTTTTGAAGCTCCTCGTATTTTTCACACCTTTTGAAGCTCTTCATATATTTCACACTTTTTCAGGCTCTTCATGTTTTTCAACACCGCTTCATGCTCCTCCTATTTTTCAGACCGTTTCATGCTCATCTCTTTTTTGACAGCTTTTGAAGCTCATGATATTTATCACACCTTTTGAAGCTCTTCATATATTTCACACCTTTTCATGCTCTTAATGTTTTCATCACCGACTCATGCTCCTCCTATTTTTCAGACCTTTTCATAGTCCTCCTATTTTTCAGGCCGTTTCATGCTCCTCATATTTTGACAACTTTTGAAGCTCTTCATATTTTTCACACCTTTTCAGGCTCTTCATGTTTGTCAACACCGCTTCATGCTCCTCCTCTTTTTCAGACCGTTTCGTGCTCCTCATATTTTTGACACCTTTAGAAGCTCTGCATATTTTTCACACCTTGTGAGGCTCTTCATGTTTTTCAACACCTCTTCTTGCTGCTCCTCTTTTTCAGACCGTTTCATTCTCCTCATATTTTTGACACCTGTTGAAGCTCTTCATATTTCTCACAACTTTTCAGGTTCTTCATGTTTTTCAACACCGCTTCATGCTCCTCCTATTTTTCAGAGCGTTTCTTGCTCATCTCATTTTTGACTCCTTTTGAAGCTCTTCATATTTTTCACATCTTTTGAAGCTCTTTATATATTTCACACATTTTCAGGCTCTTCATGTTTTTCAACATCGTTTAATGCTCCTCCTATTTTTCAGACCATTTCATGCTCCTAATATTTTTGACACGTTGAAGCTGTTCATATTTTTCACACCTTTTCAGGCTCTTCATGTTTTTGAACACCGCTTCTTGCTCCTCCTATTTTTCAGACCGTTTCATGCTCCTCATATTTTTCACACCTTTTGAAGCTCTTCATATTTTTCACACCTCTTCTGGCTCTTCATGTTTTTGAACACCACTTCATGCTCCTCCTATTTTTCAGACCATTTAATCCTCCTCATGTATTTCACAACTTTTGAAGCTCTTCATATTGTTCACACCTTTTCATGCTCTTCATTTTTTTGAACACCATTTCATGCTCCTCCTATTTTGCAGACCGTTTCATTCTCCTCATATTTTTGAAACCTTTTGAAGCTCTTCATATATTTCACAACTTTTCAGGCTTTTCATTTTTTTCAACACCATTTCATGCTCCTCCTATTTTTTAGACCGTTTCATGCTCATCTCATTTTGACACCTTTTGAAGCTCTTCATATTTTTCACGCGTTTTCAGGCTCTTCATGATTTTCAACACCGCTTCATGCTCCTCGTACTTTTCAGACCGTTTCATGCTCCTCATATTTTTGACACCTTAGAAACTCTTAATATTTTACACACCTTTTCACTCTCTTCATGTTTTTCAACACCGCTTCATACTCCTCCTCTTTTTCAGACCGTTTCATGCTCCTCATATTTTTGACAGGATTTGAGGCTTTTCATATTTTTCACACATTTTTACGCTCTTCATGTATTTCAACTCCACTTCATTCTCCTCGTATTTTTAAGACCATTTCATGCTCCTCATATACTTGACACCTTTAGAACCTCTTAATATTTTACACACCTTTTCAGGCTCTTCATGTTTTTCAACACCGCTTCATACTCCTCCTCTTTTTCAGACCGTTTCATGCTCCTCATATTTTTGACAACTTTTGAAGCTCTTCATATTTTTCACACCTTTTCAGGCTCTTCATGTTTTTCAACACCGCTTCATGCAATCCTATATTTCAGATCGTTTCATGCTCCTCATATTTTTGACAACTTTTGAAGCTCTTCATATTTCTCACACATTTTCAGGCTCTTCATGTTTTTCAACACCACTTCATGCTCCTCCTCTTTTTCAGACCGTTTCATGCTCCTCATATTTTTGACACCTTTTGAAGCTCCTCATATTTTTTACACCTTTTGAAGCTCTTCATATATTTCATACTTTTTCAGGCTCTTCACGATTTGCAACAACACTTCATGCTCCTCCTATTTTTCAGACCGTTTCATGCTCCTCATAATTTTGACACATTTAGAAGCTCTTCATATTTTTCACACCTTTTCAGGCTCTTCATGGTTTTCAACACCGCTTCATGCTCCTTCTGTTTTTCAGACAGTTTCATTCCTCTCATGTATTTCACACCTTTTGAAGCTCTTCATATTTTTCACACCTCTTGAGCCTCTTCATGTTGTTGAACACCACTTCATGCTCCTCCTATTTTTCAGACAGTTTCATGCTCCTCATGTATTTCACACCTTTTGAAGCTCTTAATATTTTTCACACCTTTTCAGGCTCTTCATGTTTTTCTACACAACTTTATGCATCTCCTATTTTTCGGACCCTTTCATTCTCCTCATGTTTTCAAACCTTTTGAAGCTCTTCATATTTATCACACATTTTCATGCTCTTCATTTGTTTGAACACCATTTCATGCTCCTCCTATTTTTCAGACCGTTTCATGCTCCTCATATTTTTGACACCTTTTGAAGCTCTTCATATATTTCACACCTTTTCAGGTTCTTCATGTTTTTCAACACCACTTCATGCTCCTCTATTTTTCAGAGCGTTTCTTGCTCATCTCATTTTTGACTCCTTTTGAAGCTCTTCATATTTCTCACACCTTTTCAGGCTCTTCATGTTTTTGAACACCGCTTCTTGCTCCTCCTATATTTCAGACCGTTTCATGCTCCTCATATTTTTCACACCTTTTGAAGCTCTTCATATTTTTCACACCTTTTCATGCTCTTCATGTTTTTGAACACCGCTTCATGCTCCTCCTATTTTTCAGACCTTTTCATCCTCTTCATCTGTTTGACACCTTTTGAAGCTCTTCATATATTTCACACTTTTTCAGGCTCTTCATGTTTTTCAACACCAGTTCATGCTCCTCCTATTTTTCAGACCGTTTCATGGTCCCCATATTTTTGACACCTTTTGAAGCTCTTCATATTTTTCACATCATTTCTGTCTCTTCATGTTTTTCAACACCGCTTCATGCTCCTCCAATTTTTCAGAACGTTTCATGCTCCTCATATTTTTCACACTTTTTGAAGCTCTTCATATATTTCACACCTTTTCAGTCTCTTCATGTTTTTCACAGCTTTTCAGGCATTTCATGTTTTTCGACAATGATTCATGCTCCTCCTATTTTTCACACCGTTTCATGCTCCTCGTATTTTTGACACCTTTTAAAACTCTTCATATTTTTCACACCTTTTCATGCTCTTCATATTATTCAACACCTCTTCATGCTCCTCCTATTTTTCAGACCTTTTAATTCTCCTCATATTCTCCACACATTTTGAAGCTCTTCATATATTTCACATGTTTTCAGGCTCCTCATGTTTTAGAGCACCGCTTCATGCTCCTCATATTTTCAGACCGTTTCATGCTCCTCATATATTTGACACCTTTGTAGCTCTTCATATTTTTCACACCTTTTCATGCTCTTCATGTTTTTCAGCACCGCTTCTTGCTCTTCCTATTTTTCAGACCGTTTCATGCTCCTCATATATTTGACACCTTTGGAAGCTCTTCATATTTTTACCTCTTTTCAGGCTCTTCATATTTTTGAACACGGCTTCATGCTCCTCCTATTTTTCAGACCGTTTCATGCTCCTCATATTTTTCACACCTATTGAAGCTCTTCATATTTTTCACACCTTTTAAGGCTCTTCATGTTTTTGAACACCGTTTCATGCTCCTTCTATTTTTCAGACCGTTTCATGCTCCTCATATTTTTGACACCTTTGAATCTCTTCATATTTTTCACACCTTTTGAAACTCTTCTTATTTTTCACACGTTTTCAGTCTCTAAATGTTTTTCAACACCGCTTCATGCTCCTCCTATTTTTCAGACCGTTTCATGCTCCTCATATTTTTGACACGTTTTGAGGATCTTCATATATTTCACACCTTTTCAGGCCCTTCATGTTTTTGAACACCGTTTTATGTTCCTCCTATTTTTCAGACCGTTTCATGCTTCTCATGTATTTCACACCTTTTGAAGCTCTCATATTTTTCACACCTTTTCAGGATCTTCATGTTCTTCAACACCATTTGATGCTCCTCCTATTTTTCAGACCGTTTCATGCTCCTCATCTTTTTGACACCTTTTGTAGCTCTTCATATTTTTCACATCTTTTCAGGCTCTTCATGTTTTTGAATACCGTTTCATGCTCCTCATCTTTTTGACAACTTTTGTAGCTCTTCATATTTTTCACATCTTTTCAGGCTCTTCATGTTTTTGAATACCGTTTCATGCTCCTCATATTTTTTACACGTTTTGAAGCTCTTCCTATATTTCACACCTTTTCAGGCTCTTCATATTTTTCAACACAGCTTCATCATCCTACTATTTTTCAGACCGTTTCAGGCTCCTCATATTTTTGACACCTTTTGAAGCTCTTCATGTTTTTCACACTTTTTCAGGGAATTAATGTCTTTCAAGACCGATTCATGGTCCTCCAGTTTTTCAGACCGTTTCATGCTCCTCATATTTTTGACACCTTTTGAAGCTCTTCATATTTTTCACACCTTTTCATTCTCTTCATGTTTTTCAACACCGTTTCATGCTCCTTCTATTTTTCAGACCGTTTCTTGCTCCTCATAATTTTGACAGCTTTTGAAGCTCTTTATATTTTTCACAGTTTTAATTGATTTTATGTTTTTTAACACCGTTTCATGTTCCGCGTATATTTGACTCCTTTTGAAGCTCTTAATATTTTGCACACCTTTTCATGCTCTTCATGTATTTGAATACCGCTTCATGCTCCTCCTATATTTCAGACCGTTTCATGCTCCTAATATTTTTGACACTTTTTGAAGCTATTCATATTTCTCACACATTTTTAGGCTCTTCATATTTTTCAACATGGTTTCATGCTCCTCCTATTTTTCAGACCGTTTCATGCTCCTCCTATTTTTCAGAACGTTTCATGCTCCTCAAATTTTGGCACCTTTTGAAGCTCTTTATATTTTTAACACTTATCATGCTCTTCATGTTTTTCAACACCGTTTCATGCTCCTCCTATTTTTCAGACCGTTTCATGCTCCTCATATTTTTGACACCTTGAAAGCTCTTCATATATTTCCAGCCTTTTCAGGCTCTTCATGTTTTTGAACACCGCTTCATGCTCCTCCTATTTTTCAGACCGTTTCATGCTCCTCATATTTTGACACCTTTTGAAGCTCTTCATATTTTTCACACCTTTTCAGGCTCTTCAATTTTTTGAACACCGTTTCATGCTCCTCCTATTTTTCAGACCGTTTCATACTCCTCATAGTTTTGACACCTTTTGAAGCTCTTCATATTTTTCTCACCTTTTCAGGCTCTTTTTGTTTTTCAACACCGCTTCATGCTCCTCCTATTTTTCAGACCGATTCATGCTCCTCAAGTATTTCACACCTTGGGCTCTTCATATTTTTCACAGCTTTTCAGGCTCTTCATGTTTTTGAACACCGTTTCATGCTCCTCCTATTTTTCAGACCGTTTCATGCTCCTCATATTTTTGACACATTTTGAAGGTCTTCATATTTTTAACACCTTTTCAGGCTCTTCATGTTTTTGAACACCGTTTCATGCACCTCCTATTTTTCAGACCGTTTCATACTCCTCATAGTTTTGACACCTTTTGAAGCTTTTCATATTTTTCACACCTTTTCAGGCTCTTCATGTTTTTCAACACCGCTTCATGCTCCTCCTATTTTTCAGACCGATTCATGCTCCTCAAGTATTTCAAACCTTGAGGCTCTTCATATTTTTCACAGCTTTTCAGGCTCTTCATGTTTTTGAACACCGTTTCATGCTCCTCCTATTTTTCAGACCGTTTCATGCTCCTCATATTTTTGACACATTTTGAAGCTCTTCATATTTTTCACACCTTTTCATGCTCTTCATGTTTTTGAACACCGCTTCATGATCCTCCTATTTTTCAGACCGTTTCATGCTCCTCATACTTTTGACACCTTTTGAAGCTCTTCAAATTTTTCACACCTTTTCATGCTCTTCATGTATACATACAATGTTTCATGCTCCTCCTATTTTCAATCCCTTTCATGCTCCTCATATTTTTGATAACTTTTGAACCTCTTCATATTTTTCACACCTTTTCATGTTCTTCATGTTTTTCAACAGCGTCTCATGCTCCTCGTTTTTTTGAAAACTTTTGAAGCTCTTCATATATTTCACACCTTTTCAGGATCTTCATGTTTTTCAACACCGTCTCATGCTCCTCCTATTGTTTTTACCCGTTTCATGCGACTAATAATTTTGAAACCTTTTGAAGCTCTTCATATTTTTCACACCTTTTGATGCTCTTTATGTTTTTCAACACCGTTTCATGCTCCTCCTATTTTTCAGACCGTTTCATGCTCCTCATATTTTTGACACCTTTTGGAGATTTTCATATATTTCACACTTCTTCAGGCTCTTCATGTTTTTCAACACCACTTCATGATCCTCCTATTTTTCAGACCGTTTCTTGCTCCTCTAATTTTTGACACCTTTTGAAGCTCTTCATATTTTCCTCACCTTTTGAAACTCTTCATATTTTTCACACCTTTTGAAGCTCTTCATATTTTTCACACCTTTTCAGGCTCTTCATGTTTTTGAACACCGTTTCATGCTCCTCCTATTTGTGACAACTTTTGAAGCTCTTCATATTTTTCACACCTTTTCAGGCTCTTCACGTTTTTGAACACCACTTCTTGCTCCTTAATTTTTGGAGATAGTTTCATGCTTCTCATATTTTTGACACCTTTTTAAGCTCTTCATATTTTTCACATCTTTTAAGGCTCTGCATGCTTTTCAATACTGCTTCATGCTACTCCTATTTTTCAGACCGTTTCATGCTCCTCATATTTTTGACACCGTTTGAAGCTCTTCATATTTTCACACCTTTTCAGGCTCCTCATGTTTTTCAAAACTGCTTCATTCTCCTCCTATTTTTCAGACCGTTTCATGCTCCTCATACTTTTGACACCTTTTGAAGCTCTTCATATTTTTCACAACTTTTCAGTTTCTTCATGTTTTTCAATACCGCTTCATGCTCTTCCTATTTTTCAGACCGTTTCATGCTCCTCTTATTTTTCACACTTTCTGAAGCTCTTCAGATTTTTCACACCTTTACAGGCTCTTCATGTTTTCAACACCATTTCATGCTCCTCCTATTTTTCAGACCGTTTCTTGCTCCTCTCAATTTTGACACCTTTTGAAGCTCTTCATATTTTTCACACCTTTTCAGGCTCTTCATGTTTCTGAACACCGTTTCATGCTCCTCATATTTTTGACGCCTTTTGAAGCTCTTTATATTTTTCACACCTTTTCTGGCTCTTCATGTTTTTTAACAGCGCTTCATGCTCCTCCTATTTTTCAGACCATTTCATGCTCCTCATATTTTTCACACCTTTTGAAGCTCTTCACATTTTTCACACCTTTTTAGGCTCTTCATGTTTTTCAACAACGCTTCAAGCTCCTCCTATTTGTCTGACTGTTTCATGCTCCTCATATTTTGGACACATTTTGAAGCTCTTCATATTTTTCACACCTTTTCAGGCTCGTCATGTTTTTGAACACCTTTTCATGCTCCTCATCTTTTTGAAACCTTTTGAAGCTCTTCATATTTTTCACACATTTTGAAGCTCTTTATATTTTTTACACTTTTTTAAGCTCTTCATATTTTTCAAAACTTTTCAGCCTCTTCATATTTTTTAACATCTTTTCAGGCTCATCATTTTTTTCAACACCGCTTGATGCTCCTCCTATTTTTCAGACCATTTCATGCTCCTCATAATTTTGACACCTTTTGAAGCTTTTGATATTTTTCACACATTTTCAGGCTCTTCATGTTGTTCAACACCGCTTCATGCTCCTCCTATTTTTCAGACTGTTTCATGCTCCTCATATTTTTGACACCTTTTGAAGCTCTTCATATTTTTCACACCTTTTCATTCTCTTCATGTTTTTCAACACCGTTTCATGCTCCTCCCCTTTGCAGGACCGTTTCTTGCTCCTCATATTTTTGACAGCTTTTGAAGCTGTTTATATTTTTCACACTTTTAATGCTCCTCATGTTTTTCAACACCGTTTCATGCTCCTCATATATTTGACACCTTTTGAAGCTCTTCATATTTTTTACCTTTTCAGGCTTTTCATGATTTTGAACACCGTTTCATGCTCCTCATATTTTTGACACCTTTTGAACTCTTGATATATTTCACACCTTTTCAGGCTCTTCATGTTTAAACACTGTTTAATGCTACTCCTATTTTTCAGACAGTTGCATGCTCCTCCTATTTTTGACACCTTTTCAAGCTCTTCATATTTTTCACACCTTTTCATGCTCTTCATGTTTTTCACCACCGTTTCATGCTGTTCCTATTTTTCAGACAGTTTCATGCTCCTCTTTTTTTTGACACCTTTTGAAGCTTTTCATATTTTTCACACCTTTTTATGCTGTTCATATTTTTCAACACGTTTTCATGCTCCTCGTGTTTTTCAGACCGTTTCATGATCCTCATATTTTTGACACCTTTTGCAGCTCTTCATATTTTTCACACCTTTCATTCTCTTCATGTTTTTCAACACCGTTTCATGCTCTTTCTATTTTTCAGACCGTTTCTTGCTCCTCATAATTTTGACAGCTTTTGAAGCTCTTTATATTTTTCACAGTTTTAATTGTTTTTATGTTTTTTAACACCGTTTCATGTTCCGCGTATATTTGACTCCTTTTGAAGCTCTTAATATTTTGCACAGCTTTTCATGCTCTTCATGTATTTGAATACCGCTTCATGCTCCTCCTATATTTCAGACCGTTTCATGCTCCTAATATTTTTGACACTTTTTGAAGCTATTCATATTTCTCACACATTTTTAGGCTCTTCATGTTTTTCAACATGGTTTCATGCTCCTCCTATTTTTCAGACCGTTTCATGCTCCTCCTATTTTTCAGAACGTTTCATGCTCCTCAAATTTTGGCACCTTTTGAAGCTCTTTATATTTTTAACACTTATCATGCTCTTCATGTTTTTCAACACCGTTTCATGCTCCTCCTATTTTTCAGACCGTTTCATGCTCCTCATATTTTTGACACCTTGAAAGCTCTTCATATATTTCCAGCCTTTTCAGGTTCTTCGTGTTTTTCAATACCATCTCATGCTCCTACTATTTTTGAAACCGTTCCATGCTCCTCATATTTTTGACACCTTTTGAAACTCTTCATATTTTTCACACTTTTAATCCTCTTCATGTTTTTCAACACCGTTACATGCTCCTCATATTTTTGACACCTTTTGCAGCTCTTCAAATTTTTCACACTTTTTCATGCTCTTCATGTATACATACAAAGTTTCATGCTCCTCCTATTTTCAGTCCCTTTCATGCTCCTCATATTTTTGATAACTTTTGAACCTCTTCATATTTTTCACACCTTTTCATGCTCTTCATGTTTTTCAACAGCGTCTCATGCTCCTCCTTTTTTTGAAAACTTTTGAAGCTCTTCATATATTTCACACCTTTTCAGGATCTTCATGTTTTTCAACACAGTCTCATGCTCCTCCTATTTTTTTTACCCATTTCATGCGACTAATAATTTTGAAACCTTTTGAAGCTCTTCATATTTTTCACACCTTTTCATGCTCTTTATGTTTTTCAACATCGTTTCATGCTCCTCCTATTTTTCAGACCGTTTCATGCTCCTCATATTTTTGACACCTTTTGGAGATTTTCATATATTTCACACTTTTTCAGGCTCTTCATGTTTTTCAACACCACTTCATGATCCTCCTATTTTTCAGACCGTTTCTTGCTCCTCTAATTTTTGACACCTTTTGAAGCTCTTCATATTTTGCTCACCTTTTGAAACTCTTCATATTTTTCACACCCTTTGAAGCTCTTCTTATTTTTCACACCTTTTCAGGCTCTTCATGTTTTTGAACACCGTTTCATGCTCCTCCTATTTGTGACAACTTTTGAAGCTCTTCTTATTTTTCACACCTTTTCAGGCTCTTCATGTTTTTCAACACCGCTTCATTCTCCTCGTATTTTTCAGACCGTTTAATGCTCCTCATATTTTTCACACCTTTTGAAGCTCTTCATATATTTCACACCTTTTCAGGCTCTTCATGTTTTTCAACACCGCTTCATGCTCCTCCTATATTTTAGAACTTTTCATGCTCTTCATATTTTTGATACCTTTTGAAGCTCTTCATATATTTCACACAGTTTCAGGCTCTTCATGTTTTTCAACACCGCTTCATGCTCCTCCTATATTTTAGAACTTTTCATGCTCCTCATATTTTTGATACCTTTTGAAGCTCTTCATATATTTCACACAGTTTCAGGCTCTTCATGTTTTTCAACACCGCTTCATGCTCCTCCTATATTTTAGAACTTTTCATGCTCCTCATATTTTTGATACCTTTTGAAGCTCTTCATATATTTCACACAGTTTCAGGATCTTCATGTTTTTCCACACCGCTTCATGCTCCTCCTATATTTTAGAACTTTTCATGCTCCTCATATTTTTGATACCTTTTGAAGCTCTTCATATATTTCACACAGTTTCAGGCTCTTCATGTTTTTCAACACCGCTTCATGCTCCTCTTATTTTTCTGACCATTTCATGCTCCTCGTACTTTTGACACCTTTTAAAGCTCTTCATATTTTTCACCCCTTTTCAGGCTCTTCATGTTTTTTAACACCTTTTCATGCTCCTCTCATTTTTGACACCTTTTGAAGCTCTTCATGTTTTTCACATCTTTTGAAGCTTTTCATATTTTTCAACCTATTGAAGCTCTTCATATTTTACACACCTTTTGAAGCTCTTCATATTTTACACACGTTTTCAGGCTCTTGATGTTTTTTAACACCGTTTCATGCTCCATTTATTTTTTAGACCGTTTCATGCTCCTCATATTTTTGACACCTTTTCAAGCTCTTCATATTTTTTACACATTTACAGGCACTTCATGATTTTCAACACCACTTCATGCTCCTCCTATTTTTCAGACCTTTTCATGCTCCTCATATTTCGACACCTTCTGAAATCTTCATATACTAGACACCTTTTCAGGCTCTTCATTTTTTTGAACACAATTTCATGCTCCTCCTATTTTTCAGACCTTTTCATGCTCATCTCTTTTTTGACAACTTTTGAAGCTCTTCATATTTTTCATACCTTTTGAAGATCTTCATATTTTTCACACGTTTTCGGGCTCTTCATATTTTTCAACACTGCATCATGCTCCTCCTATTTTTCAGACAGTTTCATGCTCCTCATATTTTTGACACGTTTTGAAGCTCCTCATATTTTTCACACATTTTGAAGCTCTTCATATTTTTCACACTTTCTCAGGCTCTTCATGTTTTTCAACCCGCTTCATGCTCCTCCTATTTTTCAGACCGTTTCATGCTCCTCATATTTTTGACACATTTTGAAGCTCCTCATATTTTTCACACATTTTGAAGCTCTTCATATTTTTCACACATTTTCAGGCTCTTCTTTTTTTTCAACACCACTTCATGCTCCTCCTATTTTTCAGTCCGTTTCATGCTCCTCATATTTTTGACACGTTTTGAAGCTCTTCATATTCTTCACACCTTTTCAGGCTCTGCATGTTTTTGAACACCGTTTCATGCTCCTCCTATTTTTCAGACCGTTTCATGCTCCTCATGTATTTCACACCTTTTGAAGCTCTTCATATTTTTCACACCTTTTGAAGCTCTTCATATTTTTCACATTTTTGAAGCTCTTCATATTTTTCACACGTTTTCAGTCTCTTCATGTTTTTCAACACCGCTTCATGCTCATCCTATTTTTCAGACCGTTTCATGCTCCTCATGTATTTCACACCTTTTGAAGCTCTTAATATTTTTCACATCTTTTCAGGCTCTTCATGTTTTTCAACACTGCTTCATGCTCCTCCTATTTTTCAGACCGTTTCATGCTCCTCATATTTTTGACACCTTTTGTAGCTCTTCATATTTTTATCAGCTTTTCAGGCTCTTCATATTTTTGAACACCGGTTCATGCTCCTTCTATTTTTCAGACCGTTGCATGCTCCTTATATTTTTCACACCTTTGAAGCTCTTCATATTTTTCACCCCTTTTCAGTCTCTGCATGTTTTTGAACACCGCTTCATGCCCCTCCTCTTTTTCAGACCGTTTCATCTCCTCATGAATTTCACATCTTTTGAAGCTCTTCATATTTTGCACACCTTTTCAGGCTCTTGAACTTTTTCACAACCACTTCATGCTCCTCCTACTTTTCAGACCATTTCATGCTCCTCATATTTTTGACACCTTTTGAAGCTCTTCATATTTTTCACACATTTTCAGGCTCTTCATGTTTCTCAACAGAGCTTCATGCTCCTCCTACTTTTCAGACCGTTTCATGCTCCTCATATTTTTGACACCTTTTGAAGCTCTTCATATATTTCACACATTTTCAGGCTCTTCATGTTTTTCAACATCACTTCATGCTCCTCCTATTTTTCAGTCCGTTTCATGCACATCTCATTTTTGACAACTTTTGAAGCTCTTCATTTTTTTCACACCTTTTGAAGCTCTTCATATTTTTCACACCTTTTCAGGCTCTTCATGTTTTTGAACACCGCTTCTTGCTCCTCCTATTTCTCAGACCGTTTCATCCTCGTCATATTTTTGACACCTTTTGAAGCTCTTCATATTTTGACACCTTTTGAAGCTCTTCATATTTTTCACACCGTTTCAGGTTCTTCATGATTTTCAACACCGCTTCATGCTCCTCCGATTTTTCAGACCGTTTCATGCTCATTTCATTTTTGACACCTTTTGAAGCTCTTCATATTTTTCACACCTTTTGAAGCTCTTCATATTTTTGACACCTTTTGAAGCTCTTCATATTTTTCACAACTTCTCATGCTCTTCATGTTTTTGAACACCGTTTCATGATCCTCCTCTTTTTCAGAACGTTTCATGCTCCTCATATTTTTGATACCTTTTAAAATTCTTCATATTTTTCACACCTTTTAAGGCTCTTCATGTTTTTGAACACCGCTTCATGCTCCTCCTATTTTTCAGACCGTTTCATGCTACTCATATACTTGACAGCTTTTGAAGCTCTTTATATTTTTCACACCTTTTCAGACTCTTCATGTATTTGATCAGCGTTTCATGCTCCTTTATATTTCAGACCGTTTCATGCTCCTCATATTTTTGACACCTTTTGAAGCTCTTCATATTTTCAACACCTTTTCAGGCTCTTCATGTTTTTGAACACCGCTTCATGCTCCTCCTATTTTTCAGACCATTTCATGCTCCTCATATTTTTGACACTTTTTGAATCTCCTCAAATGTTTCACACATTTTGAAGCTCTTCATATATTTCACACCATTTCAGCATTTTCATGTTTTTCAACACCACTTCATGCTCCTCCTTTTTTTCAGACCGTTTCATGCTCCTCATAATTTTGACACCTTTTGAAGCTCTTCATATTTCTCACACCTTTTCAGGCTCTTCATGTTTTTGAACACCGCTTCATGCTCCTCTTATTTATCAGACCGTTTCATGCTCCTCATGTATTTCACATCTTTTGAAGCTCTTCATATGTTTCACATCTTTTCAGTCTCTTCATGTTTTTGATCAGCATTTCATGCTCCTTCTATTTTTCAGACCGTTTCATGTTCCTCATATTTTTGACACCTTTTGAAGTTCTTCATATTTTTCACACATTTTCAGGCTCTTCATGTTTTGAACACCGCTTCATGCTCCTCCTCTTTTTCAGACCGTTTCATGCTCCTCATATTTTTGACACCTTATGAAGCTCTTCATATTTTTCACACTTTTCAGGCTCTTCATGTTTTTCAACACCACTTCATGCTCCTCCTATTTTTCAGACCTTTTCATGCTCCTCATATTTTTGACACCTTTAGAAGCTCTTCATATTTTTCACACCTTTTCAGGCTCTTCATTTTTTTCAACACCTCTTCATGCTCCTCGTATTTTTCAACACCGCTTCATGCTCCTCCTATTTTTCAGACCGTTTCATGCTCCTCATAATTTTGACACTTTTTGAAGCTCCTCATATTTTTCACACGTTATGAAGGTCTTCATATATTTCACACCATTTCAGGCTCTTCATGTTTTTCAACACCACTTCATGCTCCTCCTATTTTTCAGAGAGTTTCATGCTCCTCATGTATTTCACACATTTTGTAGCTCTTCATATTTTTCACACCTTTTCAGGCTCTTCATATTTTTCAACACTACTTCTTGCTCCTCCAATTTTTCAGACCGTTTCATGCTCATCTAATTTTTGACACCCTTTGAAGCTATGCGTATTTTTCACAATTTTTCAGGCTCTTCATGTTTTTGAACACCACTGCATGCTTCTCCTATTTTTCAGACAGTATCATGCTCCTAATATTTTGACACATTTTGAAGCTCTTCATATATTTCACACCTTTTCATGCTCTTCATGTTTTTGAACTCCATTTCATGCTCTTCCTATTTTGCAGACCGTTTCATTCTCCTCATATTTTTACACCTTTTGAAGCTCTTCATATATTTCACACCTTTTCAGGTTTTTCATTTTTTCAACACCACTTCATGCTCCTCCTATTTTTCAGACCGTTTCATGCTCATCTCATTTTTACACCTTTTGAAGCTCTTCATATTTTTCACACCTTTTCAAGCTCTTCATATTTTTCATATTTTTGAAGTTCTTCGTATTTTCACACGTTTTCAGACTCTTCATGTTTTTCAACACCGCTTCATGCTCCTGCTATTTTTCAGACCGTTTCATGCTCTTCATAATTTTGACAGGTTTTTAGGCTTTTCATATTTTTCACACCTTTTCAGGCTCTTCATGTTTTTGAACACCGCTTCATGCTCCTCATATTTTTCAAACCGTTTCATGCTCCTAATATTTTGACACATTTTGAAGCTCTTCATATATTTCACACCTTTTCAGGCTCTTCCTGTTTTTCAACACCACTTCATGCTCCTCCTATTTTTCAGACCGTTTCCTGCTCCTCATAATATTGACACCTTTTGAAGCTCTTCATATTTTTCACACCTTTTCAGGCTCTTCATGTGTTTGAGCCCAGCTTCATGCTCTTCCTATTTTTCAAGCCGTTTCATGCTCCTCATATATTTCACATCCTTTGAAGCTCTTCATATTTCTCACACCTTTTCATGCACTTCATGATTTTGAACACCGCTTCATGCTCCTCCTTTTTTTCAGACCGTTTCATGCTCATCTATTTTTGACACCTTTTGAAGCTCTTCATATTTTTCACACCTCTTCAGGCTCTTCATGTTTTTGAACACCGCTTCATGCTTCTCCTATTTTTCAGACCGATTCATGCTCCTCATATTTTTCACACCTTTTGAAGCTCTTCATATTTTTCAAACCTTTTCAGGCTTTCATGTTTTTCAGCACCAGTTCATGCTCCTCCTATTTTTCAGACCGTTTCATGCTCCTCATATTCTTGACACCTTTTGAAGCTCTTCATATTTTGCACACCTTTTCAGGCTCTTCATGTTTTTCAGCTCCACTTCATGCTCCTCCTGTTTTTCAGACTGTTTCATGCTGCTCTCATTTTTACACCTTTCGAAGCTCTTCATATTTTGCACACCTTTTTCAGGCTCTTCATGTTTTTCAGCACCAGTTCATGCTCCTCCTATTTTTGAGACCGTTTCATGCTCATCTCATTTTTTACACCTTTTGAAGCTCTTCATATTTTGCACAGCTTTTCAGGCTCTTCATGTTTTTCAGCTCCACTTCATGCTCCTCCTATTTTTCAGACCGTTTCATGCTCCTCATATTTTTCACACCTTTTGAAGCTCTTCATATTTTTCACACCTTTTCAGGCTCTTCATGTTTTTCAGCACCAGTTCATGCTCCTCCTATTTTTCAGACCGTTACATGCTCATCTCATTTTTTACACCTTTTGAAGCTCTTCATATTTTGCACACCTTTTCAGGCTCTTCATGTTTTTCAGCTCCACTTCATGCTCCTCCTATTTTTCAGACCGTTACTTGCTCCTCATATTTTTGACACTGTTTGAAGCTCTTCATATTTTTCACACCTTTTCTGGCTCTTCATATTTTTGAACACAGCTTCAAGCTCCTCCTATTTTTCAGACCGTTTCATTCTCCTCATGTTTTTGACACCTGTTGAAGCTCTTCACATTTTTCACACCTTTTCAGGCTCTTCACGATTTTCAACACCGCTTCATGATCCTCCTATGTTTCAGACCGTTTCATGCTCTTCCTATTTTTGAGACTGTTTCAGGCTCCTCATATTTTTGACAGGTTTTGAAGCTCTTCATATTTTTCACACCTTTTCAGGCTCTTCATGTTTTTCAACACCGCTTCATGCTCCTCGTATTTTACAGACCGTTTCATGCTCCTCTCATTATTCACACCTTTTGAAGCTCTTCATATTTTTCACACCTTTTCAGGCTCTTCATGTTTTTGAACACCGCTTCATGCTCCTCCTATTTATCAGACCGTTTCATGTTACTCTTATTTTTTAGACCGTTTCAAGCTCCTCATATATTTGACACCTTTTGAAGCTCTTCATATTTTTCACAGCTTTTCAGGCTCTTCATGTTTTTCAACACTGTTTCATGCTCCTCCTATTTTTCAGACCGTTTCATGCTCCTAATATTTTTGACACCTTTTTAAGCTGTTCATATTTTTCACACCTTTTCAGGCTCTTCATGTTTTTCAACACCGCTTCATGTTCCTCCTATTTTTCAGACCGTTTCATGCTCCTAATATTTTTGACACTTTTTGAAGCTCTTCATATATTTCACACCTTTTCAGGCTCTTCATGTTTTTCAACACCACTTCGTGCTCCTCCTATTTTTCAGACCGTTTCATGCTCCTAATATTTTTGACACTTTTTGAAGCTCTTCATATTTTTGACACGTTTTCAGACTCTTCATGTTTTTCAACACCGTTTCATGCTCCTCCTATTTTTCAGACCGTTTCATGCTCCTAATATTTTTGACACCTTTTGAAGCTCTTCATATTTTTGACACGTTTTCAGACTCTTCATGTTTTCAACACCGTTACATGCTCCTCCTGTTTTTCACACCGTTTCCTGCTCCTAATATTTTTGACACCTTTTTAAGCTGTTCATATTTTTCACACCTTTTCAGGCTCTTCATATTTTTCAACACCGCTTCATGTTCCTCCTATTTTTCAGACCGTTTCATGCTCCTAATATTTTTGACACTTTTTGAAGCTCTTCATATATTTCACACCTTTCAGGCTCTTCATGTTTTTCAACACCACTTCGTGCTCCTCCTATTTTTCAGACCGTTTCATGCTCATCTCATTTTTTACACCTTTTGAGATCTTTATATTTTTCACAGCTTTTGAAGCTCTTTATATTTTTCACACTTTTTCAGGCTCTTCATGTTTTTAACACCGTTTCATGCTTCTCCTTTTTTTCAGACCGTTTCATGCTTCTCATATTTTTGACACCTTTTGAAGCTTCATATTTTTCACACCTTTTCAGGCTCTTCATATTTTTGAACACCGATTCATGCTCCTCCTATTTTTCAGACCTTTTCATGCTCCTCATATTTTTCACACGTTTTGAAGCTCTTCCTATTTTTCCACAACTTTTCAGGCTCTTCATGTTTTTCCACACCGTTTAATGCTCCCTCTATTTTTCAGACCGTTTCATGCTCATCTAATTTTTGACACCTTTTGAACCTCTTCCTATTTTTCACACCTTTTCAGGCTCTTCATGTCTTTGAACATCGCTTCATGCTCCTCCTATTTCAGACCGTTTCATGCTCATCTAATTTTTGACACCTTTTGAAGCTCTTCATATTTTTCACATTTTTGAAGCTCTTCATATTTTTCACACCTTTTCAGGCTCGTTATGATTTTCAACACAGCTTAATGCTCCTCCTATTTTTCAGACCGTATCAAGCTCCTCATATTTTTGACACCTTTTGAAGCTCTTCATATATTTCACACCTTTTCAGGCTCTTCATGTTTTTGATCACCGTTTCATGCTCCTCCGATTTCTCAGACAATATCATGCTATTCATATTTTTCACCCCTTTTGAAGCTCTTCATATTTTTCACACCTTTTCAGGCTCTTCATGTGTTTGAGCCCAGCTTCAAGCTCTTCCTATTTTTCAAGCCGTTTAATGCTCCTCATATATTTCACACCCTTTGAAGCTCTTCATATTTTTCACACCTTTTCAGGCTCTTTATCTTTTTGAACAAAGCTTCATGCTTCTCCTATTTATCAGACCTTTTCATGCTCATCTCAATTTTGATCCCTTTCAAGCTCTTCATATTTTTCACAGCTTTTGAAGCTCTTCATATTTCTCACACCTTTTCAGGCTCTTCATGTTTTTCAATGACGGTTCATGCTCCTCCTATTTTTCAGAAAGTTTCATGCTCCTCATATTGTTGAAACCTTTTGAAGCTCTTCGTATTTTTCTCACATTTTCAGGCTCTTCCTGTTTTTCAACACCATTTCATGCTCCTCTTATTTTTCAGACCGTTTCATGTTGCTCCTATTTTTCAGACCGTTTCATGCGCATCTCATTTTTATCACCTTTTGAAGCTCTTCATATTTTTCATAATTTTGAAGCTATTCATATTTTTCACACCTTTTGAAGCTCTTCATATATTTCACACATTTTCAGGCTCTTCATGTTTTTCAACACCACTTCATGCTCCTCCTATTTTTCAGACCGTTTCATGCTCTTCATATTTTTGACACCTTTTGAAGCTGTTCATATTTTTCACACCGTTTGAAGCTCTTCATATATTTCACACATTTTGAAGCTCTTCATATTTTTCACATTTTTGAAGCTCTTCAAATTTTTCACACCTTTTCATGCTCTTCAAGTTTTTCAACACCGCTTCATGCTCCTCTGGTTTTTCAGAACGTTTCATACTCCTCATATATTTGACACCTTTTGAAGCTCTTCATATTTTTCACACTCTTTCAGGCTCTTCATGTTTTTCAACACAACTTCATGCTCCTCCTATTTTGCAGACCGTTTCATGCTCCTCATATTTTTAACACCTTTAGAAACTCTTCATATTTTTCACACCTTTTGAAGCTCTTCATTTATTTCACACCTTTTCAGGCTCTTCATGTTTTTCAACACCACTTCATGCTCCTCTTATTTTTCAGACCGTTTAATGCTCCGCATGTATTTCACACCTTTTGATGCTCTTTATATTTTTCCCACCTTTTCAGGCTCTTCATGTTCTTGAACACCTTTTCATGCTCCTCCTATTTTTCAGACAGTTTCATGCTCCTCATGTATTTCACACCTTTTGAAGCTCTTCATATTATTCACACCTTTTCAGGCTCTTCATGTTTTTGAACACGATTTCATGCTCCTCCTATTTTTCACACCGTTTCATGCTCCTCCCATTTTTGACACCTTTGAAGCTCTTCATATTTTTCACAACTTTTCAGGCTCTTCATGTTTTTCAACACAAATTCATGCCTCTCCTATTTTTCAGACCGTTTCATGCTCCTCATATTTTTGACACCTTTTGAACCTCTTCATATTTTTCACACCTTTTGAAGCTCTTCATATTTTTCACACGTTTTTAGGCTCTTCATGATTTTGAACACGGCTTCATGCTCCTCCTCCTTTTCAGACAGTTTCATGCTCCTCATGTATTTCACACATTTTGAAGCTCTTCATATTTTTCACACCTTTTCAGGCTCTTCATGTTTTTGAACACGATTTCATGCTCCTCCTATTTTTCAGACCATTTCATGCTCCTCCCATTTTTGACACCTTTGAAGCTCTTCATATTTTTCACAACTTTTCAGGCTCTTCATGTTTTTCAACACCGCTTCATAATCCTCCAATTTTTCAGACCATTTCAAGCTCCTCATATTTTTGACCCCTTTTGAATCTCTTCATATATTTTACACCTTTTCAGGCTCTTCATGTTTTTCAACACCACTTCATGCTCCTCCTTTTTCAGAACATTTCATGCTCATCTCATTTGTCACACTTTTTGAAGCTCTTCATATTTTTGACACCTTTTGAGCTCTTCATATTTTTCACACCTTTTGAGGCTCTTCATGTTTTTCAACACCGTTTCATGCTCCTCCTATAATTCAGACGGTTTCATGCTCCTCAAGTCTTTCACTCCTTTTGAAGCTCTTCATATTTTACACAACTTTTCAGGCTCTTCATGATTTTCAACCCCACTTCATGCTCCTCCGATTTTTCAGACCGTTTTTTGCTCATCTCATTTTTGACACCTTTTGAAGCTCTTCATATTTTTCACACCTTTTGAAGCTGTTCATATTTTTCACACCTTTTCAGGCTCTTCATGTTTTTGAACACGGTTTCATGCTCCTCCTCTTTTTCAGACCGTTTCATGCTCCAAATATTTTTGACACCTTTAAAAGCTCTTCATATTTTTCACACCTTTTCAGGTTCTTTATGTTTTGAAGACCGTTTCATGGTCCTCCTATTTTTCAGACCGTTTCATGCTCCTCATATTTTTGACACATTTTGAACCTTTTCATATTTTTCACACGTTTTCAGGCTCTTCATGTTTTTGAACACTGCTTCATGCTCCTCCTAATTTTCAGACCGTTTCATGCTCCTCATGTATTTAACACCTTTTGAAGCTCTTCATATTTTTCTCACCTTTTCAGGCTTTCATGTTTTTGAACACCTTTTCATGCTCCTCCTATTTTTCAGACCGTTTCATGCTCCACATGTGTTTCACATCTTTTCAAGCTCTTTATATTTTTCACACCTTTTCAGGCTCTTCATGTTTTTGAACACCGTTTCATGCTGCTCCTATTTTTCAGACCGTTTCATGCTCATCTCATTTTTGACACCATTTTAAGCTCTTCATATTTTTCACACCTTTTGAACCTCTTCATATTTTTCACACGTTTTCACGCTCTTCATGTTTTTCAACACAGCTTCTTTTTTTTTTTATTATTATTATTATTTTTTCCTAGTGGGTTTTGTCATACATTGATATGAATCAGCCATGGATTTACATGTATTCCCAATCCCGATCCCCCCTCCCACCTCCCTCTCCACCCGATTCCTCTGGGTCTTCACAGTGCACCAGGCCGAGCACTTGTCTCGTGCATCCCACCTGGGCTGGTGATCTGTTTCACCATAGATAGTATACATGCTGTTCTTTTGAAATATCCCACCCTCACATTCTCCCACAAAGTTCAAAAGTCTGTTCTGTGTTTCTGTGTCTCTTTTTCTGTTCTGCATATAGGGTTATCGTTATCACCTTTCTAAATTCCATATACATGTGTCAGTATGCTGTAATGTTCTTTATCTTTCTGGCTTACTTCACTCTGTATAATGGGCTCCAGCTTCATCCATCTCATTAGGACTGGTTCAAATGAATTCTTTTTAATGGCTGAGTAATATTCCATGGTGTATATGTACCACAGCTTCCTTATCCATTCATCTGCTGATGGGCATCTAGGTTGCTTCCATGTCCTGGCTATTATAAACAGTGCTGCGATGAACATTGGGGTGCACGTATCTCTTTCAGATCTGGTTTCCTCAGTGTGTATGCCCAGAAGTGGGATTGCTGGGTCATATGGCAGTTCTATTTCCAGTTTTTTAAGAAATCTCCACACTGTTTTCCATAGCGGCTGTACTAGTTTGCATTCCCACCAACAGTGTAAGAGGGTTCCCTTTTCTCCACACCCTCTCCAGCATTTATTGCTTGTAGACTTTTGGATAGCAGCCATCCTGACTGGCGTGTAATGGTACCTCATTGTGGTTTTGATTTGCATTTCTCTAATAATGAGTGATGTTGAGCCTCTTTTCATGTGTTTGTTAGCCATCTGTATGTCTTCTTTGGAGAAATGTCTGTTTAGTTCTTTGGCCCATTTTTTGATTGGGTCATTTATTTTTCTGGAATTGAGCTGCAGGAGTTGCTTGTATATTTTTGAGATTAATCCTTTGTCTGTTTCTTCATTTGCTATTATTTTCTCCCAATCTGAGGGCTGTCTTTTCACCTTACTTATAGTTTCCTTTGTAGTGCAAAAGCTTTTAAGTTTCATTAGGTCCCATTTGTTTAGTTTTGCTTATATTTCCAATATTCTGGGAGGTGGGTCATAGAGGATCTTGCTTTGATTTATGTCGGAGAGTGTTTTGCCTATGTTCTCCTCTAGGAGTTTTATAGTTTCTGGTCTTACATTTAGATCTTTAATCCATTTTGAGTTTATTTTTGTGTATGGTGTTAGAAAGTGTTCTAGTTTCATTCTTTTACAAGTGGTTGACCAGTTTTCCCAGCACCACTTGTTAAAGAGGTTGTCTTTTTTCCATTGTATATCCTTGCCTCCTTTGTCAAAAATAAGGTGTCCATAGGTTCGTGGATTTATCTCTGGGCTTTCTATTCTGTTCCATTGATCTATATTTCTGTCTTTGTGCCAGTACCATACTGTCTTGATGACTGCGGCTTTGTAGTAGAGTCTGAAGTCAGGCAGGTTGATTCCTCCAGTTCCATTCTTCTTTCTCAAGATTACTTTGGCTATTCGAGGTTTTTTGTATTTCCATACAAATTGTGAAATTCTTTGGTCTAGTTCTGTGAAAAATACCGTTGGTAGCTTGATAGGGATTGCATTGAATCTATAGACTGCTTTGGGTAGAATAGCCATTTTGACAATATTAATTTTTCCAATCCATGAACACGGTATGTTTCTCCATCTGTTTGTCAACACCGCTTCTTGATCCACCTATTTTTCAGAACGTTTCATGCTCCTCATATTTTTGACACGTTTTGAAGCTCTTCATATTTTACACACATTTTCAGGCTCTTCATGTTTTTGAACACTGCTTCATGCTCCTCCTATATTTAACACCTTTTGAAGCTCTTCATATATTTTACACTTTTTCAGGCTCTTCATGTTTTTCAACACCACTTCTTGCTCGTCCTATTTTCCAAACCGTTACATGCTCCTCATATTTTTGACACCTTTTGAATCTCTTCATATATTTCACACCTTTTCAGGCTCTTCATGTTTTTGACACGGTTTCATGCTCCTCCTATTTTTCAGACCGTTTAATGCTCCTCACATTTTTGACACCTTTGGAAGCTCTTCATATTTTTAACACCTTTTCAGGTTCTTCATGTTTTTCAACACCGCTTCATGCTCCTCCTATTTTTCTGACCGTTTCATGCTCCTCATGTATCTCACACCTTTTCAAGCTCTTCATATCTTTCACACCTTTTGAGCTCTTCATATTTTTCACACCTTTTTTAGCTCTTCATATTTTTCACACCTTTTCAGGCTATTCATGTTTTTGAACACCGTTTCATGCTCCTCCTATAATTCAGACGGTTTCATGCTCCTCATGTATTTCACTCCTTTTGAAGCTCTTCATATTTTACACACCTTTTCAGGCTCTTCATGATTTTCAACCCCACTTCATGCTCCTCCGATTTTTCAGACCGTTTCATGCTCATCTCATTTTTGACACCTTTTGAAGCTCTTCATATTTTTCACACCTTTTGAAGCTGTTCATATTTTTAACACCTTTTCAGGCTCTTCATGTTTTTGAACACGATTTCATGCTCCTCCTATTTTTCACACCGTTTCATGCTCCTCCCATTTTTGACACCTTTGAAGCTCTTCATATTTTTCACAACTTTTCAGGCTCTTCATGTTTTTCAACACAAATTCATGCCTCTCCTATTTTTCAGACCGTTTCATGCTCCTCATATTTTTGACACCTTTTGAACCTATTCATATTTTTCACACCTTATGAAGCTCTTCATATTTTTCACACTTTTTTAGGCTCTTCATGATTTTGAACACGGCTTCATGCTCCTCCTCCTTTTCAGATCGTTTCATGCTCCTCATGTATTTTACACATTTTGAAGCTCTTCATATTTTTCACACCTTTTCAGGCTCTTCATGTTTTTGAACACGATTTCATGCTCCTCCTATTTTTCAGACCGTTTCATGCTCCTCCCATTTTTGACACCATTGAAGCTCTTCATATTTTTCACAACTTTTCAGGCTCTTCATGTTTTTCAACACCGCTTCATGATCCTCCAATTTTTCAGACCGTTTCAAGCTCCTCATATTTTTGACAGCTTTTGAATCTCTTCATATATTTCACACGTTTTCAGGCTCTTCATGTATTGGAACACCGCTTCATGCTCCTCCTATTTTTCAGACGGTTTCATTCTCCTCATGTACCTCACACCTTTTGAAGCTCTTCATATATTTCACACTTTTTCAGGCTCTTCATGTTTTTCAACACCACTTCATGCTCCTCCTATTTTTCAGACCGTTTCATGCTCATCTCATTTTTGACACCTTCTGAAGCTCTTCATCTTTGTTACACCCTTTCAGGCTCTTCATGTTTTTCAACACAAATTCATGCCTCTCCTATTTTTCAGACTGTTTCAGGCTCCTAATATTGTTAACACGTTTTCAGGATCTTCATATTCTGCAACACCGCTTCATTTTCCTCCTGTTTCTCAGAGAGTTTCAGGTTCCTCATATATTTAACGCCTTTTTAAGCTTGTCATATATTTCACACCTTTTCAGGCTCTTCATATGTTTCAACACCGATTCATTCTCCTCCTGTTTCTCAGAGCGTTTCAGGTTCCTCATATATTTCCGGCCTTTTTAAGCTCTTCATATATTTCACACTTTTCAGGCTCTTCATATTTTTCAACACCGCTTCATGCTCCTCCAATTTTTCAGAACGTTTCATGCTCCTAAAATTTTTGACACCTTTTGAAGCGCTTCATATATTTCACACCGTTTCAGTCTCTTCAGGTTTTTCAACACCGCTTCTTGCTCCTCCTATTTTTCAGACCGTTTCATGCTCCTCATAATTTTGACACCTTTTTAAGCTCTTCATATTTTTCACAACTTTTCAGGATCTTCATGTTCTTCAACATCAATTGATGTTCCTCCTATTTTTCAGACCGTTTCATGCTCCTCATATTTTTCACACCTTTTGAAGCTCTTCATATATTACACAACTTTTCAGGCTCTTCATGTTTTTCAACCCCGGCTCATGCTCCTCCTATTTTTCAGACCATTTCATGCTCCTCATTTTTTGACACCTTTTGAAGCTCTTCATATTTTTCACATCTTTTCAGGCTCTTCATGTTTTTGAACACCGCTTCATGCTTCTCCTTTTTTTCAGACCGTTTCATGCTCCTCATATATTTCACACTCTTTGAAACTCTTCATATTTTTCACACCTGTCAGGCTCTTCATGTTTTTGAACACCGCTTCATGCTCCACCTATTTTTCAGACCGTTTCATGCTCCTCATATTTTTCCCACTCTTTCAGGCTCTTCATATTTTCGAACACCGCTTCATGCTCCTCCTATTTTTCAGGCCGTTTCATGCTCCTCATATTTTTGACACCTTTTGAAGCTCTTCATATATTACACAACTTTTCAGGCTCTTCATGTTTTTCAACCCCGGCTCATGCTCCCCCTATTTTTCAGACCGTTTCATGTTCCTCATATTTTTGACACCTTTTGAAGCTCTTCATATATTTCACTCTTTTCAGGCTCTTCATGTTTTTCAACACCGTTTCATGCTCCTCCTATTTTTCAGACCGTTTCATGCTCCTCATATTTTTGACACTTTTAAAGCTCTTCATGTTTTTCACACCTTTTCAGGCTTTTCAAGTTTTTCAACACTGCTTCATGCGCCTCCTATTTTTCAGACCGTTTCAGGCTCCTAATATTGTTAACAGCTTTTCAGGCTCTTCATATTCTGCAACACCGCTTCATTTTCCTCCGGTTTCTCAGAGCGTTTCAGGTTCCTCATATATTTCACGCCTTTTTAAGCTCGTCATATATTTCACACCTTTTCAGGCTCTTCATATTTTTGAACACCGCTTCAT
Source organism: Dama dama (assembly GCF_033118175.1). Taxonomy (NCBI): domain Eukaryota; kingdom Metazoa; phylum Chordata; class Mammalia; order Artiodactyla; family Cervidae; genus Dama; species Dama dama. The sequence goes on along the minus strand of NW_026870894.1, from coordinate 1,427,823 downwards.
GCTCCTCCAATTTTTCAGAACGTTTCATGCTCCTAAAATTTTTGACACCTTTTGAAGCTCTTCATATATTTCACAACTTTTCAGGCTCTTCATATTTTTCAACACCGCTTCATTCTCCTCCTGTTTTTCAGAGCGTTTCAAGTTCCTTATATATTTCACAACTTTTTAAGCTCTTCATATATTTCACACCTTTTCAGGCTCTTTATGTTTTTCAACACCGTTTCATGCTCCTCCTATTTTTCAGACCGTTTCATGCTCCCCAAATATTAGACACCTTTTGAATCTCTTCATATTTTTCACACCTTTTCAGGCAATTCTTGTTTTTGAACACCGCTTCATGCTCCTCCTATTTTTCAGATCGTTTCATGCTCCTCATATTTTTGACACCTTTTTAAGCTCTTCATATATTTCACTCTTTTCAGGCTCTTCAGGTTTTTCAACACCGCTTCTAGCTCCTCCTATTTTTCAGACCGTTTCATGCTCCTCATAATTTTGACACCTTTTGACGCTCTTCATATTTTTCACAACTTTTCAGGATCTTCATGTTCTTCAACACCATTTGATGCTCCTCCTATTTTTCAGACCGTTTCATGCTCCTCATCTTTTTGACACCTTTTGTAGCTCTTCATATATTTCACACCTTTTCAGGCTCTTCATGTTTTCCAACAAGACTTCATGCTCCTCCTATTTTTCAGACCGTTTCATGCTCCTCATATTTTTCACAACTTTTGAAGCTCTTCACATTTTTCACACCTTTTCAGGCTCTTCATGTTTTTGAACACCATTTCATGCTCCTCCTATTTTTCAGACCGTTTCCTGCTCCTCATATTTTTGACACCTTTTGAAGCTCTTCATATATTTCACACATTTTCAGGTGCTTCATGTTTTTCAACACCACTTCATGCTCCACCTATTTTTCAGCCCGTTTCCTGCTCCACATAATTTTCACACCTTTTGAAGCTCTTCATTTTTTTCACAACTTGTCAGGCTCTTCATGTTTTTCAACACCACTTCAAGCTCCTACAATTTTTCAGATCATTTAATGCTCCTCATAATTTTGACACGTTTTGAAGCTCTACATATATTTCACAGCTTTTCAGGCTCTTCATGTATTTCAACACCGCTTCATTCTCCTCGTATTTTTCAGAACGTTTCATGCTCCTCATATTTTTGACACCTTTTGAAGCTCTTTATATATTTCACAACTTTTCAGGCTTTTCATGTTTTTCAACACCGCTTCATATTCCTCCTATTTTTCAGACCGTTACATGCTCCTCAAATTTTTGACACCTTTTGAAGCTCTTCATATTTTTCACACATTTTCAGGCTCTTCATGTTTTTCAACAAAACTTCATGCTCCTCCTATTTTTCAGACCGTTTCATGCTCCTCATATTTTTCACACCTTTTGAAGCTCTTCATATTTTTCACACCTTTTCAGGCTCTTCATGTTTTTGAACACCGTTTCATGCTCCTCCTGTTTTTCAGACTGTTTCATGCTCCTCATAATTTTGACACCTTTTGAAGCTCTTCATATATTTCACACCTTTTCAGGCTCTTCATGTTTTTCAACACCGCTTCATGCTCCTCCTATTTTTCAGACCGTTTCATGCTCCTCATAATTTTGACACCTTTTGAAGCTCTTCATATATTTCACACCGTTTCAGGCTCTTCATGTTTTTCAACACCATTTGATGCTCCTCCTATTTTTCAGACCGTTTCATGCTTCTCATATTTTTCACACCTTTTGAAGCTCTTCATATATTTCACACTTTTTCAGGGTCTTCATATTTTCCACCACTGCTTCATGCTCCATCTATATTTCAGACCGTTTCCTGCTCCTCATATTTTTGACACCTTTTGAAGCTCTTCATATTTTTCACACCTTTTCCGGCTCTACATATTTTTGAACACCGTTTCATGCTCCTTCTATTTTTAAGACCGTTTCATACACCTCATATTTTTGACACTTTTTGAAGCTCTTCATGTTTTTCACACTTTTTCAGGCTCTTCATATTTTTGAACACCGCTTCATGCTTCTCCTTTTTTTCAGACCGTTTCATGCTCCTCATATTTTTCACACTATTTGAAGCTCTTCATATTTTTCACACCTGTCAGGCTCTTCATGTTTTTGAACACCGCTTCATGCTCCACCTATTTTTCAGACCGTATCATGCTCCTCATATTTTCCCCACCTTTTCAGGCTCTTCATATTTTCGAACACCGCTTCATGCTCCTCCTATTTTTCAGGCCGTTTCATGCTCCTCATATTTTTGTCACCTTTTGAAGCTCTTCATGTTTTCACACCTTTTCAGGCTGTTCATGTTTTTCAACACCGCTTCATGCTCCTCCTTTTTTTCAGCCCGTATCATTCTCCTCATATTTTTCACATCTTTTGAAGCTCTTCATATATTACACAACTTTTCAGGCTCTTCATGTTTTTCAACCCCGCTTCATTCTCCTCCTATTTTTCAGAACGTTTCATGTTCCTCATATTTTTGGCACCTTTTGAAGCTCTTCATATATTTCACTCTTTTCAGGCTCTTCATGTTTTTCAACACCGTTTCATGCTCCTCCTATTTTTCAGACCGTTTCATGCTCCTCATATTTTTGACACTTTTTGAAGTTCTTCATGTTTTTCACACCTTTTCAGGCTTTTCAAGTTTTTCAACACCGCTTCATGCGCCTCCTATTTTTCAGACTGTTTCAGGCTCCTAATATTGTTAACACGTTTTCAGGATCTTCATATTCTGCAACACCGCTTCATTTTCCTCCTGTTTCTCAGAGAGTTTCAGGTTCCTCATATATTTAACGCCTTTTTAAGCTTGTCATATATTTCACACCTTTTCAGGCTCTTCATATGTTTCAACACCGATTCATTCTCCTCCTGTTTCTCAGAGCGTTTCAGGTTCCTCATATATTTCCGGCCTTTTTAAGCTCTTCATATATTTCACACTTTTCAGGCTCTTCATATTTTTCAACACCGCTTCATGCTCCTCCAATTTTTCAGAACGTTTCATGCTCCTAAAATTTTTGACACCTTTTGAAGCTCTTCATATATTTCACACCGTTTCAGTCTCTTCAGGTTTTTCAACACCGCTTCTTGCTCCTCCTATTTTTCAGACCGTTTCATGCTCCTCATAATTTTGACAGCTTTTTAAGCTCTTCATATTTTTCACAACTTTTCAGGATCTTCATGTTCTTCAACACCAATTGATGTTCCTCCTATTTTTCAGACCGTTTCATGCTCCTCATATTTTTCACACCTTTTGAAGCTCTTAATATATTTCTACACCTTTTCAGGCTCTTCATGTTTTTGAACACCGTTTCATGCTAGTCCTATTTTTCAGACCATTTCATGCTCCTCATTTTTTGACACCTTTTGAAGCTCTTCATATTTTTCACATCTTTTCAGGCTCTTTATGTTTTTGAACACCGCTTCATGCTTCTCCTTTTTTTCAGACCGTTTCATGCTCCTCATATATTTCACACTCTTTGAAACTCTTCATATTTTTCACACCTGTCAGGCTCTTCATGTTTTTGAACACCGCTTCATGCTCCACCTATTTTTTCAGACCGTTTCATGCTCCTCATATTTTTCCCACTCTTTCAGGCTCTTCATATTTTTGAACACCGCTTCATGCTCCTCCTATTTTTCAGGCCGTTTCATGCTCCTCATATTTTTGACACCTTTTGAAGCTCTTCATGTTTTTCACAACTTTTCAGGCTGTTCATGTTTTTCAACACCGCTTCATGCTCCTCCTTTTTTTCAGCCCGTATCATTCTCCTCATATTTTTCACATCTTTTGAAGCTCTTCATATATTACACAACTTTTCAGGCTCTTCATGTTTTTCAACCCCGGCTCATGCTCCTCCTATTTTTCAGACCGTTTCATGTTCCTCATATTTTTGACACCTTTTGAAGCTCTTCATATATTTCACTCTTTTCAGGCTCTTCATGTTTTTCAACACCGTTTCATGCTCCTCCTATTTTTCAGGCCGTTTCATGCTCCTCATATTTTTGACACTTTTAAAGCTCTTCATGTTTTTCACACCTTTTCAGGCTTTTCAAGTTTTTCAACACTGCTTCATGCGCCTCCTATTTTTCAGACCGTTTCAGGCTCCTAATATTGTTAACAGCTTTTCAGGCTCTTCATATTCTGCAACACCGCTTCATTTTCCTCCTGTTTCTCAGAGCGTTTCAGGTTCCTCATATATTTCACGCCTTTTTAAGCTCGTCATATATTTCACACCTTTTCAGGCTCTTCATATTTTTGAACACCGCTTCATGCTCCTCCAATTTTTCAGAACGTTTCATGCTCCTAAAATTTTTGACACCTTTTGAAGCTCTTCATATATTTCACAACTTTTCAGGCTCTTCATATTTTTCAACACCGCTTCATTCTCCTCCTGTTTTTCAGAGCGTTTCAGGTTCCTTATATATTTCACAACTTTTTAAGCTCTTCATATATTTCACACCTTTTCAGGCTCTTCATGTTTTTCAACACCGTTTCATGCTCCTCCTATTTTTCAGACCGTTTCATGCTCCCCAAATATTAGACACCTTTTGAATCTCTTCATATTTTTCACACCTTTTCAGGCAATTCTTGTTTTTGAACACCGCTTCATGCTCCTCCTATTTTTCAGATCGTTTCATGCTCCTCATATTTTTGACACCTTTTTAAGCTCTTCATATATTTCACTCTTTTCAGGCTCTTCAGGTTTTTCAACACCGCTTCTAGCTCCTCCTATTTTTCAGACCGTTTCATGCTCCTCATAATTTTGACACCTTTTGACGCTCTTCATATTTTTCACAACTTTTCAGGATCTTCATGTTCTTCAACACCATTTGATGCTCCTCCTATTTTTCAGACCGTTTCATGCTCCTCATCTTTTTGACACCTTTTGTAGCTCTTCATATATTTCACACCTTTTCAGGCTCTTCATGTTTTCCAACAAGACTTCATGCTCCTCCTATTTTTCAGACCGTTTCATGCTCCTCATATTTTTCACAACTTTTGAAGCTCTTCACATTTTTCACACCTTTTCAGGCTCTTCATGTTTTTGAACACCATTTCATGCTCCTCCTATTTTTCAGACCGTTTCCTGCTCCTCATATTTTTGACACCTTTTGAAGCTCTTCATATATTTCACACATTTTCAGGTGCTTCATGTTTTTCAACACCACTTCATGCTCCACCTATTTTTCAGCCCGTTTCCTGCTCCACATAATTTTCACACCTTTTGAAGCTCTTCATTTTTTTCACAACTTGTCAGGCTCTTCATGTTTTTCAACACCACTTCAAGCTCCTACAATTTTTCAGATCATTTAATGCTCCTCATAATTTTGACACGTTTTGAAGCTCTACATATATTTCACAGCTTTTCAGGCTCTTCATGTATTTCAACACCGCTTCATTCTCCTCGTATTTTTCAGAACGTTTCATGCTCCTCATATTTTTGACACCTTTTGAAGCTCTTTATATATTTCACAACTTTTCAGGCTTTTCATGTTTTTCAACACCGCTTCATATTCCTCCTATTTTTCAGACCGTTACATGCTCCTCAAATTTTTGACACCTTTTGAAGCTCTTCATATTTTTCACACATTTTCAGGCTCTTCATGTTTTTCAACAAAACTTCATGCTCCTCCTATTTTTCAGACCGTTTCATGCTCCTCATATTTTTCACACCTTTTGAAGCTCTTCATATTTTTCACACCTTTTCAGGCTCTTCATGTTTTTGAACACCGTTTCATGCTCCCCCTTTTTTCAGACTGTTTCATGCTCCTCATAATTTTGACACCTTTTGAAGCTCTTCATATATTTCACACCTTTTCAGGCTCTTCATGTTTTTCAACACCGCTTCATGCTCCTCCTATTTTTCAGACCGTTTCATGCTCCTCATAATTTTGACACCTTTTGAAGCTCTTCATATATTTCACACCGTTTCAGGCTCTTCATGTTTTTCAACACCATTTGATGCTCCTCCTATTTTTCAGACCGTTTCATGCTTCTCATATTTTTCACACCTTTTGAAGCTCTTCATATATTTCACACTTTTTCAGGGTCTTCATATTTTCCACCACTGCTTCATGCTCCATCTATATTTCAGACCGTTTCCTGCTCCTCATATTTTTGACACCTTTTGAAGCTCTTCATATTTTTCACACCTTTTCCGGCTCTACATATTTTTGAACACCGTTTCATGCTCCTTCTATTTTTAAGACCGTTTCATACACCTCATATTTTTGACACTTTTTGAAGCTCTTCATGTTTTTCACACTTTTTCAGGCTCTTCATATTTTTGAACACCGCTTCATGCTTCTCCTTTTTTTCAGACCGTTTTATGCTCCTCATATTTTTCACTCTCTTTGAAGCTCTTCATATTTTTCACACCTGTCAGGCTCTTCATGTTTTTGAACACCGCTTCATGCTCCACCTATTTTTCAGACCGTATCATGCTCCTCATATTTTCCCCACCTTTTCAGGCTCTTCATATTTTCGAACACCGATTCATGCTCCTCCTATTTTTCAGGCCGTTTCATGCTCCTCATATTTTTGTCACCTTTTGAAGCTCTTCATGTTTTCACACCTTTTCAGGCTGTTCATGTTTTTCAACACCGCTTCATGCTCCTCCTTTTTTTCAGCCCGTATCATTCTCCTCATATTTTTCACATCTTTTGAAGCTCTTCATATATTACACAACTTTTCAGGCTCTTCATGTTTTTCAACCCCGCTTCATTCTCCTCCTATTTTTCAGAACGTTTCATGTTCCTCGTATTTTTGGCACCTTTTGAAGCTCTTCATATATTTCACTCTTTTCAGGCTCTTCATGTTTTTCAACACCGTTTCATGCTCCTCCTATTTTTCAGGCCGTTTCATGCTCCTCATATTTTTGACACTTTTTGAAGTTCTTCATGTTTTTCACACCTTTTCAGGCTTTTCAAGTTTTTCAACACCGCTTCATGCGCCTCCTATTTTTCAGACTGTTTCAGGCTCCTAATATTGTTAACACGTTTTCAGGATCTTCATATTCTGCAACACCGCTTCATTTTCCTCCTGTTTCTCAGAGAGTTTCAGGTTCCTCATATATTTAATGCCTTTTTTAGCTTGTCATATATTTCACACCTTTTCAGGCTCTTCATATGTTTCAACACCGATTCATTCTCCTCCTGTTTCTCAGAGCGTTTCAGGTTCCTCATATATTTCCGGCCTTTTTAAGCTCTTCATATATTTCACACTTTTCAGGCTCTTCATATTTTTCAACACCGCTTCATGCTCCTCCAATTTTTCAGAACGTTTCATGCTCCTAAAATTTTTGACACCTTTTGAAGCTCTTCATATATTTCACACCGTTTCAGTCTCTTCAGGTTTTTCAACACCGCTTCTTGCTCCTCCTATTTTTCAGACCGTTTCATGCTCCTCATAATTTTGACACCTTTTTAAGCTCTTCATATTTTCACAACTTTTCAGGATCTTCATGTTCTTCAACACCAATTGATGTTCCTCCTATTTTTCAGACCGTTTCATGCTCCTCATATTTTTCACACCTTTTGAAGCTCTTAATATATTTCTACACCTTTTCAGGCTCTTCATGTTTTTGAACACCGTTTCATGCTAGTCCTATTTTTCAGACCATTTCATGCTCCTCATTTTTTGACACCTTTTGAAGCTCTTCATATTTTTCACATCTTTTCAGGCTCTTCATGTTTTTGAACACCGCTTCATGCTTCTCCTTTTTTTCAGACCGTTTCATGCTCCTCATATATTTCACACTCTTTGAAACTCTTCATATTTTTCACACCTGTCAGGCTCTTCATGTTTTTGAACACCGCTTCATGCTCCACCTATTTTTTCAGACCGTTTCATGCTCCTCATATTTTTCCCACTCTTTCAGGCTCTTCATATTTTCGAACACCGCTTCATGCTCCTCCTATTTTTCAGGCCGTTTCATGCTCCTCATATTTTTGACACCTTTTGAAGCTCTTCATGTTTTTCACAACTTTTCAGGCTGTTCATGTTTTTCAACACCGCTTCATGCTCCTCCTTTTTTTCAGCCCGTATCATTCTCCTCATATTTTTCACATCTTTTGAAGCTCTTCATATATTACACAACTTTTCAGGCTCTTCATGTTTTTCAACCCCGGCTCATGCTCCTCCTATTTTTCAGACCGTTTCATGTTCCTCATATTTTTGACACCTTTTGAAGCTCTTCATATATTTCACTCTTTTCAGGCTCTTCATGTTTTTCAACACCGTTTCATGCTCCTCCTATTTTTCAGACCGTTTCATGCTCCTCATATTTTTGACACTTTTAAAGCTCTTCATGGTTTTCACACCTTTTCAGGATTTTCAAGTTTTTCAACACTGCTTCATGCGCCTCCTATTTTTCAGACCGTTTCAGGCTCCTAATATTGTTAACAGCTTTTCAGGCTCTTCATATTCTGCAACACCGCTTCATTTTCCTCCTGTTTCTCAGAGCGTTTCAGGTTCCTCATATATTTCACGCCTTTTTAAGCTCGTCATATATTTCACACCTTTTCAGGCTCTTCATATTTTTGAACACCGCTTCATGCTCCTCCAATTTTTCAGAACGTTTCATGCTCCTAAAATTTTTGACACCTTTTGAAGCTCTTCATATATTTCACAACTTTTCAGGCTCTTCATATTTTTCAACACCGCTTCATTCTCCTCCTGTTTTTCAGAGCGTTTCAGGTTCCTTATATATTTCACAACTTTTTAAGCTCTTCATATATTTCACACCTTTTCAGGCTCTTCATGTTTTTCAACACCGTTTCATGCTCCTCCTATTTTTCAGACCGTTTCATGCTCCCCAAATATTAGACACCTTTTGAATCTCTTCATATTTTTCACACCTTTTCAGGCAATTCTTGTTTTTGAACACCGCTTCATGCTCCTCCTATTTTTCAGATCGTTTCATGCTCCTCATATTTTTGACACCTTTTTAAGCTCTTCATATATTTCACTCTTTTCAGGCTCTTCAGGTTTTTCAACACCGCTTCTAGCTCCTCCTATTTTTCAGACCGTTTCATGCTCCTCATAATTTTGACACCTGTTGACGCTCTTCATATTTTTCACAACTTTTCAGGATCTTCATGTTCTTCAACACCATTTGATGCTCCTCCTATTTTTCAGACCGTTTCATGCTCCTCATCTTTTTGACACCTTTTGTAGCTCTTCATATTTTTCACATCTTTTCAGGATCTTCATGTTTTTGAATACCGTTTCATTCTCCTCATATTTTTTACACGTTTTGAAGCTCTTCATATATTTCACACCTTTTCAGGCTCTTCATGTTTTACACAACCGCTTCATGCTCCACCTATTTTTAAGACCGTTTCATGCTCCTAATATTTTTAACACCATTTCAGGCTCTTCATGTTTTTCAACACCGCTTCATGCTGCTCCTGTTTATCAGACTGTTTCATTCGCTTCAAATTTTTGACACCTTTTGAAGCTCTTCATAATTTTCACACCTTTTCAGGCTCTTCATGTTTTTCAACACCGCTTCATGCTCCTCCTATTTTTCAGACTGTCATGCTCCTCTTTTTTTGACACCTTTTGAAGCTCTTCATAATTTTCACACCTTTTCAGGCTCTTCATGTTTTTCAACACCGCTTCATGCTCCTCCTATTTTTCAGACTGTCATGCTCCTCATTTTTTTGACACCTTTTGAAGCTCTTCATATTTTTCACACCTTTTCAGGCTCTTCATGTTTTTCAACACCGTTTCATGCTCCTCCTATATTTCAGACTTTTCATGCTTCTCATATTTTTGACACCTTTTGAAGCTCTTCATATATTTCACTCTTTTTCAGTCTCGTCATGTTTTTCAGCACCGCATCATGCTCCACCTATTTTTCAGACCGTTTCATGCTCCTAATATTTTTAACACCTTTTCAGGCTCTTCAAGTTTTTCAACACCGCTTCATGACCCACCTATTTTTCAGATCGTTTCATGCTCCTCATATTTTTGACACCTTTTGAAGCTCTTCATATATTTCACTCTTTTCAGGCTCTTCATATTTTTCACACCTTTTCAGGCTCTTCAAGTATTTCAACACCACTTCATGTTCCCTCTATTTTTCAGACCGTTTCATGCTCCTCATATTTTTGACAAATTTTGAAACTCTTCATATGTTTCACACCTTTTCAGGCTCTTCATGTTTTTGAACACCTCTTCATGCTCCTTCTATTTTTCAGACCGTTTCATGCTCCTCATATTTTTGACACTTTTTCAAGCTCTTCATATTTTTCACACCTTTTCAGACTCTTCATGTTTTTCAACACCGCTTCATGCTCCTCCTATTTTTCAGACCGTATCATGCTCCTCAAATTTTAACACCTTTGAAGCTCTTCATGTATTTCACACTTTTTCAGGCTCTTCATGTTTTTCATCACCCTTCATGCTCCACCTATTTTTCAGACCGTTTCATGCTCCTCATATTTTTGACACCTTTTGAAGCTCTTCATTTATTTCACTCTTTTCAGGCTCTTCATGTTTTTCAACACCGTTTCATGCTCCTCATATTTTTGACACTTTTTAAGCTCTTCATATTTTTCACACCTTTTCAGGCTCTTCCTGTGAACACCGCTTCATGCTCCACCTATTTTTCAGACCGTATCATGCTCCTCATATTTTTCCCACCTTTTCAGGCGCTTCATATTTCTGAACACCGCTTCATGCTCCTCCTATTTTTCTGGCCGTTTCATGCTTCTCATATTTTTGACACCTTTTGAAGCTCTTCATGTATTTCACACCGTTTCAGGTTGTTCATGTTTTTCAACACCGCTTCATGCTCCTCCTTCTTTTCAGCCCGTATCATTCTCCTCATATTTTTCACATCTTTTGAAGCTCTTCATATATTACACAGCTTTTCAGGCTCTTCATGTTTTTCAACCCCGCTTCATGCTCCTCCTCTTTTTCAGACCGTTTCATGTTCCTCATATTTTTGACACCTTTTGAAGCTCTTCATATATTTCACTCTTTTCAGGCTCTTCATGTTTTTCAACACCGTTTCATGCTCCTCCTATTTTTCAGACCGTTTCATGCTCCTCATATTTTTGACACCTTTTGAAGCTCTTCATATATTTCACTCTTTTCAGGCTCTTCATATTTTTCACACCTTTTCAGGCTCTTCAAGTATTTCAACACCACTTCATGTTCCCTCTATTTTTCAGACCGTTTCATGCTCCTCATATTTTTGACAAATTTTGAAACTCTTCATATGCTTCACACCTTTTCAGGCTCTTCATGTTTTTGAACACCTCTTCATGCTCCTCCTATTTTTCAGACCGTTTCATGCTCCTCATATTTTTGACACTTTTTGAAGCTCTTCATATTTTTCACACCTTTTCAGACTCTTCATGTTTTTCAACACCGCTTCATGCTCCTCCTATTTTTCAGACCGTATCATGCTCCTCAAATTTTAACACCTTTGAAGCTCTTCATGAATTTCACACTTTTTCAGGCTCTTCATGTTTTTCATCACCCTTCATGCTCGACCTATTTTTCAGACCGTTTCATGCTCCTCATATTTTTGACACCTTTTGAAGCTCTTCATTTATTTCACTCTTTTCAGGCTCTTCATGTTTTTCAACACCGTTTCATGCTTATCATATTTTTGACACTTTTTTAAGCTCTTCATATTTTTCACACCTTTTCAGGCTCTTCATGTTAACACCGCTTCATGCTCCACCTATTTTTCAGACCGTATCATGCTCCTCATATTTTTCCCACCTTTTCAGGCGCTTCATATTTCTGAACACCGCTTCATACTCCTCCTATTTTTCAGGCCGTTTCATGCTCCTCATATTTTTGACACCTTTTGAAGCTCTTCATGTTTTTCACAACTTTTCAGGCTGTTCATGTTTTTCAACACCGCTTCATGCTCCTCCTTTTTTTCAGCCCGTATCATTCTCCTCATATTTTTCACATCTTTTGAAGCTCTTCATATATTACACAACTTTTCAGGCTCTTCATGTTTTTCAACCCCGCTTCATTCTCCTCCTATTTTTCAGAACGTTTCATGTTCCTCGTATTTTTGGCACCTTTTGAAGCTCTTCATATATTTCACTCTTTTCAGGCTCTTCATGTTTTTCAACACCGTTTCATGCTCCTCCTATTTTTCAGACCGTTTCATGCTCCTCATATTTTTGACACTTTTTGAAGTTCTTCATGTTTTTCACACCTTTTCAGGCTTTTCAAGTTTTTCAACACCGCTTCATGCGCCTCCTATTTTTCAGACTGTTTCAGGCTCCTAATATTGTTAACACGTTTTCAGGATCTTCATATTCTGCAACACCGCTTCATTTTCCTCCTGTTTCTCAGAGAGTTTCAGGTTCCTCATATATTTAATGCCTTTTTAAGCTTGTCATATATTTCACACCTTTTCAGGCTCTTCATATGTTTCAACACCGATTCATTCTCCTCCTGTTTCTCAGAGCGTTTCAGGTTCCTCATATATTTCCGGCCTTTTTAAGCTCTTCATATATTTCACACTTTTCAGGCTCTTCATATTTTTCAACACCGCTTCATGCTCCTCCAATTTTTCAGAACGTTTCATGCTCCTAAAATTTTTGACACCTTTTGAAGCTCTTCATATATTTCACACCGTTTCAGTCTCTTCAGGTTTTTCAACACCGCTTCTTGCTCCTCCTATTTTTCAGACCGTTTCATGCTCCTCATAATTTTGACACCTTTTTAAGCTCTTCATATTTTCACAACTTTTCAGGATCTTCATGTTCTTCAACACCAATTGATGTTCCTCCTATTTTTCAGACCGTTTCATGCTCCTCATATTTTTCACACCTTTTGAAGCTCTTAATATATTTCTACACCTTTTCAGGCTCTTCATGTTTTTGAACACCGTTTCATGCTAGTCCTATTTTTCAGACCATTTCATGCTCCTCATTTTTTGACACCTTTTGAAGCTCTTCATATTTTTCACATCTTTTCAGGCTCTTCATGTTTTTGAACACCGCTTCATGCTTCTCCTTTTTTTCAGACCGTTTCATGCTCCTCATATATTTCACACTCTTTGAAACTCTTCATATTTTTCACACCTGTCAGGCTCTTCATGTTTTTGAACACCGCTTCATGCTCCACCTATTTTTTCAGACCGTTTCATGCTCCTCATATTTTTCCCACTCTTTCAGGCTCTTCATATTTTCGAACACCGCTTCATGCTCCTCCTATTTTTCAGGCCGTTTCATGCTCCTCATATTTTTGACACCTTTTGAAGCTCTTCATGTTTTTCACAACTTTTCAGGCTGTTCATGTTTTTCAACACCGCTTCATGCTCCTCCTTTTTTTCAGCCCGTATCATTCTCCTCATATTTTTCACATCTTTTGAAGCTCTTCATATATTACACAACTTTTCAGGCTCTTCATGTTTTTCAACCCCTGCTCATGCTCCTCCTATTTTTCAGACCGTTTCATGTTCCTCATATTTTTGACACCTTTTGAAGCTCTTCATATATTTCACTCTTTTCAGGCTCTTCATGTTTTTCAACACCGTTTCATGCTCCTCCTATTTTTCAGACCGTTTCATGCTCCTCATATTTTTGACACTTTTAAAGCTCTTCATGTTTTTCACACCTTTTCAGGCTTTTCAAGTTTTTCAACACTGCTTCATGCGCCTCCTATTTTTCAGACCGTTTCAGGCTCCTAATATTGTTAACAGCTTTTCAGGCTCTTCATATTCTGCAACACCGCTTCATTTTCCTCCTGTTTCTCAGAGCGTTTCAGGTTCCTCATATATTTCACGCCTTTTTAAGCTCGTCATATATTTCACACCTTTTCAGGCTCTTCATATTTTTGAACACCGCTTCATGCTCCTCCAATTTTTCAGAACGTTTCATGCTCCTAAAATTTTTGACACCTTTTGAAGCTCTTCATATATTTCACAACTTTTCAGGCTCTTCATATTTTTCAACACCGCTTCATTCTCCTCCTGTTTTTCAGAGCGTTTCAGGTTCCTTATATATTCCACAACTTTTTAAGCTCTTCATATATTTCACACCTTTTCAGGCTCTTCATGTTTTTCAACACCGTTTCATGCTCCTCCTATTTTTCAGACCGTTTCATGCTCCCCAAATATTAGACACCTTTTGAATCTCTTCATATTTTTCACACCTTTTCAGGCAATTCTTGTTTTTGAACACCGCTTCATGCTCCTCCTATTTTTCAGATCGTTTCATGCTCCTCATATTTTTGACACCTTTTTAAGCTCTTCATATATTTCACTCTTTTCAGGCTCTTCAGGTTTTTCAACACCGCTTCTAGCTCCTCCTATTTTTCAGACCGTTTCATGCTCCTCATAATTTTGACACCTTTTGACGCTCTTCATATTTTTCACAACTTTTCAGGATCTTCATGTTCTTCAACACCATTTGATGCTCCTCCTATTTTTCAGACCGTTTCATGCTCCTCATCTTTTTGACACCTTTTGTAGCTCTTCATATTTTTCACATCTTTTCAGGATCTTCATGTTTTTGAATACCGTTTCATTCTCCTCATATTTTTTACACGTTTTGAAGCTCTTCATATATTTCACACCTTTTCAGGCTCTTCATGTTTTACACAACCGCTTCATGCTCCACCTATTTTTAAGACCGTTTAATGCTCCTAATATTTTTAACACCATTTCAGGCTCTTCAATTTTTTCAACACCGCTTCATGCTGCTCCTGTTTATCAGACTGTTTCATTCGCTTCAAATTTTTGACACCTTTTGAAGCTCTTCATAATTTTCACACCTTTTCAGGCTCTTCATGTTTTTCAACACCGCTTCATGCTCCTCCTATTTTTCAGACTGTCATGCTCCTCTTTTTTTGACACCTTTTGAAGCTCTTCATAATTTTCACACCTTTTCAGGCTCTTCATGTTTTTCAACACCGCTTCATGCTCCTCCTATTTTTCAGACTGTCATGCTCCTCATTTTTTTGACACCTTTTGAAGCTCTTCATATTTTTCACACCTTTTCAGGCTCTTCATGTTTTTAAACACCGTTTCATGCTCCTCCTATATTTCAGACTTTTTCATGCTTCTCATATTTTTGACACCTTTTGAAGCTCTTCATATATTTCACTCTTTTTCAGTCTCGTCATGTTTTTCAGCACCGCATCATGCTCCACCTATTTTTCAGACCGTTTCATGCTCCTAATATTTTTAACACCTTTTCAGGCTCTTCAAGTTTTTCAACACCGCTTCATGACCCACCTATTTTTCAGATCGTTTCATGCTCCTCATATTTTTGACACCTTTTGAAGCTCTTCATATATTTCACTCTTTTCAGGCTCTTCATATTTTTCACACCTTTTCAGGCTCTTCAAGTATTTCAACACCACTTCATGTTCCCTCTATTTTTCAGACCGTTTCATGCTCCTCATATATTTGACAAATTTTGAAACTCTTCATATGTTTCACAACTTTTCAGGCTCTTCATGTTTTTGAACACCTCTTCATGCTCCTTCTATTTTTCAGACCGTTTCATGCTCCTCATATTTTTGACACTTTTTCAAGCTCTTCATATTTTTCACACCTTTTCAGACTCTTCATGTTTTTCAACACCGCTTCATGCTCCTCCTATTTTTCAGACCGTATCATGCTCCTCAAATTTTAACACCTTTGAAGCTCTTCATGTATTTCACACTTTTTCAGGCTCTTCATGTTTTTCATCACCCTTCATGCTCCACCTATTTTTCAGACCGTTTCATGCTCCTCATATTTTTGACACCTTTTGAAGCTCTTCATTTATTTCACTCTTTTCAGGCTCTTCATGTTTTTCAACACCGTTTCATGCTCCTCATATTTTTGACACTTTTTTAAGCTCTTCATATTTTTCACACCTTTTCAGGCTCTTCCTGTGAACACCGCTTCATGCTCCACCTATTTTTCAGACCGTATCATGCTCCTCATATTTTTCCCACCTTTTCAGGCGCTTCATATTTCTGAACACCGCTTCATGCTCCTCCTATTTTTCTGGCCGTTTCATGCTTCTCATATTTTTGACACCTTTTGAAGCTCTTCATGTATTTCACACCGTTTCAGGTTGTTCATGTTTTTCAACACCGCTTCATGCTCCTCCTTCTTTTCAGCCCGTATCATTCTCCTCATATTTTTCACATCTTTTGAAGCTCTTCATATATTACACAGCTTTTCAGGCTCTTCATGTTTTTCAACCCCGCTTCATGCTCCTCCTCTTTTTCAGACCGTTTCATGTTCCTCATATTTTTGACACCTTTTGAAGCTCTTCATATATTTCACTCTTTTCAGGCTCTTCATGTTTTTCAACACCGTTTCATGCTCCTCCTATTTTTCAGACCGTTTCATGCTCCTCATATTTTTGACACTTCTTGAAGCTCTTCATGTTTTTCACACCTTTTCAGGCTTTTCAAGTTTTTCAACACTGCTTTATGCGCCTCCTATTTTTCAGACCGTTTCAGGCTCCTAATATTGTTAACACCTTTTCAGGCTCTTCATATTCTTCAACACCGCTTCATTCTCCTACTGTTTCTCAGAGCGTTTCAGGTTCCTCATATATTTCACGCCTTTTTAAGCTCGTCATATATTTCACACCTTTTCAGGCTCTTCATATTTTTCAACACCGATTCATTCTCCTCCTGTTTCTCAGAGCGTTTCAGGTTCCTCATATATTTCCCGCCTTTTTAAGCTCTTCATATATTTCACACCTTTTCAGGCTCTTCATATTTTTCAACACCGCTTCATGCTCCTCCAATTTTTCAGACCGTTTCATGCTCCTAAAATTTTTGACACCTTTTGAAGCTCTTCATATATTTCACAACTTTTCAGGCTCTTCATATTTTTTAACACCGCTTCATTCTCCTCCTGTTTTCAGAGCGTTTCAGGATCCTTATATATTTCACGCCTTTTTAAGCTCTTCATATATTTCACACCTTTTCAGGCTCTTCAGGTTTTTCAACACCGCTTCTTGCTCCTCCTATTTTTCAGACCGTTTCATGCTCCTCATAATTTTGACACCTTTTGACGCTCTTCATATTTTTCACAACTTTTCAGGATCTTCATGTTCTTCAATACCATTTGATGCTCCTCCTATTTTTCAGACTGTTTCATGCTCCTCATCTTTTTGACACCTTTTGTAGCTCTTCATATTTTTCACATCTTTTCAGGCTCTTCATGTTTTTGAATACCGTTTCATGCTCCTCATATTTTTTACACGTTTTGAAGCTCTTCATATATTTCACACCTTTTCAGGCTCTTCATGTTTTTCACAACCGCTTCATGCTCCACCTATTTTTAAGACCGTTTCATGCTCCTAATATTTTTAACACCTTTTCAGGCTCTTCATGTTTTTCAACACCGCTTCATGCTGCTCCTATTTATCAGACTGTTTCATTCTCTTCAAATTTTTGAAACCTTTTGAAGCTCTTCATAATTTTCACACCTTTTCAGGCTCTTCATGTTTTTCAACACCGCTTCATGCTCCTCCTATTTTTCAGACTGTCATGCTCCTCATTTTTTTGACACCTTTTGAAGCTCTTCATATTTTTCACACCTTTTCAGGCTCTTCATGTTTTTCAACACCGTTTCATGCTCCTCCTATTTTTCAGACTTTTTCATGCTTCTCATATTTTTGACACTTTTTGTAGCTCTTCATATTTTTCACACCTTTTCAGGCTCTTCATGTTTTTCAACACTGCTTCATGCTCCTCTTCTTTTTCAGACCGTTTCATGCTCCTCATATTTTTCACACCTTCTGAAGCGGTTCATATTTTTCACACATTTACAGGCTCTTCATGTTTTCAACACCGTTTCATACTCCTCATATTTTTCAGATCGATTCATGCTCCTCATATTTTTGACACGTTTTGAAGCTCTTCATATTTTTCACAGCTTTTCAAGCTCTTCATGTTTTTGAACACCGTTTCATGCTCCTCATATTTTTGACACTTCTTGAAGCTCTTCATGTTTTTCACACGTTTTCAGGCTTTTCAAGTTTTTCAACACTGCTTTATGCGCCTCCTATTTTTCAGACCGTTTCAGGCTCCTAATATTGTTAACACCTTTTCAGGCTCTTCATATTCTTCAACACCGCTTCATTCTCCTCCTGTTTCTCAGAGCGTTTCAGGTTCCTCATATATTTCCCGCCTTTTTAAGCTCTTCATATATTTCACACCTTTTCAGGCTCTTCATATTTTTCAACACCGCTTCATGCTCCTCCAATTTTTCAGACAGTTTCATGCTCCTAAAATTTTTGACACCTTTTGAAGCTCTTCATATATTTCACAACTTTTCAGGCTCTTCATATTTTTCAACACCGCTTCATTCTCCTCCTGTTTTTCAGATCGTTTCAGGATCCTTATACATTTCACGCCTTTTCAAGCTCTTCATATATTTCACACCTTTTCAGGCTCTTCAGGTTTTTCAACACCGCTTCTTGCTCCTCCTATTTTTTAGACCGTATCATGCTCCTCAAATTTTAACACCTTTGAAGCTCTTCATGTATTTCACACTTTTTCAGGCTCTTCATGTTTTTCATCACCCTTCATGCTCCACCTATTTTTCAGACCGTTTCATGCTCCTCATATTTTTGACACCTTTTGAAGCTCTTCATTTATTTCACTCTTTTCAGGCTCTTCATGTTTTTCAACACCGTTTAATGCACCTCATATTTTTGACACTTTTTTAAGCTCTTCATATTTTTCACACCTTTTCAGGCTCTTCATGTTAACACCGCTTCATGCTCCACCTATTTTTCAGACCGTATCATGCTCCTCATATTTTTCCCACCTTTTCAGGCGCTTCATATTTCTGAACACCGCTTCATGCTCCTCCTATTTTTCTGGCCGTTTCATGCTCCTCATATTTTTGACACCTTTTGAAGCTCTTCATGTTTTTCACACCGTTTCAGGCTGTTCATGTTTTTCAACACCGCTTCATGCTCCTCCTTCTTTTCAGACCGTTTCATCCTCCTCATATTTTTGACACCTTTAGAAGCTCTTCATTATTTCACAACTTTTCAGGCTCTTCATGTTTTCAACCCCGCCTCATGCTCCTCCTATTTTTCAGACCGTTTCATGTTCCTCTTATTTTTGACACCTTTTGAAGCTCTTCATATATTTCACTCTTTTCAGGCTCTTCATGTTTTTCAACACTGTTTCATGCTCCTCCTATTTTTCAGACCGTTTCATGCTCCTCATATTTTTGACACTTCTTGAAGCTCTTCATGTTTTTCACACCTTTTCAGGCTTTTCAAGATTTTCAACACTGCTTTATGCGCCTCCTATTTTTCAGACCGTTTCAGGCTCCGAATATTTTTAACACCTTTTCAGGTCTTCAAGTTTTTCAACACCACTTCATGCTCCACCTATTTTTCAAACCGTTTCATGCTCCTCATATTTTTGACACCTTTTGAAGCTCTTCATATATTTCACTCTTTTCAGGCTCTTCATATTTTTCACACCTTTTCAGGCTCTTAAAGTATTTCAACACCACTTCATGTTCCCTCTATTTTTCAGACCGTTTCATGCTCCTCATATTTTTGACAAATTTTGAAACTCTTCATATGTTTCACACCTTTTCAGGCTCTTCATGTTTTTGAACACCTCTTCATGCTCCTCCTATTTTTCAGACCGTTTCATGCTCCTCATATTTTTGACACTTTTTGAAGCTCTTCATATTTTTCACACCTTTTCAGACTCTTCATGTTTTTCAACACCGCTTCATGCTCCTCCTATTTTTCAGACCGTATCATGCTCCTCAAATTTTAACACCTTTGAAGCTCTTCATGTATTTCACACTTTTTCAGGCTCTTCATGTTTTTCATCACCCTTCATGCTCCACCTATTTTTCAGACCGTTTCATGCTCCTCATATTTTTGACACCTTTTGAACCTCTTCATTTATTTCACTCTTTTCAGGCTCTTCATGTTTTTCAACACCGTTTCATGCTTATCATATTTTTGACACTTTTTTAAGCTCTTCATATTTTTCACACCTTTTCAGGCTCTTCCTGTGAACACCGCTTCATGCTCCACCTATTTTTCAGACCGTATCATGCTCCTCATATTTTTCCCACCTTTTCAGGCGCTTCATATTTCTGAACACCGCTTCATGCTCCTCCTATTTTTCTGGCCGTTTCATGCTCCTCATATTTTTGACAACTTTTGAAGCTCTTCATGTATTTCACACCGTTTCAGTTTGTTCATGTTTTTCAACACCACTTCATGCTCCTCCTTCTTTTCAGCCCGTATCATTCTCCTCATATTTTTCACATCTTTTGAAGCTCTTCATATATTACACAGCTTTTCAGGCTCTTCATGTTTTTCAACCCCGCTTCATGCTCCTCCTCTTTTTCAGACCGTTTCATGTTCCTCATATTTTTGACACCTTTTGAAGCTCTTCATATATTTCACTCTTTTCAGGCTCTTCATGTTTTTCAACACCGTTTCATGCTCCTCCTATTTTTCAGACCGTTTCATGCTCCTCATATTTTTGACACTTCTTGAAGCTCTTCATGTTTTTCACACCTTTTCTGGCTTCTCAAGTTTTTCAACACTGCTTTATGCGCCTCCTATTTTTCAGACCGTTTCAGGCTCCTAATATTGTTAACACCTTTTCAGGCTCTTCATATTTTCAACACCGCTTCATTCTCCTACTGTTTCTCAGAGCGTTTCAGGTTCCTCATATATTTCATGCCTTTTTAAGCTCGTCATATATTTCACACCTTTTCAGGCTCTTCATATTTTTCAACACCGATTCATTCTCCTCCTGTTTCTCAGAGCGTTTCAGGTTCCTCATATATTTCCCGCCTTTTTAAGCTCTTCATATATTTCACACCTTTTCAGGCTCTTCATATTTTTCAACACCGCTTCATGCTCCTCCAATTTTTCAGACCGTTTCATGCTCTTAAAATTTTTGACACCTTTTGAAGCTCTTCATATATTTCACAACTTTTCAGGCTCTTCATATTTTTTAACACCGCTTCATTCTCCTCCTGTTTTTTAGAGCGTTTCAGGATCCTTATATATTTCACGCCTTTTTAAGCTCTTCATATATTTCACACCTTTACAGGCTCTTCAGGTTTTTCAACACCGCTTCTTGCTCCTCCTATTTTTCAGACCGTTTCATGCTCCTCATAATTTTGACACCTTTTGACGCTCTTCATATTTTTCACAACTTTTCAGGATCTTCATGTTCTTCAATACCATTTGATGCTCCTCCTATTTTTCAGACCGTTTCATGCTCCTCATCTTTTTGACACCTTTTGTAGCTCTTCATATATTTCACACCTTTTCAGGCTCTTCATGTTTTTGAATACCATTTCATGCTCCTCATATTTTTTACACGTTTTGAAGCTCTTCATATATTTCACACCTTTTCAGGCTCTTCATGTTTTTCACAACCGCTTCATGCTCCACATATTTTTAAGACCGTTTCATGCACCTAATATTTTTAACACCTTTTCAGGCTCTTCATGTTTTTCAACACCGCTTCATGCTGCTCCTATTTATCAGACTGTTTCATTCTCTTCAATTTTTTGACACCTTTTGAAGCTCTTCATATATTTCACTCTTTTCAGGCTCTTCATGTTTTTCAACACCGTTTCATGCTCCTCCTATTTTTCAGACCGTTTCATGCTCCTCATATTTTTGACACTTCTTGAAGCTCTTCATGTTTTTCACACCTTTTCAGGCTTTTCAAGATTTTCAACACCGCTTTATGCGCCTCCTATTTTTCAGACCGTTTCAGGCTCCGAATATTGTTAACACCTTTTCAGGTCTTCAAGTTTTTCAACACCACTTCATGCTCCACCTATTTTTCAAACCGTTTCATGCTCCTCATATTTTTCCCACCTTTTCAGGCGCTTCATATTTCTGAACACCGCTTCATGCTCCTCCTATTTTTCTTGCCGTTTCATGCTCCTCATATTTTTGACACCTTTTGAAGCTCTTCATGTTTTTCACAACTTTTCAGGCTGTTCATGTTTTTCAACACCGCTTCATGCTCCTCCTTCTTTTTTGCCCGTATCATTCTCCTCATATTTTTCACATCTTTTGAAGGTCTTCATATATTACACAACTTTTCAGGCTCTTCATGTTTTTCAACCCCGCTTCATGCTCCTCCTATTTTTCAGACCGATTCATGTTCCTCATATTTTTGACACTTTTGAAGCTCTTCATGTTTTTCACACCTTTTCAGGCTTTTCAATTTTTTCAACACCGCTTTATGCGCCTCCTATTTTTCAGACCGTTTCAGGCTCCTAATATTGCTAACACCTTTTCAGGCTCTTCAAGTTTTTCAACACCACTTCATGCTCCACCTATGTTTCAAACCGTTTCATGCTCCTAATATTTTTAACACCTTTTCAGGCTCTTCATGTTTTTCAACACCGCTTCATGATCCTCCTATCTTTCAGACCGTATCATGCTCCTCAAATTTTAACACCTTTTGAAGCTCTTCATATATTTCACACTTTTTCAGTCTCGTCATGTTTTTCAGCACCGCTTCATGCTCCACCTATTTTTCAGACCGTTTCATGCTCCTAATATTTTTAACACCTTTTCAGGCTCTTCAAGTTTTTCAACACCGCTTCATGACCCACCTATTTTTCAGATCGTTTCATGCTCCTCATATTTTTGACACTTTTTGAAGCTCTTCATATATTTCACTCTTTTCAGGCTCTTCATATTTTTCACACCTTTTCAGGCTCTTCAAGTTTTTCAACACCGCTTCATGACCCACCTATTTTTCAGATCGTTTCATGCTCCTCATATATTTGACACTTTTTGAAGCTCTTCATATTTTTCACACCTTTTCAGACTCTTCATGTTTTTCAACACCGTTTCATGCTCCTCATATTTTTGACACTTTTTTAAGCTCTTCATATTTTTCACACCTTTTCAGGCTCTTCCTGTGAACACCGCTTCATGCTCCACCTATTTTTCAGACCGTATCATGCTCCTCATATTTTTCCCACCTTTTCAGGCGCTTCATATTTCTGAACACCGCTTCATGCTCCTCCTATTTTTCTGGCCGTTTCATGCTCCTCATATTTTTGACACCTTTTGAAGCTCTTCATGTATTTCACACCGTTTCAGTTTGTTCATGTTTTTCAACACCGCTTCATGCTCCTCCTTCTTTTCAGCCCGTATCATTCTCCTCATATTTTTCACATCTTTTGAAGCTCTTCATATATTACACAGCTTTTCAGGCTCTTCATGTTTTTCAACCCCGCTTCATGCTCCTCCTCTTTTTCAGACCGTTTCATGTTCCTCATATTTTTGACACCTTTTGAAGCTCTTCATATATTTCACTCTTTTCAGGCTCTTCATGTTTTTCAACACCGTTTCATGCTCCTCCTATTTTTCAGACCGTTTCATGCTCCTCATATTTTTGACACCTTTTGAAGCTCTTCATATATTTCAGTCTTTTCAGGCTCTTCATATTTTTCACACCTTTTCAGGCTCTTCAAGTATTTCAACACCACTTCATGTTCCCTCTATTTTTCAGACCGTTTCATGCTCCTCATATTTTTGACAAATTTTGAAGCTCTTCATATTTTTCACAGCTTTTCATGCTCTTCATGTTTTTGAACACCGTTTAATGCTCCTCCTATTCTTCAGACCGTTTCATGCTCCTCATATTTATCCCACCTTTTCAGGCGCTTCATAATTTTCATACCTTTTCAGGCTCTTCAAGTTTTCAACACGGATACATGCTCCTCCTATTTTTCAGGCCGTTTCATGCTCCTCATATTTTTCACACATTTTCAGTCTCTTCATGTTTTTCAACATTGCTTCATGCTCCTCCTATTGTTCAGACCGTTTCATGCTCCTCATATTTTTGACACCTTTTGAAGCTCTTCATATATTACACAACTTTTCAGGTTCTTCATGTTTTTCAAACCCCCCTCATGCTCCTCCTATTTTTCAGACCATTTCATGTTCCTCATATTTTTGAGACCTTTTGAAGCTCTTCATATATTTCACTCTTTTCAGGCTCTTCATATTATTCACACCTTTTCAGCCTCTTCAAGTATTTCAACACCGCTTCATGTTCCCTCTATATTTCAGACCGTTTCATGCTCCTCATATTTTTGACAAATTTTGAAACTCTTCATATGTTTCACACCTTTTCATGCTCTTCATGTTTTTGAACACCTCTTCATGCTCCTCCTATTTTTCAGACCGTTTCATGCTCCTCATATTTTTGACACCTTTTGAAGCTCTTCATATATTTCACTCTTTTCAGGCTCTTCATGTTTTTCACACCTTTTCAGGCTTTTCAAGTTTTTCAACACCGCTTCATGCTCCACCTATTTTTCAGACCGTATCATGCACCTCATAATTTCCCCACCTTTTCAGACTCTTCATATTTTTGAACACCGCTTCATGCTCCTGCTATTTTTCAGGCCGTTTCATGCTCCTCATATTTTTGACACTTCTTGAAGCTCTTCATGTTTTTAACACCTTTTCAGGCTTTTCAAGTTTTTCAACACCGCTTCATGCGCCTCCTATTTTTCAGACTGTTTCAGGCTCCTAATATTGTTAACACCTTTTCAGGCTCTTCATATTTTTCAACACCGCTTCATTCTCCTCCTGTTTCTCAGAGCGTTTCAGGTTCCTCATATATTTCACGCCTTTTTAAGCTCGTCATATTCTTGAACACCGCTTCATGCTCCTCCAATTTTTCAGACCGTTTCATGCTCCTAAAATTTTTGACACCTTTTGAAGCTCTTCATATATTTTACAACTTTTCAGGCTCTTCATATTTTTCAACACCGATTCATTCTCCTCCTGTTTTTCAGAGCGTTTCAGGTTCCTCATATATTTCACGCCTTTTTAAGCTCTTCATATATTTCACACCTTTTCAGGCTCTTCATGTTTTTCAACACCGCTTCATGCTCCTCCTATTTTTCAGACCGTTTCATGCTCTCATATTTTTGACACTTTTTCAAGCTCTTCATGTTTTTCACACCTTTTCAGACTCTTCATGTTTTTCAACACCGCTTCATGCTCCTCCTATTTTTGAGACCTTTTCTGCTCCTCATATATTTGATACATTTTGAAGCTCTTAATATATTTAACACATTTTCAGGCTCTTCATGTTTTTGAACACCGCTTCATGCACCTCCTATTTTTCAGACTGTTTCATGCTCCTCATATTTTTGACACCTTTTGCAGCTCTTCATATATTTCACTCTTTTCAGGCTCTTCATGTTTTTCAACACCGCTTCATGTTCCCTCTATTTTTCAGACCGTTTCATGCTCCTCATATTTTTGACACCTTTTGAAGCTCTTCATATATTTCACACATTTTCAGGCTCTTCATGTTTTTGAACAACGCTTCATGCTCCTCCTACTTTTCAGACCGTTTCATGCTCCTCATGTATTTCACACCTTTTGAAGCTCTTCATGTTTTTCAACACAGTTTCATACTCTTACTTTTTTTCAGACTGTTTCATGCTCCTCTTATTTTTCAGACCGTTTCATGTTCTTCATATATGTGACACCTTCTGAAGCTCTTCATATTTTTCACACCTTTTCATGATCTTCATTTTTTTCAACACCGTTTCATGCTCCTCATATTTTTGACACCTTTTAAAACACCTCATATTTTTCACACCTTTTCATGCTCTTCCTGATTTTCAACGCCGTCTCATGTTCCTCCTATTTTTTGACCGTTTCATGCTCCTCATATTTTTGACACCTTTTGCAGCTCTTCATGTTTTTCACACCCTTTCATGCTCTTCCTGATTTTCAACGCCGTCTCATGTTCCTCCTATTTTTTAGACCGTTTCATGCTCCTCCTATTTTTCAGACCGTTCCATGCTCCTCATATATTTGACACCTTTTGAAGATCTTCATATTTTTCACCTTTTCAGGCTTTTCATGTTTTTGAACACCGTTTCATGCTCCTCATATTTTTGACACCTTTTGAACTCTTGATATATTTCACACCTTTTCATGCTCTTCATGTTTTTCAACACCGTCTCATGCTCCTCCTTTTTTTGAAACCTTTTGAAGCTCTTCATATATTTCACACCTTTTCAGGATCTTCATGTTTTTCAACACCGTCTCATGCTCCTCCTTTTTTTGAAACCTTTTGAAGCTCTTCATATATTTCACACCTTTTCAGGATCTTCATGTTTTTCAACACCGTCTCATGCTCCTCCTATTTTTTTTACCCGTTTCATGCGACTAATAATTTTGAAAACTTTTGAAGCTCTTCATATTTTTCACACCTTTTCAGGCTCTTCATTTTTTTCAACAACGATTCATGCTCCTCCTATTTTTCAGACCGTTTCATGCTCCTCATATTTTTGACACCTTTTGGAGATTTTCATATATTTCACACTTTTTCAGGCTCTTCATGTTTTTCAACACCACTTCATGATCCTCCTATTTTTCAGACCGTTTCTTGCTCCTCTAATTTTTGACACCTTTTGAAGCTCTTCTTTTTTTTCACACCTTTTCAGGCTCTTCATGTTTTTGAACACCATTTCATGCTCCTCCTATTTCTGACAACTTTTGAAGCTCTTGATATTTTTCACATCTTTTCAGGCTCTTCATGTTTTTGAACACCACTTCTTGCTCCTTAATTTTTGGAGATAGTTTCATGCTTCTCATATTTTTGACACCTTTTGAAGCTCTTCATATTTTTCACACCTTTTAAGGCTCTGCATGCTTTTCAATACTGCTTCATACTACTCCTATTTTTCAGACCGTTTCATGCTCCTCATATTTTTGACACCGTTTGAAGCTCTTCATATTTTTCACACCTTTTCAGGCTCCTCATGTTTTTCAAAACCGCTTCATTCTCCTCCTATTTTTCAGACCGTTTCATGCTCCTCATATTTTTGACACCTTTTGAAGCTCTTCATATTTTTCACAACTTTTCAGTTTCTTCATGTTTTTCAATACCGCTTCATGCTCTTCCTATTTTTCAGACCGTTTCATGCTCCTCTTATTTTTCACACTTTCTGAAGCTCTTCAGATTTTTCACACCTTTACAGGCTCTTCATGTTTTCAACACCATTTCATGCTCCTCCTATTTTTGAGACCGTTTCATGCTCCTCTCAATTTTGAAACCTTTTGAAGCTCTTCATATTTTTCACACCTTTTCAGGCTCTTCATGTTTCTGAACACCGTTTCATGCTCCTCATATTTTTGACACCTTTTGAAGCTCTTTATTTTTTTCACACTTTTTCTGGCTCTTCATGTTTTTTAACAGCGCTTCATGCTCCTCCTATTTTTCAGAACATTTCATGCTCCTCATATTTTTCACACCTTTTGAAGCTCTTCACATTTTTCACACCTTTTTAGGCTCTTCATGTTTTTTCAACAACGCTTCAAGCTCCTCCTATTTGTCTGACTGTTTCATGCTTCTCATATTTTTGACACATTTTGAAGCTCTTCATATTTTTCACACCTTTTCAGGCTCGTCATGTTTTTGAACACCTTTTCATGCTCCTCATCTTTTTGAAACCTTTAGAAGCTCTTCATATTTTTCACACCTTTTCAGGCTCTTCATGTTTTCAACACCGCTTCATGCTCCTCCTATTTTCAGACCGTTTCATGCTCCTCTCATTTTTGACACCTTTTGAAGCTCTTCATATTTTTCACACATTTTGAAGCTCTTTATATTTTTTACACTTTTTTAAGCTCTTCATATTTTTCAAAACTTTTCAGCCTCTTAATATTTTTGAACATCTTTTCAGGCTCTTCATTTTTTTCAACACCGCTTGATGCTCCTCCTATTTTTCAGACCATTTCATGCTCCTCATAATTTTGACACCTTTTGAAGCTTTTGATATTTTTCACACATTTTCAGGCTCTACATGTTGTTCAACACCGCTTCATGCTCCTCCTATTTTTCAGACTGTTTCATGCTCCTCATATTTTTGACACCTTTTGAAGCTCTTCATATTTTTCACACCTTTTCAGGCTCTTCATGTTTTTGAACACCACTTCTTGCTCCTTAATTTTTGGAGATAGTTTCATGCTTCTCATATTTTTGACACCTTTTGAAGCTCTTCATATTTTTCACACCTTTTAAGGCTCTGCATGCTTTTCAATACTGCTTCATGCTACTCCTATTTTTCAGACCGTTTCATGCTCCTCATATTTTTGACACCGTTTGAAGCTCTTCATATTTTTCACACCTTTTCAGGCACCTCATGTTTTTCAAAACCGCTTCATGCTCCTCCTATTTTTCAGACCGTTTCATGCTCCTCATATTTTTCACACCTTTTATGGCTCTTCGTATTTTTCACAGCTTTTCAGGCTCTTGATGTTTTTCAACACTGCTTCATGCTCCTCCTATTTTTCAGACCGTTTCATGCTACTCATAATTTTCACACCTTTTGAAGCTCTTCATATTTTTCACACATTTTCAGGCTCTTCTAGTTTTTCAACACCGCTTCATTCTCCTCCTATTTTTCAGACTGTTTCATGCTCCTCATATTTTTGACACCGTTTGAAGCTCTTCATATTTTTCACACGTTTTCAGGCTCTTCATGTTTTTCAACACCGTTTCATGCTCCTCCTCTTTTCCAGACCCTTTCATGCTCCTCATATTATTGACACCTTCTGAAGCTCTTCTTATTGCTCACAGCTTTTCAGGCTCTTCATGATTTTCAACACCGTTTCATGCTCCTCCTATTTTTCAGATGGTTTCAGGCTCCTCATATTTTTGACACCTTTTGAAGCTCTTCATGTTTTTCAACACCGTTTCATGCTCGTCCTATTTTTTAGACCGTTTCATGGTCCTCATATTTTTCTGACAGTTTCATGTTCCTCATATTTTTGACACCTTTGAAGCTCTTCATATTTTTCCAACGTTTTCAGGTTCTTCATGTTTTTACACCGTCTCATGCTTCTCCTATTTTTAAGACCGTTTCATGCTCCTCATATTTTTGGCACCTTTTGAAGCTCTTCATATTTTTCACACCTTTTCATTCTCTTCATGTTTTTCAACACCGTTTCATGCTCCTCCTCTTTTCCAGACCGTTTCTTGCTCCTCATATTTTTGACAGCTTTTGAAGCTGTTTATATTTTTCACACTTTTAATGCTCCTCATGTTTTTCAACACCGTTTCATGCTCCTCATATATTTGACACCTTTTGAAGCTCTTCATATTTTTCACCTTTTCAGGCTTTTCATGATTTTGAACACCGTTTCATGCTCCTCATATATTTGACACCTTTTGAACTCTTGATATATTTCACACCTTTTCAGGCTCTTCATGTTTAAACACTGTTTAATGCTCCTCCTATTTTTCAGACAGTTGCATGCTCCTCACATTTTTGACACCTTTTGAAGCTCGTCATATTTTTCACACCTTTTCATGCTCTTCATGTTTTTCACCACCGTTTCATGCTGTTCCTGTTTTTCAGACAGTTTCATGCTCCTCTTTTTTTTGACACCTTTTGAAGCTCTTCATATTTTTCACACCTTTTCAGGCTCTTCATGTTTTTCAACACCGCTTCATGCTCCTCCTATTTTTCTGACCGTTTCATGCTCCTCATATTTTTGACACTTTTTCAAGCTCCTCATACTTTTCACACCTTTTCAGGGTCTTCATGTTTTTCAAGACCGTTTCATGTTCCTCATCTTTTTGAAACCTTTTGAAGCTCTTCATATTTTTCACCGCTTTTCAGGTTCTTCATGTTTTTGAACACTGCTTCATGCTCCTACTATTTTTCAGACCGTTTCATGCTCCACATATTTTTGGGACCTTTTGAAGCTCTTCATATTTTTCACACCTTTTCAGGCTCTTCATGATTTGAACACTGTTTCATGTTCCTCCTATAATTGACACCGTTTTAAGCTCTTCATATTTTTCACCGCTTTTCAGGCTCTTCATGTTTTTGAACACTGCTTCATGCTCCTCCTATTTTTCAGACCGTTTCATGCTCCTCATATTTTTGACAAGTTTTGAAGCTCTTCATATTTTTCACACATTTTCAGGCTCTTCATGTTTTTGAACACCACTTCATGCTCATCCTATTTTTCAAACCGTTTCAAACTCCTCTCATTTTTGACTCATTTTGATCCTCTTCATACTTTTCACACCTTTTGAAGCTCCTCATATTTTCCACACGTTTTCAGGCTCTTCATGTTTTTCAACACCGCTTCATGCTCCTCCTATTTATCAGACCGTTTAATGCTCCTCATATTTTTCACTCCTTTTGAAGCTCTTCATACTTTTCACAACTTTTCAGGCTCTTCATGTTTTTCAAAACCACTTCATGCTCCTCCTATTTTTCAGACCGTTTCATGCTCCTCATATTTTTGTCGCCTTTTGAAGCTCTTCATATTTTTCACACCTTTACAGTCTCTTCATTTTTTTTACCACCCTTCGTGCTCCTCCTATTTTTCAGACCGTTACATGCTCCTCATATTTTTGTCACCTTTTGAAGCTCTTCATATTTTTCACACCTTTTGAAGCTCTTCATATTTTTCATATTTTTGAAGCTCTTCATATTTTCACCCGTTTTCACAATCTTCATGTTTTTCAACACCGCTTCATGCTCCTCCTATTTATCAGACCGTTTAATGCTCCTCATATTTTTCACTCCTTTTGAAGCTCTTCATACTTTTCACAACTTTTCAGGCTCTTCATGTTTTTCAACACCACTTCATGCTCCTCCTATTTTTCAGACCGTTTCATGCTCCTCATATTTTTGTCGCCTTTTGAAGCTCTTCATATTTTTCACACCTTTACAGTCTCTTCATTTTTTTTACCACCCTTCGTGCTCCACCTATTTTTCAGACCGTTACATGCTCCTCACATTTTTGTCACCTTTTGAAGCTCTTCATATTTTTCACACCTTTTGAAGCTCTTCATATTTTTCATATTTTTGAAGCTCTTCATATTTTCACCCGTTTTCACAATCTTCATGTTTTTCAACACCGCTTCATGCTCCTGCTATTTTTCAGATCGTTTCATACTCGTCATATTTTTGACACGTTTTGAGGGTTTTCATATTTTTCACACCTTTTCAGTCTCTTCATTTTTTGAAACACCACTTCATGCTCCTCCTATTTTTCAGACCGTTTAATGCTCCTCATGTATTTCACACTTTTTGAAGCTCTTCATATTTTTCACACCTTTTGAAGCTCTTCATATTTTTCACACGTTTTCCGGCTCTTCATGTTTTTCAGCACCGCTTCATGCTCCGCCTATTTCTCAGACCGTTTCATGCTCCTCATATTTTGACACCTTTTGTAGCTCTTCATATTTTTCACACCTTTTGAAGCTCTTCATATTTTTCACACCTTTTCAGGCTCTTCATGTTTTTCAACACCGCTTCATGCTCCTCCTATTTTTCAGACCGTTTTTGCTCCTCATATTTTTGACACCTTTTGAAGCTCTTCATATTTTTCACACCTTTTCAGGCTCTTCATTTTTTTCAACACCACTTCATGCTCCTCCTATTTTTCAGACCGTTTCATGCTCATATAATTTTTGACACCTTTTGAAGCTCTTCATGTTTTTCACACGTTTTCAGTCCTTCATGTTTTTCAACACCGCTTCATGCTCCTCCTATTTTGCAGACCGTTTCATTCTCCTCATATTTTTGACACCTTTTGAAGCTCTTCATACTTTTCACACCATTTCAGGCTCTTCATGTTTTGAACATGGCTTCATGCTCCTCCTATGTTCAGACCGTTTCATACTCCTCATAATTTTGACACCTTTTGAAGCTCTTCATAGTTTTCACACCTTTTCAGGCTCTTCATGTTTTTCAACACCGCTTCATGCTCCTCCTAATTTTCCAGACCGTTTCATGCTCATCTAATTTTTGACACCTTTTGAAACTCTTCATATTTTTCACACCTTTTGAAGCTCTTCATATTTTTCACACCTTTTCAGGCTCTTCATGTTTTTCAGCACCGCTTCATGCTCCTCCTATTTTTCAAACCGTTTAATCCTCCTCATGTATTTCACGCTTTTTGAAGCTCTTCATATTTTTCACACCTTTTCAGGCTCTTCATGTTTTGTGACACCGTTTAATAATCCTCCTATTGTTCAGACGTTTCATGCTTCTCATATTTTTGACACCTTTTGAAGCTCTTCATATTTTTCACACCTTTTCAGGCTCTTCATGTTTTTCAACACCACTTCATGCTCCTCATATTTTTCAGACGGTTTCATGCTCCTCATATTTTTGACACCTTTTGTAGCTCTTCATATTTTTCCACATCTTTTGAAGCTCTTCATATTTTTCACACTTTTTCAGGCTCTTCATGTTTTTCAACAACCCTTCTTGCTTCTCCTATGTTTCAGACCGTTTCATGCTCATCATAATATTGACACTTTTTGAAGCTCTTCATATTTTTCACACCTTTTCAGGTTCTTCATGTTTTTGAACACCGCTTCATGCTCCTCCTATTTTTCACACCGTTTCATGCTCCTCATATTTTTGACAAGTTTTGAAGCTCTTCATATTTTTCACACATTTTCAGGCTCTTCATGTTTTTCAACACCACTTCATGCTCCTCCTATTTTTCAGACCGTTTCATTCTCCTCATATTTTTGACACCTTTTGAAGCTCTTCATATATTTCATACCTTTTCAGGCTCTTCACGTTTTTGAACATGGCTTCATGCTCCTCCTATTTTCAGACCGTTTCATACTCCTCATAATTTTGACACCTTTTGAAGCTCTTCATATTTTTCACACGTTTTCAGGCTCTTCATGTTTTTCAACACCGCTTCATGCTCCTCCTATTTTTCAGAACGTGTCATGCTCCTCATATTTTTGACACGTTTTGAAGCTCTTCATATTTTTCACACCTTTTCAGTCTCTTCATGTTTTTGAACACCGCTTCATTATCCTCCTATTTTTCAGACCTTTTCATGCTCATCTAATTTTTGACACCTTTTGAAGCTCTTCATATTTTTGATACCTTTTGAAGCTCTTCATATTTTTCACACCTTTTCAGGCTCTTCATGTTTTTCAACACCGCTTCATGCTCCTCCTATTTTTCAAACCGTTTAATCCTCCTCATGTATTTCACATTTTTAGAAGCTCTTCATATTTTTCACACCTTTTGAAGCTCTTCATATTTTTCACACCTTTTCAGGCTCTTCATATTTTGTAACACCGTTTCATAATCCTCCTATTGTTCAGACAGTTTCAAGATCCTCATATTTTTGACGCCTTTTGAAGGTCTTCATATTTTTCACACCTTTTCAGGCTCTTCATTTTTTGGACCACCCTTCATGCTCCTCCTATTTTTCAGACCGCTTCCTGATCCTCATATATTTCACACCTTTTGAAGCTCTTCATATTTTTCACACCTTTTCAGGCTCTTCATGTTTTTGAACACCCCTTCATGCTTCTCCTATTTTTCATACCGTTTCCTGCTCCTCATATTTTCCACACCTTTTGAAGCTCGTCATATATTTCACACTTTTTCATGCTTTTCATCTTTTTCAAAACCGTTTCATGATCATCCCATTTTACAGAAAGTTTCATCGTCCACATATTTTTGACTCCTTTAGAAGCTCTTCATTTTTTTTCACACCTTTTCAGGCTCTTCATGTTTTTCAACACGACTTCATGCTCCTCGTATTTTTCAGACCGTTTCATGCTCCTCATATTTATGACACAATTTGAAGCTCTTCATATTTTTCACACCTTTTCAGGCTCTTCCTGTTTTTCAACACCGTTTCCTGCTCCTATTATTTTTCAGACCTTTTCAGGCTCCTCATATTTTTGACACATTTTGAAGCTCTTCACATTTTCACACCATTTCAGGCTCTTCATGTTTTTCAACACCATTTCATGCTCCTCATATTTTTAAGACCGTTTCCTACTCCTCATATTTTTCAGACCTTTTGAAGCTCTTCATATATATTACACTTTTTCAGGCTCTTCATGTTTTTCAACAACACTTCACGTTCCCCCTATTTTTCAGACCGTTTCATGCTTCTCATATTTTTGACACCTTTTGAAGCTCTACATATATTTCACATATTTTCATGCTCTTCATCTTTTTAAAAACCGTTTCATGCTCCTCCTATTTTTCAGACAGTTTCATGCTCCTCATATATTTGACACCTTTTGAAGCTCTTCATATTTTTCACACCTTTTCACGCTCTTCGTGTTTTTCAACACCGCTTCATGCTCCTCCTATATTTCAGACCGGTTCATGCTCCTCATATTTTTGACACCTTTTGAAGCTCTTCATATTTTTCACACCTTTTCAGGTTCTTCATGTTTTTCAACACCGCTTCATGCTCCTCCTACTTTTCAGACCGATTCATGCTCCTCATAATTTTGACACCTTTTGAAGGTCTTCATATTTTTCACAGCTTTTCAGGCTCTTCTTATTTTTGAACACCATTTGATTCTCCTCCTATTTTTCAGACCGTTTCATGCTCCTCATGTATTTCAGACCGTTTGAAGCTCTTCATATTTTTCAAACCTTTTCTGGCTCTTCATGTTTTTGAACACCGCTTCATGCTCCTACTATTTTTCACACTTTTTGAAGCTCTTCATATTTTTCACACCTTTTCAGGCTCTTCATGTTTTTGAACACCGCTTCATGCTCCTACTATTTTTCAGAACGTTTAATGTTCCTCATGTATTTCACACCTTTTGAAGCTCTTCATATTTTTCACACATTTTCAGGATCTTCTTTTTTTTCAACACCACTTCATGCTCCTTCTATTTTTCATACCGTTTCATGCTCCTTTCATTTTTCACACCTTTTGAAGCTCTTCATATTTTTCACACCTTTTCAGGCTCTTCATGTTTTTGCACGCCGCTTCTTGCTCCTCCTATTTTTCAGACCGTTTCATGCTCCTCATATTTTTGACACCTTTTGAAGCTCCTCCTATTTTTCAGACGTTTTCAAGCTCTTCATGTTTTTCAACATCACTTCATGCTCCTCCTATTTTTCAGACCTTTTCATGCTCCTCATATTTTGACACCTTCTGAAATCTTCATATACTACACACTTTTTCAGGCTCTTCATTTTTTGGAACACAATTTCATGCTCCTCCTATTTTTCAGACCGTTTCATGCTCATCTCTTTTTTGACAACTTTGGAAGATCTTCATATTTTCCACACGTTTTCGGGCTCTTCATATTTTTCAACACTGCATCATGCTCCTCCTATTTTTCAGACCGTTTCATGCTCCTCATATTTTTGACACCTTTTGAAGCTCCTCATATTTTTCACACCTTTTGAAGCTCTTCATATTTTTCACACGTTCTCAGGCTCTTCATGTTTTTCAGCCCCGCTTCATGCTCCTCCTATTTTTCAGACCGTTTCATGCTCCTCATTATTTGGACACCGTATGAAGCTCTTCATATATTTGACACCTTTGAAGCTCTTCATATTTTTCACACGTTCTCAGGCTCTTCATGTTTTTCAACCCCGCTTCATGCTCCTCCTATTTTTCAGACCGTTTCATGCTCCTCATAATTTGGACACCGTTTGAAGCTCTTCATATATTTGACACCCTTGAAGCTCTTCATATTTTTCACATTTTTGAACCTCTTCATATTTTTCACACCTTTTCAGGCTCTTCATGGTTTTGAACACCGCTTCATGCTCCTCCTATTTTTGAGACCGTTTCTTGTTCCTCATATATTTAACACCTTTTAAAGCTCTTCATATTTTTCACACTTTTTCAGGCTCTTCATGTTTTTCAACATCGCTTCATGCTCCTCCAATTTTTCAGATCGTTTCATGCTCATCTCATTTTTGACACATTTTAAAGCTCTTCATATTTTTCACACCTTTTGAAGCTCTTCATATTTTTCACACTTTTTCAGGATTTTCATGTTTTTCAACACCGCTTCATGATCCTCCTATTTTTCAGACTGTTTAATGCTCCTCATATTTTTGACACCTTTTGAAGCTCTTCATATTTTTCACAACTTTCAGGCTCTTCATGTTTTTCAAAACCGCTTCATGCTCCTCCTATTTTTCAGACCGTTTCATGCTCCTCATATTTTTGACACCTTTTGAAGCTTTTCATATTTTTCACAACTTTTCAGGCTCTTAATGTTTTTGAATACCGCTTCATGCACCTCCTATTTTTCTGGCCGTTTCATGATCCTCATATTTTTGATACCTTTAGAAGCTCTTCATATTTTTCACACCTTTTCAGGCTCTTCATGTTTTTGAACACCGTTTGATGCTCTTCCTATTTTTCACACGGTTTAATGCTCCTCATGTATTTCACATCTTTTGAAGCGCTTCATATTTTTCACAGCTTTTCAGGCTCTTCATATTTTTGAACACCGTTTCATTCTGCTCTGATTTTTCAGACCGTTTAATGCTCCTCATGTATTTCACATCTTTTCAAGCTCTTCATATTTTTCACACTTTTTCAGACTCTTCATGTTTTTAACACCCTTTCATGTTCCTCCAAATTTTCAGACCGTTTCATGCTCCTCATATTTTTGACCCCTTTTGAAGCTCCTCATAATTTTCACAACTTTTCAGGCTCTTCATGTTTTTCATACTTTTTCAGGCTCTTCATGATTTTGAACACCGTTTCATGCTCCTCCTATTTTTCAGACCGTTTCATGCTCCTCATATTTTTGACACATTTTGAAGCTCTTCATATTTTTCACACCTTTTCCGGCTCTTCATGTTTTTAAGCCCAGCTTCATGCTCCTCTTATTTTTCAGACCGTTTCATGCTCCTCATGCATTTCACACCCTTTGAAGCTCTTCATATTTTTCACACCTTTTCAGGCTCTTCATGTTTTTCAACACCGCTTCATATTCCTCCTATTTTTCATTCCGTTTCATGCTTCTCATATTTTTGGCACCTTTTGAAGCTCTTCATATTTTTTAAACATTTTCATGCGCCTCATCTTTTGCAAAACAGTTTCATTTTCATCCTATTTTTCCGACTGATTCATGCTCCTCATATTTTTGACACCTTTTGAAGCTCTTCATATATTTCACACCTTTTGAGCTCTTCATATTTTTCACACGTTTTCAGGCTCTTCATGTTTTTCAACACCGTTTCATGCTCCTCCTATTTTTCAGACCATTTCATGCTCTTCATATTTTTGACACCTTTTGAAGCTCCACATATTTTTCACACCTTTTCAGGCTCTTCATGTTTTTCAACACCGTTTCATGCTCCTCCTATTTTTCAGACCATTTCATGCTCTTCATATTTTTGACACCTTTTGAAGCTCCACATATTTTTCACACCTTTTCAGGCTCTTCATGTTTTTGAAAACCGTTTCATGCTCCTCCTATTTTTCAGACCGTTTCATGCTCCTCATGTATTTCACACCTTTTGAAGCTCTTCGTATTTTTCACACCTTTTGAAGCTCTTCATATTTTTCACATTTTTGAAGCTCTTCATATTTTTCACACGTTTTCAGTCTCTTCATGTTTTTCAACACCGCTTCATGCTCCTCCTACTTTTCAGACCGTTTCATGCTCCTCATGTATTTCACACCTTTTGAAGCTCTTAATATTTTTCACATCTTTTCAGGCTCTTCATGTTTTTCAACACTGCTTCATGCTCCTCCTATTTTTCAAACCGTTTCATGCTCCTCATATTTTTGACACCTTTTGAAGCTCTTCATATTTTTATCAGCTTTTCAGGCTCTTCATTTTTTTAAACACTGGTTCATGCTCCTTCTATTTTTCAGACCGTTGCATGCTCCTCATATTTTTCACACCTTTTGAAGCTCTTCATATTTTTCACCCCTTTTCAGTCTCTGCATGTTTTTGAACACCGCTTCATGCCCCTCCTCTTTTTCAGACCGTTTCATCTCCTCATGAATTTCACACCTTTTGAAGCTCTTCATATTTTGCACACCTTTTCAGGCTCTTGAACTTTTTCACAACCACTTCATGCTCCTCCTACTTTTCAGACCATTTCATGCTCCTCATATTTTTGACACCTTTTGAAGCTCTTCATATTTTTCACACCTTTTCAGGCTCTTCATGTTTCTCAACAGAGCTTCATGCTCCTCCTACTTTTCAGACCGTTTCATGCTCCTCATATTTTTGACACCTTTTGGAGCTCTTCATATATTTCACACATTTTCAGGCTCTTCATGATTTTCAACATCACTTCATGCTCCTCCTGTTTTTCAGTCCGTTTCATGCACATCTCATTTTTGACACCCTTTGAAGCTATGCGTATTTTTCACAACTTTTCAGGTCTTCATGTTTTTGAACACCACTGCATGCTTCTCCTATTTTTCAGACAGTATCATGCTCCTCATATTCTTGACACCTTTTGAAGCTCTTCATATTTTGAACACCTTTTCAGGCTCTTCATGTTTTTCAGCTCCACTTCATGCTCCTCCTATTTTTCAGACCGTTACTTGCTCCTCATATTTTTGACACTGTTTGAAGCTCTTCATATTTTTCACACCTTTTCTGGCTCTTCATATTTTTGAACACCGCTTCAAGCTCCTCCTATTTTTCAGACCGTTTCATTCTCCTCATGTTTTTGACACCTGTTGAAGCTCTTCACATTTTTCACACCTTTTCAGGCTCTTCACGATTTTCAACACCGCTTCATGATCCTCCTATGTTTCAGACCGTTTCATGCTCTTCCTATTTTTGAGACTGTTTCAGGCTCCTCATATTTTTGACAGGTTTTGAAGCTCTTCATATTTTTCACACCTTTTCAGGCTCTTCATGTTTTTGAACACTGCTTCATGCTCCTCCTATTTTACAGACCGTTTCATGCTCCTCTCATTATTCACACCTTTTGAAGCTCTTCATATTTTTCACACCTTTTCAGGCTCTTCATGTTTTTGAACACCGCTTCATGCTCCTCCTATTTATCAGACCGTTTCATGTTACTCTTATTTTTCAGACCGTTTCAAGCTCCTCATATATTTGACACCTTTTGAAGCTCTTCATATTTTTCACAGCTTTTCAGGCTCTTCATGTTTTTCAACACTGTTTCATGCTCCTCCTATTTTTCAGACCATTTCATGCTCCTCCTATTTTTCAGACCGTTTCATGCTCCTAATATTTTTGACACCTTTTTAAGCTGTTCATATTTTTCACACCTTTTCAGGCTCTTCATGTTTTTCAACACCGCTTCATGTTCCTCCTATTTTTCAGACCGTTTCATGCTCCTAATATTTTTGACACTTTTTGAAGCTCTTCATATATTTCACACCTTTTCAGGCTCTTCATGTTTTTCAACACCGTTACATGCTCCTCCTATTTTACAGACCGTTTCATGCTCCTCTCATTATTCACACCTTTTGAAGCTCTTCATATTTTGCACACCTTTTCAGGCTCTTCATGTTTTTCAGCTCCACTTCATGCTCCTCCTATTTTTCAGACCGTTTCATGCTCCTAATATTTTTGACACTTTTTGAAGCTCTTCATATTTTTGACACGTTTTCAGACTCTTCATGTTTTTCAACACCGTTTCATGCTCCTCCTATTTTTCAGACCGTTTCATGCTCCTAATATTTTTGACACCTTTTGAAGCTCTTCATATTTTTGACACGTTTTCAGACTCTTCTTGTTTTTCAACACCGTTACATGCTCCTCCTATTTTTGACACCGTTTCCTGCTCCTAATATTTTTGACACCTTTTTAAGCTGTTCATATTTTTCACACCTTTTCAGGCTCTTCATGGTTTTCAACACCGCTTCATGTTCCTCCTATTTTTCAGACCATTTCATGCTCCTAATATTTTTGACACTTTTTGAAGCTCTTCATATATTTCACACCTTTTCAGGCTCTTCATATTTTTCAACACCACTTCGTGCTCCTCCTATTTTTCAGACCGTTTCATGCTCATCTCATTTTTGACACCTTTTGAGATCTTTATATTTTTCACAGCTTTTGAAGCTCTTTATATTTTTCACACTTTTTCAGGCTCTTCTTGTTTTTAACACCGTTTCATGCTTCTCCTTTTTTTCAGACCGTTTCATGCTTCTCATATTTTTGACACCTTTTGAAGCTTCATATTTTTCACACCTTTTCAGGCTCTTCATATTTTTGGACACCGATTCATGCTCCTCCTATTTTTCAGACCGTTTCAGGCTCCTCATATTTTTCACACGTTTTGAAGCTCTTCCTATTTTTCCACACCTTTTCAGGCTCTTCATGTTTTTCCACACCGTTTAATGCTCCTCCTA
This sequence comes from Dama dama, assembly GCF_033118175.1. Classification (NCBI taxonomy): domain Eukaryota; kingdom Metazoa; phylum Chordata; class Mammalia; order Artiodactyla; family Cervidae; genus Dama; species Dama dama. The sequence goes on along the minus strand of NW_026870894.1, from coordinate 1,387,699 downwards.
TTTTTCAGACCGTTTCATGCTCATCTAATTTTTGACACCTTTTGAACCTCTTCATATTTTTCACACCTTTTCAGGCTCTTCATGTCTTTGAAAACCGCTTCATGCTCCTCCTATTTCAGACCATTTCATGCTCATCTAATTTTTGACACCTTTTGAAGCTCTTCATATTTTTCACATTTTTGAAGCTCTTCATATTTTTCACACCATTTCAGGCTCGTTATGATTTTCAACACAGCTTAATGCTCCTCCTATTTTTCAGACCGTATCAAGCTCCTCATATTTTTGACACCTTTTGAATCTCTTCATATATTTCACACCTTTTCAGGCTCTTCATGTTTTTGATCACCGTTTCATGCTCCTCCGATTTCTCAGACAATATCATGCTATTCATATTTTTCACCCCTTTTGAAGCTCTTCATATTTTTCACACCTTTTCAGGCTCTTCATGTGTTTGAGCCCAGCTTCAAGCTCTTCCTATTTTTCAAGCCGTTTAATGCTCCTCATATATTTCACACCCTTTGAAGCTCTTCATATTTTTCACACCTTTTCAGGCTCTTTATCTTTTTGAACAAAGCTTCATGCTTCTCCTATTTTTCAGACCTTTTCATGCTCATCTCAATTTTGATACCTTTCAAGCTCTTCATATTTTTCACACCTTTTGAAGCTCTTCATATTTCTCACACCTTTTCAGGCTCTTCATGTTTTTCAATGACGGTTCATGCTCCTCCTATTTTTCAGAAAGTTTCATGCTCCTCATATTTTTGAAACCTTTTGAAGCTCTTCATATTTTTCTCACATTTTCAGGCTCTTCATGTTTTTCAACACCATTTCATGCTCCTCTTATTTTTCAGACCGTTTCATGTTGCTCCTATTTTTCAGACCGTTTCATGCTCATCTCATTTTTATCACCTTTTGAAGCTCTTCATATTTTTCACACCTTTTGAAGCTCTTCATATTTTTCACACGTTTTCAGGCTCTTCATGTTTTTCAACACCGCTTCATACTCCTCGTATTTTTCAGACCGTTTCTTGCACCTAATCTTTTTCACACCTTTTGAAGCTCTTCATATTTTTCACACCTTTCAGGCTCTTCATGTGTTTGAACACCATTTCATGCTACTCCCATTTTTCAGACCGGTTCATGCTCCTCATATTTTTGACACCTTTAGAAACTCTTCATATTTTTCACACCTTTTCAGACTCTTCATGTTTTTGAACACTGCTTCATGCTCCTCCTATTTTTCAGACCGTTTAATCCTCCTCATGTATTTCACACCTTTTGAAACTCTTCATATTTTTCACAACTTTTCATGCTCTTTATGTTTTTGAACACCATTTCATACTCTTCCTATTATGAAGACCGTTTCATTCTCCTCATATTTTTACACCTTTTGAAGCTCTTCATATATTTCACACCTTTTCAGGCTTTTCCTTTTTTTCAACATCACTTCATGCCCTGCTATTTTTCAGACCGGTTCATGATCATCTCATTTTGACACCTTTTGTGTCTCTTCATATTTTTCACACCTATTCAGCATCTTCATGTTTTTGAACACCGCTTCATGCTCCTCCTATTTTTCAGACCGTTTCATGGTCCTCATATATTTGACACCTTTTGAAGGTTTTCATATTTTTCACACCTTTTCAGGCTCTTCATTTTTTTCAAAACTGCTTCATGCTCCTATTTTTCAGACCGTTCATGATCCTCATATTTTTGACAACTTTTGAAGCTCTTCATATTTTTGACACCTTTTCTGGCTCTTCATGTTTTTGAACTCCGTTTCTTGCTCCTCCAATATTTCAGACCATTTCATGCTCCTCATATTTTTGACACCATTTGAATCTCTTCATATATCACACCTTTTCAGGCTCTTCATGTTTTTGAACACCGTTTCATGCTGCTCCTATTTGTCAGACCATTTCATGCTCCTCATTATTTTCACACCTTTTGAAGCTCTTCATATTTTTCACACCTTTTCAGGCTCTTCATGTTTTTGAACACTGCTTCATGCTCCTCCTATTTTTCAGACCGTTTCATGCTCCTCTTGTATTTCACACCTTTTGAAGCTCTTCATAATTTTCACACCTTTTCAGGCTCTTCATGTTTTTGAACACCGTTTCATGCTCCTCCTATTTTTCAGACCGTTTCATGCTCCTCATATTTTTGACACCTTTTGAAGCTGTTCATATTTTTCACACGTTTTCCGACTCCCGATGTTTTTCAACACGGCTTCATGATCCTCCTGTTTTTCAGACCGTTTCATGCTCCTCATATTTTTGACACTTTTTGAAGCTCTTCATATTTTTCACACATTTTCTGGCTCTTCATGTTTTTCAACACCGCTTCATGCTCGTCCTACTTTCCAGACCGTTTCATGCTCGTCTCATTTTTGACACCTTTTGAAGCTCTTCATATTTCTCACAACATTTAAGCTCTTCATATTTTTCACACCTTTTTAGGCTCTTCATGTTTTTCACACCACTTCATGCTCCTCCTATTTTTCAGACCGTTTCATGCTCTTCATATTTTTGACACTTTTCGAAGCTCTTCATATTTTTCACACATTTTCTGGCTCTTCATGTTTTTCAACACCGCATCTTGCTCGTCCTACTTTCCAGACCGTTTCATGCTCGTTTCATTTTTGACACCTTTTGAAGCTCTTCATATTTCTCACAACATTTAAGCTCTTCATGTTTTTCACACCTTTTCAGGCTCTTCATGTTTTTCAACACCGCTTCATTCTCCTCCTATATTTCAGACCGTTTCATGCTCCTCCTATTACTGACACCTTTTGAAGCTCTTCATATTTTTCACACCTTTTCAGGCTCTTCATGTTTTTCAACACCGCTTCATGCTCCTCCCATTTTTCAGATCGTTTCATGCTCCTCCTATTTTTCAGACCGTTTCATGCTCCTCATAATTTTCACACCTCTTGAAGCCCTTCATATTTTTCACACCTTTTCAGGCTCTTCTTGTTTTTGATCACAGTTTCTTGCTCCTCCTAATTTTCAGACCGTTTCATGCTCCTCATATTTTTGACACCTTTTGAAGCTCTTCATATTTTTCACACCTTTTCAGGCTCTTCATGTTTTTCAACACCGCTTCATACTCCTCCCATTTTTCAGATCGTTTCATGCTCCTCCTATTTTTCAGACCGTTTCATGCTCCTCATATTTTTGACTTCTTTTGAAGCTCTTCATATTTTTCACACGTTTTCAGGCTCTTCATGTTTTTCAACACCGCTTCATGCTCCTCCCATTTTTCAGATCGTTTCATGCTCCTCCTATTTTTCAGACCGTTTCATGCTCCTCATATTTTTGACTTCTTTTGAAGCTCTTCATATTTTTCACACGTTTTCACGCTCTTTATGTTTTTGAACACCGCTTCATGCTCCTCCTATTTTTCAGACCGTTTCATGATCCTCATATATTTGTAACCTTTTGAAGCTCTTCATATTTTTCACATCTTTTCAGGCTCTTCATGTTTTTCAAAACCGCTTCATGCTCCTCGTATTCTTCAGAAATTTTCATGATCCTCATATATTTGACATCTTTTGAAGCTCTGCATATTTTTCACACCTTCTCAGACTCTTCATGTTTTTCAACACCGCTTCATACTCCTCCTATTTTTCAGACTGTTTCATGCTTTTCATATTTTTCACAACTTTTGAAGCTCTTCACATTTTTCACACCTTTTCAACTCTTCATGTTTTCGAACAAAGCTTCACGCTCCTCCTATTTTTCAGACCGTTTCATGCTCCTCAAATTTTTGACACCTTTTGAAGCTCTTCATATTTTTTCCACCTTTTCAGGTTCTTCATTTTTTTGAACTCTGCTTCATGTTCCTCCTATTTTTCAGACCGTTTCATGCTCCTCATATTTTTGACACCTTTTGAAGCTCTTCATATTTTTCACACATTTTCAGGCTCTTCATGTTTTTCAATACCACTTCATGCTCCTCTATTTTTCAGACCGTTTCATGCTCCTCATATATTTCACATATTTTCAGGCTCTTCAAGTTTTTGAACACCCCTTGATGATCCTCCTATTTTTCAGACCGTTTCATACTCCTCATATTTTTCACACCTTTTGAAGCTCTTCATATATTTCACACCTTTTCAGGCTCTTCATGATTTTCAACACCGCTTCATGCTCCTCCTATTTTTCAGACCGTTTCATGCTCCTTATATTTTTCACACCTTTTGAAGCTCTTCATATTTTTCAGAACTTTTCAGGCTCTTCATGTTTTAGAACACCGTTTCATGCTCCTCCTATTTTTAAGACCGTTTCATGCTCCTCATATTGTTGACACCTTTTGAAGCTCTTCATATATTTCACACATTTTTAGGCTCTTCATGATTTTCAACACCGCTTCATGCTCCTCCTATTTTTCAGACCGTTTCATGCTCCTCATATTGTTGACACCTTTTGAAGCTCTTCCTATTTTTCACACCTTTTAGGCTCGTCATGTTTTTCAACACCACTTCATGCTCCTCGTATTTTTCAGACCGTTTCAATCTCCTCATATTTTTGACACCTTTTGAAGCTCTGCCTATTTTTCACACCTTTTCAGGTTCTTCATGATTTTCAACACCGCTTCATGCTCCTCCTATTTTTCAGACCGTTTCATGCTCATCTCATTTTTGACATCTTTTGAAGCTCTTCATATTTTTCACACCTTTTGAATCTTTTCATATTTTTCATATTTTTGAAGCTCTTCATATTTTTCACACGTTTTCAGGCTCTTCATGTTTTTCAACATCACTTCATGCTCCTCCTATTTTTCAGACCGTTTCATGCTCATCTCATTTTTGACACCTTTTGATGCACTTCATATTTTTCACATCTTTTGAAGCTCTTCATATATTTCACACCTTTTCAGGCTCTTCATGTTTTCAACACCACTTCATGCTCCTCCTATTTTTCAGACCCTTTCATGCTAAACTAATTTTGACACCTTATGAAGCTCTTCATGTTTTTCACACCTTTTCAGGCTCTTCATGTTTTTGAACACCACTTCATGCTCGTCCTATTTGCAGACCGTTTCATGCTCCTCATATTTTTGACACCTTTTGAACCTCTTCATATTTTTCACCTCTTTTCAGGCTCTTCCTGTTTTTGAACACCACTTCATGCTCTTCCAAATTTTCAGACTGTTTCATGCTCGTCATATTTTTGACACCTTTGGAGCTCTTCATATTTTTCACTCCTTTTCAGGCTCTTCATGTTTTTGAACACCATTTCATGCTCTTCCTAATTTTCAGACTGTTTCATGATACTCATATTTTTCAAACCTTTTGAAACTCTTCATATTTGTTACACCTTTTCAGGCTCTTCATGTTTTTCAACAGTGCTTCATGCTCCTCCTATTTTTCAGACCGTTTCATGCTCATCTCATTTTTGACACCTTTTGATGCACTTCATATTTTTCACATCTTTTGAAGCTCTTCATATATTTCACACCTTTTCAGGCTCTTCATGTTTTCAACACCACTTCATGCTCCTCCTATTTTTCAGACACTTTCATGCTAAACTAATTTTGACACCTTATGAAGCTCTTCATGTTTTTCACACCTTTTCAGGCTCTTCATGTTTTTGAACACCACTTCATGCTCGTCCTATTTGCAGACCGTTTCATGCTCCTCATATTTTTGACACCTTTTGAACCTCTTCATATTTTTCACCTCTTTTCAGGCTCTTCCTGTTTTTGAACACCACTTCATGCTCTTCCAAATTTTCAGACTGTTTCATGCTCGTCATATTTTTGACACCTTTGGAGCTCTTCATATTTTTCACTCCTTTTCAGGCTCTTCATGTTTTTGAACACCACTTCATGCTCTTCCTAATTTTCAGACTGTTTCATGATACTCATATTTTTCAAACCTTTTGAAACTCTTCATATTTGTCACACCTTTTCAGGCTCTTCATGTTTTTCAACAGTGCTTCATGCTCCTCCTAATTTTCAGACCGTTTCATGCTCCCCATATATTTGACACCTTTTGACGCTCTTCATATTTTTCACAATTTTAAGGCTCTTCATGATTTTGAACACCGCTTCATGCTCCTCCTATTTTTCAGACCGTTTCATGCTCCTCATATTTTTGACACCTTTTGAAGCTCTTCATATTTTTCACACCTCTTCAGGCTCTTCATTTTTTTGAACACCACTACATGCTCCTCCTATTTTTCAGACCGTTTGATGCTCCTCAAATTTCTGACACCTTTTGAAGCTCTTCATATTTTTCACACCTTTTCAGGCTCTTCATGTTTTTCAACATTACTTCATGCTCCTCCTATTTTTCAGAACGTTTCATGCTCCTCAAATTTCTGACACCTTTTGAAGCTCTTCATATTTTTCACACCTTTTCAGGTTCTTCATGTTTTTCAACATCACTTCATGCTCCTCCTATTTTTCAGCCCGTTTCATGCTCCTCATATTTTTGAAACATTTTTAAGCTCTTCACATTTTTCACACCTTTTCAGGCTCTTCATGTTTTTCAACACCACTTCATCCTCCTCCTGTTTTTAAGACCGTTCATGTCAATCATATTTTTGACACCTTTTGAAGCTCTTCATATTTTTCACAGCTTTTCAGGCTCTTCATGTTTTTCAACATCACTTCATGCTCCTCCTATTTTTCAGCCCGTTTCATGCTCCTCATATTTTTGAAACATTTTTAAGCTCTTCATATTTTTCACACCTTTTCAGGCTCTTCATGTTTTTCAACAACACTTCATCCTCCTCCTGTTTTTAAGACCGTTCATGTCAATCAGATTTTTGACACCTTTTGAAGCTCTTCATATTTTTCACACCTTTTCAGGCTCTTCATGTTTTCCAACACCGCTTCATGCTCCTATTTTTAGACCGTTCATGCTCCTACAATATTTGACAACTTTTGAAGCTCTTCATATTTTGCACACCTTTTCAGGCTCTTCATGTTTTTCAACATCACTTCATGCTCCTCCTATTTTTCAGCCCGTTTCATGCTCCTCATATTTTTGAAACATTTTTAAGCTCTTCATATTTTTCACACCTTTTCAGGCTCTTCATGTTTTTCAACACCACTACATGCTCCTCCTATTTTTCAGACCGTTTCATGCTCCTCAAATTTCTGACACCTTTTGAAGCTCTTCATATTTTTCACACCTTTTCAGGCTCTTCATGTTTTTCAACATCACTTCATGCTCCTCCTATTTTTCAGACCGTTTCCTGCTCCTCATATATTTGACACCTTTTGAAGCTCTTTATATGTTTCACACCTTTTGAAGCTCTTCATGTTTTTTAACACCCTTTCATGCTCCTCCTATGTTTCAGACTGTTTCATGCTCCTCATATTGTTGACACCTTTTCAAGCTCTTCCTATATTTCACACCTTTTCAGGCTCTTCATGTTCTTTAACACCGCTTCATGCTCCTCCTATTTTTCAGACCGTTTCATGCTCCTCATATTTTTGACACCTTTTGAAGCTCTTCATATTTTTCACACCTTTTCAGGCTCTTCATGTTTTTCAACACCGCTTCATGCTCCTCCTATTTTTCAGACCGTTCATGCTCCTCATATTTTTGACAACTTTTGTAGCTCTTCATATTTTTCACACCTTTTCTGGCTCTTCATGTTTTTGAACTCCGTTTCTACTCCTCCAATTTTTCAGACCGTTTCATTCTCCTTATATTTATGACACCTTTGAAGCTCTTCATATTTGTCACACATTTTCAGGCTCTTCATGTTTTTGAACACCGCTTCATGCTCCTCCTGTTTTTCAGACCATTCATGCTCCTCATATTTTTGACACCTTTTGAAGCTCTTCATATTTTTCACACCTTTTCAGGTTCTTCATGTTTTTCAACACCGCTTCATGCTCCTCCTATTTTTCAGACCGTTTCATGATCCTCATATTCTTGACACCTTTTGAAGATCTTCATATTTTTCACATCTTTTCAGGCTCTTCATGTTTTTTAACACCTTTTCATGCTCCTGCTATATTTCAGACAGTTTCATGCTCCTCATATTTTGACACCTTTTGAAGCTCTTCATATATTTCACACCTTTTCAGGGTCTTCATGTTTTTCTACACCTGTTCATGCTCCCCCTATTTTTCACACCGTTTCCTGCTCCTCCATTTTTCAGACAGTTTCATGCTCCTCATATTTTTCACACCTTTTGAAGCTTGACATAATTTCACAGCTTTTCAGGCTCTTCATATTTTTGAATACCGCTTCATGCTCCTCCTATTTTTCAGACCGTTTCATGCTCCTTATAATTTTGACGCCTTTTGAAGCTCTTCATATATTTCACACCTTTTCAGGCTCTTCAAGTTCTTTAACACTGCTTCATGCTCCTCCTATTTTTCACACAGTTTCATGCTCCTCATATTTTTCACACCTTTTGAAGCTTGACATAATTGCACAGCTTTTCAGGATCTTCATGTTTTTGAATACCGCTTCATGCTCCTCCTATTTTTCAGACCGTTTCATGCTCCTTATATTTTTGACACCTTTTGAAGCTCTTCATATTTTTCACACCTTTTCAGGCACTTCATGTTTTTTCAACACCACTTCATTTTTCTCCTATTTTTCAGACCGTTTCATGCTCCTCATATTTTTGACACCTTTTGAAGCTGTTCATATGTTTCACACCTTTTGAAACTCTTCATGTTTTTTAACACCGTTTCATGCTCCTCCTATTTTTCCGACCGTTTCATGCTCCTCATATGTTTCACACCTTCTGAAGCTCTTCATGTTTTTTAACACCTTTTCATGCTCCTCCTATATTGCAGACAGTTCATGCTCCTCATATTTTGACACCTTTTGAAGCTCTTTATATTTTTCACACCTTTTCAGGCTCTTCATGTTTTTGAACACTGCTTCATGCTCCTCCTATTTTTCAGACCGTTTCATGCTCCTCATATATTTGACACCTTTTGAAGCTCTTCATATTTTTCACACCTTTTCAGGCTCTTCATGATTTTCAACAGCGCTTCATGCTCCTCGTATTTTTCAGATCGTTTCATGCTCATGTCATTTTTGACACATTTTGAATCTCTTCACATTATTCACACCTATTGAAGCTCTTCATATTTTTCATAATTTTGAAGCTCTTCATATTTTTCACACGTTTTCAGGCTCTTCATCTTTTTCAACACCGCTTCATGCTCCTGCTATTTTCCAGACCGTTTCATACTCCTCATATTTTTGACACGTTTTGAGGCTCCTCATATTTTTCACACCTTTTCAAGCTCTTCATGTTTTTGAACAACGTTTCATGATCCTCCTATTTTTCAGAACGTTTCATGCTCCTCATATTTTTGACACCTTTTAAAGCTCTTCATATTTTTCACACCTTTCAAGCTCTTCGTGTTTTTGAACACCGCTTCATGCTCCTCCTATTTTTCAACTGTTTCATGCTCCTCATGTATTTCACACCTTTTGAAGCGCTTCATATATTTCGCATGTTTTCAGGCTCTTCATGTTTTTCAAAACCAACTAATGCTCCTCCTATTTTTCAGATTGTTTCATGCTCCTCAAATTTTTGACACCTTTTGAAGCTCTTCATATTTTTCACACCTTTTCAGGCTCTTCATGTTTTTGAACACCGCTTCATGCTCCTCCCATTTTTCAAACCGTTACATGCTCCACATATTTTGACACCTTTTGAAGATCTTCATATATTTCACACCTTTTGAAGCTCTTCATATTTTCCACATTTTTGAAGATCTTCAAATTTTTCACACGTTTTCAGGCTCTTCATGTTTTTGAACACCGCTTCATGCTCCTCATATATTTCAGACCGTTTCATGCTCCTCATATTTGTGACACCTTTTGAAGCTCTTCGTATTTTTCTCACATTTTCAGGCTCTTCATGTTTTTCAACATGACTTCATGCTCCTCCTATTTTTCAGACCGTTTCAGTCTCCTCATATTTTTGACACCTTTTGAAATCTTCATATACTTCACACCTTTTCAGGTTCTTCATTTTTTTGAAAAGAACTTAATGCTCCTTCTATTTCTCAGACCGTTTCATGGTCATCTCATTTTTGACAGCTTTTGAAGCTCTTCATATTTTCAACACCGCATCATACTCCTCCTATTTTTCAGACAGTTTCATGCTCCTCATATTTTTGACACGTTTTGAAGCTCTTCATATTTTTCACACCTTTTCAGGCTCTTCATGTTTTTCAACACTGTTTCATGATCCTCCTATTTTTCAGACCGTTTCATGCTCCTCATAATTTTGACACCTTTTGAAGCTCTTCTTATATTTCACACCTTTTCAGACTCTTCATGTTTTCGAAAACCACTTCAAGTTCCTCCTATTTGTGCGACCGTTTCATGCTCTTCATATTTTTGACACCTTTTGAAGCTCTTCATATTTTTCACACCTTTTGAAGCTCTTCATATATTTCACACATTTTCAGGCTCTTCATGTTTTTCAACACCACTTCATGCTCCTCCTATTTTTCAGACCGTTTCATGCTCTTCATATTTTTGACACCTTTTGAAGCTGTTCATATTTTTCACACCTTTTGAATCTCTTCATATATTTCACACCTTTTGAAGCTCTTCATATTTTTCACATTTTTGAAGCTCTTCAAATTTTTCACACCTTTTCATGCTCTTCATGTTTTTCAACACCGCTTCATGCTCCTCCGGTTTTTCAGACCGTTTCATACTCCTCATATATTTGACACCTTTTGAAGCTCTTCATATTTTTCACACTTTTTCAGGCTCTTCATGTTTTTCAACACAACTTCATGCTCCTCCTATTTTGCAGACAGTATCATGCTCCTCATATTTTTGACACCTTTTGAAGCTCTTCATATTTCTCACACCTTTTCAGGCTCTTCATGTTTTTGAACACCACTTCATGCTCCTCCTATTTTTCAGACCGTTTCATGCTCCTCATGTATTTCACACCTTTTGAGGCTCTTCATATTTTTAACACCTTTTCAGGCTCTTCATGATTTTCAACACCGCTTCATGCTCCTCGTATTTTTCAGACCGTTTCATGCTCATGTCATTTTTGACACATTTTGAATCTCTTCACATTTTTCACACCTATTGAAGCTCTTCATATTTTTCATAATTTTGAAGCTCTTCATATTTTTCACACGTTTTCAGGCTCTTCATCTTTTTCAAAACCGCTTCATGCTCCTGCTATTTTCCAGACCGTTTCATACTCCTCATATTTTTGACACGTTTTGAGGCTCTTCATATTTTTCACACCTTTTCAAGCTCTTCATGTTTTTCAACAACGTTTCATGATCCTCCTATTTTTCTGAACGTTTCATGCTCCTCATATTTTTGACACCTTTTAAAGCTCTTCATATTTTTCACACCTTTCAAGCTCTTCGTGTTTTTGAACACCGCTTCATGCTCCTCCTATTTTTCAACTGTTTCATGCTCCTCATGTATTTCACACCTTTTGAAGCGCTTCATATATTTCGCATGTTTTCAGGCTCTTCATGTTTTTCAAAACCAACTAATGCTCCTCCTATTTTTCAGATTGTTTCATGCTCCTCAAATTTTTGACACCTTTTGAAGCTCTTCATATATTTTCCACCTTTTCAGGCTCTTCATTTTTGTGAACTCCGCTTCATGCTCCTCCTTTTCTTCAGACCGTTTCATGCTCATCTCATTTTTGACATCTTTTGAAGCTCTTCATATTTTTCACACCTTTTGAATCTCTTCATATTTTTCATATTTTTGAAGCTCTTCATATTTTTCACACGTTTTCAGGCTCCTCATGTTTTTCAACACCGCTTCATGCTTCTCCTGTTTTTCAGACCGTTTCATGCTCCTCATATTTTTGACACATTTTGAAGCTCTTCATATTTTTCACATCTTTTCAGGCTCTTCATGTTTTTCAACACCACTTCATGCTCCTCCTATTTTTCAGATCTTTTCATGCTCCTCATATTTTTGACACCTTTTGAAGCTCTTCATATTTTTCACACCTTTTGAAGCTCTTCGTGTTTTTCACACCTTTTCAGGCTCTTCATGTTTTTCAACACCGCTTCATGCTCCTCCTATTTTTCACAACTTTTGAAGCTCTTCATATTTTTCACACCTTTTCAGGCTCTTCATGTTTTTCAACACCACTTCATGCTGCTCATATTTTTCAGACCGTTTCATGCTCCTCATATTTTTGAAAGCTTTTGAAGCTCTTCATATTTTTCACACCTTTTCAGGCTCTTCATATTTTTCAACACCGCTTCATGATCCTCCTATTTTTCAGACCGTTTCATGCTCCTCATGTATTTCACACCTTTTGAAGCTCTTCATATTTTTCACACGTTTTCAGGCTCCTCTTGTTTTTCATCAATGCTTCATGCTCCTTCTCTTTTTCAGACCGTTTCATGCTCCTCATATTTTTCACACCTTTTGAAGCTCTTCATATTTTTCACACCTTTTAAGGCTCTTCACGTTTTTCAACACCGTCTCATGCTCCTCCTATTTTTCAGACAGTTTCATGCTCCTAATGTATTTCACATCTTTTGAACCTCTTCATATTTTTCACACCTTTTCAGGCTCTTCATGTTTTTGAACACCGCTTCATGCTCCTCCGGTTTTTCAGACCGTTTCATACTCCTCATATATTTGACACCTTTTGAAGCTCTTCATATTTTTCACACTTTTTCAGGCTCTTCATGTTTTTCAACACAACTTCATGCTCCTCCTATTTTGCAGACAGTATCATGCTCCTCATATTTTTGACACCTTTTGAAGCTCTTCATATTTCTCACACCTTTTCAGGCTCTTCATGTTTTTGAACACCACTTCATGCTCCTCCTATTTTTCAGACCGTTTCATGCTCCTCATGTATTTCACACCTTTTGAGGCTCTTCATATTTTTAACACCTTTTCAGGCTCTTCATGATTTTCAACACCGCTTCATGCTCCTCGTATTTTTCAGACCGTTTCATGCTCATGTCATTTTTGACACATTTTGAATCTCTTCACATTTTTCACACCTATTGAAGCTCTTCATATTTTTCATAATTTTGAAGCTCTTCATATTTTTCACACGTTTTCAGGCTCTTCATCTTTTTCAAACCCGCTTCATGCTCCTGCTATTTTCCAGACCGTTTCATACTCCTCATATTTTTGACACGTTTTGAGGCTCTTCATATTTTTCACACCTTTTCAAGCTCTTCATGTTTTTCAACAACGTTTCATGATCCTCCTATTTTTCTGAACGTTTCATGCTCCTCATATTTTTGACACCTTTTAAAGCTCTTCATATTTTTCACACCTTTCAAGCTCTTCGTGTTTTTGAACACCGCTTCATGCTCTTCCTATTTTTCAACTGTTTCATGCCCTCATGTATTTCACACCTTTTGAAGCGCTTCATATATTTCGCATGTTTTCAGGCTCTTCATGTTTTTCAAAACCAACTAATGCTCCTCCTATTTTTCAGATTGTTTCATGCTCCTCAAATTTTTGACACCTTTTGAAGCTCTTCATATATTTTCCACCTTTTCAGGCTCTTCATTTTTGTGAACTCCGCTTCATGCTCCTCCTTTTCTTCAGACCGTTTCATGCTCATCTCATTTTTGACATCTTTTGAAGCTCTTCATATTTTTCACACCTTTTGAATCTCTTCATATTTTTCATATTTTTGAAGCTCTTCATATTTTTCACACGTTTTCAGGCTCCTCATGTTTTTCAACACCGCTTCATGCTTCTCCTGTTTTTCAGACCGTTTCATGCTCCTCATATTTTTGACACATTTTGAAGCTCTTCATATTTTTCACATCTTTTCAGGCTCTTCATGTTTTTCAACACCACTTCATGCTCCTCCTATTTTTCAGATCTTTTCATGCTCCTCATATTTTTGACACCTTTTGAAGCTCTTCATATTTTTCACACCTTTTGAAGCTCTTCGTGTTTTTCACACCTTTTCAGGCTCTTCATGTTTTCCAACACCGCTTCATGCTCCTCCTATTTTTCACAACTTTTGAAGCTCTTCATATTTTTCACACCTTTTCAGGCTCTTCATGTTTTTCAACACCACTTCATGCTGCTCATATTTTTCAGACCGTTTCATGCTCCTCATATTTTTGAAAGCTTTTGAAGCTCTTCATATTTTTCACACCTTTTCAGGCTCTTCATATTTTTCAACACCGCTTCATGATCCTCCTATTTTTCAGACCGTTTCATGCTCCTCATGTATTTCACACCGTTTGAAGCTCTTCATATTTTTCACACGTTTTCAGGCTCCTCTTGTTTTTCATCAATGCTTCATGCTCCTTCTCTTTTTCAGACCGTTTCATGCTCCTCATATTTTTCACACCTTTTGAAGCTCTTCATATTTTTCACACCTTTTAAGGCTCTTCACGTTTTTCAACACCGTCTCATGCTCCTCCTATTTTTCAGACAGTTTCATGCTCCTAATGTATTGCACATCTTTTGAACCTCTTCATATTTTTCACACCTTTTCAGGCTCTTCATGTTTTTGAACACCGCTTCATGCTCCTCCTATTTTTCAAACCGTTACATGCTCCACATATTTTGACACCTTTTGAAGATCTTCATATATTTCACACCTTTTGAAGCTCTTCATATTTTCCACATTTTTGAAGATCTTCAAATTTTTCACACGTTTTCAGGCTCTTCATGTTTTTGAACACCGCTTCATGCTCCTCATATATTTCAGACCGTTTCATGCTCCTCATATTTGTGACACCTTTTGAAGCTCTTCGTATTTTTCTCACATTTTCAGGCTCTTCATGTTTTTCAACATGACTTCATGCTCCTCCTATTTTTCAGACCGTTTCAGTCTCCTCATATTTTTGACACCTTTTGAAATCTTCATATACTTCACACCTTTTCAGGTTCTTCATTTTTTTGAAAAGAACTTCATGCTCCTTCTATTTCTCAGACCGTTTCATGGTCATCTCATTTTTGACAGCTTTTGAAGCTCTTCATATTTTTCAACACCGCATCATACTCCTCCTATTTTTCAGACAGTTTCATGCTCCTCATATTTTTGACACGTTTTGAAGCTCTTCATATTTTTCACACCTTTTCAGGCTCTTCATGTTTTTCAACACTGTTTCATGATCCTCCTATTTTTCAGACCGTTTCATGCTCCTCATAATTTTGACACCTTTTGAAGCTCTTCTTATGTTTCACACCTTTTCAGACTCTTCATGTTTTCGAAAACCACTTCAAGTTCCTCCTATTTGTGCGACCGTTTCATGCTCTTCATATTTTTGACACCTTTTGAAGCTCTTCATATTTTTCACACCTTTTGAAGCTCTTCATATATTTCACACATTTTCAGGCTCTTCATGTTTTTCAACACCACTTCATGCTCCTCCTATTTTTCAGGCCGTTTCATGCTCTTCATATTTTTGACACCTTTTGAAGCTGTTCATATTTTTCACACCTTTTGAAGCTCTTCATATATTTCACACCTTTTGAAGCTCTTCATATTTTTCACATTTTTGAAGCTCTTCAAATTTTTCACACCTTTTCATGCTCTTCATGTTTTTCAACACCGCTTCATGCTCCTCCGGTTTTTCAGACCGTTTCATACTCCTCATATATTTGACACCTTTTGAAGCTCTTCATATTTTTCACACTTTTTCAGGCTCTTCATGTTTTTCAACACAACTTCATGCTCCTCCTATTTTGCAGACAGTATCATGCTCCGCATATTTTTGACACCTTTTGAAGCTCTTCATATTTCTCACACCTTTTCAGGCTCTTCATGTTTTTGAACACCACTTCATGCTCCTCCTATTTTTCAGACCGTTTCATGCTCCTCATGTATTTCACACCTTTTGAGGCTCTTCATATTTTTAACACCTTTTCAGGCTCTTCATGATTTTCAACACCGCTTCATGCTCCTCGTATTTTTCAGACCGTTTCATGCTCATGTCATTTTTGACACATTTTGAATCTCTTCACATTTTTCACACCTATTGAAGCTCTTCATATTTTTCATAATTTTGAAGCTCTTCATATTTTTCACACGTTTTCAGGCTCTTCATCTTTTTCAAAACCACTTCATGCTCCTGCTATTTTCCAGATCGTTTCATACTCCTCATATTTTTGACACGTTTTGAGGCTCTTCATATTTTTCACACCTTTTCAAGCTCTTCATGTTTTTCAACAAAGTTTCATGATCCTCCTATTTTTCTGAACGTTTCATGCTCCTCATATTTTTGACACCTTTTAAAGCTCTTCATATTTTTCACACCTTTCAAGCTCTTCGTGTTTTTGAACACCGCTTCATGCTCCTCCTATTTTTCAACTGTTTCATGCTCCTCATGTATTTCACACCTTTTGAAGCGCTTCATATATTTCGCATGTTTTCAGGCTCTTCATGTTTTTCAAAACCAACTAATGCTCCTCCTATTTTTCAGATTGTTTCATGCTCCTCAAATTTTTGACACCTTTTGAAGCTCTTCATATATTTTCCACCTTTTCAGGCTCTTCATTTTTGTGAACTCCGCTTCATGCTCCTCCTTTTCTTCAGACCGTTTCATGCTCATCTCATTTTTGACATCTTTTGAAGCTCTTCATATTTTTCACACCTTTTGAATCTCTTCATATTTTTCATATTTTTGAAGCTCTTCATATTTTTCACACGTTTTCAGGCTCCTCATGTTTTTCAACACCGCTTCATGCTTCTCCTGTTTTTCAGACCGTTTCATGCTCCTCATATTTTTGACACATTTTGAAGCTCTTCATATTTTTCACATCTTTTCAGGCTCTTCATGTTTTTCAACACCACTTCATGCTCCTCCTATTTTTCAGACCTTTTCATGCTCCTCATATTTTTGACACCTTTTGAAGCTCTTCATATTTTTCACACCTTTTGAAGCTCTTCGTGTTTTTCACACCTTTTCAGGCTCTTCATGTTTTTCAACACCGCTTCATGCTCCTCCTATTTTTCACAACTTTTGAAGCTCTTCATATTTTTCACACCTTTTCAGGCTCTTCATGTTTTTCAACACCACTTCATGCTGCTGATATTTTTCAGACCGTTTCATGCTCCTCATATTTTTGAAAGATTTGAAGCTCTTCATATTTTTCAACACCGCTTCATGATCCTCCTAATTTTCAGACCGTTTCATGCTCCTCATGTATTTCACACCTTTTGAAGCTCTTCATATTTTTCACACGTTTTCAGGCTCCTCTTGTTTTTCATCAATGCTTCATGCTCCTTCTCTTTTTCAGACCGTTTCATGCTCCTCATATTTTTCACACCTTTTGAAGCTCTTCATATTTTTCACACCTTTTAAGGCTCTTCACGTTTTTCAACACCGTCTCATGCTCCTCCTATTTTTCAGACAGTTTCATGCTCCTAATGTATTTCACATCTTTTGAACCTCTTCATATTTTTCACACCTTTTCAGGCTCTTCATGTTTTTGAACACCGCTTCATGCTCCTCCTATTTTTCAAACCGTTACATGCTCCACATATTTTGACACCTTTTGAAGATCTTCATATATTTCACACCTTTTGAAGCTCTTCATATTTTCCACATTTTTGAAGATCTTCAAATTTTTCACACGTTTTCAGGCTCTTCATGTTTTTGAACACCGCTTCATGCTCCTCATATATTTCAGACCGTTTCATGCTCCTCATATTTGTGACACCTTTTGAAGCTCTTCGTATTTTTCTCACATTTTCAGGCTCTTCATGTTTTTCAACATGACTTCATGCTCCTCCTATTTTTCAGACCGTTTCAGTCTCCTCATATTTTTGACACCTTTTGAAATCTTCATATACTTCACACCTTTTCAGGTTCTTCATTTTTTTGAAAAGAACTTCATGCTCCTTCTATTTCTCAGACCGTTTCATGGTCATCTCATTTTTGACAGCTTTTGAAGCTCTTCATATTTTTCAACACCGCATCATACTCCTCCTATTTTTCAGACAGTTTCATGCTCCTCATATTTTTGACACGTTTTGAAGCTCTTCATATTTTTCACACCTTTTCAGGCTCTTCATGTTTTTCAACACTGTTTCATGATCCTCCTATTTTTCAGACCGTTTCATGCTCCTCATAATTTTGACACCTTTTGAAGCTCTTCTTATGTTTCACACCTTTTCAGACTCTTCATGTTTTCGAAAACCACTTCAAGTTCCTCCTATTTGTGCGACGGTTTCATGCTCTTCATATTTTTGACACCTTTTGAAGCTCTTCATATTTTTCACACCTTTTGAAGCTCTTCATATATTTCACACATTTTCAGGCTCTTCATGTTTTTCAACACCACTTCATGCTCCTCCTATTTTTCAGGCCGTTTCATGCTCTTCATATTTTTGACACCTTTTGAAGCTGTTCATATTTTTCACACCTTTTGAAGCTCTTCATATATTTCACACCTTTTGAAGCTCTTCATATTTTTCACATTTTTGAAGCTCTTCAAATTTTTCACACCTTTTCATGCTCTTCATGTTTTTCAACACCGCTTCATGCTCCTCCGGTTTTTCAGACCGTTTCATACTCCTCATATATTTGACACCTTTTGAAGCTCTTCATATTTTTCACACTTTTTCAGGCTCTTCATGTTTTTCAACACAACTTCATGCTCCTCCTATTTTGCAGACAGTATCATGCTCCTCATATTTTTGACACCTTTTGAAGCTCTTCATATTTCTCACACCTTTTCAGGCTCTTCATGTTTTTGAACACCACTTCATGCTCCTCCTATTTTTCAGACCGTTTCATGCTCCTCATGTATTTCACACCTTTTGAGGCTCTTCATATTTTTAACACCTTTTCAGGCTCTTCATGATTTTCAACACCGCTTCATGCTCCTCGTATTTTTCAGACCGTTTCATGCTCATGTCATTTTTGACACATTTTGAATCTCTTCACATTTTTCACACCTATTGAAGCTCTTCATATTTTTCATAATTTTGAAGCTCTTCATATTTTTCACACGTTTTCAGGCTCTTCATCTTTTTCAACACCGCTTCATGCTCCTGCTATTTTCCAGACCGTTTCATACTCCTCATATTTTTGACACGTTTTGAGGCTCTTCATATTTTTCACACCTTTTCAAGCTCTTCATGTTTTTCAACAACGTTTCATGATCCTCCTATTTTTCTGAACGTTTCATGCTCCTCATATTTTTGACACCTTTTAAAGCTCTTCATATTTTTCACACCTTTCAAGCTCTTCGTGTTTTTGAACACCGCTTCATGCTCCTCCTATTTTTCAACTGTTTCATGCTCCTCATGTATTTCACACCTTTTGAAGCGCTTCATATATTTCGCATGTTTTCAGGCTCTTCATGTTTTTCAAAACCAATTCATTCTCCTCCAATTTTTCAGACTGTTTCATGCTCCTCAAATTTTTGACACCTTTTGAAGCTCTTCATATATTTTCCTCCTTTTCAGGCTCTTCATTTTTGTGAACTCCGCTTCATGCTCCTCTTTTTCTTCAGACTCTTTCATGCTCATCTCATTTTTGACATCTTTTGAAGCTCTTCATATTTTTCACACCTTTTGAATCTCTTCATATTTTTCATATTTTTGAAGCTCTTCATATTTTTCACACGTTTTCAGGCTCCTCATGTTTTTCAACACCGCATCATGCTTCTCCTGTTTTTCAGACCGTTTCATGCTCCTCATATTTTTGACACATTTTGAAGCTCTTCATATTTTTCACATCTTTTCAGGCTCTTCATGTTTTTCAACACCACTTCATGCTCCTCCTATTTTTCAGACCTTTTCATGCTCCTCATAATTTTGACACCTTTTGAAGCTCTTCATATTTTTCACACCTTTTGAAGCTCTTCGTATTTTTCACACCTTTTCAGGCTCTTCATGTTTTTCAACACCGCTTCATGCTCCTCCTATTTTTCACAACTTTTGAAGCTCTTCATATTTTTCACACCTTTTCAGGCTCTTCATGTTTTTCAACACCACTTCATGCTGCTCATATTTTTCAGACCGTTTCATGCTCCTCATATTTTTGAAAGCTTTTGAAGCTCTTCATATTTTTCACACCTTTTCAGGCTCTTCATATTTTTCAACACCGCTTCATGATCCTCCTATTTTTCAGACCGTTTCATGCTCCTCATGTATTTCACACCTTTTGAAGCTCTTCATATTTTTCACACGTTTTCAGGCTCCTCTTGTTTTTCATCAATGCTTCATGCTCCTTCTCTTTTTCAGACCGTTTCATGCTCCTAATGTATTTCACACCTTTTGAAGCTCTTCATATTTTTCACACGTTTTTAGGCTCTTCATGTTTTTCAACACCGCTTCATGCTCCTCCTATATTTCACACCTTTTGAAGCTCTTCATATTTTTCACACCATTTCAGGCTCTTCATGTTTTGAACAGCGCTTCATGCTGCTCCTATTTTTCAGACCATTTCATTCTTCTCATGTTTTTGACACGTTTTAAGCTCTTCATATTTTTCACAAATTTTCAGGCTCTTCATGTATTTCAACACCACTTCATGCTCCTCCTATTTTTCAGACCGTTTCATGTTCCTCATATTTTTGACACCTTTTGAAGCTCTTCATATTTTTCACACCTTGTCAGGCTGTACATGTTTTTGAACACCTCTTCATGCTCTTCCTATTTTTCAGACCGTTTCATGCTCATGACAATTTTCACACCTTTTCAGGCTCTTCTTATTTTTCAAACCAGTGAAGCTCTTCATATTTTTCACACTTTTTCAGGCTTTTCATGTTTAGAACACCGCTTCATGGTCCTCGTATTTTCAGACGCTTTCATGCTCATCTCATTTTTGACACCTTTTCAGGCTCTTCATATATTTCAAACCTTTTGAAGCTCTTCATATTTTTCACACTTTTTCATGCTCTTCATGTTTTGAACACCGCTTCATGCTCCTCCTATTTTTCAGACCGTTTCATGCTCCTCATATTTTTGAAACCTGTTGAAGCTCTTCATATATTTCACACCTTTTGAAGCTCTTCATATTTTTCACTCCTTTTCAAGCTCTTCATGTTTTTCAACACCGCTTCATGCTACTCCTATTTTTCAGACCGATTAATGCTCCTCATGTATTTCACACCTTTTGAAGCTGTTCATATTTTTCAAAAGATTTCAGGCTCTTCATGTTTTTCAACAACACTTCATGCTCCACCATTTTTGAGACCGCTTCATGCTCATCTCATTTTTGACACTTTTTGAAGCTGTTCATATTTTTCACACCTTTTGAAGCTCTTCATGTTTTTCACACGTTTTCAGGCTCTTCATGTTTTTCAACACCGCTTCATGCTTCTCCTATTTTTCACACCTTTTGAAGCTCTTCATATTTTTCACACGTTTTCAGGCTCTTCATGTTTTTGAACACCTCTTCATGCTCTTCCTATTTTTCAGACCGTTTCATGCTCATGTCAATTTTCACACCTTTTCAGGCTCTTCTTATTTTTCAAACCAGTGAAGCTCTTCATATTTTTCACACTTTTTCAGGCTTTTCATGTTTAGAACACCGCTTCATGCTCCTCCCATTTTTCAGACCGTTTCATGCTCCGCACATTTTTGACACTTTTGAAGCTCTTCGTATTTTTCACAACTTTTCAGGCTCTTCATGTTTTTCAACACCGCTTCATGATCCTACAATTTTTCAGACCATTTCAAGCTCCTCATATTTTTGACACCTTTTGAATCTCTTCATATATTTTACACCTTTTCAGGCTCTTCATGTTTTTCAACACCACTTCATGCTCCTCCTTTTTCAGACCATTTCATGCTCATCTCATTTGTCACACTTTTTGAAGCTCTTCATATTTTTGACACCTTTTGAGCTCTTCATGTTTTTCACACCTTTTGAGGCTCTTCATGTTTTTCAACACCGTTTCATGCTCCTCCTATAATTCAGACGGTTTCATGCTCCTCAAGTCTTTCACTCCTTTTGAAGCTCTTCATATTTTACACACCTTTTCAGGCTCTTCATGATTTTCAACCCCACTTCATGCTCCTCCGATTTTTCAGACCGTTTCATGCTCATCTCATTTTTGACACCTTTTGAAGCTCTTCATATTTTTCACACCTTTTGAAGCTATTCATATTTTTCACACCTTTTCAGGCTCTTCATGTTTTTGAACACGGTTTCATGCTCCTCCTCTTTTTCAGACCGCTTCATGCTCCTCATATTTTTGACAACTTTTGAAGCTCTTCATATTTTTCACAGCTTTTAAGCTCTTCATATTTTTCACACGTTTTCAGGCTCTTCATGTTTTTCCACACAGCTTCATCATCCTCCTGTTTTCAGATCATTTCATGCTCCTCATATTTTTCAGACCGTTTCATGCTCCTCATATTTTTGACAACTTTTGAAGCTCTTCATATTTCTCACAGCTTTTAAGCTCTTCATATTTTTCACAAGTTTTCAGGCTCTTCATGTTTTTCCACACCGCTTCATGCTTGTCCTATTTTCCAGACCGTTTCATGCTCCTCATGTATTTCCAACCTTTTGAAGTTCTTCATATTTTTCACACCTTTTCAGGCTCTTCATGTTTTTGAACACTGCTTCATGCTCCTCATATTTTTCATACCGTTTCATGCTCCTCATGTATTTCACACCTTTAGAAGCTCTTCATATTTTTCGCAGCTTTTCAGGCTCTTCAGTTTTTGAACACCGTTTCATGCTTCTCCTATTTTTCAGACTGGTTCATGCTCCTCATATTTTTGAGACCTTTTGAAGCTCTTCATATTTTTCACACCTTTTCAGGCTCCCCATATTTTTCAACACGGCCTCATGATCCTCCTGTTTTTCAGACCGTTTCATGCTTCTCATATTTTGACGCGTTTTGAAGCTCTTCATATTTTTCACACCTTTTTAGGCTCTTCGTGTTTTTGAACACCGTTTCATGCTCCTCCTATTTTTCAGACCGTTTCATGATCCTCATACTTTGACGCGTTTTGAGGCTCTTCATATTTTTAACACCTTTTCAGGCTCTTCATGATTTTCAACACCGCTTCATGCTCCTCGTATTTTTCAGATCGTTTCATGCTCATGTCATTTTTGACACATTTTGAATCTCTTCACATTATTCACACCTATTGAAGCTCTTCATATTTTTCATAATTTTGAAGCTCTTCATATTTTTCACACGTTTTCAGGCTCTTCATCTTTTTCAACACCGCTTCATGCTCCTGCTATTTTCCAGACCGTTTCATACTCCTCATATTTTTGACACGTTTTGAGGCTCTTCATATTTTTCACACCTTTTCAAGCTCTTCATGTTTTTGAACAACGTTTCATGATCCTCCTATTTTTCAGAACGTTTCATGCTCCTCATATTTTTGACACCTTTTAAAGCTCTTCATATTTTTCACACCTTTCAAGCTCTTCGTGTTTTTGAATACCGCTTCATGCTCCTCCTATTTTTCAAATGTTTCATGCTCCTCATGTATTTCACACCTTTTGAAGCGCTTCATATATTTCGCATGTTTTCAGGCTCTTCATGTTTTTCAAAACCAACTCATGCTCCTCCTATTTTTCAGATTGTTTCATGCTCCTCAAATTTTTGACACCTTTTGAAGCTCTTCATATATTTTCCACCTTTTCAGGCTCTTCATTTTTGTGAACTCCGCTTCATGCTCCTCCTTTTCTTCAGACCGTTTCATGCTCATCTCATTTTTGACACCTTTTGAAGCTCTTCATATTTTTCACACCTTTTGAATCACTTCATATTTTTCATATTTTTGAAGCTCTTCATATTTTTCACACGTTTTGAGGCTCCTCATGTTTTTCAACACCGCTTCATGCTTCTCCTGTTTTTCAGACCGTTTCATGCTCCTCATATTTTTGACACATTTTGAAGCTCTTCATATTTTTCACATCTTTTCAGGCTCTTCATGTTTTTCAACACCACTTCATGCTCCTCCTATTTTTCAGACCTTTTCATGCTCCTCATATTTTTGACACCTTTTGAAGCTCTTCATATTTTTCACACCTTTTGAAGCTCTTCGTATTTTTCACATCTTTTCAGGCTCTTCATGTTTTTCAACACCTCTTCATGCTCCTCCTATTTTTCACAACTTTTGAAGCTCTTCATATTTTTCACACCTTTTCAGGCTCTTCATGTTTTTCAACACCACTTCATGCTGCTCATATTTTTCAGACCGTTTCATGCTCCTCATATTTTTGAAAGCTTTTGAAGCTCTTCATATTTTTCACATCTCTTCTGGCTCTTCATATTTTTCAACACTGCTTCATGATCCTCCTATTTTTCAGACCGTTTCATGCTCCTCATGTATTTCACTCCTTTTGAAGCTCTTCATATTTTTCACACGTTTTCAGGCTCCTCAAGTTTTTCATCAATGCTTCATGCTCCTTCTCTTTTTCAGACCGTTTCATGCTCCTCATATTTTTCACACCTTTTGAAGCTCTTCATATTTTTCACACCTTTTAAGGCTCTTCACGTTTTTCAACACCGTCTCATGCTCCTCCTATTTTTCAGACAGTTTCATGCTCCTGATGTATTTCACATCTTTTGAAGCTCTTCATATTTTTCACACCTTTTCAGGCTCTTCATGTTTTTGAACACCGCTTCATGCTCCTCCTATTTTATACACCGTTTCATGCTCCTCATATATTTCACACCTTTTGTAGCTCTTCATATTTTTTACACCTTTTCAAGCTCTTCATGTTTTTGAACAGCGCTTCATGCTCCTCCTATTTTTCAGACAGTTTCATGCTCCTCATGTATTTCACATCTTTTGAAGCTCTTCGTATTTTTCACACCTTTTCAGTATCTTCATGTTTTTGAACACCGCTTCATGCTCCTCCTATTTTTCAAACCGTTACATGCTCCACATATTTTTGACACCTTTTGAAGCTCTTTATTTTTCACACCTTTTCAGGCTCTTCATGTTTTTCAACACGGCTTCATGCTCCTCCTATTTTTCAGACCGTTTCATGCTCCTCCTATTTTTCAGACCGTTTCATGCTCCTCATATTTTTGACACCTTTTGAAGCTCTTCATATTTTTCACACCATTTCAGGCTCTTCAAGTTTTTGAACAGTGCTACAATGCTCCTCCTATTTTTCAGACCGTTTCATGCTCCTCATATTTTTGACAACTTTTGAAGCTCTTCATATTTTTCACACCTTTTGAAGCTCGTCATATATTTCACACTTTTTCAGGCTCTTCATGTTTTTCAACACCACTTCATGCTTCTCCTATTTCTCAGACCGTTTCATGCTCATCTCATTTTTGACAGCATTTGAAGCTCTTCATATTTTTCACAACTTTTGAAGCTCTTCATATGTTTCACACCTTTTCAGGCTCCTCATGTTTTTCAACACCGCTTCATGCTCCTCCTATTTTTCAGACCGTTTCATGCTCCTCTCATTTCTGAAATCTTTTGAAGCTCTTCATATATTTCACACATTTTCAGGCTCTTAATGTTTTTCAACACCACTTCATGCTCCTCCTATTTTTCAGACCGTTTCATGCTCATCTAATTTTTGACACCTTCTGAAGCTCTTCATAGTTTTCGCAAATTTTCAGGCTCTTCATATTTTTGAACACCGCTTCATGCTCCTCCTATTTTTCAGACCGTTTCATGCTCCTCATGTATTTCACACATTTTGAAGCTCTTCATATTTTACGCACCTTTTAAGGCTCGTCATGATTTTCAACACCACTCCATGCTCCTCCTATTTTCAGACCGTTTTTGCTCCTCATATATTTGACACCTTTTGAAACTCTTCATATATTTCACACCATTTCAGGCTCTTCAAATTTTTGAACACCGCTTCATGCTCCTCCTATTTTATACACCGTTTCATGCTCCTCATATATTTCACACCTTTTGTAGCTCTTCATATTTTTTACACCTTTTCAAGCTCTTCATGTTTTTGAACAGCGCTTCATGCTCCTCCTATTTTTCAGACAGTTTCATGCTCCTCATGTATTTCACATCTTTTGAAGCTCTTCGTATTTTTCACACCTTTTCAGTATCTTCATGTTTTTGAACACCGCTTCATGCTCCTCCTATTTTTCAAACCGTTACATGCTCCACATATTTTTGACACCTTTTGAAGCTCTTTATTTTTCACACCTTTTCAGGCTCTTCATGTTTTTCAACACGGCTTCATGCTCCTCCTATTTTTCAGACCGTTTCATGCTCCTCCTATTTTTCAGACCGTTTCATGCTCCTCATATTTTTGACACCTTTTGAAGCTCTTCATATTTTTCACACCATTTCAGGCTCTTCAAGTTTTTGAACAGTGCTACAATGCTCCTCCTATTTTTCAGACCGTTTCATGCTCCTCATATTTTTGACAACTTTTGAAGCTCTTCATATTTTTCACACCTTTTGAAGCTCGTCATATATTTCACACTTTTTCAGGCTCTTCATGTTTTTCAACACCACTTCATGCTTCTCCTATTTCTCAGACCGTTTCATGCTCATCTCATTTTTGACAGCATTTGAAGCTCTTCATATTTTTCACAACTTTTGAAGCTCTTCATATGTTTCACACCTTTTCAGGCTCCTCATGTTTTTCAACACCGCTTCATGCTCCTCCTATTTTTCAGACCGTTTCATGCTCCTCTCATTTCTGAAATCTTTTGAAGCTCTTCATATATTTCACACATTTTCAGGCTCTTAATGTTTTTCAACACCACTTCATGCTCCTCCTATTTTTCAGACCGTTTCATGCTCATCTAATTTTTGACACCTTCTGAAGCTCTTCATAGTTTTCGCAAATTTTCAGGCTCTTCATATTTTTGAACACCGCTTCATGCTCCTCCTATTTTTCAGACCGTTTCATGCTCCTCATGTATTTCACACATTTTGAAGCTCTTCATATTTTACGCACCTTTTAAGGCTCGTCATGATTTTCAACACCACTCCATGCTCCTCCTATTTTCAGACCGTTTTTGCTCCTCATATATTTGACACCTTTTGAAACTCTTCATATATTTCACACCATTTCAGGCTCTTCAAATTTTTGAACACCACTTCATGCTCCTCCTATTTTTCACACCGTTTCATGCTCATCTAATTTTTGACACCTTTTGAAGATCTTCATATATTTCACACCTTTTGAACCTCTTCATATTTTTCACATTTTTGAAGATCTTCAAATTTTTCACACGTTTTCAGGCTCTTCATGTTTTTGAACACCGCTTCATGCTCCTCATATATTTCAGACCGTTTCATGCTCCTCATATTTGTGACACCTTTTGAAGCTCTTCGTATTTTTCTCACATTTTCAGGCTCTTCATGTTTTTCAACATGACTTCATGCTCCTCCTATTTTTCAGACCGTTTCATGCTCCTCATATTTTTGACACCTTTTGAAATCTTCATATACTTCACACCTTTTCAGGTTCTTCATTTTTTTGAAAAGAACTTCATGTTCCTTCTATTTCTCAGACCGTTTCATGGTCATCTCATTTTTGACAGCTTTTGAAGCTCTTCATATTTTTCAACACCGCATCATACTCCTCTATTTTTCAGAGAGTTTCATGCTCCTCTTATTTTTGACACGTTTTGAAGCTCTTCATATTTTTCACACCTTTTCAGGCTCTTCATGTTTTTCAACACTGTTTCATGATCCTCCTATTTTTCAGACCGTTTCATGCTCCTCATAATTTTGACACCTTTTGAAGCTCTTCTTATATTTCACACCTTTTCAGACTCTTCATGTTTTCGAAAACCACTTCAAGTTCCTCCTATTTGTGCGACCGTTTCATGCTCTTCATATTTTTGACACCTTTTGAAGCTCTTCATATTTTTCACACCTTTTGAAGCTCTTCATATATTTCACACCTTTTCAGGCTCTTCATGTTTTTCAACACCACTTCATGCTCCTGCTATTTTTCAGACCGTTTCATGCTCTTCATATTTTTGACACCTTTTGAAGCTGTTCATATTTTTCACACCTTTTGAACCTCTTCATATATTTCACACCTTTTGTAGCTCTTCATATTTTTTACACCTTTTCAAGCTCTTCATGTTTTTGAACAGCGCTTCATGCTCCTCCTATATTTCAGACAGTTTCATGCTCCTCATGTATTTCACATCTTTTGAAGCTCTTCGTATTTTTCACACCTTTTCAGGATCTTCATGTTTTTGAACACCGCTTCATGCTCCTCCTATTTTTCAAACCGTTACATGCTCCACATATTTTTGACACCTTTTGAAGCTCTTTATTTTTCACACCTTTTCAGGCTCTTCATGTTTTTCAACACGGCTTCATGCTCCTCCTATTTTTCAGACCGTTTCATGCTCCTCCTATTTTTCAGACCGTTTCATGCTCCTCATATTTTTGACACCTTTTGAAGCTCTTCATATTTTTCACACCATTTCAGGCTCTTCAAGTTTTGAACAATGCTACAATGCTCCTCCTATTTTTCAGACCGTTTCATGCTCCTCATATTTTTGACACCTTTTGAAGCTCTTCATATTTTTCACACCGTTTGAAGCTCTTCATATATTTCACACTTTTTCAGGCTCTTCATGTTTTTCAACACCACTTCATGCTTCTCCTATTTCTCAGACCGTTTCATGCTCATCTCATTTTTGACAGCATTTGAAGCTCTTCATATTTTTCACAACTTTTGAAGCTCTTCATATGTTTCACACCTTTTCAGGCTCCTCATGTTTTTCAACACCGCTACATGCTCCTCCTATTTTTCAGACCGTTTCATGCTCCTTTCATTTCTGAAATCTTTTGAAGCTCTTCATATATTTCACACATTTTCAGGCTCTTAATGTTTTTCAACACCACTTCATGCTCCTCCTATTTTTCAGACCGTTTCATGCTCATCTAATTTTTGACACCTTCTGAAGCTCTTCATAGTT
Source organism: Dama dama (assembly GCF_033118175.1). NCBI lineage: Eukaryota > Metazoa > Chordata > Mammalia > Artiodactyla > Cervidae > Dama > Dama dama. Next base: position 1,358,928 of record NW_026870894.1, on the reverse strand, counting down.
TTCGCAAATTTTCAGGCTCTTCATATTTTTGAACACCGCTTCATGCTCCTCCTATTTTTCAGACCGTTTCATGCTCCTCATGTATTTCACACATTTTGAAGCTCTTCATATTTTACGCACCTTTTAAGGCTCGTCATGATTTTCAACACCACTTCATGCTCCTCCTATTTTCAGACCGTTTTTGCTCCTCATATATTTGACACCTTTTGAAACTCTTCATATATTTCACACCATTTCAGGCTCTTCAAATTTTTGAACACCACTTCATGCTCCTCCTATTTTTCACACCGTTTCATGCTCATCTAATTTTTGACACCTTTTGAAGATCTTCATATATTTCACACCTTTTGAAGCTCTTCATATTTTTCACATTTTTGAAGATCTTCAAATTTTTCACACGTTTTCAGGCTCTTCATGTTTTTGAACACCGCTTCATGCTCCTCATATATTTCAGACCGTTTCATGCTCCTCATATTTGTGACACCTTTTGAAGCTCTTCGTATTTTTCTCACATTTTCAGGCTCTTCATGTTTTTCAACATGACTTCATGCTCCTCCTATTTTTCAGACCGTTTCATGCTCCTCATATTTTTGACACCTTTTGAAATCTTCATATACTTCACACCTTTTCAGGTTCTTCATTTTTTTGAAAAGAACTTCATGTTCCTTCTATTTCTCAGACCGTTTCATGGTCATCTCATTTTTGACAGCTTTTGAAGCTCTTCATATTTTTCAACACCGCATCATACTCCTCTATTTTTCAGAGAGTTTCATGCTCCTCTTATTTTTGACACGTTTTGAAGCTCTTCATATTTTTCACACCTTTTCAGGCTCTTCATGTTTTTCAACACTGTTTTATGATCCTCCTATTTTTCAGACCGTTTCATGCTCCTCATAATTTTGACACCTTTTGAAGCTCTTCTTATATTTCACACCTTTTCAGACTCTTCATGTTTTCGAAAACCACTTCAAGTTCCTCCTATTTGTGCGACCGTTTCATGCTCTTCATATTTTTGACACCTTTTGAAGCTCTTCATATTTTTCACACCTTTTGAAGCTCTTCATATATTTCACACCTTTTCAGGCTCTTCATGTTTTTCAACACCACTTCATGCTCCTGCTATTTTTCAGACCGTTTCATGCTCTTCATATTTTTGACACCTTTTGAAGCTGTTCATATTTTTCACACCTTTTGAACCTCTTCATATATTTCACACCTTTTGAAGCTCTTCATATTTTTCACATTTTTGAAGCTCTTCAAATTTTTCACACCTTTTCATGCTCTTCATGATTTTGAACACCGCTTCATGCTCCTCCGGTTTTTCAGACCATTTCATACTCCTCATATATTTGACACCTTTTGAAGCTCTTCATATTTTTCACACTTTTTCAGGCTCTTCATGTTTTTCAACACAACTTCATGCTCCTCCTATTTTGCAGACAGTATCATGCTCCTCATATTTTTGACACCTTTTGAAGCTCTTCATATTTCTCACACCTTTTCAGGCTCTTCATGTTTTTGAACACCACTTCATGCTCCTCCTATTTTTCAGACCGTTTCATGCTCCTCATGTATTTCACACCTTTTGAGGCTCTTCATATTTTTAACACCTTTTCAGGCTCCTCATGATTTTCAACACCGCTTCATGCTCCTCGTGTTTTTCAGACCGTTTCATGCTCATGTCATTTTTGACACATTTTGAATCACTTCACATTTTTCACACCTATTGAAGCTCTTCATATTTTTCATAATTTTGAAGCTCTTCATATTTTTCACACGTTTTCAGGCTCTTCATCTTTTCAACACCGCTTCATGCTCCTGCAATTTTCCAGACCGTTTCATACTCCTCATATTTTTGACACGTTTTGAGGCTCTTCATATTTTTCACACCTTTTCAAGCTCTTCATGTTTTTGAACAACGTTTCATGATCCTCCTATTTTTCTGAACGTTTCATTCTCCTCATATTTTTGACACCTTTTAAAGCTCTTCATATTTTTCACACCTTTCAAGCTCTTCGTGTTTTTGAACATCGCTTCATGCTCCTCCTATTTTTCAACTGTTTCATGCTCCTCATGTATTTCACACTTTTTGAAGCGCTTCATATATTTCGCAGGTTTTCAGGCTCTTCATGTTTTTCAAAACCAATTCATGCTCCTCCTATTTTTCAGACTGTTTCATGCTCTTCAAATTTTTGACACCTTTTGAAGCTCTTCATATATTTTCCACCTTTTCAGGCTCTTCATTTTTGTGAACTCCGCTTCATGCTCCTCCTTTTCTTCAGACCGTTTCATGCTCATCTCATTTTTGACATCTTTTGAAGCTCTTCATATTTTTCACACCTTTTGAATCTCTTCATATTTTTCATATTTTTGAAGTTCTTCATATTTTTCACACGTTTTCAGGCTCCTCATGTTTTTCAACACCGCTTCATGCTTCTCCTGTTTTTCAGACCGTTTCATGCTCCTCATATTTTTGACACATTTTGAAGCTCTTCATATTTTTCACATCTTTTCAGGCTCTTCATGTTTTTCAACACCACTTCATGCTCCTCGTATTTTTCAGACCTTTTCATGCTCCTCATATTTTTGACACCTTTTGAAGCTCTTCATATTTTTCACACCTTTTGAAGCTCTTCGTATTTTTCACACCTTTTCAGGCTCTTCATGTTTTTCAACACCGCTTCATGCTCCTCCTATTTTTCACAACTTTTGAAGCTCTTCATATTTTTCACACCTTTTCAGGCTCTTCATGTTTTTCAACACCACTTCATGCTGCTCCTATTTTTCAGACCGTTTCATGCTCCTCATATTTTTGAAAGCTTTTGAAGCTCTTCATATTTTTCACACGTTTTCAGCCTCCTCATGTTTTTCATCAATGCTTCATGCTCCTTCTCTTTTTCAGACCGTTTCATGCTCCTCATAGTTTTGACACGTTTTGAAGCTCTTCATATTTTTCACAGCTTTTCAGGCTCTTCATGGTTTTAAACACCACTTCATGCTCCTCCTATTTTTCAGACCGTTTCATGCTCCTCATGTATTTCACACCTTTTGAAGCTCTTCATTTTTCACACCTTTCCAGGCTCTTCATGTTTTTGACACGGTTTCATGCTCCTCCTATTTTTCAGACCGTTTCATGCTCCTCACATTTTTGACACCTTTTGAAGCTCTTCATATTTTTCACATGATTTCAGGCTCTTCATGTTTTTCAACAACACTTCATGCTCCACCATTTTTCAGACCGCTTCATGCTCATCTCATTTTTGACACTTTTTGAAAGTGTTCATACATTTCACACCTTTTGAAGCTCTTCATATTTTTCACACCTTTTCAGGCTCTTCATGTTTTTGAACAGCGCTTCATGCTGCTCCTATTTTTCAGACCGTTTCATCCTTCTCATATTTTTGACACGTTTTGAAGCTCTTCATATTTTTCACACATTTTCAGGCTCTTCATGTATTTCAACACCACTTCATGCTCCTCCTATTTTTCAGACCGTTTCATGCTCCTCATATTTTTGACACCTTTTGAAGCTCTTCATATTTTTCACACCTTGTCAGGCTGTACATGTTTTTGAACACCTCTTCATGCTCTTCCTATTTTTCAGACCGTTTCATGCTCATGTCAATTTTCACACCTTTCAGGCTCTTCTTATTTTTCAAACCAGTGAAGCTCTTCATATTTTTCACACTTTTTCAGGCTTTTCATGTTTAGAACACGGCTTCATGCTCCTCCTATTTTTCATACCCTTTCATGCTCCTCCTATTTTTCAGACCGTTTCATGCTCCTCATATTTTTGACACCTTTTGAAGCTCTTCATATTTTTCACACCATTTCAGCCTCTTCAAGTTTTTGAACAATGCTACAATGCTCCTCCTATTTTTCAGACCGTTTCATGCTCCTCATATTTTTGACACCTTTTGAAGCTCTTCATATTTTTCACACCTTTCGAAGCTCTTCATATATTTCACACTTTTTCAGGCTCTTCATGTTTTTCAACACCACTTCATGCTCCTCCTTTTTCAGACCATTTCATGCTCATCTCATTTGTCACACTTTTTGAAGCTCTTCATATTTTTGACACCTTTTGAGCTCTTCATGTTTTTCACACCTTTTGAGGCTCTTCATGTTTTTCAACACCGTTTCATGCTCCTCCTATAATTCAGACGGTTTCATGCTCCTCAAGTCTTTCACTCCTTTTGAAGCTCTTCATATTTTACACACCTTTTCAGGCTCTTCATGATTTTCAACCCCACTTCATGCTCCTCCGATTTTTCAGACCGTTTCATGCTCATCTCATTTTTGACACCTTTTGAAGCTCTTCATATTTTTCACACCTTTTGAAGCTATTCATATTTTTCACACCTTTTCAGGCTCTTCATGTTTTTGAACACGGTTTCATGCTCCTCCTCTTTTTCAGACCGCTTCATGCTCCTCATATTTTTGACAACTTTTGAAGCTCTTCATATTTTTCACAGCTTTTAAGCTCTTCATATTTTTCACACGTTTTCAGGCTCTTCATGTTTTTCCACACAGCTTCATCATCCTCCTGTTTTCAGATCATTTCATGCTCCTCATATTTTTCAGACCGTTTCATGCTCCTCATATTTTTGACAACTTTTGAAGCTCTTCATATTTCTCACAGCTTTTAAGCTCTTCATATTTTTCACAAGTTTTCAGGCTCTTCATGTTTTTCCACACCGCTTCATGCTTGTCCTATTTTCCAGACCGTTTCATGCTCCTCATGTATTTCCAACCTTTTGAAGTTCTTCATATTTTTCACACCTTTTCAGGCTCTTCATGTTTTTGAACACTGCTTCATGCTCCTCATATTTTTCATACCGTTTCATGCTCCTCATGTATTTCACACCTTTAGAAGCTCTTCATATTTTTCGCAGCTTTTCAGGCTCTTCAGTTTTTGAACACCGTTTCATGCTTCTCCTATTTTTCAGACTGGTTCATTCTCCTCATATTTTTGAGACCTTTTGAAGCTCTTCATATTTTTCACACCTTTTCAGGCTCCCCATATTTTTCAACACGGCTTCATGATCCTCCTGTTATTCAGACCGTTTCATGCTTCTCATATTTTGACGCGTTTTGAAGCTCTTCATATTTTTCACACCTTTTTAGGCTCTTCGTGTTTTTGAACACCGTTTCATGCTCCTCCTATTTTTCAGACCGTTTCATGATCCTCATACTTTGACGCGTTTTGAGGCTCTTCATATTTTTAACACCTTTTCAGGCTCTTCATGATTTTCAACACCGCTTCATGCTCCTCGTATTTTTCAGATCGTTTCATGCTCATGTCATTTTTGACACATTTTGAATCTCTTCACATTATTCACACCTATTGAAGCTCTTCATATTTTTCATAATTTTGAAGCTCTTCATATTTTTCACACGTTTTCAGGCTCTTCATCTTTTTCAACACCGCTTCATGCTCCTGCTATTTTCCAGACCGTTTCATGCTCCTCATATTTTTGACACCTTTTAAAGCTCTTCATATTTTTCACACCTTTCAAGCTCTTCGTGTTTTTGAATACCGCTTCATGCTCCTCCTATTTTTCAAATGTTTCATGCTCCTCATGTATTTCACACCTTTTGAAGCGCTTCATATATTTCGCATGTTTTCAGGCTCTTCATGTTTTTCAAAACCAACTCATGCTCCTCCTATTTTTCAGATTGTTTCATGCTCCTCAAATTTTTGACACCTTTTGAAGCTCTTCATATATTTTCCACCTTTTCAGGCTCTTCATTTTTGTGAACTCCGCTTCATGCTCCTCCTTTTCTTCAGACCGTTTCATGCTCATCTCATTTTTGACACCTTTTGAAGCTCTTCATATTTTTCACACCTTTTGAATCACTTCATATTTTTCATATTTTTGAAGCTCTTCATATTTTTCACACGTTTTGAGGCTCCTCATGTTTTTCAACACCGCTTCATGCTTCTCCTGTTTTTCAGACCGTTTCATGCTCCTCATATTTTTGACACATTTTGAAGCTCTTCATATTTTTCACATCTTTTCAGGCTCTTCATGTTTTTCAACACCACTTCATGCTCCTCCTATTTTTCAGACCTTTTCATGCTCCTCATATTTTTGACACCTTTTGAAGCTCTTCATATTTTTCACACCTTTTGAAGCTCTTCGTATTTTTCACACCTTTTCAGGCTCTTCATGTTTTTCAACACCTCTTCATGCTCCTCCTATTTTTCACAACTTTTGAAGCTCTTCATATTTTTCACACCTTTTCAGGCTCTTCATGTTTTTCAACACCACTTCATGCTGCTCATATTTTTCAGACCGTTTCATGCTCCTCATATTTTTGAAAGCTTTTGAAGCTCTTCATATTTTTCACATCTCTTCTGGCTCTTCATATTTTTCAACACTGCTTCATGATCCTCCTATTTTTCAGACAGTTTCATGCTCCTCATGTATTTCACTCCTTTTGAAGCTCTTCATATTTTTCACACGTTTTCAGGCTCCTCAAGTTTTTCCTCAATGCTTCATGCTCCTTCTCTTTTTCAGACCGTTTCATGCTCCTCATATTTTTCACACCTTTTGAAGCTCTTCATATTTTTCACACCTTTTAAGGCTCTTCACGTTTTTCAACACCGTCTCATGCTCCTCCTATTTTTCAGACAGTTTCATGCTCCTAATGTATTTCACATCTTTTGAAGCTCTTCATATTTTTCACACCTTTTCAGGCTCTTCATGTTTTTGAACACCGCTTCATGCTCCTCCTATTTTATACACCGTTTCATGCTCCTCATATATTTCACACCTTTTGTAGCTCTTCATATTTTTTACACCTTTTCAAGCTCTTCATGTTTTTGAACAGCGCTTCATGCTCCTCCTATTTTTCAGACAGTTTCATGCTCCTCATGTATTTCACATCTTTTGAAGCTCTTCGTATTTTTCACACCTTTTCAGGATCTTCATGTTTTTGAACACCGCTTCATGCTCCTCCTATTTTTCAAACCGTTACATGCTCCACATATTTTTGACACCTTTTGAAGCTCTTTATTTTTCACACCTTTTCAGGCTCTTCATGTTTTTCAACACGGCTTCATGCTCCTCCTATTTTTCAGACCGTTTCATGCTCCTCCTATTTTTCAGACCGTTTCATGCTCCTCATATTTTTGACACCTTTTGAAGCTCTTCATATTTTTCACACCATTTCAGGCTCTTCAAGTTTTTGAACAATGCTACAATGCTCCTCCTATTTTTCAGACCGTTTCATGCTCCTCATATTTTTGACACCTTTTGAAGCTCTTCATATTTTTCACACCTTTCGAAGCTCTTCATATATTTCACACTTTTTCAGGCTCTTCATGTTTTTCAACACCACTTCATGCTTCTCCTATTTCTCAGACCGTTTCATGCTCATCTCATTTTTGACAGCATTTGAAGCTCTTCATATTTTTCACAACTTTTGAAGCTCTTCATATGTTTCACACCTTTTCAGGCTCCTCATGTTTTTCAACACCGCTTCATGCTCCTCCTATTTTTCAGACCGTTTCATGCTCCTCTCATTTCTGAAATCTTTTGAAGCTCTTCATATATTTCACACATTTTCAGGCTCTTAATGTTTTTCAACACCACTTCATGCTCCTCCTATTTTTCAGACCGTTTCATGCTCATCTAATTTTTGACACCTTCTGAAGCTCTTCATAGTTTTCCCAAATTTTCAGGCTCTTCATATTTTTGAACACCGCTTCATGCTCCTCCTATTTTTCAGACCGTTTCATGCTCCTCATGTATTTCACACATTTTGAAGCTCTTCATATTTTACGCACCTTTTAAGGCTCGTCATGATTTTCAACACCACTTCATGCTCCTCCTATTTTCAGACCGTTTTTGCTCCTCATATATTTGACACCTTTTGAAACTCTTCATATATTTCACACCATTTCAGGCTCTTCAAATTTTTGAACACCACTTCATGCTCCTCCTATTTTTCACACCGTTTCATGCTCATCTAATTTTTGACACCTTTTGAAGATCTTCATATATTTCACACCTTTTGAAGCTCTTCATATTTTTCACATTTTTGAAGATCTTCAAATTTTTCACACGTTTTCAGGCTCTTCATGTTTTTGAACACCGCTTCATGCTCCTCATATATTTCAGACCGTTTCATGCTCCTCATATTTGTGACACCTTTTGAAGCTCTTCGTATTTTTCTCACATTTTCAGGCTCTTCATGTTTTTCAACATGACTTCATGCTCCTCCTATTTTTCAGACCGTTTCATGCTCCTCATATTTTTGACACCTTTTGAAATCTTCATATACTTCACACCTTTTCAGGTTCTTCATTTTTTTGAAAAGAACTTCATGTTCCTTCTATTTCTCAGACCGTTTCATGGTCATCTCATTTTTGACAGCTTTTGAAGCTCTTCATATTTTTCAACACCGCATCATACTCCTCTATTTTTCAGAGAGTTTCATGCTCCTCTTATTTTTGACACGTTTTGAAGCTCTTCATATTTTTCACACCTTTTCAGGCTCTTCATGTTTTTCAACACTGTTTCATGATCCTCCTATTTTTCAGACCGTTTCATGCTCCTCATAATTTTGACACCTTTTGAAGCTCTTCTTATATTTCACACCTTTTCAGACTCTTCATGTTTTCGAAAACCACTTCAAGTTCCTCCTATTTGTGCGACCGTTTCATGCTCTTCATATTTTTGACACCTTTTGAAGCTCTTCATATTTTTCACACCTTTTGAAGCTCTTCATATATTTCACACATTTTCAGGCTCTTCATGTTTTTCAACACCACTTCATGCTCCTGCTATTTTTCAGACCGTTTCATGCTCTTCATATTTTTGACACCTTTTGAAGCTGTTCATATTTTTCACACCTTTTGAACCTCTTCATATATTTCACACCTTTTGAAGCTCTTCATATTTTTCACATTTTTGAAGCTCTTCAAATTTTTCACACCTTTTCATGCTCTTCATGATTTTGAACACCGCTTCATGCTCCTCCGGTTTTTCAGACCATTTCATACTCCTCATATATTTGACACCTTTTGAAGCTCTTCATATTTTTCACACTTTTTCAGGCTCTTCATGTTTTTCAACACAACTTCATGCTCCTCCTATTTTGCAGACAGTATCATGCTCCTCATATTTTTGACACCTTTTGAAGCTCTTCATATTTCTCACACCTTTTCAGGCTCTTCATGTTTTTGAACACCACTTCATGCTCCTCCTATTTTTCAGACCGTTTCATGTTCCTCATGTATTTCACACCTTTTGAGGCTCTTCATATTTTTAACACCTTTTCAGGCTCCTCATGATTTTCAACACCGCTTCATGCTCCTCGTATTTTTCAGATCGTTTCATGCTCATGTCATTTTTGACACATTTTGAATCTCTTCACATTTTTCACACCTATTGAAGCTCTTCATATTTTTCATAATTTTGAAGCTCTTCATATTTTTCACACGTTTTCAGCCTCTTCATCTTTTCAACACCGCTTCATGCTCCTGCTATTTTCCAGACCGTTTCATACTCCTCATATTTTTGACACGTTTTGAGGCTCTTCATATTTTTCACACCTTTTCAAGCTCTTCATGTTTTTGAACAACGTTTCATGATCCTCCTATTTTTCTGAACGTTTCATTCTCCTCATATTTTTGACACCTTTTAAAGCTCTTCATATTTTTCACACCTTTCAAGCTCTTCGTGTTTTTGAACATCGCTTCATGCTCCTCCTATTTTTCAACTGTTTCATGCTCCTCATGTATTTCACACTTTTTGAAGCGCTTCATATATTTCGCAGGTTTTCAGGCTCTTCATGTTTTTCAAAACCAATTCATGCTCCTCCTATTTTTCAGACTGTTTCATGCTCTTCAAATTTTTGACACCTTTTGAAGCTCTTCATATATTTTCCACCTTTTCAGGCTCTTCATTTTTGTGAACTCCGCTTCATGCTCCTCCTTTTCTTCAGACCGTTTCATGCTCATCTCATTTTTGACATCTTTTGAAGCTCTTCATATTTTTCACACCTTTTGAATCTCTTCATATTTTTCATATTTTTGAAGTTCTTCATATTTTTCACACGTTTTCAGGCTCCTCATGTTTTTCAACACCGCTTCATGCTTCTCCTGTTTTTCAGACCGTTTCATGCTCCTCATATTTTTGACACATTTTGAAGCTCTTCATATTTTTCACATCTTTTCAGGCTCTTCATGTTTTTCAACACCACTTCATGCTCCTCGTATTTTTCAGACCTTTTCATGCTCCTCATATTTTTGACACCTTTTGAAGCTCTTCATATTTTTCACACCTTTTGAAGCTCTTCGAATTTTTCACACCTTTTCAGGCTCTTCATGTTTTTCAACACCGCTTCATGCTCCTCCTATTTTTCATAACTTTTGAAGCTCTTCATATTTTTCACACCTTTTCAGGCTCTTCATGTTTTTCAACACCACTTCATGCTGCTCCTATTTTTCAGACCGTTTCATGCTCCTCATATTTTTGAAAGCTTTTGAAGCTCTTCATATTTTTCACACGTTTTCAGCCTCCTCATGTTTTTCATCAATGCTTCATGCTCCTTCTCTTTTTCAGACCGTTTCATGCTCCTCATAGTTTTGACATGTTTCGAAGCTCTTCATATTTTTCACAGCTTTTCAGGCTCTTCATGTTTTTAAACACCACTTCATGCTCCTCCTATTTTTCAGACCGTTTCATGCTCCTCATGTATTTCACACCTTTTGAAGCTCTTCATTTTTCACACCTTTCCAGGCTCTTCATGTTTTTGACACGGTTTCATGCTCCTCCTATTTTTCAGACCGTTTCATGCTCCTCACATTTTTGACACCTTTTGAAGCTCTTCATATTTTTCACATGATTTCAGGCTCTTCATGTTTTTCAACAACACTTCATGCTCCACCATTTTTCAGACCGCTTCATGCTCATCTCATTTTTGACACTTTTTGAAAGTGTTCATACTTTTCACACCTTTTGAAGCTCTTCATATTTTTCACACCTTTTCAGGCTCTTCATGTTTTTGAACAGCGCTTCATGCTGCTCCTATTTTTCAGACCGTTTCATCCTTCTCATATTTTTGACACCTTTTGAAGCTCTTCATATTTTTCACACCTTGTCAGGCTGTACATGTTTTTGAACACCTCTTCATGCTCTTCCTATTTTTCAGACCGTTTCATGCTCATGTCAATTTTCACACCTTTCAGGCTCTTCTTATTTTTCAAACCAGTGAAGCTCTTCATATTTTTCACACTTTTTCAGGCTTTTCATGATTAGAACACGGCTTCATGCTCCTCCTATTTTTCAGACCGTTTTTCCTCCTCATATATTTGACACCTTTTGAAACTCTTCATATATTTCACAACATTTCAGGCTCTTCAAATTTTTGAACAGCACTTCATGCCTCTCCTATTTTGCAGACCGTTTCATGCTCATCTAATATTTGACACCTTTTGAAGATCTTCATATATTTCACACCTTTTGAAGCTCTTCATATTTTCCACATTTTTGAAGATCTTCAAATTTTTCACACGTTTTCAGGCTCTTCATGTTTTTGAACACCGCTTCATGCTCCTCATATATTTCAGACCGTTTCATGCTCCTCATATTTGTGACACCTTTTGAAGCTCTTCGTATTTTTCTCACATTTTCAGGCTCTTCATGTTTTTCAACATGACTTCATGCTCCTCCTATTTTTCAGACCGTTTCAGTCTCCTCATATTTTTGACACCTTTTGAAATCTTCATATACTTCACACCTTTTCAGGTTCTTCATTTTTTTGAAAAGAACTTCATGCTCCTTCTATTTCTCAGACCGTTTCATGGTCATCTCATTTTTGACAGCTTTTGAAGCTCTTCATATTTTTCAACACCGCATCATACTCCTCCTATTTTTCAGTCAGTTTCATGCTCCTCATATTTTTGACACGTTTTGAAGCTCTTCATATTTTTCACACCTTTTCAGGCTCTTCATGTTTTTCAACACTTTTTCATGATCCTCCTATTTTTCAGACCGTTTCATGCTCCTCATAATTTTGACACCTTTTGAAGCTCTTCTTATATTTCACACCTTTTCAGACTCTTCATGTTTTCGAAAACCACTTCAAGTTCCTCCTATTTGTGCGACGGTTTCATGCTCTTCATATTTTTGACACCTTTTGAAGCTCTTCATATTTTTCACACCTTTTGAAGCTCTTCATATATTTCACACCTTTTGAAGCTCTTCATATTTTTCACATTTTTGAAGCTCTTCAAATTTTTCACACCTTTTCATGCTCTTCATGTTTTTCAACACCGCTTCATGCTCCTCCGGTTTTTCAGACCGTTTCATACTCCTCATATATTTGACATCTTTTGAAGCTCTTCATATTTTTCACACTTTTTCAGGCTCTTCATGTTTTTCAACACAACTTCATGCTCCTCCTATTTTGCAGACAGTATCATGCTCCTCATATTTTTGACACCTTTTGAAGCTCTTCATATTTCTCACACCTTTTCAGGCTCTTCATGTTTTTGAACACCACTTCATGCTCCTCCTATTTTTCAGACCGTTTCATGCTCCTCATGTATTTCACACCTTTTGAGGCTCTTCATATTTTTAACACCTTTTCAGGCTCTTCATGATTTTCAACACCGCTTCATGCTCCTCGTATTTTTCAGACCGTTTCATGCTCATGTCATTTTTGACACATTTTGAATCTCTTCACATTTTTCACACCTATTGAAGCTCTTCATATTTTTCATAATTTTGAAGCTCTTCATATTTTTCACACGTTTTCAGGCTCTTCATCTTTTTCAACACCGCTTCATGCTCCTGCTATTTTCCAGACCGCTTCATACTCCTCATATTTTTGACACGTTTTGAGGCTCTTCATATTTTTCACACCTTTTCAAGCTCTTCATGTTTTTGAACAACGTTTCATGATCCTCCTATTTTTCTGAACGTTTCATGCTCCTCATATTTTTGACACCTTTTAAAGCTCTTCATATTTTTCACACCTTTGAAGCTCTTCGTGTTTTTGAACACCGCTTCATGCTCCTCCTATTTTTCAACTGTTTCATGCTCCTCATGTATTTCACACCTTATGAAGCGCTTCATATATTTCGCATGTTTTCAGGCTCTTCATGTTTTTCAAAACCAATTCATTCTCCTCCTATTTTTCAGACTGTTTCATGCTCCTCAAATTTTTGACCCCTTTTGAAGCTCTTCATATATTTTCCACCTTTTCAGGCTCTTCATTTTTGTGAACTCCGCTTCATGCTCCTCCTTTTCTTCAGACCGTTTCATGCTCATCTCATTTTTGACATCTTTTGAAGCTCTTCATATTTTTCACACCTTTTGAATCTCTTCATATTTTTCATATTTTTGAAGTTCTTCATATTTTTCACACGTTTTCAGGCTCCTCATGTTTTTCAACACCGCTTCATGCTTCTCCTGTTTTTCAGACCGTTTCATGCTCCTCATATTTTTGACACCTTTTGAAGCTCTTCATATTTTTCACACCTTTTGAAGCTCTTCGTATTTTTCACACCTTTTCAGGCTCTTCATGTTTTTCAACACCGCTTCATGCTCCTCCTATTTTTCACACCTTTTGAAGCTTTTCATATTTTTCACACCTTTTCAGGCTCTTCATGTTTTTCAACACCACTTCATGCTGCTCCTATTTTTCAGACCGTTTCATGCTCCTCATATTTTTGAAAGCTTTTGAAGCTCTTCATATTTTTCACACCTTTTCAGGCTCTTCATATTTTTCAACACGGCTTCATGATCCTCCTATTTTTCAGACCGTTTCATGCTCCTCATGTATTTCACACCTTTTGAAGCTCTTCATATTTTTCACACGTTTTCAGCCTCCTCATGTTTTTCATCAATGCTTCATGCTCCTTCTCTTTTTCAGACCGTTTCATGCTCCTCATAGTTTTGACACGTTTTGAAGCTCTTTATATTTTTCACAGCTTTTCAGGCTCTTCATGTTTTTAAACACCACTTCATGCTCCTCCTATTTTTCAGACCGTTTCATGCTCCTCATGTATTTCACACCTTTTGAGCTCTTCATTTTTCACACCTTTCCAGGCTCTTCATGTTTTTGACACGGTTTCATGCTCCTCCTATTTTTCAGACCGTTTCATGCTCCTCACATTTTTGACACCTTTTGAAGCTCTTCATATTTTTCACATGATTTCAGGCTCTTCATGTTTTTCAACAACACTTCATGCTCCACCATTTTTCAGACCGCTTCATGCTCATCTCATTTTTGACACTTTTTGAAAGTGTTCATATTTTTCACACCTTTTGAAGCTCTTCATATTTTTCACACCTTTTCAGGCTCTTCATGTTTTTCAACACCGCTTCATGCTCCTCCTATATTTCACACCTTTTGAAGCTCTTCATATTTTTCACACCTTTTCAGGCTCTTCATGTTTTTGAACAGCGCTTCATGCTGCTCCTATTTTTCAGACCATTTCATCCTTCTCATGTTTTTGACACGTTTTGACGCTCTTCATATTTTTCACACATTTTCAGGCTCTTCATGTATTTCAACACCACTTCATGCTCCTCCTATTTTTCAGACCGTTTCATGTTCCTCATATTTTTGACACCTTTTGAAGCTCTTCATATTTTTCACACCTTGTCAGGCTGTACATGTTTTTGAACACCTCTTCATGCTCTTCCTATTTTTCAGACCGTTTCATGCTCATGTCAATTTTCACACCTTTTCAGGCTCTTCTTATTTTTCAAACCAGTGAAGCTCTTCATATTTTTCACACTTTTTCAGGCTTTTCATGTTTAGAACACCGCTTCATGGTCCTCGTATTTTCAGACGCTTTCATGCTCATCTCATTTTTGACACCTTTTCAGGCTCTTCATATTTTTCAAACCTTTTGAAGCTCTTCATATTTTTCACCCCTCTTCATGCTCTTCCTATTTTTCAGACCGTTTCATGCTCATGTCAATTTTTACACCTTGTCAGGCTCTTCTTATTTTTCAAACCAGTGAAGCTCTTCATATTTTTCACACTTTTTCAGGCTCTTCATGTTTTGAACACCGCTTCATGCTCCTCCTATTTTTCAGACCGTTTCATGCTCCTCATATTTTTGAAACCTGTTGAAGCTCTTCATATATTTCACACCTTTTGAAGCTCTTCATATTTTTCACTCCTTTTCAAGCTCTTCATGTTTTTCAACACCGCTTCATGCTACTCCTATTTTTCAGACCGATTAATGCTCCTCATGTATTTCACACCTTTTGAAGCTGTTCATATTTTTCAAACGATTTCAGGCTCTTCATGTTTTTCAACAACACTTCATGCTCCACCATTTTTGAGACCGCTTCATGCTCATCTCATTTTTGACACTTTTTGAAGCTGTTCATATTTTTCACACCTTTTGAAGCTCTTCATGTTTTTCACACGTTTTCAGGCTCTTCATGTTTTTCAACACCGCTTCATGCTTCTCCTATTTTTCACCCCTTTTGAAGCTCTTCATATTTTTCACACGTTTTCAGGCTCTTCATGTTTTTGAACACCTCTTCATGCTCTTCCTATTTTTCAGACCGTTTCATGCTCATGTCAATTTTCACACCTTTTCAGGCTCTTCTTATTTTTCAAACCAGTGAAGCTCTTCATATTTTTCACTCTTTTTCACGCTTTTCATGTTTAGAACACCGCTTCATGCTCCTCCTATTTTTCAGACCGTTTCATGCTCCTCACATTTTTGACACATTTGAAGCTCTTCATATTTTTCACAACTTTTCAGGCTCTTCATGTTTTTCAACACCGCTTCATGATCCTACAATTTTTCAGACCATTTCAAGCTCCTCATATTTTTGACACCTTTTGAATCTCTTCATATATTTTACACCTTTTCAGCCTCTTCACGTTTTTCAACACCACTTCATGCTCCTCCTTTTTCAGACCATTTCATGCTCATCTCATTTGTCACACTTTTTGAAGCTCTTCATATTTTTGACACCTTTTGAGCTCTTCATATTTTTCACACCTTTTGAGGCTCTTCATGTTTTTCAACACCGTTTCATGCTCCTCCTATAATTCAGACGGTTTCATGCTCCTCAAGTCTTTCACTCCTTTTGAAGCTCTTCATATTTTACACACCTTTTCAGGCTCTTCATGATTTTCAACCCCACTTCATGCTCCTCCGATTTTTCAGACCGTTTCATGCTCATCTCATTTTTGACACCTTTTGAAGCTCTTCATATTTTTCACACCTTTGAAGCTATTCATATTTTTCACACCTTTTCAGGCTCTTCATGTTTTTGAACTCGGTTTAATGCTCCTCCTCTTTTTCAGACCGCTTCATGCTCCTCATATTTTTGACAACTTTTGAAGCTCTTCATATTTTTCACAGCTTTTAAGCTCTTCATATTTTCACACGTTTTCAGGCTCTTCATGTTTTTCCACACAGCTTCATCATCCTCCTGTTTTCAGATCATTTCATGCTCCTCATATTTTTCAGACCGTTTCATGCTCCACATATTTTTGACAACTTTTGAAGCTCTTCATATTTCTCACAGCTTTTAAGCTCTTCATATTTTTCACAAGTTTTCAGGCTCTTCATGTTTTTCCACACCGCTTCATGCTTGTCCTATTTTCTAGACCGTTTCATGCTCCTCATGTATTTCCAACCTTTTAAAGCTCTTCATATTTTTCACACCTTTTCAGGCTCTTCATGTTTTTGAACACTGCTTCATGCTCCTCATATTTTTCATACCGTTTCATGCTCCTCATGTATTTCACACCTTTAGAAGCTCTTCATATTTTTCGCAGCTTTTCAGGCTCTTCAGTTTTTGAACACCGTTTCATGCTTCTCCTATTTTTCAGACTGTTTCAAGCTCCTCATATTTTTGAGACCTTTTGAAGCTCTTCATATTTTTCACACCTTTTCAGGCTCCCCATATTTTTCAACACGGCTTCATGATCCTCCTGTTTTTCAGACCGTTTCATGCTCCTCATATTTTGACGCGTTTTGACGCTCTTCATATTTTTCACACCTTTTTAGGCTCTTCGTGTTTTTGAACACCGTTTCATGCTCCTCCTATTTTTCAGACCGTTTCATGATCCTCATATTTTGACGCGTTTTGAGGCTCTTCATATTTTTAACACCTTTTCAGGCTCTTCATGATTTTCAACACCGCTTCATGCTCCTCGTATTTTTCAGATCGTTTCATGCTCATGTCATTTTTGACACATTTTGAATCTCTTCACATTATTCACACCTATTGAAGCTCTTCATATTTTTCATAATTTTGAAGCTCTTCATATTTTTCACACGTTTTCAGGCTCTTCATCTTTTTCAACACCGCTTCATGCTCCTGCTATTTTCCAGACCGTTTCATACACCTCATATTTTTGACACGTTTTGAGGCTCTTCATATTTTTCACACCTTTTCAAGCTCTTCATGTTTTTGAACAACGTTTCATGATCCTCCTATTTTTCAGAACGTTTCATGCTCCTCATATTTTTGACACCTTTTAAAGCTCTTCATATTTTTCACACCTTTCAAGCTCTTCGTGTTTTTGAATACCGCTTCATGCTCCTCCTATTTTTCAAATGTTTCATGCTCCTCATGTATTTCACACCTTTTGAAGCGCTTCATATATTTCGCATGTTTTCAGGCTCTTCATGTTTTTCAAAACCAACTCATGCTCCTCCTATTTTTCAGATTGTTTCATGCTCCTCAAATTTTTGACACCTTTTGAAGCTCTTCATATATTTTCCACCTTTTCAGGCTCTTCATTTTTGTGAACTCCGCTTCATGCTCCTCCTTTTCTTCAGACCGTTTCATGCTCATCTCATTTTTGACATCTTTTGAAGCTCTTCATATTTTTCACACCTTTTGAATCTCTTCATATTTTTCATATTTTTGAAGCTCTTCATATTTTTCACACGTTTTCAGGCTCCTCATGTTTTTCAACACCGCTTCATGCTTCTCCTGTTTTTCAGACTGTTTCATGCTCCTCATATTTTTGACACATTTTGAAGCTCTTCATATTTTTCACATCTTTTCAGGCTCTTCATGTTTTTCAACACCACTTCATGCTCCTCCTATTTTTCAGACCTTTTCATGCTCCTCATATTTTTGACACCTTTTGAAGCTCTTCATATTTTTCACACCTCTTGAAGCTCTTCGTATTTTTCACACCTTTTCAGGCTCTTCCTGTTTTTCAACACCTCTTCATGCTCCTCCTATTTTTCACAACTTTTGAAGCTCTTCATATTTTTCACACCTTTTCAGGCTCTTCATGTTTTTCAACACCACTTCATGCTGCTCATATTTTTCAGACCGTTTCATGCTCCTCATATTTTTGAAAGCTTTTGAAGCTCTTCATATTTTTCACATCTCTTCTGGCTCTTCATATTTTTCAACACTGCTTCATGATCCTCCTATTTTTCAGACCGTTTCATGCTCCTCATGTATTTCACACCTTTTGAAGCTCTTCATATTTTTCACACGTTTTCAGCCTCCTCAAGTTTTTCATCAATGCTTCATGCTCCTTCTCTTTTTCAGACCGTTTCATGCTCCTCATATTTTTCACACCTTTTGAAGCTCTTCATATTTTTCACACCTTTTAAGGCTCTTCACGTTTTTCAACACCGTCTCATGCTCCTCCTATTTTTCAGACCGTTTCATGCTCCTAATGTATTTCACATCTTTTGAAGCTCTTCATATTTTTCACACCTTTTCAGGCTCTTCATGTTTTTGAACACCGCTTCATGCTCCTCCTATTTTATACACCGTTTCATGCTCCTCATATATTTCACACCTTTTGTAGCTCTTCATATTTTTTACACCTTTTCAAGCTCTTCATGTTTTTGAACAGCGCTTCATGCTCCTCCTATTTTTCAGACAGTTTCATGCTCCTCATGTATTTCACATCTTTTGAAGCTCTTCGTATTTTTCACACCTTTTCAGGATCTTCATGTTTTTGAACACCGCTTCATGCTCCTCCTATTTTTCAAACCGTTACATGCTCCACATATTTTTGACACCTTTTGAAGCTCTTTATTTTTCACACCTTTTCAGGCTCTTCATGTTTTTCAACACGGCTTCATGCTCCTCCTATTTTTCAGACCGTTTCATGCTCCTCCTATTTTTCAGACCGTTTCATGCTCCTCATATTTTTGACACCTTTTGAAGCTCTTCATATTTTTCACACCATTTCAGGCTCTTCAAGTTTTTGAACAATGCTACAATGCTCCTCCTATTTTTCAGACCGTTTCATGCTCCTCATATTTTTGACACCTTTTGAAGCTCTTCATATTTTTCACACCTTTTGAAGCTCTTCATATATTTCACACTTTTTCAGGCTCTTCATGTTTTTCAACGCCACTTCATGCTTCTCCTATTTCTCAGACCGTTTCATGCTCATCTCATTTTTGACAGCATTTGAAGCTCTTCATATTTTTCACAACTTTTGAAGCTCTTCATATGTTTCACACCTTTTCAGGCTCCTCATGTTTTTCAACACCGCTTCATGCTCCTCCTATTTTTCAGACCGTTTCATGCTCCTCTCATTTCTGAAATCTTTTGAAGCTCTTCATATATTTCACACATTTTCAGGCTCTTAATGTTTTTCAACACCACTTCATGCTCCTCCTATTTTTCAGACCGTTTCATGCTCATCTAATTTTTGACACCTTCTGAAGCTCTTCATAGTTTTCCCAAATTTTCAGGCTCTTCATATTTTTGAACACCGCTTCATGCTCCTCCTATTTTTCAGACCGTTTCATGCTCCTCATGTATTTCACACATTTTGAAGCTCTTCATATTTTACGCACCTTTTAAGGCTCGTCATGATTTTCAACACCACTTCATGCTCCTCCTATTTTCAGACCGTTTTTGCTCCTCATATATTTGACACCTTTTGAAACTCTTCATATATTTCACACCATTTCAGGCTCTTCAAATTTTTGAACACCACTTCATGCTCCTCCTATTTTTCACACCGTTTCATGCTCATCTAATTTTTGACACCTTTTGAAGATCTTCATATATTTCACACCTTTTGAAGCTCTTCATATTTTTCACATTTTTGAAGATCTTCAAATTTTTCACACGTTTTCAGGCTCTTCATGTTTTTGAACACCGCTTCATGCTCCTCATATATTTCAGACCGTTTCATGCTCCTCATATTTGTGACACCTTTTGAAGCTCTTCGTATTTTTCTCACATTTTCAGGCTCTTCATGTTTTTCAACATGACTTCATGCTCCTCCTATTTTTCAGACCGTTTCAGTCTCCTCATATTTTTGACACCTTTTGAAATCTTCATATACTTCACACCTTTTCAGGTTCTTCATTTTTTTGAAAAGAACTTCATGTTCCTTCTATTTCTCAGACCGTTTCATGGTCATCTCATTTTTGACAGCTTTTGAAGCTCTTCATATTTTTCAACACCGCATCATACTCCTCTATTTTTCAGAGAGTTTCATGCTCCTCTTATTTTTGACACGTTTTGAAGCTCTTCATATTTTTCACACCTTTTCAGGCTCTTCATGTTTTTCAACACTGTTTCATGATCCTCCTATTTTTCAGACCGTTTCATGCTCCTCATAATTTTGACACCTTTTGAAGCTCTTCTTATATTTCACACCTTTTCAGACTCTTCATGTTTTCGAAAACCACTTCAAGTTCCTCCTATTTGTGCGACCGTTTCATGCTCTTCATATTTTTGACACCTTTTGAAGCTCTTCATATTTTTCACACCTTTTGAAGCTCTTCATATATTTCACACATTTTCAGGCTCTTCATGTTTTTCAACACCACTTCATGCTCCTGCTATTTTTCAGACCGTTTCATGCTCTTCATATTTTTGACACCTTTTGAAGCTGTTCATATTTTTCACACCTTTTGAACCTCTTCATATATTTCACACCTTTTGAAGCTCTTCATATTTTCACATTTTTGAAGCTCTTCAAATTTTTCACACCTTTTCATGCTCTTCATGATTTTGAACACCGCTTCATGCTCCTCCGGATTTTCAGACCGTTTCATACTCCTCATATATTTGACACCTTTTGAAGCTCTTCATATTTTTCACACTTTTTCAGGCTCTTCATGTTTTTCAACACAAGTTCATGCTCCTCCTATTTTGCAGACAGTATCATGCTCCTCATATTTTTGACACCTTTTGAAGCTCTTCATATTTCTCACACCTTTTCAGGCTCTTCATGTTTTTGAACACCACTTCATGCTCCTCCTATTTTTCAGACCGTTTCATGCTCCTCATGTATTTCACACCTTTTGAGGCTCTTCATATTTTTAACACCTTTTCAGGCTCCTCATGATTTTCAACACCGCTTCATGCTCCTCGTATTTTTCAGACCGTTTCATGCTCATGTCATTTTTGACACATTTTGAATCTCTTCACATTTTTCACACCTATTGAAGCTCTTCATATTTTTCATAATTTTGAAGCTCTTCATATTTTTCACACGTTTTCAGCCTCTTCATCTTTTCAACACCGCTTCATGCTCCTGCTATTTTCCAGACCGTTTCATACTCCTCATATTTTTGACACGTTTTGAGGCTCTTCATATTTTTCACACCTTTTCAAGCTCTTCATGTTTTTGAACAACGTTTCATGATCCTCCTATTTTTCTGAACGTTTCATTCTCCTCATATTTTTGACACCTTTTAAAGCTCTTCATATTTTTCACACCTTTCAGGCTATTCGTGTTTTTGAACATCGCTTCATGCTCCTCCTATTTTTCAACTGTTTCATGCTCCTCATGTATTTCACACCTTTTGAAGCGCTTCATATATTTCGCATGTTTTCAGGCTCTTCATGTTTTTCAAAACCAATTCATGCTCCTCCTATTTTTCAGACTGTTTCATGCTCTTCAAATTTTTGACACCTTTTGAAGCTCTTCATATATTTTCCACCTTTTCAGGCTCTTCATTTTTGTGAACTCCGCTTCATGCTCCTCCTTTTCTTCAGACCGTTTCATGCTCATCTCATTTTTGACATCTTTTGAAGCTCTTCATATTTTTCACACCTTTTGAATCTCTTCATATTTTTCATATTTTTGAAGTTCTTCATATTTTTCACACGTTTTCAGGCTCCTCTTGTTTTTCAACACCGCTTCATGCTTCTCCTGTTTTTCAGACCGTTTCATGCTCCTCATATTTTTGACACATTTTGAATCTCTTCACATTTTTCACACCTATTGAAGCTCTTCATATTTTTCATAATTTTGAAGCTCTTCATATTTTTCACACGTTTTCAGGCTCTTCATCTTTTCAACACCGCTTCATGCTCCTGCTATTTTCCAGACCGTTTCATACTCCTCATATTTTTGACACGTTTTGAGGCTCTTCATATTTTTCACACCTTTTCAAGCTCTTCATGTTTTTGAACAACGTTTCATGATCCTCCTATTTTTCTGAACGTTTCATTCTCCTCATATTTTTGACACCTTTTAAAGCTCTTCATATTTTTCACACCTTTCAAGCTCTTCGTGTTTTTGAACATCGCTTCATGCTCCTCCTATTTTTCAACTGTTTCATGCTCCTCATGTATTTCACACCTTTTGAAGCGCTTCATATATTTCGCATGTTTTCAGGCTCTTCATGTTTTTCAAAACCAATTCATGCTCCTCCTATTTTTCAGACTGTTTCATGCTCTTCAAATTTTTGACACCTTTTGAAGCTCTTCATATATTTTCCACCTTTTCAGGCTCTTCATTTTTGTGAACTCCGCTTCATGCTCCTCCTTTTCTTCAGACCGTTTCATGCTCATCTCATTTTTGACATCTTTTGAAGCTCTTCATATTTTTCACACCTTTTGAATCTCTTCATATTTTTCATATTTTTGAAGTTCTTCATATTTTTCACACGTTTTCAGGCTCCTCATGTTTTTCAACACCGCTTCATGCTTCTCCTGTTTTTCAGACCGTTTCATGCTCCTCATATTTTTGACACATTTTGAAGCTCTTCATATTTTTCACATCTTTTCAGGCTCTTCATGTTTTTCAACACCACTTCATGCTCCTCGTATTTTTCAGACCTTTTCATGCTCCTCATATTTTTGACACCTTTTGAAGCTCTTCATATTTTTCACACCTTTTGAAGCTCTTCGTATTTTTCACACCTTTTCAAGCTCTTCATGTTTTTCAACACCGCTTCATGCTCCTCCTATTTTTCACAACTTTTGAAGCTCTTCATATTTTTCACACCTTTTCAGGCTCTTCATGTTTTTCAACACCACTTCATGCTGCTCCTATTTTTCAGACCGTTTCATGCTCCTCATATTTTTGAAAGCTTTCGAAGCTCTTCATATTTTTCACACATTTTCAGGCTCTTCATATTTTTCAACACCGCTTCATGATCCTCCTATTTTTCAGACCGTTTCATGCTCCTCATGTATTTCACACGTTTTGAAGCTCTTCATATTTTTCACACGTTTTCAGCCTCCTCATGTTTTTCGTCAATGCTTCATGCTCCTTCTCTTTTTCAGACCGTTTCATGCTCCTCATAGTTTTGACACGTTTTGAAGCTCTTCATATTTTTCACAGCTTTTCAGGCTCTTCATGTTTTTAAACACCACTTCATGCTCCTCCTATTTTTCAGACCGTTTCATGCTCCTCATGTATTTCACACCTTTTGAAGCTCTTCATTTTTCACACCTTTCCAAGCTCTTCATGTTTTTGACACGGTTTCATGCTCCTCCTATTTTTCAGACCGTTTCATGCTCCTCACATTTTTGACACCTTTTGAAGCTCTTCATATTTTTCACATGATTTCAGGCTCTTCATGTTTTTCAACAACACTTCATGCTCCACCATTTTTCAGACCGCTTCATGCTCATCTCATTTTTGACACTTTTTGAAAGTGTTCATATTTTTCACACCTTTTGAAGCTCTTCATATTTTTCACACCTTTTCAGGCTCTTCATGTTTTTGAACAGCGCTTCATGCTGCTCCTAATTTTCAGACCGTTTCATCCTTCTCATATTTTTGACACGTTTTGAAGCTCTTCATATTTTTCACACATTTTCAGGCTCTTCATGTATTTCAACACCACTTCATGCTCCTCCTATTTTTCAGACCTTTTCATGCTCCTCATATTTTTGACACCTTTTGAAGCTCTTCATATTTTTCACACCTTGTCAGGCTGTACATGTTTTTGAACACCTCTTCATGCTCTTCCTATTTTTCAGACCGTTTCATGCTCATGTCAATTTTCACACCTTTCAGGCTCTTCTTATTTTTCAAACCAGTGAAGCTCTTCATATTTTTCACACTTTTTCAGGCTTTTCTTGTTTAGAACACGGCTTCATGCTCCTCCTATTTTTCATACCCTTTCATGCTCCTCCTAGTTTTCAGACCGTTTCATGCTCCTCATATTTTTGACACCTTTTGAAGCTCTTCATATTTTTCACACCATTTCAGCCTCTTCAAGTTTTTGAACAATGTTACAATGCTCCTCCTATTTTTCAGACCGTTTCATGCTCCTCATATTTTTGACACCTTTTGAAGCTCTTCATATTTTTCACACCTTTTGAAGCTCTTCATATATTTCACACTTTTTCAGGCTCTTCATGTTTTTCAACACCACTTCATGCTTCTCCTATTTCTCAGACCGTTTCATGCTCATCTCATTTTTGACAGCATTTGAAGCTCTTCATATTTTTCACAACTTTTGAAGCTCTTCATATGTTTCACACCTTTTCAGGCTCCTCATGTTTTTCAACACCGCTTCATGCTCCTCCTATTTTTCAGACCGTTTCATGCTCCTCTCATTTCTGAAATCTTTTGAAGCTCTTCATATATTTCACACATTTTCAGGCTCTTAATGTTTTTCAACACCACTTCATGCTCCTCCTATTTTTCAGACCGTTTCATGCTCATCTAATTTTTGACACCTTCTGAAGCTCTTCATAGTTTTCGCAAATTTTCAGGCTCTTCATATTTTTGAACACCGCTTCATGCTCCTCCTATTTTTCAGACCGTTTCATGCTCCTCATGTATTTCACACATTTTGAAGCTCTTCATATTTTACGCACCTTTTAAGGCTCGTCATGATTTTCAACACCACTTCATGCTCCTCCTATTTTCAGACCGTTTTTGCTCCTCATATATTTGACACCTTTTGAAACTCTTCATATATTTCACACCATTTCAGGCTCTTCAAATTTTTGAACACCACTTCATGCTCCTCCTATTTTTCACACCGTTTCATGCTCATCTAATTTTTGACACCTTTTGAAGATCTTCATATATTTCACACCTTTTGAAGCTCTTCATATTTTCCACATTTTTGAAGATCTTCAAATTTTTCACACGTTTTCAGGCTCTTCATGTTTTTGAACACCGCTTCATGCTCCTCATATATTTCAGACCGTTTCATGCTCCTCATATTTGTGACACCTTTTGAAGCTCTTCGTATTTTTCTCACATTTTCAGGCTCTTCATGTTTTTCAACATGACTTCATGCTCCTCCTATTTTTCAGACCGTTTCAGTCTCCTCATATTTTTGACACCTTTTGAAATCTTCATATACTTCACACCTTTTCAGGTTCTTCATTTTTGTGAAAACAACTTCATGTTCCTTCTATTTCTCAGACCGTTTCATGGTCATCTCATTTTTGACAGCTTTTGAAGCTCTTCATATTTTTCAACACCGCATCATACTCCTCTATTTTTCAGAGAGTTTCATGCTCCTCTTATTTTTGACACGTTTTGAAGCTCTTCATATTTTTCACACCTTTTCAGGCTCTTCATGTTTTTCAACACTGTTTCATGATCCTCCTATTTTTCAGACCGTTTCATGCTCCTCATAATTTTGACACCTTTTGAAGCTCTTCTTATATTTCACACCTTTTCAGACTCTTCATGTTTTCGAAAACCACTTCAAGTTCCTCCTATTTGTGTGACCGTTTCATGCTCTTCATATTTTTGACACCTTTTGAAGCTCTTCATATTTTTCACACCTTTTGAAGCTCTTCATATATTTCACACATTTTCAGGCTCTTCATGTTTTTCAACACCACTTCATGCTCCTGCTATTTTTCAGACCGTTTCATGCTCTTCATATTTTTGACACCTTTTGAAGCTGTTCATATTTTTCACACCTTTTGAACCTCTTCATATATTTCACACCTTTTGAAGCTCTTCATATTTTTCACATTTTTGAAGCTCTTCAAATTTTTCACACCTTTTCATGCTCTTCAGGATTTTGAACACCGCTTCATGCTCCTCCGGTTTTTCAGACCGTTTCATACTCCTCATATATTTGACACCTTTTGAAGCTCTTCATATTTTTCACACATTTTCAGGCTCTTCATGTTTTTCAACACAACTTCATGCTCCTCCTATTTTGCAGACAGTATCATGCTCCTCATATTTTTGACACCTTTTGAAGCTCTTCATATTTCTCACACCTTTTCAGGCTCTTCATGTTTTTGAACACCACTTCATGCTCCTCCTATTTTTCAGACCGTTTCATGCTCCTCATGTATTTCACACCTTTTGAGGCTCTTCATATTTTTAACACCTTTTCAGGCTCCTCATGATTTTCAACACCGCTTCATGCTCCTCGTATTTTTCAGACCGTTTCATGCTCATGTCATTTTTGACACATTTTGAATCTCTTCACATTTTTCACACCTATTGAAGCTCTTCATATTTTTCATAATTTTGAAGCTCTTCATATTTTTCACACGTTTTCAGGCTCTTCATCTTTTCAACACCGCTTCATGCTCCTGCTATTTTCCAGACCGTTTCATACTCCTCATATTTTTGACACGTTTTGAGGCTCTTCATATTTTTCACACCTTTTCAAGCTCTTCATGTTTTTGAACAACGTTTCATGATCCTCCTATTTTTCTGAACGTTTCATTCTCCTCATATTTTTGACACCTTTTAAAGCTCTTCATATTTTTCACACCTTTCAAGCTCTTCGTGTTTTTGAACATCGCTTCATGCTCCTCCTATTTTTCAACTGTTTCATGCTCCTCATGTATTTCACACCTTTTGAAGCGCTTCATATATTTCGCATGTTTTCAGGCTCTTCATGTTTTTCAAAACCAATTCATGCTCCTCCTATTTTTCAGACTGTTTCATGCTCTTCAAATTTTTGACACCTTTTGAAGCTCTTCATATATTTTCCACCTTTTCAGGCTCTTCATTTTTGTGAACTCCGCTTCATGCTCCTCCTTTTCTTCAGACCATTTCATGCTCATCTCATTTTTGACATCTTTTGAAGCTCTTCATATTTTTCACACCTTTTGAATCTCTTCATATTTTTCATATTTTTGAAGTTCTTCATATTTTTCACACGTTTTCAGGCTCCTCATGTTTTTCAACACCGCTTCATGCTTCTCCTGTTTTTCAGACCGTTTCATGCTCCTCATATTTTTGACACATTTTGAAGCTCTTCATATTTTTCACATCTTTTCAGGCTCTTCATGTTTTTCAACACCACTTCATGCTCCTCCTATTTTTCAGACCTTTTCATGCTCCTCATATTTTTGACACCTTTTGAAGCTCTTCATATTTTTCACACCTTTTGAAGCTCTTCGTATTTTTCACATCTTTTCAGGCTCTTCATGTTTTTCAACACCGCTTCATGCTCCTCCTATTTTTCACAACTTTTGAAGCTCTTCATATTTTTCACACCTTTTCAGGCTCTTCATGTTTTTCAACACCACTTCATGCTGCTCCTATTTTTCAGACCGTTTCATGCTCCTCATATTTTTGAAAGCTTTTGAAGCTCTTCATATTTTTCACACATTTTCAGGCTCTTCATATTTTTCAACACCGCTTCATGATCCTCCTATTTTTCAGACCGTTTCATGCTCCTCATGTATTTCACACGTTTTGAAGCTCTTCATATTTTTCACACGTTTTCAGCCTCCTCATGTTTTTCATCAATGCTTCATGCTCCTTCTCTTTTTCAGACCGTTTCATGCTCCTCATAGTTTTGACACGTTTTGAAGCTCTTCATATTTTTCACACCTTTCCAGGCTCTTCATGTTTTTGACACGGTTTCATGCTCCTCCTATTTTTCAGACCGTTTCATGCTGCTCACATTTTTGACACCTTTTGAAGCTCTTCATATTTTTCACATGATTTCAGGCTCTTCATGTTTTTCAACAACACTTCATGCTCCACCATTTTTCAGACCGCTTCATGCTCATCTCATTTTTGACACTTTTTGAAAGTGTTCATATTTTTCACACCTTTTGAAGCTCTTCATATTTTTCACACCTTTTCAGGCTCTTCATGTTTTTGAACAGCGCTTCATGCTGCTCCTATTTTTCAGACCGTTTCATCCTTCTCATATTTTTGACACGTTTTGAAGCTCTTCATATTTTTCACACATTTTCAGGCTCTTCATGTATTTCAACACCACTTCATGCTCCTCCTATTTTTCAGACCGTTTCATGCTCCTCATATTTTTGACACCTTTTGAAGCTCTTCATATTTTTCACACCTTGTCAGGCTGTACATGTTTTTGAACACCTCTTCATGCTCTTCCTATTTTTCAGACCGTTTCATGCTCATGTCAATTTTCACACCTTTCAGGCTCTTCTTATTTTTCAAACCAGTGAAGCTCTTCATATTTTTCACACTTTTTCAGGCTTTTCATGTTTTTGAACACGGTTTCATGCTCCTCCTCTTTTTCAGACCGTTTCATGCTCATGTCAATTTTCACACCTTTCAGGCTCTTCTTATTTTTCAAACCAGTGAAGCTCTTCATATTTTTCACACCTTTTCAGGCTCTTCATGTTTTTGAACACGGTTTCATGCTCCTCCTCTTTTTCAGACCGTTTCATGCTCCTCATATTTTTGACACCTGTAAAAGCTCTTCATATTTTTCACACCTTTTCAGGTTCTTTATGTTTTGAAGACCGTTTCATGGTCCTCCTATTTTTCAGCCCGTTCATGCTCCTCATATTTTTGACACATTTTGAACCTTTTCATATTTTTCACACGTTTTCAGGCTCTTCATGTTTTTGAACACCGCTTCATGCTCCTCCTAATTTTCAGACCGTTTCATGCTCCTCATGTATTTAACACCTTTTGAAGCTCTTCATATTTTTCTCACCTTTTAGGCTTTCATGTTTTTGAACACCTTTTCATGCTCCTCCTAATTTTCAGACCGTTTCATGCTCCGCATGTATTTCACAGCTTTTGAAGCTCTTTATATTTTTCACACCTTTTCAGGCTCTTCATGTTTTTGAACACCGTTTCATGCTGCTCTTATTTTTCAGACCGTTTCATGCTCATCTCATTTTTGACACCATTTTAAGCTCTAAATATTTTTCACACCTTTTGAGCCTCTTCATATTTTTCACACGTTTTCACGCTCTTCATGTTTTTCAACACCGCTTCTTGATCCACCTATATTTCAGACCGTTTCATGCTCCCCATATTTTTGACACGTTTTGAAGCTCTTCATAGTTTACACACATTTTCAGGCTCTTCATGTTTTTGAACACCGCTTCATGCTCCTCTATTTTTAACACCTTTTGAAGCTCTTCATATATTTTACACTTTTTCAGGCTCTTCATGTTTTTCAACACCACTTCATGCTCCTCCTATTTTTCAGACCGTTTCATGCAAATCTAATTTTTGACACCTTTTGAAGCTCTTCATATTTTACACACATTTTCAGGCTCTTCATGTTTTTAAACACCGCTTCATGCTCCTCCTATTTTTCAGACCGTTTCATGCTCCTCATGTATTTCACACCTTTTGAAGCTCTTCATTTTTCACACCTTTCCAGGCTCTTCATGTTTTTGAAACGGTTTCATGCTCCTCCTATTTTTCAGACCGTTTCATGCTCCTCACATTTTTGACACCTTTTGAAGCTCTTCATATTTTTCACAACTTTTCAGACTCTTCATGTTTTTCAACACCGCTTCATGATCCTCCAATTTTTCAGACCGTTTCATGCTCCTCATATTTGTGACATCTTTTGAAGCTTTTCTTATTTTTCACACCTTTTAGGCTCTTCATGTTTTTAAGCACCACTTCATGCTCCTCCTATTTCTCAGACAGTTTCATGCTCCTCATATAGTGGACACCTTTTGAAGCTCTTCATATTTTTCACATCTTTTCAGTCTCTTCATGTTTTTCAACACCACTTCATGCTCGTCCTATTTTCCAAACCGTTACATGCTCCTCATATTTTTGACACCTTTTGAAGCTCTTCATATTTTTAACACCTTTTCAGGTTCTTCATGTTTTTCAACACCGCTTCATGCTCCTCCTATTTTTCTGACCGTTTCATGCTCCTCATGTATTTCACACCTTTTGAAGCTCTTCATATTTTTCACACCTCTTGTAGCTCTTCATATCTTTCACACCTTTTGAGGGTCTTCATGTTTTTCAACACCGTTTCTTGCTCATCCTATAATTCAGACGGTTTCATGCTCCTCAAGTCTTTCACTCCTTTTGAAGCTCTTCATATTTTACACACCTTTTCAGGCTCTTCATGATTTTCAACCCCACTTCATGCTCCTCCGATTTTTCAGACCGTTTCATGCTCATCTCAGTTTTGACACCTTTTGAAGCTCTTCATATTTTTCACACCTTTTGAAGCTGTTCATATTTTTCACACCTTTTCAGGCTCTTCTTGTTTTTGAACACGGTTTCATGCTCCTCCTCTTTTTCAGACCGTTTCATGCTCCTCATATTTTTGACACCTTTAAAAGCTCTTCATATTTTTCATACCTTTTCAGGTTCTTTATGTTTTGAAGACCGTTTCATGGTCCTGCTATTTTTCAGACCGTTTCATGCTCCTCATATTTTTGACACATTTTGAACCTTTTCATATTTTTCACACGTTTTCAGGCTCTTCATGTTTTTGAACACCGCTTCATGCTCCTCCTAATTTTCAGACCGTTTCATGCTCCTCATGTATTTAACACCTTTTGAAGCTCTTCATATTTTTGTCACCTTTTCAGGCTTTCATGTTTTTGAACACCTTTTCATGCTCCTCCTATTTTTCAGACCGTTTCATGCTCCACATGTATTTCACAGCTTTTGAAGCTCTTTATATTTTTCACAACGTTTCAGACTCTTCATGTTTTTCAACACCGCTTCATGGTCCTCCAATTTTTCAGACCGTTTCATGCTCCTCATAGTTGTGACATCTTTTGAAGCTTTTCTTATTTTTCACAACTTTTAGGCTCTTCATGTTTTTCAGCACCACTTCATGCTCCTCCTATTTCTCAGACAGTTTCTTGCTCCTCATATTGTGGACACCTTTTGAAGCTCTTCATATTTTTCACATCTTTTCAGTCTCTTCATATTTTTCAACACCACTTCATGCTCGTCCTATTTTCCAAACCGTTACATGCTCCTCATATTTTTGACACCTTTTGAATCTCTTCATATATTTCACACCTTTTCAGGCTCTTCATGTTTTTCAACACCACTTCATGCTCCACCTATTTTTCAGACCGTTTCATTCTCATCTCATTTTTGACACCTTTTGAAGCTCTTCATATTTTTCACACCTTTTGAAGCTCTTCATATTTTTCACACGTTTTCAGATCTTCATGTTTTTCAACACCGCTTCTTGATCCTCCTATTTTTTCAGACCGTTTCATGCTCCTCATATTTTTGACACGTTTTGAAGCTCTTCATATTTTACACACATTTTCAGGCTCTTCATGTTTTGGAACACCGCTTCATGACCCTCCTAATTTTCACACCTTTTGAAGCACTTCAAATTTTTCACACTTTTTCAGGCTCTTC
Source organism: Dama dama (assembly GCF_033118175.1). NCBI lineage: Eukaryota > Metazoa > Chordata > Mammalia > Artiodactyla > Cervidae > Dama > Dama dama. The sequence continues at coordinate 1,327,203 of NW_026870894.1, read as the reverse complement.
ATACTTTTGAACACGGTTTCCTGCTCCTCATTTTTTTCAGACCGTTTCATGCTCCTCATATTTTTGACACCTTTTGAATCTCTTCATATATTTCACACGTTTTCAGGCTCTTCATGTATTGGAACACCGCTTCATGCTCCTCCTATTTTTCAGACGGTTTCATTCTCCTCATGTACCTCACACCTTTTGAAGCTCTTCATATATTTCACACTTTTTCAGGCTCTTCATGTTTTTCAACTCCACTTCATGCTCCTCCTATTTTTCAGACCGTTTCATGCTCATCTCATTTTTGACACCTTCTGAAGCTCTTCATATTTGTTACACCCTTTCAGGCTCTTCATGTTTTTCAACACGGCTTCATGCTCCTCCTATTTTTCAGACCGTTTCATGCTCCTCATATTTTTCACACCTTTTGAAGCTCTTCATATTTTTCACACCTTTTCAGGTTCTTCATGTTTTTCAACACCGCTTTAGGCTCCTCCTATTTCTCAGACCGCTTCATGCTCCTCATGTATTTCACACCTTTTGAAGCTCTTCATATTTTTCACACTTTTTGAAGCTCTTCATATTTTTCACACATTTTCAGGCTCTTCATGTTTTTCAACACCGCTTCATGCTCCTCCTATTTTTCAGACCGATTCATGCTCCTCAAGTATTTCACACCTTGAGGCTCTTCATATTTTTCACAGCTTTTCAGGCTCTTCATGTTTTTGAACACCGTTTCATGCTCCTCATATTTTTCAGACCGTTTCATGCTCCTCATATTTTTGACACATTGTGAAGGTCTTCATATTTTTAACACCTTTTCAGGCTCTTCATGTTTTTGAACACCGTTTCATGCAGCTCCTATTTTTCAGACCGTTTCATACTCCTCATAGTTTTGACACCTTTTGAAGCTTTTCATATTTTTCACACATTTTCAGGCTCTTCATGTTTTTCAACACCGCTTCATGCTCCTCCTATTTTTCAGACCGATTCATGCTCCTCAAGTATTTCAAACCTTGAGGCTCTTCATATTTTTCACAGCTTTTCAGGCTCTTCATGTTTTTGAACACCGTTTCATGCTCCTCGTATTTTTCAGACCGTTTCATGCTCCTCATATTTTTGACACATTTTGAAGCTCTTCATATTTTTCACACCTTTTCAGGCTCTTCAATTTTTTCAACAATGTTACAATGCTCCTCCTATTTTTCAGACTGTTTCATGCTCCTCATATTTTTGACACCTTTTGAAGCTCTTCGTATGTTTCACACCTTTTCAGACTCTTCAAGTTTTTGAACACTGCTTCATTCTCCTCCTTTTTTTCAGACCGTTTCATGCTCATGTCAATTTTCACACCTTTTCAGGCTCTTCTTATTTTTCAAACCAGTGAAGCTCTTCATATTTTTCACTCTTTTTCACGCTTTTCATGTTTAGAACACCGCTTCATGCTCCTCCTATTTTTCAGACCGTTTCATGCTCCTCACATTTTTGACACATTTGAAGCTCTTCATATTTTTCACAACTTTTCAGGCTCTTCATGTTTTTCAACACCGCTTCATGATCCTACAATTTTTCAGACCATTTCAAGCTCCTCATATTTTTGACACCTTTTGAATCTCTTCATATATTTTACACCTTTTCAGGCTCTTCACGTTTTTCAACACCACTTCATGCTCCTCCTTTTTCAGACCATTTCATGCTCATCTCATTTGTCACACTTTTTGAAGCTCTTCATATTTTTGACACCTTTTGAGCTCTTCATATTTTTCACACCTTTTGAGGCTCTTCATGTTTTTCAACACCGTTTCATGCTCCTCCTATAATTCAGACGGTTTCATGCTCCTCAAGTCTTTCACTCCTTTTGAAGCTCTTCATATTTTACACACCTTTTCAGGCTCTTCATGATTTTCAACCCCACTTCATGCTCCTCCGATTTTTCAGACCGTTTCATGCTCATCTCATTTTTGACACCTTTTGAAGCTCTTCATATTTTTCACACCTTTGAAGCTATTCATATTTTTCACACCTTTTCAGGCTCTTCATGTTTTTGAACTCGGTTTCATGCTCCTCCTCTTTTTCAGACCGCTTCATGCTCCTCATATTTTTGACAACTTTTGAAGCTCTTCATATTTTTCACAGCTTTTAAGCTCTTCATATTTTCACACGTTTTCAGGCTCTTCATGTTTTTCCACACAGCTTCATCATCCTCCTGTTTTCAGATCATTTCATGCTCCTCATATTTTTCAGACCGTTTCATGCTCCACATATTTTTGACAACTTTTGAAGCTCTTCATATTTCTCACAGCTTTTAAGCTCTTCATATTTTTCACAAGTTTTCAGGCTCTTCATGTTTTTCCACACCGCTTCATGCTTGTCCTATTTTCTAGACCGTTTCATGCTCCTCATGTATTTCCAACCTTTTGAAGCTCTTCATATTTTTCACACCTTTTCAGGCTCTTCATGTTTTTGAACACTGCTTCATGCTCCTCATATTTTTCATACCGTTTCATGCTCCTCATGTATTTCACACCTTTAGAAGCTCTTCATATTTTTCGCAGCTTTTCAGGCTCTTCAGTTTTTGAACACCGTTTCATGCTTCTCCTATTTTTCAGACTGTTTCAAGCTCCTCATATTTTTGAGACCTTTTGAAGCTCTTCATATTTTTCACACCTTTTCAGGCTCCCCATATTTTTCAACACGGCTTCATGATCCTCCTGTTTTTCAGACCGTTTCATGCTCCTCATATTTTGACACGTTTTGACGCTCTTCATATTTTTCACACCTTTTTAGGCTCTTCGTGTTTTTGAACACCGTTTCATGCTCCTCCTATTTTTCAGACCGTTTCATGATCCTCATATTTTGACGCGTTTTGAGGCTCTTCATATTTTTAACACCTTTTCAGGCTCTTCATGATTTTCAACACCGCTTCATGCTCCTCGTATTTTTCAGATCGTTTCATGCTCATGTCATTTTTGACACATTTTGAATCTCTTCACATTATTCACACCTATTGAAGCTCTTCATATTTTTCATAATTTTGAAGCTCTTCATATTTTTCACACGTTTTCAGGCTCTTCATCTTTTTCAACACCGCTTCATGCTCCTGCTATTTTCCAGACCGTTTCATACTCCTCATATTTTTGACACGTTTTGAGGCTCTTCATATTTTTCACACCTTTTCAAGCTCTTCATGTTTTTGAACAACGTTTCATGATCCTCCTATTTTTCTGAACGTTTCATGCTCCTCATATTTTTGACACCTTTTAAAGCTCTTCATATTTTTCACACCTTTCAAGCTCTTCGTGTTTTTGAATACCGCTTCATGCTCCTCCTATTTTTCAACTGTTTCATGCTCCTCATGTATTTCACACCTTTTGAAGCGCTTCATATATTTCGCATGTTTTCAGGCTCTTCATGTTTTTCAAAACCAACTCATGCTCCTCCTATTTTTCAGACTGTTTCATGCTCCTCAAATTTTTGACACCTTTTGAAGCTCTTCATATATTTTCCACCTTTTCAGGCTCTTCATTTTTGTGAACTCCGCTTCATGAACCTCCTTTTCTTCAGACCGTTTCATGCTCATCTCATTTTTGACATCTTTTGAAGCTCTTCATATTTTTCACACCTTTTGAATCTCTTCATATTTTTCATATTTTTGAAGCTCTTCATATTTTTCACACGTTTTCAGGCTCCTCATGTTTTTCAACACCGCTTCATGCTTCTCCTGTTTTTCAGACCATTTCATGCTCCTCATATTTTTGACACATTTTGAAGCTCTTCATATTTTTCACATCTTTTCAGGCTCTTCATGTTTTTCAACACCACTTCATGCTCCTCCTATTTTTCAGACCTTTTCATGCTCCTCATATTTTTGACACCTTTTGAAGCTCTTCATATTTTTCACACCTTTTGAAGCTCTTCGTATTTTTCACACCTTTTCAGGCTCTTCCTGTTTTTCAACACCTCTTCATGCTCCTCCTATTTTTCACAACTTTTGAAGCTCTTCATATTTTTCACACCTTTTCAGGCTCTTCATGTTTTTCAACACCACTTCATGCTGCTCATATTTTTCAGACCGTTTCATGCTCCTCATATTTTTGAAAGCTTTTGAAGCTCTTCATATTTTTCACATCTCTTCTGGCTCTTCATATTTTTCAACACTGCTTCATGATCCTCCTATTTTTCAGACCGTTTCATGCTCCTCATGTATTTCACACCTTTTGAAGCTCTTCATATTTTTCACACGTTTTCAGCCTCCTCAAGTTTTTCATCAATGCTTCATGCTCCTTCTCTTTTTCAGACCGTTTCATGCTCCTCATATTTTTCACACCTTTTGAAGCTCTTCATATTTTTCACACCTTTTAAGGCTCTTCACGTTTTTCAACACCGTCTCATGCTCCTCCTATTTTTCAGACCGTTTCATGCTCATCTAATTTTTGACACCTTCTGAAGCTCTTCATAGTTTTCGCAAATTTTCAGGCTCTTCATATTTTTGAACACCGCTTCATGCTCCTCCTATTTTTCAGACCGTTTCATGCTCCTCATGTATTTCACACATTTTGAAGCTCTTCATATTTTACGCGCCTTTTAAGGCTCGTCATGATTTTCAACACCACTTCATGCTCCTCCTATTTTCAGACCGTTTTTGCTCCTCATATATTTGACACCTTTTGAAACTCTTCATATATTTCACACCATTTCAGGCTCTTCAAATTTTTGAACACCACTTCATGCTCCTCCTATTTTTCACACCGTTTCATGCTCATCTAATTTTTGACACCTTTTGAAGATCTTCATATATTTCACACCTTTTGAAGCGCTTCATATTTTTCACATTTTTGAAGATCTTCAAATTTTTCACACGTTTTCAGGCTCTTCATGTTTTTGAACACCGCTTCATGCTCCTCATATATTTCAGACCGTTTCATGCTCCTCATATTTGTGACACCTTTTGAAGCTCTTCGTATTTTTCTCACATTTTCAGGCTCTTCATGTTTTTCAACATGACTTCATGCTCCTCCTATTTTTCAGACCGTTTCAGTCTCCTCATATTTTTGACACCTTTTGAAATCTTCATATACTTCACACCTTTTCAGGTTCTTCATTTTTTTGAAAAGAACTTCATGTTCCTTCTATTTCTCAGACCGTTTCATGGTCATCTCATTTTTGACAGCTTTTGAAGCTCTTCATATTTTTCAACACCGCATCATACTCCTCTGTTTTTCAGAGAGTTTCATGCTCCTCTTATTTTTGACACGTTTTGAAGCTCTTCATATTTTTCACACCTTTTCAGGCTCTTCATGTTTTTCAACACTGTTTCATGATCCTCCTATTTTTCAGACCGTTTCATGCTCCTCATAATTTTGACACCTTTTGAAGCTCTTCTTATATTTCACACCTTTTCAGACTCTTCATGTTTTCGAAAACCACTTCAAGTTCCTCCTATTTGTGCGACCGTTTCATGCTCTTCATATTTTTGACACCTTTTGAAGCTCTTCATATTTTTCACACCTTTTGAAGCTCTTCATATATTTCACACATTTTCAGGCTCTTCATGTTTTTCAACACCACTTCATGCTCCTGCTATTTTTCAGACCGTTTCATGCTCTTCATATTTTTGACAACTTTTGAAGCTGTTCATATTTTTCACACCTTTTGAACCTCTTCATATATTTCACACCTTTTGAAGCTCTTCATATTTTTCACATTTTTGAAGCTCTTCAAATTTTTCACACCTTTTCATGCTCTTCATGATTTTGAACACCGCTTCATGCTCCTCCGGTTTTTCAGACCGTTTCATACTCCTCATATATTAGACACCTTTTGAAGCTCTTCATATTTTTCACACTTTTTCAGGCTCTTCATGTTTTTCAACACAACTTCATGCTCCTCCTATTTTGCAGACAGTATCATGCTCCTCATATTTTTGACACCTTTTGAAGCTCTTCATATTTCTCACACCTTTTCAGGCTCTTCATGTTTTTGACACGGTTTCATGCTCCTCCTATTTTTCAGACCGTTTCATGCTCCTCATGTATTTCACACCTTTTGAGGCTCTTCATATTTTTAACACCTTTTCAGGCTCCTCATGATTTTCAACACCGCTTCATGCTCCTCCTGTTTTTCAGACCGTTTCATGCTCATGTCATTTTTGACACATTTTGAATCTCTTCACATTTTTCACACCTATTGAAGCTCTTCATATTTTTCATAATTTTGAAGCTCTTCATATTTTTCACACGTTTTCAGGCTCTTCATCTTTTCAACACCGCTTCATGCTCCTGCTATTTTCCAGACCGTTTCATACTCCTCATATTTTTGACACGTTTTGAGGCTCTTCATATTTTTCACACCTTTTCAAGCTCTTCATGTTTTTGAACAACGTTTCATGATCCTCCTATTTTTCTGAACGTTTCATTCTCCTCATATTTTTGACACCTTTTAAAGCTCTTCATATTTTTCACACCTTTCAAGCTCTTCGTGTTTTTGAACATCGCTTCATGCTCCTCCTATTTTTCAACTGTTTCATGCTCCTCATGTATTTCACACCTTTTGAAGCGCTTCATATATTTCGCATGTTTTCAGGCTCTTCATGTTTTTCAAAACCAATTCATGCTCCTCCTATTTTTCAGACTGTTTCATGCTCTTCAAATTTTTGACACCTTTTGAAGCTCTTCATATATTTTCCACCTTTTCAGGCTCTTCATTTTTGTGAACTCCGCTTCATGCTCCTCCTTTTCTTCAGACCGTTTCATGCTCATCTCATTTTTGACATCTTTTGAAGCTCTTCATATTTTTCACACCTTTTGAATCTCTTCATATTTTTCATATTTTTGAAGTTCTTCATATTTTTCACACGTTTTCAGGCTCCTCATGTTTTTCAACACCGCTTCATGCTTCTCCTGTTTTTCAGACCGTTTCATGCTCCTCATATTTTTGACACATTTTGAATCTCTTCACATTTTTCACACCTATTGAAGCTCTTCATATTTTTCATAATTTTGAAGCTCTTCATATTTTTCACACGTTTTCAGGCTCTTCATCTTTTCAACACCGCTTCATGCTCCTGCTATTTTCCAGACCGTTTCATACTCCTCATATTTTTGACACGTTTTGAGGCTCTTCATATTTTTCACACCTTTTCAAGCTCTTCATGTTTTTGAACAACGTTTCATGATCCTCCTATTTTTCTGAACGTTTCATTCTCCTCATATTTTTGACACCTTTTAAAGCTCTTCATATTTTTCACACCTTTCAAGCTCTTCGTGTTTTTGAACATCGCTTCATGCTCCTCCTATTTTTCAACTGTTTCATGCTCCTCATGTATTTCACACCTTTTGAAGCGCTTCATATATTTCGCATGTTTTCAGGCTCTTCATGTTTTTCAAAACCAATTCATTCTCCTCCTATTTTTCAGACTGTTTCATGCTCTTCAAATTTTTGACACCTTTTGAAGCTCTTCATATATTTTCCACCTTTTCAGGCTCTTCATTTTTGTGAACTCCGCTTCATGCTCCTCCTTTTCTTCAGACCGTTTCATGCTCATCTCATTTTTGACATCTTTTGAAGCTCTTCATATTTTTCACACCTTTTGAATCTCTTCATATTTTTCATATTTTTGAAGTTCTTCATATTTTTCACACGTTTTCAGGCTCCTCATGTTTTTCAACACCGCTTCATGCTTCTCCTGTTTTTCAGACCGTTTCATGCTCCTCATATTTTTGACACATTTTGAAGCTCTTCATATTTTTCACATCTTTTCAGGCTCTTCATGTTTTTCAACACCACTTCATGCTCCTCCTATTTTTCAGACCTTTTCATGCTCCTCATATTTTTGACACCTATTGAAGCTCTTCATATTTTTCACACCTTTTGAAGCTCTTCGTATTTTTCACACCTTTTCAAGCTCTTCATGTTTTTCAACACCGCTTCATGCTCCTCCTATTTTTCACAACTTTTGAAGCTCTTCATATTTTTCACACCTTTTCAGGCTCTTCATGTTTTTCAACACCACTTCATGCTGCTCCTATTTTTCAGACCGTTTCATGCTCCTCATATTTTTGAAAGCTTTTGAAGCTCTTCATATTTTTCACACATTTTCAGGCTCTTCATATTTTTCAACACCGCTTCATGATCCTCCTATTTTTCAGACCGTTTCATGCTCCTCATGTATTTCACACGTTTTGAAGCTCTTCATATTTTTCACACGTTTTCAGCCTCCTCATGTTTTTCATCAATGCTTCATGCTCCTTCTCTTTTTCAGACCGTTTCATGCTCCTCATAGTTTTGACACGTTTTGAAGCTCTTCATATTTTTCACAGCTTTTCAGGCTCTTCATGTTTTTAAACACCACTTCATGTTCCTCCTGTTTTTCAGACCGTTTCATGCTCCTCATGTATTTCACACCTTTTGAAGCTCTTCATTTTTCACACCTTTCCAGGCTCTTCATGTTTTTGACACGGTTTCATGCTCCTCCTATTTTTCAGACCGTTTCATGCTCCTCACATTTTTGACACCTTTTGAAGCTCTTCATATTTTTCACATGATTTCAGGCTCTTGATGTTTTTCAACAACACTTCATGCTCCACCATTTTTCAGACCGCTTCATGCTCATCTCATTTTTGACACTTTTTGAAAGTGTTCATATTTTTCACACCTTTTGAAGCTCTTCATATTTTTCACACCTTTTCAGGCTCTTCATGTTTTTGAACAGCGCTTCATGCTGCTCCTAATTTTCAGACCGTTTCATCCTTCTCATATTTTTGACACGTTTTGAAGCTCTTCATATTTTTCACATATTTTCAGGCTCTTCATGTATTTCAACACCACTTCATGCTCCTCCTATTTTTCAGACCTTTTCATGCTCCTCATATTTTTGACACCTTTTGAAGCTCTTCATATTTTTCACACCTTGTCAGGCTGTACATGTTTTTGAACACCTCTTCATGCTCTTCCTATTTTTCAGACCGTTTCATGCTCATGTCAATTTTCACACCTTTCAGGCTCTTCTTATTTTTCAAACCAGTGAAGCTCTTCATATTTTTCACACTTTTTCAGGCTTTTCATGTTTAGAACACGGCTTCATGCTCCTCCTATTTTTCATACCCTTTCATGCTCCTCCTATTTTTCAGACCGTTTCATGCTCCTCATATTTTTGACACCTTTTGAAGCTCTTCATATTTTTCACACCATTTCAGCCTCTTCAAGTTTTTGAACAATGCTACAATGCTCCTCCTATTTTTCAGACCGTTTCATGCTCCTCATATTTTTGACACCTTTTGAAGCTCTTCATATTTTTCACACCTTTTGAAGCTCTTCATATATTTCACACTTTTTCAGGCTCTTCATGTTTTTCAACACCACTTCATGCTTCTCCTATTTCTCAGACCGTTTCATGCTCATCTCATTTTTGACAGCATTTGAAGCTCTTCATATTTTTCACAACTTTTGAAGCTCTTCATATGTTTCACACCTTTTCAGGCTCCTCATGTTTTTCAACACCGCTTCATGCTCCTCCTATTTTTCAGACCATTTCATGCTCCTCTCATTTCTGAAATCTTTTGAAGCTCTTCATATATTTCACACATTTTCAGGCTCTTAATGTTTTTCAACATCACTTCATGCTCCTCCTATTTTTCAGACCGTTTCATGCTCATCTAATTTTTGACACCTTCTGAAGCTCTTCATAGTTTTCGCAAATTTTCAGGCTCTTCATATTTTTGAACACCGCTTCATGCTCCTCCTATTTTTCAGACCGTTTCATGCTCCTCATGTATTTCACACATTTTGAAGCTCTTCATATATTACGCACCTTTTAAGGCTCGTCATGATTTTCAACACCACTTCATGCTCCTCCTATTTTCAGACCGTTTTTGCTCCTCATATATTTGACACCTTTTGAAACTCTTCATATATTTCACACCATTTCAGGCTCTTCAAATTTTTGAACACCACTTCATGCTCCTCCTATTTTTCACACCGTTTCATGCTCATCTAATTTTTGACACCTTTTGAAGATCTTCATATATTTCACACCTTTTGAAGCTCTTCATATTTTCCACATTTTTGAAGATCTTCAAATTTTTCACACGTTTTCAGGCTCTTCATGTTTTTGAACACCGCTTCATGCTCCTCATATATTTCAGACCGTTTCATGCTCCTCATATTTGTGACACCTTTTGAAGCTCTTCGTATTTTTCTCACATTTTCAGGCTCTTCATGTTTTTCAACATGACTTCATGCTCCTCCTATTTTTCAGACCGTTTCAGTCTCCTCATATTTTTGACACCTTTTGAAATCTTCATATACTTCACACCTTTTCAGGTTCTTCATTTTTTTGAAAAGAACTTCATGTTCCTTCTATTTCTCAGACCGTTTCATGGTCATCTCATTTTTGACAGCTTTTGAAGCTCTTCATATTTTTCAACACCGCATCATACTCCTCTATTTTTCAGAGAGTTTCATGCTCCTCTTATTTTTGACACGTTTTGAAGCTCTTCATATTTTTCACACCTTTTCAGGCTCTTCATGTTTTTCAACACTGTTTCATGATCCTCCTATTTTTCAGACCGTTTCATGCTCCTCACATTTTTGACACCTTTTGAAGCTCTTCATATTTTTCACATGATTTCAGGCTCTTGATGTTTTTCAACAACACTTCATGCTCCACCATTTTTCAGACCGCTTCATGCTCATCTCATTTTTGACACTTTTTGAAAGTGTTCATATTTTTCACACCTTTTGAAGCTCTTCATATTTTTCACACATTTTCAGGCTCTTCATGTTTTTGAACAGCGCTTCATGCTGCTCCTATTTTTCAGACCGTTTCATCCTTCTCATATTTTTGACACGTTTTGAAGCTCTTCATATTTTTCACACATTTTCAGGCTCTTCATGTATTTCAACACCACTTCATGCTCCTCCTATTTTTCAGACCGTTTCATGCTCCTCATATTTTTGACACCTTTTGAAGCTCTTCATATTTTTCACACCTTGTCAGGCTGTACATGTTTTTGAACACCTCTTCATGCTCTTCCTATTTTTCAGACCGTTTCATGCTCATGTCAATTTTCACACCTTTCAGGCTCTTCTTATTTTTCAAACCAGTGAAGCTCTTCATATTTTTCACACTTTTTCAGGCTTTTCATGTTTAGAACACCGCTTCATGCTCCTCCTATTTTTCAGACCCTTTCATGCTCATCTCATTTTTGACACCTTTTCAGGCTATTCATATTTTTCAAACCTTTTGAAGCTCTTCATATTTTTCACACTTTTTCATGCTCTTCATGTTTTGAACACCGCTTCATGCTCCTCCTATTTTTCAGACCGTTTCATGCTCCTCATATTTTTGAAACCTGTTGAAGCTCCTCATGTATTTCACACCTTTTGAAGCTCTTCATATTTTTCACACGATTTCAGGCTCTTCATGTTTTTCAACAATACTTCATGCTCCACCATTTTTGAGACCGCTTCATGCTCATCTCATTTTTGACAATTTTTGAAACTGTTCATATTTTTCACACCTTTTGAAGCTCTTCATGTTTTTCACACGTTTTCAGGCTCTTCATGTTTTTCAAAACCGCTTCATGCTTCTCCTATTTTTCACACCTTTTGAAGCTCTTCATATTTTTCACACGTTTTCAGGCTCTTCATGTTTTTGAACACCTCTTCATGCTCTTCCTATTTTTCAGACCGTTTCATGCTCATGTCAATTTTCACACCTTTTCAGGCTCTTCTTCTTTTTCAAACCAGTGAAGCTCTTCATATTTTTCACACTTTTTCAGGCTTTTCATGTTTAGAACACCGCTTCATGCTCCTCCTATTTTTCAGACCGTTTCATGCTCCTCTCATTTTTGACACCTTTGAAGCTATTCATATTTTTCACACCTTTTGAAGCTGTTCATATTTTTCACACCTGTTCAGGCTCTTCATGTTTTTCTACACCGCATCATGCTCCTCCTATTTTTCAGACTGTTTCATGCTCCTCTTATTTTTGACACCTTTTGAAGCTATTCATATTTTTCACAACTTTTCAGGCTCTTCATGTTTTTCTACACCGCTTCATGCTCCTCCTATTTTTCACACCATTTCATGCTCATCTCATTCTTGACACTTTTTGCAGCTCTTCATATTTTTCACACGTTTTCAGGCTCTTCATATTTTTCAACACCGCTTCATGATCCTCCTATTTTTCAGACCGTTTTATGCTCCTCATGTATTTCACACCTTTGAAGCTCTTCATATTTTTCAGACATTTTCAGACTCTTCATATTTTTGAACACGGTTTCATGCTCCTCCTATTTTTCAGAACGTTTCATGCTCCTCATATTTTTACACCCTTGGAAGCTCTTCACATTTTTCACACCTTTTCAGGCTCTTCATGTTTTTCAACACGGCTTCTTGATCCTCCTATTTTTCAGACCGTTTCATGCTCATCTCATTTTTGACACCTCAGGAAGCTCTTCATATTTTTCACACCTTTTGAAGCTCTTCATATTTTTCACAACTTTTCAGGCTCTTCATGTTTTTCAACACCGCTTCATGATCCTCCAATTTTTCAGACCATTTCAAGCTCCTCATATTTTTGACACCTTTTGAATCTCTTCATATATTTTACACCTTTTCAGGCTCTTCATGTTTTTCAACACCACTTCATGCTCCTCCTTTTTCACACCATTTCATGCTCATCTCATTTGTCACACTTTTTGAAGCTCGTCATATTTTTGACACCTTTTGAGCTCTTCATATTTTTCACACCTTTTGAGGCTCTTCATGTTTTTCAACACCGTTTCATGCTCCTCCTATAATTCAGACGGTTTCATGCTCCTCAAGTCTTTCACTCCTTTTGAAGCTCTTCATATTTTACACACCTTTTCAGGCTCTTCATGATTTTCAACCCCACTTCATGCTCCTCCGATTTTTCAGACCGTTTCATGCTCATCTCATTTTTGACACCTTTTGAAGCTCTTCATATTTTTCACACCTTTTGAAGCTGTTCATATTTTTCACAACTTTTCAGACTCTTCATGTTTTTGAACACGGTTTCATGCTCCTCCTCTTTTTCAGACCGTTTCATGCTCCTCATATTTTTGACACCTTTAAAAGCTCTTCATATTTTTCACACCTTTTCAGGTTCTTTATGTTTTGAAGACCGTTTCATGGTCCTCCTATTTTTCAGCCCGTTCATGCTCCTCATATTTTTGACACATTTTGAACCTTTTCATATTTTTCACACGTTTTCAGGCTCTTCATGTTTTTGAACACCGCTTCATGCTCCTCCTAATTTTCAGACCGTTTCATGCTCCTCATGTATTTAACACCTTTTGAAGCTCTTCATATTTTTCTCACCTTTTAGGCTTTCATGTTTTTGAACACCTTTTCATGCTCCTCCTATTTTTCAGACCGTTTCATGCTCCGCATGTATTTCACAGCTTTTGAAGCTCTTTATATTTTTCACACCTTTTCAGGCTCTTCATGTTTTTGAACACCGTTTCATGCTGCTCTTATTTTTCAGACCGTTTCATGCTCATCTCATTTTTGACACCATTTTAAGCTCTAAATATTTTTCACACCTTTTGAGCCTCTTCATATTTTTCACACGTTTTCACGCTCTTCATGTTTTTCAACACCGCTTCTTGATCCACCTATATTTCAGACCGTTTCATGCTCCCCATGTTTTTGACACGTTTTGAAGCTCTTCATAGTTTACACACATTTTCAGGCTCTTCATGTTTTTGAACACCGCTTCATGCTCCTCTATTTTTAACACCTTTTGAAGCTCTTCATATATTTTACACTTTTTCAGGCTCTTCATGTTTTTCAACACCACTTCATGCTCCTCCTATTTTTCAGACCGTTTCATGCTAATCTAATTTTTGACACCTTTTGAAGCTCTTCATATTTTACACACATTTTCAGGCTCTTCATGTTTTTAAACACCGCTTCATGCTCCTCCTATTTTTCAGACCGTTTCATGCTCCTCATGTATTTCACACCTTTTGAAGCTCTTCATTTTTCACACCTTTCCAGGCTCTTCATGTTTTTGAAACGGTTTCATGCTCCTCCTATTTTTCAGACCGTTTCATGCTCCTCACATTTTTGACACCTTTTGAAGCTCTTCATATTTTTCACAACTTTTCAGACTCTTCATGTTTTTCAACACCGCTTCATGATCCTCCAATTTTTCAGACCGTTTCATGCTCCTCATATTTGTGACATCTTTTGAAGCTTTTCTTATTTTTCACACCTTTTAGGCTCTTCATGTTTTTAAGCACCACTTCATGCTCCTCCTATTTCTCAGACAGTTTCATGCTCCTCATATAGTGGACACCTTTTGAAGCTCTTCATATTTTTCACATCTTTTCAGTCTCTTCATGTTTTTCAACACCACTTCATGCTCGTCCTATTTTCCAAACCGTTACATGCTCCTCATATTTTTGACACCTTTTGAAGCTCTTCATATTTTTAACACCTTTTCAGGTTCTTCATGTTTTTCAACACCGCTTCATGCTCCTCCTATTTTTCTGACCATTTCATGCTCCTCATGTATTTCACACCTTTTGAAGCTCTTCATATTTTTCACACCTTTTGTAGCTCTTCATATCTTTCACACCTTTTGAGGCTCTTCATGTTTTTCAACACCGTTTCTTGCTCATCCTATAATTCAGACGGTTTCATGCTCCTCAAGTCTTTCACTCCTTTTGAAGCTCTTCATATTTTACACAACTTTTCAGGCTCTTCATGATTTTCAACCCCACTTCATGCTCCTCCGATTTTTCAGACCGTTTCATGCTCATCTCAGTTTTGACACCTTTTGAAGCTCTTCATATTTTTCACACCTTTTGAAGCTGTTCATATTTTTCACACCTTTTCAGGCTCTTCTTGTTTTTGAACACGGTTTCATGCTCCTCCTCTTTTTCAGACCGTTTCATGCTCCTCATATTTTTGACACCTTTAAAAGCTCTTCATATTTTTCATACCTTTTCAGGTTCTTTATGTTTTGAAGACCGTTTCATGGTCCTGCTATTTTTCAGACCGTTTCATGCTCCTCATATTTTTGACACATTTTGAACCTTTTCATATTTTTCACACGTTTTCAGGCTCTTCATGTTTTTGAACACCGCTTCATGCTCCTCCTAATTTTCAGACCGTTTCATGCTCCTCATGTATTTAACACCTTTTGAAGCTCTTCATATTTTTGTCACCTTTTCAGGCTTTCATGTTTTTGAACACCTTTTCATGCTCCTCCTATTTTTCAGACCGTTTCATGCTCCACATGTATTTCACAGCTTTTGAATCTCTTTATATTTTTCACAACTTTTCAGACTCTTCATGTTTTTCAACACCGCTTCATGGTCCTCCAATTTTTCAGACCGTTTCATGCTCCTCATAGTTGTGACATCTTTTGAAGCTTTTCTTATTTTTCACAACTTTTAGGCTCTTCATGTTTTTCAGCACCACTTCATGCTCCTCCTATTTCTCAGACAGTTTCTTGCTCCTCATATTGTGGACACCTTTTGAAGCTCTTCATATTTTTCACATCTTTTCAGTCTCTTCATATTTTTCAACACCATTTCATGCTCGTCCTATTTTCCAAACCGTTACATGCTCCTCATATTTTTGACACCTTTTGAATCTCTTCATATATTTCACACCTTTTCAGGCTCTTCATGTATTTCAACACCACTTCATGCTCCACCTATTTTTCAGACCGTTTCATGCTCATCTCATTTTTGACACCTTTTGACGCTCTTCATATTTTTCACACCTTTTGAAGCTCTTCATATTTTTCACACGTTTTCAGATCTTCATGTTTTTCAACACCGCTTCTTGATCCTCCTATTTTTTCAGACCGTTTCATGCTCCTCATATTTTTGACACGTTTTGAAGCTCTTCATATTTTACACACATTTTCAGGCTCTTCATGTTTTGGAACACCGCTTCATGACCCTCCTAATTTTCACACCTTTTGAAGCACTTCAAATTTTTCACACTTTTTCAGGCTCTTCATACTTTTGAACACGGTTTCCTGCTCCTCATTTTTTTCAGACCGTTTCATGCTCCTCATATTTTTGACACCTTTTGAATCTCTTCATATATTTCACACGTTTTCAGGCTCTTCATGTATTGGAACACCGCTTCATGCTCCTCCTATTTTTCAGACGGTTACATTCTCCTCATGTACCTCACACCTTTTGAAGCTCTTCATATATTTCACACTTTTTCAGGCTCTTCATGTTTTTCAACACCACTTCATGCTCCTCCTATTTTTCAGACCGTTTCATGCTCATCTCATTTTTGACACCTTCTGAAGCTCTTCATATTTGTTACACCCTTTCAGGCTCTTCATGTTTTTCAACACGGCTTCATGCTCCTCCTATTTTTCAGACCGTTTCATGCTCCTCATATTTTTCACACCTTTTGAAGCTCTTCATATTTTTCACACCTTTTCAGGTTCTTCATGTTTTTCAACACCGCTTTAGGCTCCTCCTATTTCTCAGACCGTTTCATGCTCCTCATGTATTTCACACCTTTTGAAGCTCTTCATATTTTTCACACTTTTTGAAGCTCTTCATATATTTCACACGTTTTAAGTCTCTTCATGTTTTTCAACACCGCTTCATGCTCCTCCTATTTTTCAGACCGTTTCATGCTTCTCTTATTTTTAACACGTTTTGAGGCTCTTCATATATTTCACACCTTTTCAGGCTCTTCATGTTTTTGAACACCGCTTCATGCTCCTCCTATTTTTCAGACCGTTTCATGCTCCTCATATTTTGACACCTTTTGAAGCTCTTCATATTTTTCACACCTTTTCAGGCTCTTCATTTTTTTGAACACCGTTTCATGCTTCTCCTATTTTTCAGACCGTTTCATACTCCTCATAGTTTTGACACCTTTTGAAGCTCTTCATATTTTTCTCACCTTTTCAGGCTCTTTTTGTTTTTCAACACCGCTTCATGCTCCTCCTATTTTTCAGACCGATTCATGCTCCTCAAGTATTTCACACCTTGGGCTCTTCATATTTTTCACAGCTTTTCAGGCTCTTCATGTTTTTGAACACCGTTTCATGCTCCTCCTATTTTTCAGACCGTTTCATGCTCCTCATATTTTTGACACATTTTGAAGGTCTTCATATTTTTAACACCTTTTCAGGCTCTTCATGTTTTTGAACACCATTTCATGCAGCTCCTATTTTTCAGACCGTTTCATACTCCTCATAGTTTTGACACCTTTTGAAGCTTTTCATATTTTTCACACCTTTTCAGGCTCTTCATGTTTTTCAACACCGCTTCATGCTCCTCCTATTTTTCAGACCGATTCATGCTCCTCAAGTATTTCAAACCTTGAGGCTCTTCATATTTTTCACAGCTTTTCAGGCTCTTCATGTTTTTGAACACCGTTTCATGCTCCTCCTATTTTTCAGGCCGTTTCATGCTCCTCATATTTTTGACACATTTTGAAGCTCTTCATATTTTTCACACCTTTTCAGGCTCTTCAATTTTTTCAACAATGTTACAATGCTCCTCCTATTTTTCAGACCGTTTCATGCTCCTCATATTTTTGACACCTTTTGAAGCTCTTCATATTTTTCACACCTTTTGAAGCTCTTCATATATTTCACACTTTTTCAAGCTCTTCATGTTTTTCAACACCACTTCATGCTTCTCCTATTTCTCAGACCGTTTCATGCTCATCTCATTTTTGACAGCTTTTGAAGTTCTTCATATTTTTCACATCATTTGAAACTATTCATATTTTTCACACCTTTTCAGGCTCTTCATGTTTTTCAACACCGCTTTATGCTCCTCGTATTTTTCAGACCGTTTCATGCTCCTCTCATTTCTAAAATCTTTTGAAGCTCTTCATATATTTCACACATTTTCAGGCTCTTAATGTTTTTCAACACCACTTCATGCTCCTCCTATTTTTCAAACCGTTTCATGCTCATCTCATTTTTGACACCATCTGAAGCGCTTCATAGTTTTCACAAATTTTCAGGTTCTTCATATTTTTGAACACCGCTTCATGCTCCTCCTATTTTTCAGAACGTTTCATGCTCCTCATATTTTTCACACCTTTTGAAGCTATTCATATTTTTCCACGTTTTCAAGCTCTTCATGTTTTTCAACACCGCTTCATGCTCCTCCTATTTTTCAGACCGTTTAATGCTCCTCATGTATTTCACACCTTTTGAAGCTCTTCATATTTTTCCCAACTTTTCAGGCTCTTCATGTTTTTGAACACCGCTTCTTGATCCTCCTATTTTTCATACCGTTTCATGCTCCTCATATTTTTGACACCTTTTGTAGCTCTTCATATTTTTCACACCTTTTAAGGCTCTTCATGTTTTTCAACACCGTTTCATGCTCCTCCTATTTTCAGACAGTTTCTTGCTCCTCATAATTTTGACACCTTTGAATGTCTTCATATTTTTCACACCTTTTGAAGCTGTTCATATTTTTCACACCTTTTCAGGCTCTTCATGTTTTTCTACACCGCATCATGCTCCTCCTATTTTTCTTACTGTTTCATGCTCCTCTTATTTTTGACACCTTTTGAACTATTCATATTTTTCACAACTTTTCAGGCTCTTCATGTTTTTCTACACCGCTTCATGCTCCTCCTATTTTTCACACCATTTCATGCTCATCTCATTCTTGACACTTTTTGCAGCTCTTCATATTTTCACACGTTTTCAGGCTCTTCATATTTTTCAACACCGCTTCATGATCCTCCTATTTTTCAGACCGTTTTATGCTCCTCATGTATTTCACACCTTTGAAGCTCTTCATATTTTTCAGACCTTTTCAGACTCTTCATATTTTTGAACACGGTTTCATGCTCCTCCTATTTTTCAGAACGTTTCATGCTCCTCATATTTTTACACCTTTGGAAGCTCTTCACATTTTTCACACCTTCTCAGGCTCTTCATGTTTTTCAACACTGCTTCTTGATCCTCCTATTTTTCAGACCGTTTCATGCTCATCTCTTTTTTGACACCTCAGGTAGCTCTTCATATTTTTCACACCTTTTGAAGCTCTTCATATTTTTCACACCTTTTCAGGCTCTTCATATTTTTCAACACCGCTTCATGATCGTCCTGTTTTTCAGACCATTTCATGCTCGTCATATTATTGACAGCTTTTGAAGCTCTTCATATTTTTCACACCTTTTCAGGCTCTTCATGTTTATGAACACCGTTTCATGCTCCTCCTATTTTTCAGACCGTTTCATGCTGCTCATATTGTTGCCACTTTTTGAAGCTCTTCATATTTTTCACACCTTTTCAGGCTCTTCATGTTTTTCAACACCGCTTCATGCTCCTCCTATTTTTCAGACCTTTTCATGCTCCTCATATTTTTGAAACTTTTTGAAGCTCTTCATATTTTTCACACCTTTTCAGGCTCTTCAATTTTTTCAACAATGTTACAATGCTCCTCCAATTTTTCAGACCGTTTCATGCTCCTCATAATTTTGACACCTTTTGAAGCTCTTCATATTTTTCACACCTTTTGAAGCTCTTCATATATTTCACACTTTTTGAAGCTCTTCATGTTTTTCAACACCACTTCATGCTTCTCCTATTTCTCAGACCATTTCATGCTCATCTCATTTTTGACAGCTTTTGAAGTTCTTCATATTTTTCACATCTTTTGAAACTATTCATATTTTTCACACCTTTTCAGGCTCTTCACGTTTTTCAACACCCCTTCATGCTTCTCCTATTTTTCAGACCGTTTCATGCTCCTCTCATTTCTGAAATCTTTTGAAGCTTGTCATATATTTCACACATTTTCAGGCTCTCAATGTTTTTCAACACCACTTCATGCTCCTCCTATTTTTCAGACCGTTTCATGCTCATCTCATTTTTGACACATTCTGAAGCGCTTCATAGTTTTCACAAATTTTCAGGCTCTTCATATTTTTGAACACCTCTTCATGCTCCTCCTATTTTTCAAACCGTTTCATGCTCCTCATGTATTTCACACATTTTGCGGCTCTTCATATTTTACACACCTTTTCAGGTTCTTCATTATTTTCAACACCACTTCATGCTCCTCCTATTTTTCAGACGGTTTCATGTTCCTTATAATTTTGACACCTTTTGAAGCTCTTCATATTTTTCACACCTTTTCAGGCTCTTCATGTTTTTCAACACGGCTTCATGCTCCTCCTATTTTTCAGACCGTTTCATGCTCCTCATATTTTTCACACCTTTTGAAGCTCTTCATATTTTTCACACGTTTTCAGGCTCTTCATGTTTTTCAACACCGCTTCATGCTCCTCCTATTTTTCAGACCGTTTCATGCTTCTCATGTATTTCACACCTTTTGAAGCTCTTCATATTTTTCAGACCTTTTCAGGCTCTTCATGTTTTTGAACACCGTTTCATGCTCCTCATATTTTTCAGACTGTTTCATGCTCCTCATATTTTTGACACTTTTTGAAGCTCTTCATATTTTTCACACCTTTTCAAGCTCTTCATGTTTTTGAACACCGCTTCATGCTCCTCCTGTGTTTCAGAGCATTTCATGCTCCTCATGTATTTCACATCTTTTGAAGCTCTTCATCTTTTTGACACTTTTTGAAGCTCTTCATATTTTTCACACCATTTCAGGCTCTTCATTTTTTTGAACACCGCTTCACGCTCCTCCTATTTTTCAGACCGTTTCATGCTCCTCATATATTTCACACCTTTTGAAGCTCTTCATATTTTTCACACCTTTTGAAGCTCTTCATATTTTTTACAACTTTTCAGGCTCTTCATGTTTTTCTACACCACTTCATGCTCCTCCTATTTTTCAGACCATTTCATGCTCATCTCATTCTTGACACTTTTTGCAGCTCTTCATATTTTTCACACGTTTTCAGGCTCTTCATATTTTTCAACACCGCTTCATGATCCTCCTATTTTTCAGACCGTTTCATGCACCTCATGTATTTCACATCTTTTGAAGCTCTTCATATTTTTCAGACCTTTTCAGACTCTTCATATTTTGAACACGGTTTCATGCTCGTCATATTTTTCAGAACGTTTCATGCTCCTCAAGTATTTCACACCTTGAGGCTCTTCATATTTTTCACAGCTTTTCAGGCTCTTCATGTTTTTGAACACCGCTTCTTGATCCTCCTATTTTCAGACCGTTTCATGCTCCTCATATATTTCTCACCATTTGAAGCTCTTCATATATTTCACACCTTTTGAAGCTCTTCATATATTTCACACCATTTCAGGCACTTCATGTTTTTCAACACCACTTCATGCTCCTCCTATTTTTCAGTCCGTTTCATGCTCCTCATATATTTCTCACCATTTGAAGCTCTTCATATATTTCACACTTTTTGAAGCTCTTCATATATTTCACACCATTTCAGGTTCTTCATTTTTTTCAACACCACTTCATGCTCCTCCTATTTTTCAGACCGTTTCACGCTCATCTCATTTTTGACACCTCTGGAAGCTCTTCATATTTTTCACACCTTTTGAAGCTCTTCATATTTTTCACAACTTTTCAGGCTCTTCATATTTTTCAACACCGCTTCATGATCGTCCTGTTTTTCAGACCGTTTCATGCTCCTCATATTATTGACAGCTTTTGAAGCTCTTCATATTTTTCACACTTTTTCAGGCTCTTCATGTTTATGAACACCGTTTCATGCTCCTCCTATTTTTCAGACCGTTTCATGCTGCTCATATTGTTGACACCTTTTGAAGCTCTTCATATTTTTCACACATTTTCAGGCTCTTCATTTTTTTCAACATGGCTTCATGATCCTCCTATATTTCAGATCGTTTCATGCTCCTCATATTTTTGACACATTTTGTAGCTCTTCATATTTTTCACACCTTTTCAGGCTCTTCATGTCTCTCAACACCACTTCATGCCTCTCCTATTTTTCAGACCGTTTCATGTTCCTCCTATTTTTCAGATCATTTCATGCTCCTGATATTTTTGACACCTTTTGAAGCTCTTCATATTTTTCTCACATTTTAAGGCTCTTCATGTTTTCAACACCGTGACATGCTCCTCCTATTTTTCAGACGGTTTCATGCTCCTCATATTTTTTACTCCTTTTGAAGCTCTTCATATTTTTCACACCTTTTCAGGCTCTTCATCCTTTTCAACCCCACTTCATGCTCCTTCTATTTTGCAGACAGTTTCAGGCTCCTCATATTTTTGACAGCTTTTGAATCTCTTCATATTTTTCACACCTTTTCATGCTCTTCATGTTTTTCAACACCGTGTCATGCTCCTCCTATTTTTCAGACTGTTTCATGCTCCTCATATTTTTCACACCTTTAAAGCTCTTCATATGTTTCACACCTTTTCAGACTCTTCAAGTTTTTGAACACTGCTTCATTCTCCTCCTTTTTTTCAGACCGTTTCATGCTCCTCATGTATTTCACACATTTTGAAGCTCTTCAAATTTTTCACATCTTTTCAGGCTCTTCATGTTTTTGAACACCGCTTCATGCTCCTCCTATTTTTCAGACCGTTTCATGCTCCTCATATTTTTGACAGCTTTTGAAGCTCTTCATATATTTCATACCTTTTCAGACTCTTCATGTTTTTGAACACCGCTTCATGCTCCTCCTGATTTTCAGACCGTTTCATGCTCCTCCTATTTTTCAGACCGTTTCATGCTCCTCATATTTTTCACACCTTTGAAGCTCTTGATATTTTTCACAATTTTCAGGCTCTTCATGTTTTTCAACACCAATTCATGCTCCTCCTATTTTTCAGACCGTTTCATGCTCCTCACGTTTTTCACACCTTTTGAAGCTCTTCATATTTTTCACACTTTTTGAAGCTCTTCATATATTTCACACGTTTTAAGTCTCTTCATGTTTTTCAACACCGCTTCATGCTCCTCCTATTGTACAGACCGATTCATGCTCCTCTTATTTTTGACACGTTTTGAGGCTCTTCATATATTTCACACCTTTTCAGGCTCTTCATTTTTTTGAACACCGCTTCATGCTCCTCCTATTTTTCAGACCGTTTCATGCTCCTCATATATTTGACACCTTCTGAAGCCCTTCATATTTTTCACACCTTTTCATGTTTTCATGTTTTTCAACACCGCTTCATGCTCCTCCTATTTTTCAGACCGTTTCATGCTCCTCATGTATTTCACATCTTTTGAAGCTCTTCATATTTTTCACACCTTTTGAAGCTCTTCATATTTTTCACACCTTTTGCAGCTCTTCATATTTTTCACACCTTTTCAGGCTCTTCATGTTCATGAACACCGTTTCATGCTCCTCCTATATTTCAGACCGTTTCATGCTCCACATATTTTTGACACCTTTTGAAGCTCTTCATATTTTTCACCCCTTTTCAGGCCCTTCATGTTTTTCAACACCACTTCATGCTCCTCCTATATTTCAAACCGTTTCATGCTCCTCATATTTTTGACTCCTTTTGAAGCTCTTCATATTTTTCACACATTTTCAGACTCTTCATGTTTTTCAACACAACTTCATGCCCCTCCTATTTTTCAGAACGTTTCATGCTCATCTCATTTTTGACAGCTTTTGAAGCTCTTCATATTTTTCACACCTTTTCAGGCTCTTCATGTTTTTGAACACAACTTCAAGCTCTTCCTATTTTTAAGACAGTTTCATGGTCCTCATATATTTCTCACCTTTTGAAGGTCTTCATATTTTTCACACCTTTCAGGCTCTTTATGTTTTTCACCACCGCTTCATGCTCCTCCTATTTTTCAGACCGTTTCATGCACCTCATATTTTTGACACCTTTTGAAGCTCTTCATATTTTTCACAAATTTTCAGGCTCTTCATATTTTTGAACACCGCTTCATGCTCCTCCTATTTTTCAGAGCGTTTCATGATCCTCATGTATTTCACACCTTTTGAAGCTCTTCGTATTTTACACAGCTTTTCAGGATCTTCATGATTTTCAAAACCACTTCATGCTCCTCCTATTTTTCAGACCGTTTCATGCTCATCTCATTTTTGACACCTTCTGAAGCGCTTCATAGTTTTCACAAATTTTCAGGCTCTTCATATTTTTGAACACCGCTTCATGCTCTTCCTATTTTTCAGACCGTTTCATGCTGCTCATACTGTTGACACTTTTTGAAGCTCTTCATATTTTTCACACCTTTTCAGGCTCTTCATGTTTTTCAACACCGCTTCATGCTCTTCCTATTTTTCAGACCGTTTCATGCTCCACATATTTTTCACACCTTTTGAAGCTCTTCATATATTTCACACCTTTTCAGGCTCTTCATGTTTTTGAACACCGCTTCATGCTCCTCTTATTTTTCAGACCGTTTCATGCTCATTTCATTTTTGACACCTTTTGAAGCTCTTCATATTTTTCACACCTTTTCAAGCTCTTCATGTTTTTCAACACCGTTTCATGCTCCTCCTATTTTTCAGACAGTTTCATGCTCATCTCATTTTTGACACCTTTTGAAGCTCTTCATATTTTTTCACACGTTTTGAGGCTCTTCATGTTTTTCAACACCGCTTCATGCTCCTCCTATTTTTCAGACCGTTTCATGCTCCTCGTATTCTTCACACCTTTTGAAGCTCTTCATATTTTTTCACACGTTTTCAGGCTCTTCATTTTCTTCAACATCTCTTCATGCTCCTCGTATTTTTCAGACCGTTTCTTGCTCCTCGTATTTTTGACACTTTTTGAAGCTCCTCATATTTTTCACACATTTTGAAGCTCTTCATATATTTCACACCATTTCAGGCTTTTCATGTTTTTCAACACCACTTCATGCTCCTCCTAATTTTCAGACCGTTTCATTCTCCTCATATTTTTGACACCTTTTGAAGCTCTTCATATATTTCACTCCTTTTCAGGCTTTTCATGTTTTTAACACCACTTCATGCTCCTCCTATTTTTCAGACCATTTCCTGATCTTCGATTTTTGACACCTTTTGAAGTTCTTCATATTTTTCACACCTTTTCAGGCTCTTCATATTTTGAACACCGTTTCATGCTATTACTATTTTTCAAACTGTTTCATGGTCCTCATATTTGTTACACCTTTTGAAGCTCTTCATAATTTTCACACGTTTTTAGGCTCTTCATGTTTTTGAACACCGTTTCATGCTCCTCCTAATTTTCAGACCGTTTCAAGCTCCTTATGTATTTCACACATTTTGAAGCTCTTCATATTTTACACACCTTTTCAGGCTCTTCATGATTTTCAACACCACTTTATGCTCCTCCTATTTTTCAGACCGTTTCACGTTCCTTATACTTTGACACCATGAAGCTTTTCATATTTTTTACACCCTTTCAGGCTCTTCATGTTTTTCAAGACGGCTTCATGCTCCTCCTATTTTTCAGACAGTTTCATGCTCCTCATATTTTACACATTTTGTGAAGCTCATCATATTTTTCACACCTTTTCAGGCTCTTCATGTTTTTCAACACCGCTTCATGCTCCTCCTATTTTTCAGACCGTTTCATGCTCCTCATGTATTTCACACCTTTTGAAGCTCTTCATATATTTCACACCATTTCAGGCTCTTCAAATTTTTGTCCAACGCTACAACGCTACTCCTATTTTTCAGACCGTTTCATGCTCCTCATATTTTTGACACCTTTTGAAGCTCTTCATATTTTTCACACCTTTTCAGGCTCTTCATGTTTTTGAACACCGTTTCATGCTCCTCCTATTTTCAGTCCGTTTCTTGCTCCTCATATTTTTGACACCTTTGAGTCTCTTCATATTTTTCACACTTTTTGAAGCTCTTCATATATTTGACACATTTTAAGTCTCTTCATGTTTTTCAACACCGCTTCATGCTCCTCCTATTTTTCACACCGTTTCATGCTCCTCATGTATTTCATACACTTTGAAGCTCTTCATATTTTTCACAACTTTTCAGGTTCTTCATGTTTTTCAACACTGCTTCATGCTCCTCCTATTTTTCTGACCGTTTCATGCTCCTCATGTATTTCACACATTTTGAAGCTCTTCATATTTTTCACACCTTTTGAAGCTCTTCATATTTTTCACACCTTTTGAAGCTCTTCATATTTTTCACACCTTTTCAGGCTATTCATGTTTTTGAACACCACTTCATGGTTCTCCTATTTTTCAGACCATTACATGCTCCTCATATTTTTGACACCTTTTGAAGCTCTTCATATTTTTCACACCTTTTCAGGCTCTTCATGTTTTTCAACACCAGTTCATGGTTCTCCTATTTTTCAGACCATTACATGCTCCTCATATTTTTGACACCTTTTGAAGCTCTTCATATTTTTCACACCTTTTCAGGCTCTTCATATTATTGAACACAGTTTCAGGCTCCTCGTATTTTTCAGACCGTTTCATGCTCCTCATATTTGTGACACCTTTAGAAGCTCTTCATATTTTTCACACCTTTTCAGGCTCGTCATGTTGTTGAACACCACTTCATGCTCCTAATATCTTTAAAACCGATTCATGCTCATCTCATTCTTGACACCTTTTGAAGCTCTTCATATTTTTCACACGTTTTCAGGCTCTTCATGTTTTTTTTTATGTATTTTTTTTATTTATTTTTATATTTTTTCATGTTTTTGAACACCGCTTCATGCTCCTCCTATTTTTCAGACCATTTCATGCTCCTCATATTTTTCACACCATTTGAAGCTCTTCATATTTTTCACACCTTTTCAGGCTCTTCATGTTTTTCAACACCGCTTCATGCTCCTCCTATTTTTCAGACCGCTTCATGCTCCTCATGTATTTCACACCATTTGAAGCTCTTCATATTTTTCACATCTTTTCAGGCTGTTCAAATTTTTCAACACCGCTTCATGCTCCTCCTATATTTCAGACCGTTTCATACTCCTCATATTTTTGACACCATTTGAAGCTCTTCATATTTTTCACACCTTTTCAGGCTCTTGATGTTATTAAACACCGTTTCATGCTGCTCCTACATTTCAAACCGTTTCATACTCCTCATATTTTTGACACATTTTGAAGCTCTTCATATATTTCACACCTTTTCAGGCTCTTCATGTTTTTCAACACCACTTCATGCTTCTCCTATTTTTCAGATTGCTTCATGCTCATCTCATTTTTGACACCTTTTGAAGCTGTTCATATTTTTCACACCTTGTGAAGCTCTTCATATTTTTCACAAGTTTTCAGGCTCTTCATGTTTTTGAACACCGCTTCATGCTCCTCCTATTTTTCAGACCGTTTCAGGCTCCTCATATTTTTGACACCATTTGAAGCTCTTCATATTTTTCACACCTTTTCAGGCTCTTCATGTTTTTGAACACCACTTCATGCTCCTCCTATTTTTCAGACCGTTTCATGCTCCTCATATGTTTGACCCCTTTTGAAGCTCTTCATATTTTTCACACCTTTTCAGGCTCTTCATGTTTTTGAGGACCGCTTCATGCTCCTCCTATTTTTCCGACCGTTTCATGCTCCTCATAATTTTGACACCTTATTAAGCTCTTCAGATTTTTCAGAGTTTTTCAGGCTCTTCATGTGTTTCAACACTGCTTCATTCTCCTCCTATTTTTCAGACCGTTCCATTCTCCTCATATTTTTGACACCTTTGAAACTCTTCATATATTTCAAACCTTTTACGGCTCTTCATGTTTTTCAACACCTCTTCATGCTCCTCCTATTTTTCGGTCATTTCATGCTTCTCATATTCTTGACACTTTTTGAAGCTCTTCATAATTTTCACACCTTTTCATTCTATTCATCTTTTTCAAAACAGTTTCATGCTTATCCAATTTTTCAGGCTGTTTCATGCTTCTCATATATTTGACACCTTTTGAAGCTCTTCATATTTTTCACACCTTTTCAGGCTCTTCATGTTTTTAAACACCGCCTCATGCTCCTCCTATTTTTCAGACCGTTTCTTGCTCCTCAAATTTTTTACACATTTTGAACCTCTTCATATTTTTCACACCTTTTCATGCTCTTCGTGTTTTTGACCACCGCTTCATGATCCTCCTATTTTTCAGACCGTTTTATGCTACTCATATTTTTGACACGTTTTGAAGCTCTTCATATTTTTCACACCTTTTCAGACTCTTCATGTTTTTAAACACCGCTTCATTCTCCTCCTATTTTTGAGACCGTTTTAATGCTCCTCATATTTTTGACACCTTTTGAAGCTCTTCATATTTTTCACACCTGTTCAGGCTCTTCATGTTTTTGACCACCGGTTCATACTCCTCGTATTTTTCAGACAGTTTTATGCTCCTCATAATTTTGTCTCCTTTTTAAGCTCTGCATATTTTTCACACCTTTTCAGTCTCTTCATGTATTTGAGGACCGCTTCATGCTCCTCCTGTTTTTCAGACCGTTTCATACTCCTCATATTTTTGACACCTTTTTAAGCTCTTCATATTTTTCACACTTTTTCAGGCTCTTCATGTCTTTCAACACCGCTTAATTCTCATCGTATTTTTCAGAAACTTTCTTGCTCCTCATATTTTTGACACCTTTTGAAGCTCTTCATATTTTTCAAACCTTTTCAGGCTCTTCATATTTTTGACCACCGCTTCATGCTGCTCCTATTTTTCTGACCGTTTCATGCTCCTCATATATTTGAGACCTTTTGAAGCTCTTCATATATTTCAAACCTTTTCAGGATCTTCATGTTTTTTTACACGGCTTCATGCTCCTCATATTTTTCAGACCGTTTCATTCCCCTCATATTTTTGAAACCTTTGAAGCTCTTCACATATTTCACAACTTTTAAGGCTCCTCATGTTTTTCAACACCGCTTCATGCTCCTCCTATTTTTCAGTCGTTTCATGCTTCTCATATTTTTTACACCTTTTGAAGCTCTTCATATTTTTCACACCTTTTCAGGATCTTCATATTTTTGACGTCTGCTTCATGCCCCTGCTATTTTTCAGAATGTTTCATGCACCTCATATTTTTGAAACCTTTTGAAGCTCTTCATATTTTTCACACCTTTTCAGGCTCTTCATATTTTGCAACACCGCTTCATGCTCCTCCTATTTTTCAGACCGTTTTATGCTCCTCCTAATTTTAACACCCTTGAAGCTCTTCATATTTTTCACACCTTTTCAGGCTCTTCATGTTTTTGAACACCGCTTCATGCTCCTCCTATTTGTCAGACCGATTCATGCTCCTCATATTTTTGAAACATTTTGAAGCTTTTCATATTTTTCACACCTTTTCAGGGATTCATGTTTTGAACACCGCTTCATGCTCCTCCTATTTTTCAGACTGTTTTATGCTCCTCATATATTTGACACCTTTTGAAGCTCTTCAGATATTTCACACCTTTTCAGGCTCTTCATGTTGTTTAACACCGCTTTTTGCTCCTCTATTTTTCAGATAGTTTCATGTTCCTCCTATTGTTCAGACCGTTTCATCCACCTCATATTTTTAACACCTTTTGAAGCTCTTCATATTTTTCACACCTTTTCAGGCTCTTCATGTTTTTCAACACCGCTTCATGCTCCTCCTATTTTTCAGACCGCTTCCTGATCCTCATAATTTTCACACCTTTTGAAGCTCTTCATATTTTTCACACCTTTTCAGACTCTTCATGTTTTTGAACACCACTTCATGCTCCTCCTATTTTTCAAACAGTTTCATGCTCCTCATATTTTTGACACCTTTTGATGCTATTCATATTTTTCACACCTTTTCAAGCTCTTCATGTTTTTCAACACCGCTTCATGCTCCTCGTATTTTTCAGACCGTTTCATGCTTCTCATAATTTTGACACCTTTTCTAGCTCTTCATATATTTCACACCTTTTCATGCTCTTCAGGTTTTTCAACACCGTTTCATGCTCCTGCTATTTTTCATACGGTTTTATCCTACTCATATTTTGACTCGTTTTGAAGCTCTTCATATTTTTCACACCTTTTCAGGCTCTTCATGTTTTTAAACACCGCTTCATTCTCCTCCTATTTTTCAGACCTTTTCATCCTCCTCATATTTTTGACACATTTTGAAGCTCTTCATATTTTTCACAGTGTTTCAGGCTCTTCATGTTTTGGACCACCGCTTCATGCTCCTCCTTTTTTTCAGACCGTTTCATGCTCCTCATAATTTTGACACCTTTTGAAGCTCTTCATATTTTTCACACCTTTTCAGGCTCTTCATGTTTTTCAAACCTCTTCATTCTCCTCCAATTTTCGATCGTTTCATGCTTCTCATATTTTTGACACCTTTTGAAGCTCTTCATATTTTTCACACCTTTTCAGGTTCTTCATGTTTTTCAACACCACTTCATGTTCCTCCTATTATTCAGACCATTTCATTCTCATCGCATTTTTGACACCTTTTGAAGCTCTTCATATTTTTCACACCTCTTGAAGCTCTTCATATTTTTCACACGTTTTCAGGCTCTTCATGTTTTTCAACACTGCTTCATGCTCCTCTTGTTTTTCAGACCGTTTCAAGCTCCTCATGCATTTCACACCTTTTGAAGCTCTTCATATTTTTCACACCTTTTCAGGCTCTTCATGTTTTTCCACACCGTTTCATGATCCTCCTATTTTTCAGACCGTTTCCTGGTCCTCATAATTTTCACACCTTTTGAAGCTCTTCATATTTTTCACACCTTTTCAGGCTCTTCATGTTTTTCAACACTGCTTCATGCTCCTCCTATTTTTCAGACCGTTTCATCCTCCTCATGTATTTCACACCTTTTGAAGCTCTTCATATTTTTCACACCTTTTCATGCTCTTCATGTTTTTCAACACTGCTTCATGCTCCTACTATTTTTCACACTGTTTCATGCTCCTCATATTTTTGACACCTTTTAAAGCTCTTCGTATATTTCACACCATTTCAGGCTCTTCATGTTTTTCAACACCACTACATGCTTCTCGTATATTTCAGACTGTTTCATACTCATCTCTTTTTTTACACCTTTTGAAGCTCTGCATATGTTTCACAACTTTTGAAGCTCTTCATGTTTTTCAACACCGCTTCATGCTCCTCCTATTTTTCAGGCCGTTTCATGCTCCTCATATATTTCACACCTTTTGAAGCTCTTCATATTTTTCACAACTTTTCAGGCTCTTCATGTTTTGAACACCGCTTCATGCTCCTCCTATTTTTCAGACCTTTTCATCCTCCTCATATTTTTGACACATTTTGAAGCTCTTCATATTTTTCACAACTTTTCAGGCTCTTCATGGTTTTGAACACCGCTTCAAGCTCCTCCTATTTTTCAGGCCGTTTCATGCTCCTCATATTTTTGACACGATTTGAAGCTCTTCATATTTTTCACACGTTTTCAGGCTCTTCATGTTTTTCAACACCGCTTCATGCTCCTCCTATTTATCAGACCGTTTCTTGCCCCTCATTTATTTCACACCTTTGGAAGCTCTTCAAAATTTTCACACCTTTTCAGGCTCTTCATGTTTTTCAACACCGTTTCATGCTTCCCCTTTTTTCAGACCGTTTCATGCTCCTCATATTTTTGACACCTTTTGAAGCTCCTCATATTTTTCACACATTTTGAAGCTCTTCATATTTTTCACACCTTTTGAAGCTCTTCATATTTTTCACAACATTTCAGGCTCTTCATGTATTTGAACACCGTTTCATGCTCCTCCTATATTTCAGACCATTTCATGCTCCTCATATTTTTGACACATTTTGAAGCTCTTCATATTTTTCACATCTTTTCAGGCTCTTCATGTTTTTCAACACCGCTTCATGCTCCTCCTATTTTTCAGACCGTTTCATGCTCCTCTCATTTCTGACACATTTTGAAGCTCTTCAAATAATTCACACATTTTCAGGCTCTTCATGTTTTTCAACACCACTTCATGCTCCTCCTATATTTCAGACCGTTTCATGCTCATCTCATTTTTGACACCTTTTGAAGCTCTTCATATTTTTCACAACTTTTGAAGCTTTTCATATTTTTCACACATTTTCAGGCTCTTCAGGTTTTTCAACACCGCTTCTAGCTCCTCCTAATTTTCAGACCGTTTCATGCTCCTCATATTTTTGACACCTTTTGAAGTTCTTCATATTTTTCACACCTTTTCAGGCTCTTCATGTTTTTGACCACCGCTTCATGCTCCTCCTATTTTTGACACCTTTTGAAGCTCTTCATATTTTTCACACCTTTTCAAAATCTCATGATTTTGGACACAGCTTCATGCTCGTCCTGTTTTTAAGGTTGTTTCATGCTCCTCATGTATTGCACACCTTTTGAAGCTCTTCATATATTTCACACCTTTTCAGGCTCTTCATGTTTTTGAACAGCGCTTCATGCTCCTCCTATTTTTCAGACCGCTTCATGCTCCTCCTATTTTTCAGACCGTTTCATGCTCCTCCTATATTTCAGACCATTTCATGCTCCTCATATTTTTGACACATTTTGAAGCTCTTCATATTTTTCACATCTTTTCAGGCTCTTCATGTTTTTCAACACCGCTTCATGCTCCTCCTATTTTTCAGACCGTTTCATGCTCCTCTCATTTCTGACACATTTTGAAGCTCTTCAAACATTTCACACATTTTCAGGCTCTTCATGTTTTTCAACACCACTTCATGCTCCTCCTATATTTCAGACCGTTTCATGCTCATCTCATTTTTGACACCTTTTGAAGCTCTTCATATTTTTCACAACTTTTGAAGCTTTTCATATTTTTCACACATTTTCAGGATCTTCAGGTTTTTCAACACCGCTTCTAGCTCCTCCTAATTTTCAGACCGTTTCATTCTCCTCATATTTTTGACACCTTTTGAAGCTCTTCATATTTTTCACACCTTTCCAGGCTCTACATGTTTATCAACACCACTTCATGCTCCTCCTAATTTTCAGACCGTTTCATGCTCCTCATGTATTTCACACATTTTGAAGCTCTTCATATTTTTCACACCTTTTCATGCTCTTCATGTTTATCAACACCACTTCATGCTCCTCCTATTTTTCAGACCGTTTCATGCTAATCTCATTTTGACACCTATTGAAGCTCTTCATATTTTTCGCACCATTTCAGGCTCTTCATGTATTTCAACACCGTTTCATGCTCCTCTTAATTTTCAAACCTTTTCATGCTCATCATATTTTTGACACCTTTTGAAGCTCTTCATATTTTTCACACCTTTCCAGGCTCTACATGTTTTTGAACACTGCTTCATATTCCTCCTATTTTTCAGAACCTTTCATGCCCCTCTTATTTTTGACACGTTTTGAAGCTCTTCATATTTTTCACACCTTTTCAGGCTCTTCAAGTTTTTGAACACCGTTTCATGCTCCTCCTATATTTCAGACCGTTACAGGCTCCTCATATTTTTGACACCTTTTAAAGCTCTTCATATTTTTCACACCTTTTCAGGCTCTTCAAGTTTTTGAACACCGTTTCATGCTTCTCCTATTTTTCAGACCGTTTCATGCTCTTCATGTATTTCACACCTTTTGAAGTTCTTCATATTTTTCACACCTTTTCAGGCTCTCATGTTTTTGAACACGGCTTCATGCTCCTCCTATTTTTCAGTCCGTTTCATGCTCCTCATATATTTCACACCTTTTGAAGCTCTGCATATTTTTCACACCTTTTCAGGCTCTTCATGTTTTTGAACACCGTTTCATGATCCTCCTAATTTTCAGACCGTTTCATGCTCCTCATATTTTTGACACCTTTTGAAGCTCTTCATATTTTTCACACCTTTTCAGGCTCTTCATATTTTTTAACACCACTTCATGCTCCTCCTATTTTTCAGATCGCTTCATGCTCATCTCATTTTTTACACCTTTTGAAGCTGTTCATATTTTTCACACCTTTTGAAGATCTTCATATTTTTCACACGTTTTCAGGCTCTAAATGTTTTTCAACACCGCCTCATGCTCCTCCTATTTTTCAGACCGTTTCATGCTCCTCATATTTTTGACACGTTTTAAAGCTCTTCATATTTTTCACACCATTTCAGGCACTTCATGTATTTCAACACCATTTCATGCTCCTCCTATTGTTCAGACCGTTTCATGCTCCTCATATTTTTGACACCATTTGAAGCTCTTCATTTTTTTCACACCTTTTCAGGCTCTACATGTTTTTGAAAACTGCTTCATGTTACTCCTATTTTTCAGACAGTTTCATGCCCCTCATATTTTTGACACCATTTGAAGCTCTTCATATTTTTGACAACTTTTCAGGCTCTTCAAGTTTTTGAAGAACGTTTCTTGCTCCTCCTATTTTTCAGACCGTTACATGCTCCTCATATTTTTGAAACCTTTTGAAGCTCTTCATATTTTTCACAACTTTTCAGGCTCTTCATGTTTTTCAACACCGGTTCATGCTCCTCCTATTTTTCAGACCGTGTCATGCTCCTCATATTTTTCCACCTTTTGAGGATCTTCATGTTTTTACACCTTTTCAGACTCTTCATGTTTTTGAACACCGCTTCATGCTCCTCCTATTTTTCAGACCGTTTCATGCTCCTCATGTATTTCACACCTTTTGAAGCTCTTCATATTTTTCTCACTTTTTCAGGCTCCTCAAGTTTTTGAAAACAGCTTCATGCTCCTCCTATTTTTCAGACCGTTTCATACTCCTCATGTATTTCACACCTTTTGAAGCTCTTCATATTTTTCAAACCTTTTCAGCTCTTCCTGTTTTTGAACACCGTTTCATGCTCCTCCTATTTTTCAGACCGTTTCATGCTCCTCATATTTTGACACCTTTTGAAGCTCTTCATATTTTCCACACCTTTTCTGGCTCCTCATGTTTTTGAAAACCGCTTCATTCTCCTCCTATTTTTCAGACCGTTTCATGCTCTTCATATTTTTGACAGCTTTTGAAGCTCTTCATATTTTTCACACCTTTCCAGGCTCTACATGTTTTTGAACACTGCTTCCTATTCCTCCTATTTTTCAGACCGTTTCATGCTCCTCATATTTTTGACACCTTTTGAAGCTCTTCATATTTTTCACACCTTTTCAGGCTCTTCAAGTTTTTGAACACCGTTTCATGCTCCTCCTATTTTTCAGACCGTTTCATGCTCCTCATATTTTTGACACCTTTTGAAGCTCTTCATATTTTTCACACCTTTTCAGGCTCTTCAAGTTTTTGAACACTGCTTCATGCTCTTCCTATTTTTCAGATCGTTTCATGCTCCTCATGTATTTCACACATTTTTAAGCTCTTCATATTTTTCACACCTTTTCAGGCTCCTCATGTTTTTCAACACCACTATATGCTTCTCCTATTTTTCAGACCGTTTCATGCTCCTCATAATTTTGTCTCATTTTTAAGCTCTGCATATTTTTCACACCTTTTCAGTCTCTTCATGTATTTGAGGACCGCTTCATGCTCCTCCTGTTTTTCAGACCGTTTCATGCTCCTCATATTTTTCACACCTTTTGAAGCTCTTCATATTTTTCACTCCTTTTCAGGCTCTACATGTTTTTCAACACCGCTTCTTGCTCCTCCTGTTTTTCAGACCGTTTCATGCTCATCTCTTTTTTGACAGCCTTTGAAGCTCATGATACTTATCACACCTTTTGAAGCTCTTCATATATTTCACACCTTTTCATGCTCTTAATGTTTTCATCACCGACTCATGCTCCTCCTATTTTTCAGACCGTATCATGCTCCTCCTATTTTTCAGGCCGTTTCATGCTCCTCATATTTTGACACCTTTAGAAGCTCTTCATATTTTTCACACCTTTTCAGCCTCCTCATGTTTTTGAACACCGCTTCATGCTCCTCCTATTTTTCAGTCCGTTTCATGGTCCTCATGTATTTCCCACTTTTGAAGCTCTTCATATTTTTCACACCTTTTGACGCTCTTCATTTTTTTCAACATCGCCTCATGCTCCTCCTCTTATTCAGACCATTTCATGCCCCTCATATATTTGACACCTTTTGAAGCTCTTCATATTTTTCACACCATTTCAGGCTCTTCAAATTATTGAACACTGCTTCATGCTCTTCCTATTTTTCAGATCGTTTCATGCTCCTCATGTATTTCACTCATTTTTAAGCTTTTCATATTTTTCACACCTTTTCAGGCTGCTCATGTTTTTCAACACCACTATATGCTTCTCCTATTTTTCAGACCGTTTCATGCTCCTCATATTTTTCACACCTTTTGAAGCTCTTAATATTTTACACACCTTTTCAGGCTCTTCATGTTTTTCAACAACGCTTCATACTCCTCCTCTTTTTCAGACCGTTTCATGCTCCTCATATATTTGACACCTTTAGAACCTCTTAATATTTTACACACCTTTTCAGGCTCTTCATGTTT
This sequence comes from Dama dama, assembly GCF_033118175.1. Taxonomy (NCBI): domain Eukaryota; kingdom Metazoa; phylum Chordata; class Mammalia; order Artiodactyla; family Cervidae; genus Dama; species Dama dama. The sequence continues at coordinate 1,290,993 of NW_026870894.1, read as the reverse complement.
TTCAACACCGCTTCATACTCCTCCTCTTTTTCAGACCGTTTCATGCTCCTCATATATTTGACACCTTTTGAAGCTCTTCATATTTCTCACACCTTTTCAGGTTCTTCATGTTTTTCAACACCGCTTCATTCTCCTACTATTTTTCAGAGCGTTTCATGCTCATCTCATTTTTGACACCTTTTAAAGCTCTTCATATTTTTCACATCTTTTGAAGCTCTTCGTATTTTTCACACGTTTTCAGGCTCTACATGCTTTTCAACACTGCTTCTTGCTCCTCCTATTTTTCAGACCGTTTCATGCTCATCTCATTTTTGACACCTTTTGAAGCTCTTCATATTTTTCACACCTTTTGAAGCTCTTCATATTTTTCATATTTGTGAAGCTCTTCATACTTTCACACGTTTTCAGACTCTTCATGTTTTTCAACACCGCTTCATGCTCCTCCTATTTTTCAGACCGTTTCATGCTCCTCATATTTTTGACAACTTTTGGAACTCCTCATATTTTTCACACCTTTTCAGGCTCTTCATGTTTTAGAACAGGGTTTCATGCTCCTCCTATTTTTCAGACCGTTTCATGCTCCTCACACTTTTCACACCTTTTGAAGCTCTTCATATTTTTGAACACCGCTTCATGCACCTCCTCTTTTTCAGACTGTTTCATGCTCCTCATATTTTTCACAACTTTTGAAACTCTTCATATTTTTCACACCTTTTCAGGCTTCATGTTTTTGAACACCGTTTCATGCTCCTCCTGTTTTTCAAACCATTTCATGCTCCTCATATTTTTGACACCTTTTGAAGCTCCTCGTATTTTTCACACCTTTTGAAGCTCTTCATATATTTCACACTTTTTCAGGCTCTTCATGTTTTTCAACACCGCTTCATGCTCCTCCTATTTTTTGGAACGTTTCATGCTCCACATATTTTTGACACCTTTAGAAGCTCTTCATGTTTTTCACACCTTTTCAGGCTCTTCATGTTTTTAAACACCGCTTCATGCTCCTCCTATTTTTCAGCCCGTATTATGCTCCTCACATTTTTGTAACCCTTGAAGCTCTTCATATTTTTCACAAATTTTCAGGCTGTTCATGTTTTTGAACCCCGCTTCAATGCTCATCCTATTTTTCAGACCATTTCATGCTCCTCATATTTTTGACACGTTTTGTAGCTCTTCATATTTTCCACAACTTTTCAGGCTCTTCATGTTTTTCAACACCGCTTCATGCTCCTCCTATTTTTCAGGCCGTTTCATGCTCCTCATATTTTTGACACGATTTGAAGCTCTTCATATTTTTCACACCTTTTCAGGCTCTTCATGTTTTTCAACACCGCTTCATGCTCCTCCTATTTATCAGACCGTTTCATGCCCCTCATTTATTTCACACCTTTGGAAGCTCTTCATAATTTTCACACCTTTTCAGGCTCTTCATGTTTTTCTACACCGTTTCATGCTTCCCATTTTTCAGACCGTTTCATGCTCCTCATATTTTTGACACCTTTTGAAGCTCCTCATATTTTTCACACCTTTTGAAGCTCTTCATATTTTTCACACCTTTTGAAGTTCTTCATATTTCTCACACGTTTTCAGGCTCTTCATGTTTGAACACTGCTTCATGGTCCTCCTATTTTTCAGACCGCTTCATGCTCCTCCTATTTTTCAGACCGCTTCATGCTCCTCATATTTTTCAGACTGCTTCATGCTCCTCATATTTTTGACACCTTTTGAAGTTCTTCATATTTTTGAAACCTTTTGAAGCTCTTCATATTTTTCACACCTTTTGAAGTTCTTCATATTTCTCACACGTTTTCAGGCTCTTCATGTTTTTCAACACCGCTTCATGCTCCTCCGATTTTTCAGACCGTTTCATGCTCCTCATATTTTTGACACCTTTTGAAGCTCTTCATATTTTTGACACCTTTTGAAGTTCTTCATATATTTCACACCTTTTCAGGCTCTTCATTTTTTTGAACACCACTTCATGCTCCTCCTATTTTTCAGACCGTTTCATGCTCATCTCATTTTTGATACGTTTTGAAGCTCTTCATATTTTTCACACCTTTTGAAGCTCTTCATATTTTTCACACGTTTTCAGGCTCTTCATGTTTTTCAACACCACTTCATGCTTCTCCTATTTTCAGACCGTTTCATGCTCCTCATATTTTGACACCTTTTGAAGCTCTTCATATATTTCACAGCTTTTCAGGCTCTTCTTATTATTGAACACCCCTTCATGCTCCTCATATTTTTCAGGCCGTTTCATGCTCCTCATATTTTTGACACCATTTGAAGCGCTTCATATTTTTCACATATTTTCAGGCTCTTCATGTTTTTGAACACCGTTTCATGCTCCTCCTATTTTGTAGACCGATTCATGTTCTTCATGTATTTCACACCTTTTGAAGCTCTTCATATTTTTCACACGTTTTCAGGCTCTTCATCTTTTTCAACACCACTTAATGCTCCTCGTATTTTTCAGACCGTTTCATGCTCCTCATGTATTTCACACATTTTGAAGCTCTTCATATTTTTCACACCTTTTCAGGCTCTTCATCTTTTTCAACACCGCTTCATGCTCCTCCTATTTTTCAGACCGTTTCATGCTAATCTCATTATTGACACCTATTGAAGCTCTTCATATTTTTCCAACCTTTTGAAGCTCTTCATATTTTTCACACCTTTTCAAGCTCTTCCTGTTTTTGAACACCGTTTCATGCTCCTCCTATTTTTCAGACCGTTTCATGCTCCTCATATTTTGACACCTTTTGAAGCTCTTTATATTTTCCACACCTTTTCTGGTTCCTCATGTTTTTGAAAACCGCTTCATTCTCCTTCTATTTTTCAGATCGTTTCATGCTCTTCATATTTTTGACACCTTTGGAAGCTCTTCATATTTGTCACAGCTTTTCATGCTCTTCATGTTTTTCAGCACCGCATCATGATCCTCCTCTTTTCAGACCGTTTCATGCTCCTCATATTTGACACCTTTTGAAGCTCTTCATATTTTTCACACCTTTTCAGGCTCTTCATGTTTTTGAACACCGTTTCATGCCTCTCTAATTTTTCACACGGTTTCATGCTCCTCATATTTTTCACACCTTCTCAAGCTCTTCATATTTTTGACACGTTTTGAGGCTCTTCATATTTTTCAGCCCTTTTCAGTCTCTTCATGTTTTTGAACACCGTTTCATGCTCCTCACATTTTTGACACATTTTGAAGCTCTTCATATTTTTCACACCTTTTCAGCCTCCTCATGTTTTTGAACACCGCTTCATGCTCCTCCTATTTTTCAGTCCGTTTCATGGTCCTCATGTATTTCCCACTTTTGAAGCTCTTCATATTTTTCTCACCTTTTGACGCTCTTCATTTTTTTCAACATCGCCTCATGCTCCTCCTCTTATTCAGACCATTTCATGCCCCTCATATATTTGACACCTTTTGAAGCTCTTCATATTTTTCACACCATTTCAGGCTCTTCAAGTTTTTGAACACTGCTTCATGCTCTTCCTATTTTTCAGATCGTTTCATGCTCCTCATGTATTTCACACATTTTTAAGCTTTTCATATTTTTCACACATTTTCAGGCTCCTCATGTTTTTCAACACCACTATATGCTTCTCCTATTTTTCAGACCGTTTCATGCTCCTCATATTTTTCACACCTTTTGAAACTCTTCATATTTTTCACATCTTTTGAAGCTCTTTATATTTTTCACACATTTTCAGGCTCTTCATGTTTTTCAACACCCCTTCTTGCTCCTCCTATTTTTCACACCGTTTCATGCTCCTCATATTTTTGACACCTTTTGAAGCTCTTCATATTTCTCACACCTTTTCAGGCTCTTCATGTTTTTGAACACCGCTTCTTGCTCCTCCTATATTTCAGACCGTTTCATGCTCCTCATATTTTTCACACCTTTTGAAGCTCTTCATATTTTTCACACCTCTTCTGGCTCTTCATGTTTTTGAACACCGCTTCATGCTCCTCCTATTTTTCAGACCATTTAATCCTCCTCATGTATTTCACAACTTTTGAAGCTCTTCATATTTTTCACACCTTTTCATGCTCTTCATGTTTTTGAACACCAATTCATGCTCCTCCTATTTTGCAGACCGTGTCATTCTCCTCATATTTTTGAAACCTTTTGAAGCTCTTCATATATTTCACTCCATTTCAGGCTTTTCATTTTTTTCAACACCATTTCATGCACCTCCTATTTTTTAGACCGTTTCAAGCTCATCTCATTTTGACACCTTTTGAAGCTCTTCATATTTTTCACGCGTTTTCAGGCTCTTCATGATTTTCAACACCGCTTCATGCTCCTCCTATATTTCAGACCCTTTCATGCTCCTCATATTTTTGACACCTTTAGAACCTCTTAATATTTTACACACCTTTTCAGGCTCTTCATGTTTTTCAACACCGCTTCATACTCCTCTTTTTCAGACCGTTTCATGCTCCTCATATATTTGACACCTTTTGAAGCTCTTCATATTTCTCACACCTTTTCAGGTTCTTCATGTTTTTCAACACCGCTTCATTCTCCTACTATTTTTCAGAGCGTTTCATGCTCATCTCATTTTTGACACCTTTTAAAGCTCTTCATATTTTTCACATCTTTTGAAGCTCTTCGTATTTTTCACACGTTTTCAGGCTCTACATGCTTTTCAACACTGCTTCTTGCTCCTCCTATTTTTCAGACCGTTTCATGCTCATCTCATTTTTGATACCTTTTGAAGCTCTTCATATTTTTCACACCTTTTGAAGCTCTTCATATTTTTCATATTTGTGAAGCTCTTCATACTTTCACACGTTTTCAGACTCTTCATGTTTTTCAACACCGCTTCATGCTCCTCCTATTTTTCAGACCGTTTCATGCTCCTCATATTTTTGACAACTTTTGGAACTCCTCATATTTTTCACACCTTTTCAGGCTCTTCATGTTTTAGAACACGGTTTCATGCTCCTCCTATTTTTCAGACCGTTTCATGCTCCTCATACTTTTCACACCTTTTGAAGCTCTTCATATTTTTGAACACCGCTTCATGCACCTCCTCTTTTTCAGACCTTTTCATGCTCCTTATATTTTTCACAACTTTTGAAGCTCTTCATATTTTTCACACCTTTTCAGGCTTCATGTTTTTGAACACCGTTTCATGCTCCTCCTGTTTTTCAAACCATTTCATGCTCCTCATATTTTGACAACTTTTGAAGCTCTTCATATTTTTCACACCTTTTCAGGCTCTTCATGTTTGTCAACACCGCTTCATGCTCCTCCTCTTTTTCAGACCGTTTCGTGCTCCTCATATTTTTGACACCTTTAGAAGCTCTGCATATTTTTCACCCCTTATGAGGCTCTTCATGTTTTTCAACACCGCTTCTTGCTCCTCCTCTTTTTCAGACCGTTTCATGCTCCTCATATTTTTGACAGGATTTGAGGCTTTTCATATTTTTCACACATTTTTACGCTCTTCATGTTTTTCAACTCCACTTCATTCTCCTCGTATTTTTAAGACCATTTCATGCTCCTCATATACTTGACACCTTTAGTACCTCTTAATATTTTACACACCTTTTCAGGCTCTTCATGTTTTTCAACACCGCTTCATACTCCTCCTCTTTTTCAGACCGTTTCATGCTCCTCATATTTTTGACAACTTTTGAAGCTCTTCATATTTTTCACACCTTTTCAGGCTCTTCATGTTTTTCAACACCGCTTCATGCCCTGCTATATTTCAGACCGTTTCATGCTCTTCATATTTTTGACACTTTTTGAAGCTCCTCATATTTTTCACATCTTTTGAACCTCTTCATATATTTCACACCATTTCAGGCTCTTCATGTTTTTCAACAACACTTCATGCTCCTCCTATTTTTCAGACCGTTTCATGCTCCTCATAATTTTGACACATTTAGAAGCTCTTCATATTTTTCACACCTTTTCAGGCTCTTCATGGTTTTCAACACCGCTTCATGCTCCTTCTGTTTTTCAGACAGTTTCATTCCTCTCATGTATTTCACACCTTTTGAAGCTCTTCATATTTTTCACACCTCTTGAGCCTCTTCATGTTGTTGAACACCACTTCATGCTCCTCCTATTTTTCAGACAGTTTCATGCTCCTCATGTATTTTATACCTTTTGAAGCTCTTCATATTTTTCACACCTTTTGAAGCTCTTCATATTTTTCATATTTGTGAAGCTCTTCATACTTTCACACGTTTTCAGACTCTTCATGTTTTTCAACACCGCTTCATGCTCCTCCAATTTTTCAGACCGTTTCATGCTCCTCATATTTTTGACAACTTTTGGAACTCCTCATATTTTTCACACCTTTTCAGGCTCTTCATGTTTTAGAACACAGTTTCATGCTCCTCCTATTTTTCAGACCGTTTCATGCTCCTCATATTTTTCACACCTTTTGAAGCTCTTCATATTTTTGAACACCGCTTCATGCACCTCCTCTTTTTCAGACCGTTTCACGCTCCTCATATTTTTCACACCTTTTGAAGCTCTTCATATTTTTCACACCTTTTCAGGCTTCATGTTTTTGAAAACCGTTTCATGCTCCTCCTGTTTTTCAAACCATTTCATGCTCCTCATATTTTTGACACCTTTTGAAGCTCCTCGTATTTTTCACGCCTTTTGAAGCTCTTCATATATTTCACACTTTTTCAGGCTCTTCATGTTTTTCAACACCGCTTCATGCTCCTCCTATTTTTCAGACCGTTTCATGCTCATCTCTTTTTTGACAGCTTTTGAAGCTCATGATATTTATCACACCTTTTGAAGCTCTTCATATATTTCACACCTTTTCATGCTCTTAATGTTTTCATCACCGACTCATGCTCCTCCTATTTTTCAGACCTTTTCATAGTCCTCCTATTTTTCATGCCGTTTCATGCTCCTCATATTTTGACAACTTTTGAAGCTCTTCATATTTTTCACACCTTTTCAGGCTCTTCATGTTTGTCAACACCGCTTCATGCTCCTCCTCTTTTTCAGACCGTTTCATGCTCCTCATATTTTTGACACCTTTAGAAGCTCTGCATATTTTTCACACCTTTTGAGGCTCTTCATGTTTTTCAACACCGCTTCTTGCTCCTCCTCTTTTTCAGACCGTTTCATTCTCCTCATATTTTTGACACCTGTTGAAGCTCTTCATATTTCTCACAACTTTTCAGGTTCTTCATGTTTTTCAACACCGCTTCATGCTCCTCCTATTTTTCAGAGCGTTTCTTGCTCATCTCATTTTTGACTCCTTTTGAAGCTCTTCATATTTTTCACATCTTTTGAAGCTCTTTATATATTTCACACATTTTCAGGCTCTTCATGTTTTTCAACATCGTTTAATGCTCCTCCTATTTTTCAGACCATTTCATGCTCCTAATATTTTTGACACGTTTTGAAGCTGTTCATATTTTTCACACCTTTTCAGGCTCTTCATGTTTTTGAACACCGCTTCTTGCTCCTCCTATTTTTCAGACCGTTTCATGCTCCTCATATTTTTCACACCTTTTGAAGCTCTTCATATTTTTCACACCTCTTCTGGCTCTTCATGTTTTTGAACACCGCTTCATGCTCCTCCTATTTTTCAGACCATTTAATCCTCCTCATGTATTTCACAACTTTTGAAGCTCTTCATATTGTTCACACCTTTTCATGCTCTTCATGTTTTTGAACACCATTTCATGCTCCTCCTATTTTGCAGACCGTTTCATTCTACTCATATTTTTGAAACCTTTTGAAGCTCTTCATATATTTCACAACTTTTCAGGCTTTTCATTTTTTTCAACACCATTTCATGCTCCTCCTATTTTTTAGACCGTTTCATGCTCATCTCATTTTGACACCTTTTGAAGCTCTTCATATTTTTCACGCGTTTTCAGGCTCTTCATGATTTTCAACACCGCTTCATGCTCCTCGTACTTTTCAGACCGTTTCATGCTCCTCATATTTTTAACACCTTTAGAAACTCTTAATATTTTACACACCTTTTCACTCTCTTCATGTTTTTCAACACCGCTTCATACTCCTCCTCTTTTTCAGACCGTTTCATGCTCCTCATATTTTTGACAGGATTTGAGGCTTTTCATATTTTTCACACATTTTTACGCTCTTCATGTTTTTCAACTCCACTTCATTCTCCTCGTATTTTTAAGACCGTTTCATGCTCCTCATATACTTGACACCTTTAGAACCTCTTAATATTTTACACACCTTTTCAGGCTCTTCATGTTTTTCAACACCGCTTCATACTCCTCTTCTTTTTCAGACCGTTTCATGCTCCTCATATTTTTGACAACTTTTGAAGCTCTTCATATTTTTCACACCTTTTCAGGCTCTTCATGGTTTTCAACACCGCTTCATGCTCCTTCTGTTTTTCAGACAGTTTCATTCCTCTCATGTATTTCACACCTTTTGAAGCTCTTCATACTTTTCACACCTCTTGAGCCTCTTCATGTTGTTGAACACCACTTCATGCTCCTCCTATTTTTCAGACAGTTTCATGCTCCTCATGCTTTTTATACCTTTTGAAGCTCTTAATATTTTTCACACCTTTTCAGGCTCTTCATGTTTTTCTACACAACTTCAAGCATCTCCTATTTTTCGGACCCTTTCATTCTCCTCATGTTTTTCAAACCTTTTGAAGCTCTTCATATTTATCACACCTTTTCATGCTCTTCATTTGTTTGAACACCATTTCATGCTCCTCCTATTTTGCAGACCGTTTCATGCTCCTCATATTTTTGACACCTTTTGAAGCTCTTCATATATTTCACACCTTTTCAGGTTCTTCATGTTTTTCAACACCACTTCATGCTCCTCCTATTTTTCAGAGCGTTTCTTGCTCATCTCATTTTTGACTCCTTTTGAAGCTCTTCATATTTTTCACATCTTTTGAAGCTCTTTATATTTTTCACACATTTTCAGGCTCTTCATGTTTTTCAACACCCCATCTTGCTCCTCCTATATTTCACACCGTTTCATGCTCCTCATATTTTTGACACCTTTTGAAGCTCTTCATATTTCTCACACCTTTTCAGGCTCTTCATGTTTTTGAACACCGCTTCTTGCTCCTCCTGTTTTTCAGACCGTTTCATGCTCCTCATATTTTTGACACCTTTTGAAGCTCTTCATATTTTTCACACGTTTTCAGGCTCTACATGCTTTTCAACACTGCTTCTTGCTCCTCCTATTTTTCAGACCGTTTCATGCTCATTTCATTTTTGACACCTTTTGAAGCTCTTCATATTTTTCACACCTTTTGAAGCTCTTCATATTTTTCATATTTGTGAAGCTCTTCATACTTTCACACGTTTTCAGACTCTTCATGTTTTTCAACACCGCTTCATGCTCCTCCTATTTTTCAGACCGTTTCATGCTCCTCATATTTTTGACAACTTTTGGAACTCCTCATATTTTTCACACCTTTTCAGGCTCTTCATGTTTTAGAACACAGTTTCATGCTCCTCCTATTTTTCAGACCGTTTCATGCTC